>NC_083610.1:14550094-15750094 GCF_029168945.1 Cannabis sativa
AGTTTTAAAATTCAAATTTAAAACTTATATCTAACAAATAAAATTTTTAGTTAATTATTCTATTTAGAGTTAAATGCGCATCAGATTATAGGGGTTATTTTATTATTTTCTTTTATAGGTTTAATTAGATTATAAAACTTAAATCTATCACATTATTGATACGTAATATGCGATGCTCTAACGCTAAGAAAAGTAAAACTCGTCTCAATCTCTTTCTTTCGGCACGAATACAATTCTTGGGAAGGAGACATTTAAGCAAATCCTGTATCCTACAAGTTATCCGTCTCGCTATTATCGAAAGATTTAAAATTTTCCTTCTTGTTTCATTCTCTTCGCCAAAGAACACTCATGATTTTCATCAACAGAAGATTGAGATCATCATCACCATTCTAATAATTTGAGATTTCAAGATCCCCAAACGCTGATTACAGAAGAGTCATCAAGAGGTAAGAGAGTTCTTCCACTTATTGTTGTGAACTTTTAGGTTAAATTATGAAATCTCGTTTTTTATTTTTTTGAAAATTATTGTCTTAGTAAAATAGTCATATCTCTCTCAATATTGATCCGTTTCCAGCAATTTTTGTACTGCTAGAAAGCTTATTCGATGACCTAAAATTTTTATGCAGAAACTATTCACCATTTCGGTGATATTCACAATAATCCAAAAATTATCATCTTTCTTCTGTTGTTGTAATTCGTTTTTTTATATTTCCAGAAAAAGTACTTTCACTTAAAATACCATAACTCTCTCAATTCTCGTCCATTTTTAATGATCTATATATGATTTCAAAGCTTATTCAATTTTCCTTAAGTTTCATGAAGAAATATTTCATTAATTCGGAGTTATACTATGTCGAAATGTTAGTTTCCTTCTGTATCATGTGATTCGTTTCTTGAATCTTGTTCTTCCAAAACTGTTTTGGTAAAATTGCAATATCTCTTTGAATATAATTCCAATTTTAGAGATTTTGGTATCATTGGAAAGGGAATTTAATTTCCTAAAACTTTCATGAAGATGTTATCTTCTAGTTCTGAACCTTTCAATGCAAAAAGTTTGTATTTTCGCTAAGTCGTATAATTCATTACTCCATATTCCTTCTCGAAAATAGTTTTAGTAAAACAATCATAATTCCCTCAGTTTTAATCTATTTTTAATGATCTTTATATCATTGGAAAGATACTGGAATTTCCTATAATTTTTATAAAGACAACTTTTACTGAATTAGTGTAGTTGTTGGTCAAAAATAGTGATCTTTCTGCCGTACTGTAAGTGTACGAATTTTAATATTAGGGCCTTGACCCATGTCTTATTATAGGTAGTAGTGACGAGATAACAAGTCTTAAGCAGCGGGATTTGAGGTAAGGAAAATAGATAGTTTTGTTTGTGTTTATTTGCATAAATTTAAATTCTTTATGTATTAGAATATGATTTATGCTTTGTTATTATGAATATGTATGTGGCAACGAGAATGTGTGGGATGGACACAATATGAGTTTGTGAATTGATACATAGATTATGGTTGTATGACTTGTATATGTTGTATGTTGTATTTGTATGTTTCAAGTTGTGTGTTGTATGATGTATTTGTATGTTGCATGTTATATGTTGTATGTTGTATGCTAACGTCTCGGGTAAAGTGAGGGAGACAATGGTGGGGTATGATACGGGATAAGGCCGTTGAATGTAGAGATACCCTACTACGCATTTCTTGAGTACGTGCTGTAAATTATTATAGTGGGTATGATACGGTGATATTCTTTGTTGAATATAGAGATACCCTAACTCTATAACAATGGTATAATTTACTTTTTTATCAGGCCCATGTTATTATATCGGCAGATTAGGCCCGGGATATTGTATGAGGTCGGACTAGGTTTGAGTTATGTAAGTAATGGCTATGATATGCCAATGTTGTGATAATGACATTATTATTTATAGTATTGATATGATTATGTTATGAGTATGATATTGGAGTTATGATCTTTGTATATGTGTACGGTGTGAACAAATAGTATAGACTTGTATGATAAAGGTTTTCATATGTACGATTATTTGGTTATAGTTATAAAAGAGCATGTATGATATTCACCAAACTTAATAAATACATTAATGGTATGTGTGATATTATATGGTATTGTTTGATAAGCATTTCCTTGCGGAGCTTTTAGCTCACCCCACTTACTTTCCCCCTACGGGTATTAGACAGGGGAAGTATGTATAGTGAGCAGGGTCAGTTCTGGTACGTATACTGTGAGCGGCTACGGACGGGCAAACGATCTAGAACGCCGGTGGTGCCTTAGCTTTATTTTAAGCAGTTGATAAATCTAACACAATGGAAATGTATTATTTAAAATTATTTACTTACTGTATCTTGTTTTTTTTTCAAATGAAGGATCCTTCTCTATTGCATTTTGATTTTTTTAAAATCCTTTGTTACATGTTAAATTATTTTTTTTATCTTTTCAAATTATGCATGAAAATAGTATTTTTGTAAAATAAGGCAAAATATCGGGGCGTTGTCAGGCAATAATTGAAGTGTTCGGGATTGGCCGATCTCGTCATTCTGAGAGGTCGAAGTTTTTAGGTTTGAGTGGCTGGTTATTATCGTCGGTTCGTTGAGGGATTTTCAAAGAGTGCTGTACCGCTTAACGGAGTTATTCCAAAAAGAACCAAAAGTTTGTTTGGATTGATCGGTGTGAGAAAAGTTTTAAGAGTTAGCGAGCGAACGCTTGATTACCGCTGCTGTACTAAGCTGTTCCTTCGGATAAGGAAAAGTTTGTGGTATATTGTGATGCCTCGAGACGGGGTCTCGGTTGTGTGCTTATGCGGCTGGGAGGTGTAATAGCTTATGCTTCTCGGCGATTAAAGGAGTACGAGCGAGAGGTACCACTACTCACGATGCAAGAACTCGCAGCGGTGGTATTTGCGGCAAAGATTTGGCGGCATTACCTTTATGGCGAGAAATGTGAGATATACCTTTGATCATAAAAGTAGAAATACTTAACTTTTACCCCGAGAAAGACCTTTGAATATGAGGCAGAGGCGTTGGCTAGAGTTGGTGAAGGATTATAATTGTGAGATCTTTTATCACCTGCTGGTAAGGCGAAGCGTGGTTGCGATGCCTTAAGTAGAAAGGGTCGGAGTCGATTAAATACGGTGAAGCAAATCTCCCGGCGGCTAGCAAATGAGATGACTCGAGCTAAGATTGAGTTGGTTGTAGGGTAATTAGCTAATATTACCACCATAATCTCCTCTTTTGGAGCGAATCAAAGAAGCACGAGTACGAGATTCGAATTAGTAAAAACTCGAGCTAGGGTTTCGGTGGCAAGGCTAGTGACTTCTCAATAGATGAAACGGGAATGTTGAGATTTGGGAATTGAGTTTGTGTGCCCATGGATAGGAGAACATCAAGATAGAGATCATGGATGGAGTCTCACACGACTCCTTATTCAAATTCATCGAGGGTCGTAAACGTATCGAGGACACAGAAAGCCATGTTACGGTGGCCAAGCATGAAAAACGGCATCGGCGGGCGTTGCACCGTGCGCTTACGTGTACAGCAAGTGAAAGTGAGCACCGGCGGCACACAGCCAGGGTTGCCGCAACCACTGAAAATACTGAGTGGAGATGGGAAGACATTCTTATGGACTTCGTGGTAGGTATGCTTGAACAACGGGACAATTTGACTGCAATATGTGGGTCATAGTGGACAAGTTTACAAAGTACGCTCACTTTTTACTTGTTCGGACGAATTTCTCCATTGACCGGTATCTTTGAGTGGTATGTTAGAGAAGTTGTTCGTACGCATGGTGTCCGAAAGTCCATTGTGTGGGATAGAGATCAAAGTTTACATCGAGGTTCTGGAAAAGTCTACATCGAACTATGGGAACTCGGTTAAAGTTTAGCACAACTTCTCATCCTCGGACGGATGGGCAGTCCAGAGAGGACCATTCGAATTTTAGAGGACATGCTACGGGCATGTGTGCTTGACTTTGAGGGATCATGGGTAAAGTACACCACTGATCGAGTTTTCTTATAATAACGGCTATAAAGCAACGATCGGGATGGCTCCTTATGAACTTTTATATGGAAGAGAGTGTAGATCGCCCATTCAACGGGATGAAGTGGAGTGAAAGAAAGTTCTTGGAGTCCCAATTTTGTTAAAAAAAAAAAAAAAAACAAGTGAGGCGAGTTGATAAGGTCAGAGCACGAATGTTCGCGGCTGCGAGTAGGCGAGAAGAGTTATGCCGATCCAAAGCGCAGAGATATTGATTTTCGGGTCGGGGACATGGTATTTTTCCGAATATCTCAGATGAAAGGCATAAAAACGCTTTGGGAAGAAGAGAAAGCTTAACTAGAGGTTCATTGGACCTTTTGAAATCCTTGAGAGGATAGGGCGAGTAGCGTATAGGTTGGCTATGCCCGGCGCTGGCAGCTGTACATGTGTGTTTCATGTTTCAATGCTTTGGAAATATGTCTCGGACTCGTCCCATGTTGGGGTTATGAAGCATTGGAACTTCGATGGGACTTGTCATACGAGGAACGAACTAGTGCGGATACTTGATAGAAGAGAAAAAAGTCTTGAGAAGCGAGAACGGTCGCCTTGGTTAAAGTGCTTGTAGATGAACGATAAAGTAGAAGAAGCAACCTGGGAACTCGAGACGGATATGCAGCAGAAATATCCGGAGTTGTTCAGGTAAATTTCGGGACGAAATTTCTATAAGGAGAGGGTAATTGTAATACCCGGAATTAATAAATGGATTAGCAAAACCCTAACTAGATAATTATGTATAATTGAGAAAATTATATTATTATATAATTTAATATATGAGAATTTATATGAGTTGTGCTATGTTAAGACCCCGTTGGTGAGCCGGGGGGCATTTTAGTAATTTTGACTAGAAGGGTAAAATAGTGAACTTATTTTATTAACGTGCTTGTGGAACTATATTATTATATAGTATGCATGTGTTGTCTTTTTTGTGTGTGTTACGACGGATTGGCGCGGTATAGTCCATATTTGGGTATTTCGGTAGAACGGGGTTCGGGCCCGAAATCTAATTTGGATTGAAATATTTGGCATTTTTATTTATTAAGTGATAATCTGAAAATTATGTTGGGTTTATATGTGAATGAAATGACATTGTTACCCTTGTTTCATGCATATGCTTCATTTAAGCCCTAGGGGCAATTTGGTAATTTTGACCATTTGACTCACTTTTGCAACAAAATGAATTTTTGGTAAAATAGAAAATTCATTTTTCATGGTTCCCCAGCCCTAGCCGAAGACACCCTCTCTCTCTCTTTCATAATTCTCATTTTGTTAATCTTTTTCAATTCGATTTTTGGGAATTTGGCTTGGATTTTGGAGTTCATTTTTGGTGTTAGAAGCTTGGGATTGTGGTAAGCTTCTATGTTGTTCTTCCTCTGAATTTCTTTTCTGTTATTTGAGATTGAGAAAGTATGTTTTTTTTGATTGAATATGCTCTTGAATGCATGCTTGTGAAAGTTTGATGAATTATGTGTTTTATGCATGGTTGTGTTGGTAAAAGAATGGATGCTCTTGGTATATTGTGAGTGAGATTTTGGGGGATTTTTCTGGGTTGAAAATTCATGTTCTTTTGGTAATTGAGCTGCTGGAAAAGAAGCTTACTTGAATCAAGTTGGTTTGAAGCTCGGAAGTTATGAGCTTGAAGAGTTATTAGTTTAAAGCATGATTTTGGGTTGAATTGTAGGTTTTGTTTTTGGTAAATTCGGAAGCGTTTTTAAGGTTTTATTGAGTTTAAATATGATTGTAAGCTCTGATTTTGGTTGTGTAAAGCAAGCTTGAGTTCATGGAACTCGAAGCAGTGCTTTAATGGCAACTTTTGATTTTTAGTGCAATTGTTGGGTTTAAGTTGTGTAATATGTTTATTATGACATATGTTGATGCTTTCTGGAAAGTTTGGGAATGTTTGGGGATGATTTGAGTGAGTTTTGGGGGTTTAAAGATTGAGAAATTTCGTGTTCTCTGCCTAGACAACCGGAATTAGGTTAGTTCATAGGGAATTCCGGTTGGAGTTCATCGGGAAATCTTGAATTTTGTTTCGGCCATAACTTTTAACTCGGGACTCGCGTTTAGGATATTCTTTATACCGTTGGAAAGCTCTTTTGGAGCTCTATGTGATTATCTGTATTTGAAATGCCATGAATTTAATTTATGAATATGAAATCAGGGGTTAACCCTATTTGTTAAAATCCGGAATTGTGTGACTAGGATGCCAGGCACACAGTCGGGGAGCACTAGAGGATTAGGAATCTCTGCCTTTGCGGGACAACGGGTAAGACGGTAGTTGCACGTAGAGATATGCACGGTGGTGCTTATATTGAATATTATATTGGTGATAATTAGAAGCTTAGGAATTAGAGGTTATTACCACAAAGTGGCCAGTTTAATGGCACAGGGTTATTACCCTAGTAATTGATAATGTGTAAATGCTATGCCATGCTAAATATATTGTAATAAAGAATTATGCGCACAAGGCATAATTAAGTTAGACTTCAGTAAATTAGTACACTTGAGTTTGATAGTAATGCGGTCTAGGGTTATTACCACCAGAAGTTATGTGAAGGTAAGAAAGTCATGATGTACAATAATATTGCTAATCAAGTGAAAGCATGAATTAGAGTTATTAATCTGTATAAGTGTTATTTTGAGCATGCGATGATATGTTATATGAGAGACTATTTGGTATGTAATTTAGGGTTATTACCCTAAGATTCTATATGTTTTGTTATCTATTGAATACATACATATATTTCAAGAGTTATGTGCATAAGACATAACTTGGTTAGACCTAGTATATTACTAGGATAGTTCTTACTGAAAGAACGTAATGTATGGATTACGTAAATATATATGAATAGGGTTATGTGAGCAAGGCATAACCGAGTTAGACTCGGTAATTATAATCGAGATAAACCTTACTAAGGCCTTATTGGAAATAGACGTGTGAGCGTAACACGTAGGTCTATGCTACATAGACATATATAGACGTGTAGGAGCGACACGTAGGTGCATACTACATAGACATATATAGGCGTGTGAGCGTAACACGCAGAGTCTATAGCAAATAGACAAATAGTGCGATGCTTTTGATAATTATATGATAAATATATATGTTGAGATTAAGGGTTATGCGGCGAGGCATAGCTTCGGGTTGGACTCGGTAACAAGAGCCGAGATGAACTGATCTAAGGCTTTATTGTAAATAGACGTGTGAGAGCAATACATGGGTCTACGCCACGTAGACATAAATGGAACGTGTGAGCGCAACACGTAGGTCTACGCCACGTAGACATAAATAGGCATGTGAGCGTAACATGCGGGTACGTAATCACACGAGACAAGTTAGAATAGCATTGTTATTGTTTATATTGTATGATGAGCATATTATTGATATGTTTTATACGCTCTTCTTGGGCTTAATCACGGGTGCTCCTCTTTTGTGCGGGAAAGGGTAAGTCGGTCGTCTGATCAACCATGAGTTTGAGGAGCGAAGATGAAGAATGTACATGTTGAAGCCATATCGGACGAAGCGGGTTAAGTGTCTATCGGTGATGAACTTTTGAGATTCTATTTTGCCGTTTAGGTCGGCTAGAAATAAATGACTTGTAATAGCGTTAGTAAATATTTTTGGGATCCCAACTATTTTAAAAGGGTTTAAGTATATTACAAGTTTATTTTCTTTACGTTTAATATAAAAGTTTAAATTCTGCGCTATTTTGATTAGTAATCATAGTTTAGGGGATTAGGGTTTCATAAGTATTTTGGGTAGCGTGCCTAATTATTTAGAGCGTTATATCACATGTTTTGTATCCTCATTTGAGAATATAATTGGAGGTTCATACGTCCATACTTTTTTCAGTGGTTTTGGAGCAAACATCGATTGCTCGTTCTTTATTTGTTGACATATCTTTTACGGGCATTATTACTTTCTCCGTAGAGATGCGGTCTACTTGAGATAACCTATATATCATCGCCCCAATAGGGGTGGTTGCAATCTTTGATTATCTAGGTTGTTGGGTTGATTAGGCTAGTTTGGCTCGTTCCCTTGACGCTTCACATCTTTTGTCTAAAATATCCACGTGAGATTAGGCTCTCCCCATCTTGTCTTTCGATTCTTTGACACTCTTCGGTAGTATGCCCTATGTCTTTATGAAATCGACAAAATTTTGTTGAATCTCTTTTATGTCTCGCATGTCTCATTGGATTTCCGGCTTGTGGAATGCCACCTTTTGTGTTCACTTGCGAGAAAGATGTTTTCACGAGTTTCATTGAACTCGGTGTATATTGTGTAAATCGGAACGTATTTGTCGTGTTTTACTGTTTCTTCTTATTTTTAGATAATTCTCTTGAGTCATCCTTTCTTTTGGAGTTCGAACTACTTGGATTATCTGCTTTTGTCGAGACGGTACTTGTTGTGGTAGTACTTGTCTTTGAGGTTTGTTTCACAGTAAGTCTTTACCAAGCTTCATCTCATTTTTTGCTTCCTCTTTACGCACATATACTTGCGCTTTTTCTTTGAATTCATTGATGTTTCTTACTAGAGCGATACATAGAGTCATTCCACAACTCGCCTTGTTGTTGAAAGGTCGGTTGTGATCCACCTTCGAAGAGTAATAAAATTTGAATCTTGTCATTGAAATTTCTAACCTTCGCAGTCGTACATCTTGAAGTGACTTAGGTAAGCCTTCTGGGCTACTTTGGTTGCTGTTTTATGTTAGTTAGGGATGATGCTTGAAGTCGTTTATCTTTGGCGACTTGAAATTATTTCTTCAAAAGTCTGCGGGCCAAATTTGTTCCCAAGACGTTGTCGAATGGTGAAGTAAACTTATCGAACCCATTCTTCATGCAAATTAAAGATGTCGGTAATAAAATGCACCACAGATTATTCGAGATGTTGCTGGCTCGCATTATGGTATTAAAGTTATTCGGATGAGTGATTGGGTTCGTAGTCCCATCATCTTACACGAGACATGTGGATTTTTGAATCCATGAGGGGGTTCGAATTCGAATATCGGGATGGAATGGCTCGGTTTCCTCATCCGAGGTCATAGCCGAGTAATTTCTCATGTTCCCCATCTGATATTTTCTAAACTTATCATCCAACTAAATGATTTGCCACTTTGGATGGGGTCCACTTGCTCATGTTTGGCATTAAGTTGATGGCATAAGCCGGGTGCATTCGATTTAGTCGGCTCACGAAGATCGGGTTGTCTTTGATTCGAATGTTCACGAAGATCGGGTTGTCTTTGCTCATAATTACTCACGAGATGTTGTCTGCGAGTAACTCTCAGACTGATAGCTTCGCGTATTGCTCATGCTTTCTTGATCAGCATAACGTTGAGGTCTGCTTCCTTCTCGTGTTTGCCTTCACCGATCGGCCGTGTCCTCGAGACCTCGAGTGTAGAACCGAACTTGCTTTGTCTTATACTGGTCTTCTCCTTCAAAAGAGGTTAGATACACGTCCTCTACTTATGTACGTGTATGCACCTTCCCTCTCACGATCGAGAAGGACGTTGAGGGTGTCTCGGTGGTAGCCCAGCTTGTCCGAGGTTGAGTCCCAAGATTTCTCTCGTTATCACGAGGGATTTCTACATTCACTAGGTTGGGGGCATCTCGTGTCCTCATTCTGCGAGAAGCCTGCAGTACATCGGTATGTTCATTCCCTTGGTTCATAAATCCTTAGGATCTTTGAGGCGCATTTCGATGTCGCTCTTGATTATTTTGTTGTTCAGCTGTTTTCATTGGAACATCCATAGTACCCCCGCAAGTTGTTCCTCTTGGGGTGTTTTGGGGGTTTTTCGAATTTGCTTCTGTCTGCTGGTTCTTGAACCTCGAGGTCTTCCTCGTGGTCTCCTCACCCCGAGATCGGGTTGATTCGAGTATCGGTTCCTTGAGTCGCCTTTAACTACGCCGGCCTGCTTTCCGGCTCGGCATTTCGTCGAGAATATCTTGAGGGCCAAAGTCGAATCAACTTTATGGATTTATAAACACAAAAAAAAAAAAAAATAAATAAATAAAGAAGGTTTATCAAAAAAATAAATAAAAATAAAGAAAGGAAAGAACATGAAGAAAAAGATGAACACGGGAGAGAGATGTATAGGCTTAAGAATAAAGGTGATGATGAAAAAAATATGAAATGAGGAAATGCCAAATGAGGGGGTAACATGTGATTACAAAACAAATAATAATATATTAAGTTTTTTTTTTTACTTTTATTTGTTATTTTTTTTAAAAAAAGGTGAACAGCCATGAATTGACCGTAAAACGTAACACACACTTGAAACTTTTTAAAAAATTAATTAGTAAAAAATAAAATAAAAAAGGGTATGCAAAAAAGACGAGTATAGAACTTAAAATATTTTTGTAAATTACGCCGTGTGGACCTATAAAAGTAATAAAATGTAAAAATATAATATAAGCAGGTAAAAACCCCGATTATTAATGATAAAGGCCGACTGATCCAATTGCAAGAGGAAAATTCCTTGGTATACTAGCTTTTGGCATTTTTTTACAAAAATGTTGTCGACGGTATTTTTTACTTTTTTACCTTGTATTTTTGTAAGTTTCATCTTTGCAAGATATCTTGTATTCAGTTTTCACTAGTGTTCTAATGGTACTTTTTAAGTGTTTTTTCTTGTTGTTTTGAGTTGATACGCTTTGTGTTTTTCTTGGTGTTTTATAAAAACCGCGGTATTTTTGAAAAGATATCCGTGTGACGGTATTTTTGTAAAGTGCTTGACCCAAATTGCGATATTTTTTGTAAATTTCCCTATTTGATTTCAATTCCAAACTCTGCCCAGCCCATTACACCAGTGACATGTCGTTTCCCACTATTATATCGAGCTAATATATAGTCGTTTCAACATATAAACGTGTCGTATCTACAGTTAAAATATCCAACCAGTCAATCGGTACACGACAAAATAAAAAAGAAAAACCCCATTTCCTAGCCATAAGCTCGGAAGAAGCTTGAAGTAGCTATCTCAGGTGGCAAGCCCTGATGCCCTTTCAGCTTAAATTTCCTTTTTATATTATCAAATCACATTTTTGCTTCCCTCTGACGCAAACTCCAAAACC
Source organism: Cannabis sativa (assembly GCF_029168945.1). Taxonomy (NCBI): domain Eukaryota; kingdom Viridiplantae; phylum Streptophyta; class Magnoliopsida; order Rosales; family Cannabaceae; genus Cannabis; species Cannabis sativa. The sequence goes on from NC_083610.1 coordinate 14,561,221, forward strand.
CTAACATGGAACCCTCACCACCCGAAGATTTCGAAGATTACGGACCGTCATCAACACTTATCGGGTTTGATCGCCCGCTTCCCCTTGCTCCGTGGCCCCGTCCCGGTTGGTCCGCTTGATGATTCATCGACCGGTTTGTTCGTTCTTGCATTCCGTAACCCCAGAGCTTGGGCGAAAGCGTACCAGAGCCTGTGAGTCCAAGATTATCGACCAGTGCGTCTCTGGAGCCAGGATCGGGTGCTCGATCAGCGCCTCGAGCAAGTGCAAGCCCTCGTGGTGGCTGAATCTGACTGGTTTTACGGCTTCGGATTTGAAGGAGAGGGAGCAATGTGAAGAGCGTGAAATGAACGGCTGTTTGGCGGTGGCAAAGGAGAAGTGTTTTGGATTCGCCAAAGAATTGGTGCTTGAAGTCATTTAGGGATGCGAGGGTTGTGGAGAGGGGTAGGGGTTTGAATACAAAGCAGGTTCAGAAGTTGGTTGGCTTGGTAACTATGGGGGATAAGAGTACGTTGGTTCGTTTGATTGGATTCAATCAATTGGTTTCTCATCGAGAATTTGGGACAAGGTAGTATAGGGCCAGTGAGTTACTTGGTTCTTGTAGTGATATTGATTGCATTCTTGATGGGTTTAGTGGCAAGGAATCATCACAGTAGTGGGATTTCACTTCGAAAAAATTAGCTCATGTTTCACAAAATTGAAAGCACCTGGATGGAGTCTATCTCGGGGCAGTACACACTTGAACCTGGAGCTGCTGTGTCATTGCTGAGGTATGTGCATTTCACCACCTTTACTTAATATTTAGCTTGCGAAGATAAAACTTACTGCTTTAGAGTTTGTTAATTTTGATGCATACCTTAATGAGATATTGGTATGCAACTTTCATGTAACATTTCCTTGTTTATATTTATAAAATCATTTCACTAAAATTGTTAATTCTGTGAATGCAATTGGAAACTAAAGGAGAATCTTTGTGATATTGAATATAATACTCTGTGTTTTCGATTAGGCAGCTTCTGAATTAATGTCAGGTGTAATTGCATCGCCCTTTTGTATTTTGACTTTTGATAATGCCAGGAGTTGTATATGTTTGTTCGCTGTCATGGCTGTATCAGTATCACATGTTAACGTTTTCCATTCCTTTGCTTTGGCCATTGTTAGCCATGACATCCAATCATTTTCATAGCATAACCTTGATGCACATAGATGATGAGATGATTATAGAAATGTGTCTTTAATGTCCTTTTCTCTATGTTTATGGTGGATTACCTTTGTCCAAATACAACCATGACTCACTCTCACAATTGTTATTTTCTATTTTTTAAATAACTGTCTGTGGCTACTAAGCTTATATTGATTGCATTTTGTAGTGCTTTTTCATTGCCGGTGACTGGTTTAGTCTCATTTCCAATCTATCGGTACTGTCTGCCACAGTTTAGGAGGTAACTATAAGTATAACAACAATTGGGTGCTGTAGGTGCTGGATTTACATTGATATTGTTGCCACCTCAAACTTCGCCATATTATTTTTACTTATTTCATTGCAATTGTGGCACCCTCTCATCCATATTATAGTTGACCACAATGTTTAGTTTTACCCCTTATCACACATTATAGTCAACCACGAGATGCTTTTTTTACACGAGATGCTTTAGTTGTTGCCGTGGTCTTAGACTCTAAAGGAATAAAACGATTGTGGCTTACACCTTGAGGTGAGGTGGTCCTATAAAGCTTCAAAGGCTTATCCTTAGATGTGATTTGTAAGGCTTTCCCCTCACTGTGTGAGGTATAAGCATTTGAGGTTTAAGGCTCACATAAGTGATCCATGTGTATGTCATTTTATTTGTCTAACTCTACATATTTCTTTGTGGTTCAGCACAGTACTACGTTCCATGCTTCTATTTAGAAACTCTTGTTTCCTGTTCATGGTTAAAATAGTCTTTCAGAAAATTCAAATTATGCTCAAACCTTGAAGCATGTATCCGAAACAACAGTTAGTTTTTTATGCATTGTTATTTGGATTTCATCTAAACGTTTTGAAAGGCGGTGAAACGGATTCGAGGCGTTTTGCCATAACGTAATGCCGTAAGCCTCGACAATAAGAATAAAAAAATTCATAAAAATGATATATATCATTAAATTCATAACAAAAAGTCATAAAATTCATGAAATTATTAACTATAAGTCTTAAAATATAACTAAAGGATGAAAGGTGTAAAACTAAAGTATCCTAATTAATAGAGAAATAATAAATTTGAAGTCTAAAGTTTCAAACTAAAGATTAAAAGACATATTCCAAGTTCTAACTTTCAAGTTCCATGTTGAAATTCATATCTCGAAGAAGTTATCATGATCACGATCATTGGCGTTATGTTATCATCCGAAGAATAAAATTGCATAGCCTCGACCATCATCACTCTCATTTTCTTCTTCTTTTTTCAAAATCATCCTCCTCAAAACTCACATCCACTTGACTATTTTTCCCTTTCCTTATACCGCCAAGTAATATGTAAATAATAAATTTATAAAAATGCCAAGTCTATTTATAATGTAAATATGAAATGTAGTTGCAATATGCAATGAGTTCTAAAAGTAACCTTTCTTTGGTGGTGGTGGTGCTTGGTTTCTTTTCCTCTTCCTTGGTGCTATGCAGGGAACTTCCCCCCTCTATACTCATCCCCAATCTCTTTAGGTTTCTATGTTATCATTTTCTTCTTCATCATTTGGGTTGGGGTTGGCTATCCACTCACTATCTCAAGGCACATTTTCAATGATCAAAGGATCATTCTTTCTCTCTATCGGGATTGTTTCTTAAAAAATTTGTGTCTCCATTTTTTTGTTGTACATAATGTACACCAAAGCTATTCATCTTAGATGTGCTTAGGCGATTTCTTTTCTTGGTGTGCACTTGATTGAATGTGCTCCAATTACGTTCACAAGCCGATGCTTTTGAACAAATAAGACCCGAAGAACTTTCATCGCGGAAATAATCTGGGCTTCTGGAACTTCATCTCCAAAACTCTCCCACCAATCAACTATCATTAGAAATAACATAATAATAAAAATAATTAGTTAAACTTAAAAATTTATTTTATATAAAATATTAATGTAAGAAAAATAGGTAAAGATAGTACACTTAGGTGGTCGTGTTGTGTATGATGCCCAAAGATGATCTAAGGCCAAATAATCCTCGCTTGTATTTATACTTATTAAGTTGGGCATCAACCTTCATATAAATTTTTCTCATCCTTAATGTAGATCTATCCATGCACTTATACAAACAAATTTTAATCTCTCGGGATGCTCCGAAACATTTAGGACTCCATCTAAATCGAGGATTCAAATAGTATGCACCGCATGCAAGTTACTAAAAGTGCAATTGAAACTCCCACTTTTGATCGATGATATCCCAAATCTCCTAATAGGAAGACAAGTCTCCATCTGTGGTTCTTGGTTATGTTTTCCTTTGCCTCATCCATAGCACCATAAATGAACCCTATTGTCGGGTTTCACCATCAACTAATCTTAATACATGAGACAAGTGGGCTTAGTGGTTTTCCAAATGTTGTTGAGAAGCTTCAAGAGTTAGACACCTTGAGACTGCGGACTACTTGATATCCAACACCCTCGCAGACCTTTAATCAGAAAGTCGTTTATCTGATTTTGCTTCGAGGTGTTCGTTTGTTGGGCCGCATTAGTCGGCCTATAGATTTCCTTGGTGGCCATGGTAGCTCGATTTCTAACATGCATTTTCTTTGATTTCGGTGGTTATGTCGAAAGGCTTAACCACACCCATGCAAGTAGGCTGCGGGCTCGCCTTATTGCTCACAGAAGAAATCGAAGGCCAACGAGGTTGAATTCAAGGGCGGGAGAAGGATGCCCGTGTTGAGTTTTATGCCTTAAAATAAAAACTCATTTTATATAATAAGATTTACTTTTTTATTAATAAAGATCGTAAATAACATTTTATGTTCGCATGGTTCACATGATTTATTTCATGATTATATATATATATATAATGTATGAATTCTACATTTTAAAGTCACCGAACATATGAGATTTGTTAAGATTATAGTGTTGTCGGTACGATGGAATATAATCTTAATTATATGTTCAAAAGCTTATTCCTTTGATTTGTCAAAACAACTGGATTTAAATCGACGTGGTATAATCAGCGATAGGTATTCTTACACCTTGAAAAATTGTTATGTCATTTCCAGGACATTGGCAAAGTTTACCAGTATCGGATGTATGGAGTATACATCGGAAGAGGAACCGATATTGAACTTTGATTAGATATATTAAAATTTCACCGTAATATCTATTCAATTCAATATCACCTCGTTGATTCTAGATCAAATGATCTTAATCCCGATATGGTTAGGTTCAATCTTAAGAGTGTTATCCAGGTGTTCTTTGATTTGTTAGTTAAGCCTACTTTTGGATCGAGGTGATACATACATTTCGGGGAACACGGTAGTGCAATTAAGTGGGAGCGCTAACATAAATATGGAATCTATAGCTTCTATCCGGCAAATAGATAGTAAATGATGATTTCCTTCGAGGCTTAACCAAACGAAAATAAATGGCTGGAGATCTCATTTCACTTAGCCGAAATATCATTTATATAGGGTTAAGTGTTTTAAGGATAAATACATTGCGGGGTGTTACGGTAATTTAATCCACTTTACGGCCAGTAAATCATCTATATAGAGGATCATTGATCACATTAGGGTTACATTAGGGTTATAACAATGGATAAACTTTATGACGTGTCTATATCGTGGAACATATAAGAAATGCGTTCTATATGAGGCGAGTGCAATTCCAAGTTCTAAGTGTAGATTCAATAAGCGTGAATTAATAAGTTAGGGAATTTACTTGGTAAATTTGGTTCGACTTATTGGAAGCTCGGTTATATAGACCCATGATCCCCATACTAAGTTGAGACCATGTTGCTTGTAAGACTCAGCTTAATTGATTTTAATTAATCAATTATAATTCTAAAAATTTGACTATGTCTAAATTTAAGAATTCTCACTAAGTAAGGATGAAATCGTAAATAAAAGGATTTCTACAGGTTTAATTATTAATTAAGAGACTTTGTATGTCTAATTAATAATTATATTAAATGACAATATTATTTGATAATTCATTTTAGTTATTAAATAATTAGTTTTGGCATTTAAATGTTAGAATTGGAAAAATGACATTTTTGGAGAAATAGAAATAAAATTGAGGAAACTGCAAAACCCTAGTGAGGCCTAAGTCAAACCTATGTGCCGACCAATTATAAAGTGTGTTTCCCAATTATTATTTTCAATTTTAATTTGTCAAGTAAATTTGCTAACCTAAACCTAGCAATAATAGGAAAGTGGTGGACTCATACTAAGTAAGACAGCTTAATCAATTACATAGTAAAAGAGGAAATCCTTGTTTATTTGAAAAGTTGAGCTCTCCCTTTTCCCTATATATTGCCGCCCTCTCTTCTCTTTTGAAAGGCATCAAAAGGTATCACACGAAATATCCAAGAGAGAAAAAGAGAGAGAATTTCGAAATTCCTTGAGTGAATGAGTAGTGCCCACACACATCAAGTGGTACCTCAATCATGTAAGACTATGGAAAATCAACCATCAAAGAAGGAGAGAAAAGAGATCCGGGTTCGGATCTTGGTGATGCTCTGCTACTGAGAAAGGAATCAAGGGCTAGAGATCCGGAACGGAAGGAGTCATAATATTCCGCCGCACCTTTCGTAAGGTTTTCTTTAAACTCTTATGTGTTTATTTTTATTGTTTTAGAATTCATATTAGGATGTTAATTAAACATACTTAGTAGTAAATCTAAATCCCGGTAAAATATTTCCCTGTTACGGCCGTGCCAAGGTGCAAAGCCGACATAGATGAAGCATTGGCTTGCTTGGGGTGAGGTGTAGGACCAATGTGAGGGCTCGAACCAATTGCTTAGCCTCCGCAACCAGGAGGTGGCCAAAGTTGACCGCAAACTGTGAGCACTAATGTTGAGGCTGGCCGGGAGTTGGAATCATTAGGAAGTTGTGGTTGGGACGAGAGAAAAACATGAGAGAGAGGCGTTGGGGTCGGGTTGGGATCGTTGGCGTACGCATGAGAAAGAGAGGAGACGAATGTTTCACCGTGGTCGAGATGGCAAATGGAACCAACTCTAGGAGAAACATCGTGGAGAGTGTATGTGGAGAAGAGAGAGAAGGTGATGAAGCTTTAGGATTTTTTTAATTACTTATTATTTTTTTTTTTGAAAATAGATTAAAATATATTTTAATTATCTTTTTATTATTTTAAATTTTAATTGTAAAAAATAGATGTGAACGAATTATATAGTAACATAGTATTTTGAAGTAGCAGACATAATAAGTATTTAACGGAATGATAGTAACAAAAATGATAAACTAACATATGATATGTAATTCATCGGAAAAAAAAATAATATATTAGTGTATATGAAATAAAAAAATATAAAGTATTTTTCCTTGAAATGTAGAGAAGCATTAGGGGGAATGGAGATGAGAATTTTCGAATTAACTTTCTATAACAACACTGGACAAAGCTGAATTGTCCTTCTAAGTGCTCTTAACCTTTGAGATTAACTATAAACAATCAGATTCAATGGATGCAAGAGGAAGCTTGATGCGGTACACTAAAGTAGGTCTTCTAAATGAGCTTGGACTTCAGTAAAAAGAGGTGAAAATGCACTCCATTTTGAGATATCGAAGCTTGCAATCAAAATGCTAGAGAAATTTTAAGGCAAGATAAAGATCAGGTTTGGAGGTTTTAACTTCTCCTTCCTACTTTTGTAAGTGTCTCAGTTTAAAAAAACATAAAATATTTATTTCTTAAATTTTTTAATATTTAGATTGTTGAAGTGGTAAGTATGAATAAATAATTACAATTGCTTATCAACCAATAGTTAGTCAACCATTTGTACAACTTCCTCGTACCTTCATATTCAAAAAATAATCAAAGAAGATATGATCTGAACGTTGATATTTGTTTATTAAAGTTTTTGAGCTTAATGACGTGTCTGATTAATAGAATAAAAAGTTCAGTTTTCTTAAGACATAAGATCATCTACAATAAAATGTTTTAAAAAATGCTTTATTGACATTTTTTTTTATAATTAATGCTTTATTGATATAGAGATATATTTTTAGTATCTTATGTTTATTATTTGAATGAAAAGGAATGCAATAATAATAATAATAATAATACATACATACATACAATTACATTCTTTATATTTTCTATTTCTTATTTTTTTTATTATTTTATCATAAAGTAAAAAAAATTAATTATTTTAATATATTTAAAAAATAATATAATATTATTTTAATAATTGGGTAAATACTATTTTGAATGACTTATATTTTACAAAAGTTTACTAATTGCTTCCTTTCCGGTTTCTGTTAAATGACAAAATAGATCTAATATTTTTCAAAATGGTAAAAATAAGATTCTGAGCTCAATTTTCAACAATTTTTTTTTTAATATAACTAATTTTAAGACAATTTCTAACACGAAAAATATAAAAATATAACCAGTTTTGTTATAATATCTTTAGATTAGATTATTATTAAGTTTTATTTTGACAAAAAATCAGTTCATGGTCCTATTTGTATAATTTTGGAAAATATAGGGTCTATTTTGTCATTTAACAAAACAGATAGTCCAATTGATAACTTTTGTAAAATATAGGGTCCAAAATAGTAGTAGAAGTGTTTACTATTTAGAATAAAAAGTAATAAAAATATTAATAAAATAAAATATTATATTTTGGAATTATTACATGAAAAATACAAATTAATATTTTATTTACAAATATACTTTTATAAGGTGTGGACAACATTTATACTTCTTATGTGCTTTTAATTATCAAAATACCTCTTACACTATCACTTACACAATCAGACGATGGTTGCTGTGTGGTTGACAGAAGGTTGCATCAAACAAATATTTCAATCAGACGAAAGTTGCTGGGTGGTTAGCCGAAGATTGCATCAGACGAATGTTTCAATCAGATGAATGTTGCTAGGTGGTTGGCCGAAGGTTGCGTCAGACAAAGGCTTCAATTAGACGAAACATCTGTTAGCAAAATATTTATGCAACTGTTATGAAACATTAAAAATCAGAATAGTGTTTCTACGTACATAACTCTATCTACATGTCTCTTCATGATTTAATATGAACAAATTTACCATTAGAAATTTGAAAAATAACGAAAATACACCATGATACATATTTTACTGTAGTATTGATGTAATTTTTTTGGATTATACTTGAGTTGAAATATTTGGGAACTCCAATTTAATTTTATGAGATCTGCATTTTATGGATTTGAAAATTGAAGAGGACATTAGTTTTATGCAAATTAAAAGTTTGGATTTCCGATTAAATTTTAGTTTCGTAGTAGTTAATCTACACTTTTTTTTTTTTATGATTTCGAAACAACCCCTGTTTTGATTGATTGGTCGTCTTCTTTGGTGAAGTCACTGAAATTAATGGTGGTTCTCTTTCAAGTTGAATTTTTGTGTCGGTTGTATTGGGTTGCTGCGTGGTTGCGTCGATACTTGCCCAGCAAGCATAAATCACAGGTTGAAGGTGTGTGTAAGTAGTATTTGTATATATTTTTTTATTTGTCTTGTATATTCATTTATTTAGCGAGCTATATTTTTGTAATATTGTTACTTTTTTTTTTTGGTAAAAACTTAAAAAAACCCTTATATTTTTAAGTGATGATCTAATTTTTTTTTTTTAATATTCTTGCATAATACTACAATTGGAGACGCTTTAACATAACTTTATTTTTTTAATCTAGGACCTTAGTTGTGAAAATGGCACATGTCTGGTCGGTGTTTAAAGTTTTCAAATAACCTCTTATGAAATTACTTATGCTATAAAAAATAATTGATCTGTGTTGTTTGGATTGGTGCTTATTTAGGGCTGTTGAGCGTATTTGTAGTGTGACACATCAACCGAGCTATTAGAAAATGACTCGAGTAATTTTACCCAAATCTTGAACCAACCTTTGAATGTATGCATGTATTGTGTACGTATTTTTTAGACTTTAAAATGACTTTTATGTATATTCAACAGGGAACTGTGAAACAATTTCCCAGTAGACCTTAATTGGTAGCTAAGATACCGCCATGTGAAAGAAAGACTCAAGAATTGGAGTGATTTTTAAGTCTTCTTAATTAATCTAATATGTCCAAGTTTTTACAACTATACGTGGAGATGGGGTCCTGACTGAGCGTTTTCATCAAGTTTTGGTGTGACCCTCCCTCTTGCCTCCTATCCTAAGCGTCCTTTTACTGACATCTATAGTTTTGGTGCACTTAGCTTTTAGAAAAGCTAGAAATTTCTGCTCATTTTCTCAAATGGAACTGTTTTTTTTTTTCTGCATTCCTTTATCATTAAATTATTGTGGGAATAAAATGATTCTCACTTGTTTTTGTTTTGTTGTGGATTCCCCTCTCCCCACCATTACTGGTTAAATACAATATATGAGTTCATATAAGCTGCTGGTGTCATTTCTCTCTTGGTCAATAATACACGCCTATTACGCGTTTCTGGATTTTAAAAAATTCAGATTGAGTGAACTCAATTGCTCTAAAGAAGTTTCAATGAAGTTTCCTTAATATAGAGCTTTAGATGATAGACTTTAATTTTGCCACTTGTTATTTTTATAGTCAATGTTGTGTGATGGGGATTGTGTGGCTCTAGCTTGGTCAAGGTAAGTGTAACCCATGCTGTATTATTAAAGAGCATTATTAAAAGATCATTTTATAATCCTCCAATAGCTGCCCTGCCGTAACCATCATTTCCTAAGTAACTGAAATTTTTATATGTTTCCAAGATTATGGGACTCTTGTATAATTAATGTAAAGAGCAATTGCTATAAAGCATTATTTTTGCATGTACGGTTTTTAAATATTTAGTGATATTTCGTAATAATTATTAAATTAAATTATATAAAATTTAATATTTAATTACTCTAATAACATTATATCATAAATAAATAGTAGTAGGTACTATTTGGATATTTGGATCCTTTAGCATTTGTCTTAATATAACAAATGATGTTTTAATAAATTAAATCTATACTCTTATTAGTTCATTCTTAATGTGTTAACTTTATTTGTAATGTAAAATATATAGTCTTGAATATTAATGTGTAAACCTAATAACATATTTATTGAACTCATTTAAATTAGATAATTTATTTAACCCAATTTAGAATATTAGTTCAAATAAATTATCTTAATTTGTAAGTCCACATATTGAATTATTGAAAATAATAACCTAACAATCTCTTACTTGGGCTACAAAATAATTCCAATGAAAATTACATTTGATAACTTTATGTGCGCACATACTTGTTAATTATTCTTAAAACATCCCCTTTAGACAATCCGGTGCATCTCCTATACAAATATGAGACCAAAGCGACCTTCATTACATTTATCGTAATTGGACCCATCGATTATCACCATATCAAATATATTCATTGACATAGATCAAGTATGGATGTGCAATTGGAAATTATATGCAATGTGATCTTAATTATGTCTATTTACAATTAGTCCTTTATTCTTTAGTGAGATCAATTATTAGTTTTTCAAACTTTATGTCAAACCACAATTGAAAGATAACACATTCAAATAAAGATAATAAAACTATCAATTTTATTATGCAAAAAATTGAACCTACTTAAAGTAGTGTAATAAAGTGTCAATCTACAAAGTAATTAATATAGAAAACAAACTCCCACTAAAATTGCACATCTTCAAGTAAAAAGTTAAAACAACATCCATATGAGCAGTATGCTCATGAAAGACCTTGGGTGTCAAAGCTTCAGTTAATAGGTTTGCTAGCATTAAGTTTGTTCCTATATGCTCAATAGTAACTATCTAACCTAAATCCTCTCTTTACCAATCAACTAGAAACTTAATGTCTATGTGTTTAGGCTTTGATAAGCTAATATAAAACTGCTGATAGATCATCATAATATACCTTTAGTGGTCTTTCAATCATAACTTGCATCTAAGTGACCAAATTACACAACTATATTGCATTATTGGTTGTCTCATAACAAGATATGAATTATGTTACCATAATAGAATTAGCTATGAGTGTCTGTTTAGCACTTTTGCATGATATAGCTCCTCAGACAACAAGTGGACATAGCCATAAGTGGATCTCTTAGTTTCTTGGCAGCCCACAACATCAAAGTTAGAATACCTGATGATTTCGAAATTTTCAAACTTCTTACAAGTGAGCATATAATCATTTATTCTTTATAAGTACTTCATGACCTTTTTGGCTGCCTTCCAATGATCCATACTGAGGTCACTTAAGTATCCGTCTAACATAGTCACCATGTACGTCAAAACTGGGTGCGTACATACCTGAGTATACACAAGATTTCCAATAGTCGAAGCATAAGGAATCTTCTTGCATCTTTACTCTTTAAATTTCTTTCTTGGAGCAATAGTTGAGACTAAACTTATCTCTTTTCTCAACATGAGTTAGATTAATTTACTCCCATTGAACTTGTGAATACACAACTATCAACAACATTAACTTTAAATCTATATGAGACAATAATTTGATAAAATTGTGATACCATTAAAGGGAAGATTTCTTGAGACCATAGATTGATTTTGAGTTTACAACTATAGACTTTGGATAACCTGATACAAAATTTTCTAGTTGTATCATATATATGGTTTTCTCAATGTCACCATTGAAAAAAATTGTCTTAACATCCATCTGGTGTAGCTCTAAATCAAGATGAGCTAAAAGTGACATAATTATTCTAAAAGAATCTTTCGATGATACTGGAGAGAAAGTTTCTTTATATTCAACGCCTTCCTTCCGTATAAAATCCTTGGTGACTTGACAAGATCCTAAATGTCACTATCTTTCATGGATTTCATCTTATCATTCATGGCATCAATCAACTTTTGATAATTAACACTTTATTTGACTTGTTGGAAATTCATTGGATCATCTTCCATTGTCCTTATGTCGAACACGCTCTTTAATAAACATAATAAAATAATTTGAAATTGCACTTCTTTTCTCCCTAGTGGATCTTTTAAGTGGAACTTCCTCTTGAGGTTGTTGAGTTTGCTCTTCTTGAACAACATCTTGAAATTGAGTATCCTCATTTTTATCTTCGAATATGTCTTAACAATGTCAAAAATAGGTTGATTATTGTTAAAAAAATATTTGGTAGAAGAATTTATTTTTCTTTAAAAAACTACATTCCTTACTTTATCGTTCTCCTCAAACACAACATCCTCAAAAAGTCTCACATTTCTCGTCTAAACAAAAGGACTTGGCAGATGGATCATAAAACTTAAAACTCATCTTCCTTTCAGGATACCCAACAAAATAGCAAGTAAATGTTCTTAAGTCCAGTTTATTTTCATGTGGCCTAAAAGACCTTACCTTAGCTGGACAATCCCAAATATGTAAGTGTTTACTACTAGAATTTTTCCATGTCCATAGTTCATATAGGAGTTTATTAGCTACCAATTTGCTAGGTATTCTATTTAGAATGCAGACTGTAGACTGCTAGACAATCCCAAATAAGATTTATTATTTATTTTATTAATAAATAATAATTAATTAACTCTCATTAATCTCTTATTTCACAAGGATTAAAATACTATTTTCACTAATATAATACATTTTCTCTCTTTAATACTATTTAAGAATAATATTACATTTAACTAGTTAATATAATTTTATCAAATAAAAATTAATTGTTAAATAATATTTAATTATACAATTTATAATTGTCATAATTATTCAAAATATAATTTTTATAAATGACTATTTTACCCTTAAAAATTATTTCTAATAGAAATTAATTCTCACTCAAATTTACTCATAAAATAAAATATTTCCTTGTACAATGTTGTATAGAAGTGACTTGGGACCATGGACTTATATTTCAAAGCTCCAATAAACACTTGATTATTATCGATCTCATCAATAGAATAATCTAATTCATAATTAATTCTATTATTACTCAACTATAAATATGAAATTGCACTCTTTGACAATATAAAATTATATTTACAGAATATGAAGTTTTTATTAGAGAAAAATAAAAATTTGTATTAACAAATATAAAGTGTTTTAGATATTTTTCTTTTACAAACTTGAAGCTTCATTAGATAGAACAAGAGATACAAAACTAACGAGTTCAAAAGGAAGGTAAAGAACCATTCTAAACCAACACACTATCTAACCCTATACCTAATTTAGTTAAGTTGTGAGCAATGACATTATGCTCTCGACCAACATAATCAATTGTAAGCCCATGGCTGAAGGATAATGAGTTCTTAACACAAATCAACAAATAATCAAGAGTGCTGTTATTCCAATTATAATTTATAAGTTTGTCTACTATAACCTTACAAATAGACTCGATGTCTGTTCTGTTATGATAAGATCGGACGTGTTGTGCATCTAGATATTTGAGGAGAAAACTATTACACCAATCAAAAATTTCATTAGGAGAAATAACATTATGCTGATAAAAGACATTGTTCTGTTGATTTCATAAAGCCCACAAGAAACATAACAATAGATCAACTGATTCTTTTTACAGTGTAGCAAACATGTTATATATAAAATCCATAATATCTAAATGTTTATAAATATTATAATAAATATCAAAACCCGAGGACTTCCAAGCTTTCTTGGATCTAGCGCAATCTAGCAAAGCATATGTAACGTTTTAGGAGCAAGATTGCATAAAGGGCACAAAGGAGAGGAAATAATATGCCTTTGAGAAAGCAAAGTAGCCATAGGAATAGAACTAGAGATAATCCTCCAAACAAAATGTTTCACCTAAGGAGGGACTCTAGAGTTCTAGATCTTACTCCAGAATTTTTTAGAAGCTTGAAACGATGAGGACGAAGGGATATCCTGTGCGAAGAGAGCTAGATAATAGGCAGATTTAACACTAAAAAAACCAAAATTCTCCCTTTCCCAAACTAGCTCATCCTTACCTAATAACTGGAACATCTAAAATGTCATCAATCATAACAATCATCAAAAGTAATCCTTAAGCTTATTCAAATTCCAGGATCCAAAAGCATTAAAATGAAATATAAAAGTTTATTCGAAGTTGGTGTGCAACCATCACAAAAGCATTTAAACTTGTTGTTTGGAATCCAATGATCTTCAGTAGTTTTAACATTCTCCCCATCTCCAATTTTCCAGATCATACCCGAGGCCAAAAAATCCCTACCCCAAAGGGTACTTCTCCAAAAAAAAAAAGAGGGATTGTGACTAGAACAACCTCTAGAGTAGACGAGTTAGGAAAATATCTAGCTTTAAGAGTAAGGCTAAGCAAAGAGTTAGGGTATTTGAAAATTCTCCAAGCTTGTTTAGCAAGCATAGCTTGGTTGAAATGGACAAGTGACCCAAAACCTAAACCCCCCACAAATTTAGATTGGCAAACAACTTTTCAACTTTTCCAATGAATTTTTTTAGAGTCTCCAGAGGACCCCCACCAAAACTTAGCCATCGCAACCTCAATTTCCTTACAGAGTTTGTTTGGCAATCTAAAGCAAGCCATAACACATGCTAGAATGGTCTGAACCACAATTTTAAGGAGGATTTCTTTTCTCGCCTTAAAGAACCATTTGGAATGCCAAGATTGAAGCACAAAGGTAACTTTATCCTTAAAAAAAGTAAATGAGTGATGCTTAGATCTAAGCAAACACTAAGGAAACCCTATGTATTTACTATAAAAGGCCTATCTTCAATACGAAAAGTGCTAAAAAAATGTTCCTAATGTCTTGAGAAGTATTAGGGAAAAACAAAATTTAGTATTTTACAAAATTTATTACCTCACGAGAGGCTCTAAAAAAAGTTGATAAAATATCATTAAGAGCAGTACAAGAGTTAAATGTTTTAAATATTTGGCATATCACATATACGGCTTTTCCTAAGTATTTTTTTTATTGAAATTAAACTCTTATAAACAACAACCAAGAGTTAATGCATATCAAAAGAAAAGATGTATAAACTTCAATCTAAACTAATTTACCATTCACCTTAAGTGCATGTAGAACTAATAAATATTTTTTTTAAGTACGTGTTTTAGACGTGTTTTAGACAATGTTTTTAAAGTATGTACGATGAATGTTAAAAAAAGACTTAGAAAAAGCCGTACAATGATGTGATGTGCCAAATAAATAAAACACTTAAATTAAATGGACTTTTGGCCTATAAAAAATATTATTAATAATATAGCGGGATGTGATATGTGACTGTGAGAGTCAATATGATCCAAATTAGAATTGTAAAACAAAAATTGATTGGATTAGCATTCAATAATTATTAAAATTATTATTATAGTGGGTGATACTTCAACTATTCTTTTTATTAAGATGAACTATAATTTCAACTACCAAAAGCTTATCTTTTTATGTAATGCGATGACTATTAGACACTAGAATAAACTTTATAACAATGGTGTGTTGGTTATCGTTATAGTACCTGATTGATTAGCTAAACTTCAATAATATTGTAATCGTTATTATTAGCTAAACTTCCTTTTTGAAGCTCATGGATAAAATAAAAAGTTTGAATAGAAATAACCAATGGAAAATTTAACAACTCAAGGCCATAGAATTAGAAAGTAAAAGTGATCATCTAGTTTATAACTTCCGTAGCACGATATTTCATTTTCAACTAATAAATTCGTCAACCATTAAAGAAATCAGAAAATATGTCATCTTATACAAGAAAACCCTCTCTGGCTCTCACCCAGATTTGAGCTAGAATGAACTTTTACCATTTACATTGATTTTAGCAAGGAGAACCACAATATTTTTATTTATTTATTTATTTTTCAAAAAATACGATTAATTGTATTATGCACATAAACCGCCATATTGAGGCACGAAACTCCTTTGTTGTTTCCCAAAGGATGACTTTTCGACGAAATTCTGTGTGTGTAAGCATCACAAAATGGCTGCTGACCAATCACAGTTAGATTTTCCTTTTTCTTTTTCGTATCTATTTAAGGACTGGGCTTTGCATACTATGAATGAACTTCTTTCTTGGTATTAGCTCTTACCTTTGTATAATTAATAAACCATGTCGAGTATAAACAGATCACCTATTAATTGTGGGAAATTGCTGTATGAATTCACTAAAGCCCAAAAACGGTGGCGCATGGCTTACAAAGCTATTTATTTTGTCCGGATCATGCTATCGCTTCCCAAACATGTTGTTGTGTCAGAAATAAGAAGCTATTCCGAGACCTTGCTCTCACCTTCCAAAACTCCAAACAACACCTCTACTACTACTAAAGCTTCTACTTCAAAAAATCATGAAGTCAATAAAGCCTTTGATCATAAACTCATCATGGAGATTGTCAAGGAAAAAGACTTGACATCTCTACGCATACATGGAGGGGCTGAAGCTATTGCCACCACTCTTGGGACTCACCCTGAGAATGGAATCCAAGAAAACGAGGAAGACATTAACAAACGACGTCGAGTCTTTGGTTCTAATACTTATCACAAGCCTCCTCCCAAAGGGTTGTTTTACTTTGTGGTGGACGCTTTGAAGGACACCACTATTTTGATTCTTATGGTCTGTGCTGCTCTGGCTTTAGGCTTTGGAATTAAAGAACATGGTGGAAAGGAAGGTTGGTATGAAGGTGGAAGTATCTTTATAGCTGTGCTGCTTGTTATTGTTGGCTCAGCTCTTAGCAACTATAGACAAGAGACTCAATTTGATAAGCTTTCTAAAATAAGCGACAACATCAAGATTGATGTGGTAAGAGGTGGCAGGCGACAAGAAATTTCTATCTTCCATATTGTGGTTGGAGATGTTGTTTTGCTTAACATAGGAGATCAAATTCCAGCTGATGGATTGTTCTTAAATGGACACTCATTGCTAGTTGATGAGTCAAGCATGACAGGCGAAAGCGATCACATTGAGATTGATTCAGTGAAGCATCCTTTCTTGTTCTCTGGTTCCAAAGTGGCTGATGGCTATGGGACCATGCTGGTGACCTCTGTTGGGATGAACACGGCTTGGGGGGAGATGATGAGCTCCATAACCCGAGATACAAACGAGAGGACACCACTACAAGCTAGACTCGACAAACTGACCTCTTCAATTGGAAAGGTAGGACTTACAGTTGCCTTTTTAGTTCTTGTAGTCATGTTAGTTCGTTATTTTACGGGTAATACTAAAGATGAATTTGGGAAAAAAGAGTACATCAGTGGTAGGACAGATGTGGATGATGTTTTAAACGCGGTTGTTCGTATAGTGGCAGCTGCGGTCACAATTGTGGTGGTGGCAATTCCAGAAGGATTGCCACTAGCCGTGACTTTAACTCTGGCTTACTCTATGAAGAGAATGATGGCTGATCAAGCTATGGTTAGAAAGCTATCAGCTTGTGAAACTATGGGATCAGCAACTATTATTTGTACTGATAAAACCGGTACTTTAACGTTAAACCAAATGAAAGTTACTAAATTTTGGCTTGGTCAAGAACAAATCAATGAAAAAGATTATTCAAATTCAATTTCAACAAGTGTTTGTGAACTATTCTATCAAGGTGTTGGTTTGAACACCACGGGTACTGTTTACAAACCTGATCATTATGATCAATCTAGCAATGTTCAACTTGAGTTTTCAGGTAGCCCAACTGAGAAAGCTATATTATCTTGGGCTGTTTTGAATTTGGGTATGAATATTGAAACGTTAAAGCATGATTATGAGATATTACATGTTGAAACGTTTAACTCAGATAAAAAACGAAGTGGGGTTATGTTAAAAAAAATCACAAACGACAATCTAAAGATATATGTCCACTGGAAAGGAGCTGCGGAGATGGTTTTAGCAATGTGCTCGAGTTACTATGAAAGTAATGGTAATAAGAAGCCATTAGATGAAGAAGTGAAACAAAAATTTGAGAAAATAATTGAAGGAATGGCGGCTAGCAGCCTCAGATGCATTGCCTTTGCTCAATGTGAAGTTTCAGAAGATGAGATTGAGTATGTTGATGATCAAGAGAAGACACATAGAAGGCTCAAAGAAGATGATTTGACCTTGCTTGGAATAGTTGGACTTAAAGACCCGTGTAGACCGGGTGTTAAGAAAGCTGTGGAAGCTTGCAAAAATGCAGGGGTGGCTATTAAGATGATCACAGGGGATAACGTTTTCACGGCCAAAGCTATAGCTGCAGAGTGTGGAATTCTAGAGGTAGCCAGTGGTGATGAAGCTAGCGAGGGACAAGTGGTAGAAGGCATTGAATTTCGAAACTACACGCCAGAAGACAGAATGAAGAAAATCAACAACATCCGAGTAATGGCAAGGTCATCCCCATTTGACAAGCTCTTGATGGTTCAATGCCTGAAAGAGCTAGGCCATGTGGTTGCGGTAACTGGAGATGGAACAAATGATGCACCGGCTTTGAAAGAAGCCGATATAGGACTTTCTATGGGGATCCAAGGTACTGAAGTGGCTAAGGAGAGCTCAGACATTGTCATCTTAGATGACAACTTCGCTTCAGTGGTCACAGTCTTAAGGTGGGGAAGATGTGTTTATAACAACATACAAAAATTTATTCAGTTTCAGCTAACTGTCAATGTTGCAGCACTTGTTATAAACTTTATAGCAGCAGTTTCTGCTGGAGAAGTTCCTCTCACGGCAGTTCAACTTTTGTGGGTGAATTTGATTATGGACACACTTGGAGCTCTGGCTCTAGCCACTGAAAGGCCGAGCAACGAGCTCATGAAGAAAAGGCCGGTGGGTAGAACAGCGCCTTTAATAACAAACATCATGTGGAGAAACCTGTTGGCTCAATCTCTCTACCAAATTGCCATTCTTTTGTTGTTGCAATTCAATGGCGAGTCCATCTTAAATGTCTCTAAGGAAGTAAATGACACCTTGATATTCAATACTTTTGTGCTTTGTCAAGTCTTTAACGAGTTCAATTCAAGGAGTATGGAGAAGAAGAATGTGTTCAAAGGTGTTCATAGGAACAAACTTTTCTTGGGAATTATTGGGTTTACTATTGTACTTCAAGTGGTGATGGTGGAATTTTTAAAGAAGTTTGCTGACACCACAAATCTCAATTGGTGGCAATGGTTGGGTTGCATTGCAATAGCGGCTGTCAGTTGGCCAATTGGTTGGTTTGTGAAGTCCATTCCAGTTTCAAATGAACCAATCTTTGATTATCTAAGAAGGATATTCATGTTTAAAAGAATCACAATGATTTTCCATAGAACAGAAAATTCTACCTCCACACTTGGGATTGGGTGCGCTAAATGTTAATTTATTTAGGTGTTCAAAAGGGTTGTCAACTATTTATGGAATCTCGTCTATTATTATTATTATTGTTACATTAGGATTTAGAAGGGAAAATAAGAACCAACTGATTGATTGTGTTTTTATTTTCTTTGAGACAGCAGATACTAATTTCAATTGACTCCAGTTGAGAATTTTGTGTGTTTTTGTGTAAAAGATCGTAATTTGTGTACTGTACGGTGATTACTAATTTTGATTATTTTCAAATATATTACTTATGTTTACCATATGATCTGGCAATTGAATGGGAATGAAAGATGCTCTTTTGTTTTTCTTTCTTGATTTTGCATAATCTTAGCTTTTTATTTTTTAAGAACATTTCTATTGGTATGTTAAATTGATGTATTATTAAAATAATGCTCACTTTCTAAAAAAAACTTGTTTTAATGGTGTACTAAAAGGAAGTTTGGTGCAACATCCTAATGTATGTGATTTATCTTTTGTTTTTAGAAAAGCCAATTAAATGGATCACAATTTAGCCAATCAAGTTTTGTTATCTAAAGCTAGTGCTATGTGAATCAAGATCTCCTGTTAAAAAGTTGTGTGTCATAGTGTATTAAATCAATCTAAATTTGACACGTCAACTAATTTTTCATTTAATAAAAAATTAACCACCTATATATACAGTTTTCTCCCCTTAAAATGCTCAAATTAATTGATATGTCACAATGAGATTAGTTTAATACACTATAAAATACAATCTTTTAACAGAAAATCTTGACTCTAGGGGTGTCACCCCTTGTATTCATCAAACTCTTTGGTTTGATAAACCTTTTCCTATGTAATTGTTAGTTTGGAATGAACACATTCCGTTTCAAAAAAAAAAAAAGAAATGGTGTAATAAAATTTGTGTTTATTTTAAACATGCTAAAAATTGTATTAAATTGGACACACAAAATACCATATACCAACATTATCAACTTACTTTTTTCTGTCACTTGTTATTATTTTAGAATTATCTTTAGCTTTTATTAATTAAAAGATTTTTTTATTTTTATATTTACAATTTTTTTTTTTTATTTTTACGGAAATTCACATAACAATCCACGTAGTAACTAACATTGCAATTTAAATCGCAACTCAAATTTATATAATAACTTATATAGAAATTACTAAAACAACTCAAACGATAAAGATAAAAAAAAATTCTAAAAATAGTATATAAGTGATTCCCCTAAATTAAATATATAAGAAGAAAAACATTATTATTTCTTTTATATATTTTTAATAAATATTAAATGAACATTACATTGGACTAGTATAATGATAAATATTATGTTAATATCACATATTAATTTTTTTTATTTAAATATATAGCACATATTTGTATGGTCTAAGTGATGGAGCAAATATTTTTGTTATATATACTCGCATCCTATTTTAATATACATTATAGACAATACTTAATAAAGAAAATACTAAAAACATAATGAAAATAAGGAAAGATTATAGAAAAATTTATATAATTGACCAATAATTTAAAAAAATTTACAAAAATACATTACGGAAAAATTTTCACTTTTACTTTTAGATTTATTTACAAAAATACCCCTTTAGTAAAAAAATATTTTTTTTAGTTGTTTTATAGTTTATTTATAGTTGTCATAAGATTATTTTTCTAGTTGTTTTATAGTTTATTTATAGTTATCGTGAGGTTGATTTCTTATTATTTTTTAGTTGTTATTTTTACTTTTTGCCAAACAAAGTGTACTTTTGTAATTTTAAAACTTTACAAGAATATTTTCGTAATTAAAAACTTTAGACCGTAAAATTATAAATAAAATAATAAAAAAAAAGTATTATTAACAATTCCCTATTATATAATATAAAAAGAGAATGATTAAAAAAAATCATATCGAATTTTTCATCTTATATCCAATCTTGTGCAGATATTAAAGCTTATAATGTATAAGGATGAAGCATGTTACGATGAGGAGTCACATGTCTTCCACCCGTACTAAAAGCTGACTCAGAAGCAACTGTAGAAACTGGAATAGCTAAAACATCTCTAACAACTTATTGCAATATTAGATATTTGAAACCATTTATCTTTCACCAAATCAAAATACAGGGCCGGTCCTAAGGTATATGGGACCTAAGACGAAGTCAAATTTTGGGGCCCTTATATATATAGTTTAACTATTACGAAAATGATAGTTACAATGCTTAGTGTAATGGTAAAGTTTTTAAAAACTCTTAAAAGCTCCAAGGTTCAATATCTCATAACTATACATTAAATATTTTTTTTTAAAAAAAATTAAAAAGTAGAGGTTGGGAATTAATCCCATGATCTCTTAGTTTACAGTAAGACCTTTTACCACTGCACCAAATAATTTTTCTTATATTTTCTTCTTATTTAATATTTTATCTATATATTAATATTTTTTTTCACAATTTCGGGGCCCTGAGAGTTCGGGGGCCCAAGTCGCATGCCTAGCTCGCCTACTCTCGTGGCCTGGCCCCGTCAAAATATCAAATTTTCTATTTCTTGACAAATACATTCCTCTAAGTAATAGTCTAGCAGAGATTTTTTAATATCTACATTTGAAGTGCTACTAACAAACAAATCAAAACCAAACCAAAAAATCTACAAATTTATTAATATCCATACCAAACTTCTAATTATGCAATAAGGAATCAAAATAAATTTCTTTACCATCACTTAGTTTGTATGCTTTCACCAAATCCTAACACAACTTTGTAATTCTCTCAATTTGATTCGAAGAGTCATCACCATAAATTTGGAGAAAATAATATTCAATTAACTTCATCTTAAACCTTGGATTCAAAATAATTGCTATGGATAATATTCCATGTATGACAGACCATCAACCTTCTCAATCATATTTATAGCCATCATCTTAATCTCTACATAAGAGGATTTAAGGCATTCCCTAAGCAACAAATGAATTACACAAATTTAGGGGAAAAAAAGATTAGGAGTGGGATATTTGGTCCCTAAAAATATCTCAGTCACATTATAAAATAACTTCAATTTGTCACACATTAATTTTGCTAAAATCCAATCTCGATCACTAGGTGTTTGTTTATAGTTTTTCTCATTGTGTACTAAGCGATTAAAGACATCCTTATACACATGGGACTCATAAGCATCAAATAAATAGAATTCTCCCTAATTTTACAATTGAGAACTAATTTTCTATTACTTGAAAATGTTAATCCATCCTTAACCTCCTTAAATTTTTCCACTCTCTTAGGTATAGTCCAAAATATTACACTCTCACCAATAGTTTCTATCCCATCTTGAATTGCACCTAAATCTTGTTGAGCAATCAAATTCAATATATGTGCACAACATTTCATATGAAGCAATTTCCCTTGCAACAAGAAATTATTATTTCTCAATTTTTCTTTCATCCTATCTATCATGGAAATATTAACACTACGATTATCTTAAGTCAAAGTAGATAACTTACAATCAATAGACCATGCAACCAAACACTCTATCAACTCTTTTGTTAGTATTTTTGCATTATGTGGGGCGTACACATATAAACCTATAATTATGATAAAAATAGCTAATTAGTAATAGTATACAAGTAATCAATTATAAGTAGTCAAAATACAAGGTGTACCAATAAACTAACCTTATAATTTGATTGCGCAAAATCCATAAGTGATCGATGTAGTGTGCAGTTACCACAATGTAGCCTCTTTTTTGATTAGTGGTTGTCCACATATCGATTGTGATCGCAATTCTACCTTGATTGTTGCTCAATGCTTATTTTATTTTGGTCTTCTCACTCTTAGATATCTTTATGATACCACTCCTAATGGTAGGTCGAGATACATGCTTGAATAATGGTTGAATTGTGTTCACAAAACTTATATATCCAACATGCTCCGCCATATTAAGTGGATACTCATGCAAAATGATCATTTTGGCAAGCTCTTCTCTTGAAAATTCTTGGACAAATGTGTGAGCACCGAGTGTAGTAGGTCCATCTTTCTCTTATTAGGATTCAAGATGGTTTGCTTTATGTCTCGATGCTTTCTTAAAGGACATCTCTTAAAATGTTCATACAAATGTTTAGTTATATTTTTTCTTGTTCCTCCTATTTTTTTTCACAGTAGTTTCAAATAGTCTTTTCAATTCCATTGACCTTTTGTTTTTCAAAGTGATTTCAAACTATAAGAGTTAGCCTTTTATTTTTTTTCTCCCCAACCTCACCATTTATAATTGGTGGGGATGCAGCCATTGGAAGAGAAGAATTGAGTTCTGTAAATTTATTATTTTCTCCAATTTTAAGTAGAATATTTTGTGTAGCATCTTGTGGAGAACATTCTGGCCAGCCATTATTAGACTTGGACTACAAAGTACAAGGATACCGGCCAAGTTCTACTTCGAGGGAAGGTTAGAGATGGATTGAACATACTTGGAGATGATTCCACTTCAAAACCTAAAAAGCCTTACTTTGTGAATTTTTTTCTGTTTTTAGTTCTCAAACATCCAACAATGATGTAATAACACATTGTACTTCATTTGACAGTAATAAAACATCTCCAAATTCTGCTTATGTCTCTAGCACTACTTCTCTTTTTCATTCTGCAGTTAGTAAAAATGTTAATACTTGGCATTGTAAACTTGGTCATCCCAATGAACAAGTCATGAGCAAATTATTACCACACCTTCTCACACAAGTCACTTTAAAATATCTCCATTTTTGTAAAGCTTGTCAACAGGGAAAGAATCCTTCCCTTCCCTTTCCCTTGTCCAATACTCGTGCATCCCAACCACTTACTTTGATCCATACTTACTTGTGGGGTATAAGTATTATGTCTATTTTTTTGGATGACTATAGCAAGTATACATGTATTATCCCACTTACTCTCAAGGGTCAAGCCTTTGAAGTAATCATTAAATGAAAAGCTTTAGTTGAAAAACAGTTTAATCTTCCCATTAAGGCAACATAGGTAGATTGGGGGTGGTGAGTAAAGGCCATTTAAAAGATTCTTACTTGATCAAGGTATTCATTTTCAAAGTCCCTGTCCTCATACTCATGAGCAAAATGGTCATGCTGAACGAAAATATCGCCATATCAATGAAACTGGCCTCACTCTATTGGCTAATGCTGATCTTGATTTATCCTATTGGTGGCATGCATTTAGTTGCGTTGTCTTCACTATTAACAAGCTTCCTACAAGGGCTTTGAATTTTTCCACTCCATATGAAGCATTGTTTCACAGCAGGCCTGAATACAACATCCTCAAACCATTTGGATGTGCTTGCTTTTCACACCTCAGACCATACAACAAGCACAAATTAGACTTCAAAACATATCAATACATTTTTCTAGGCTATTCTTCTCATCATAAAGGATACATATTTGAAAATTTTGAAGGTAGAATATATATTGCACGAAATGTGGTGTTCAATGAAGACTTTTATCCTCATAAAGTTGCCACAAATTCTTCCTCAAAGAAAGACAAAAACAGGTATCATTTTCTGCCAATCCTTTATTTTCCTGTTCTTCATTGTTTTCTACTCAGCACAACACATTTCCTAACCATAATTTTACCTCTGGTACTTCATGTAATGCTAAGTCAATACCTACTGTGTCAAGACCTGCATCTATTAGAATGCAGACTGTGATTGTAGATGCTCCTGTTTTTGGTGCAAATGTTGATAACCATGCTATGATACAACCAAATACTGGTACTTTATATGAACAACAACCAAGTGTTGTCCCTTTATCTGACTTAGAACATGTTGCTCCATTACCTGAACAAAACACAACTGGTAACAAGTTATCTGAAATGCAACAGGCTGCTACTTTACCTGAACCATTAATACCTACTGCACATTTGCCTGAACCATAAAATAATCCTTATCTCTTACTTGATACTCCACAAATTAAACCATCCATCCATATCACATACTACATCCATAGCAATTGCAACATTACCTATGCTTCAGTCTGATCCTCAAATTGGCCCACCTACTAATACTGCAGCACCCTCAACCTCCACTCAAACTAATACCACAAGACTCCATCCCATGAAAACCAAATCACAAAGTGGTTTACATAAACCAAAAGCTTATATGGCCACCAAACATCCCCTTCCTGAGTCTCTATTACCCACTAAGCCCAAGTCATTAAAAGCTACTCTCAACAGTCATCAATGGTTTGCCTCTATGAACACAGAGTTCATTGTTTCTAAAGAAATAAGTGAACTTGGACGCTTGTTCCTTATGAACCCCACATGAATATCATTGGCAATAAATGGGTACATAGAGACAAGTTAAACATGGATGACTCTCTTGATAGGTTTAAGTCTCGACTGGTTGCCAAAGGGTATCTTCAAACACCAGTGATTGATTATGAGGACACATTCAAATTTCCGCCGTTAAACTAAGAATCGTTCATGTAATACCCGGAATTAAGAAATGGATTAGCGAAACCCTAACTAGATGATTATGTATAATGGAGGAATTATATTATTATATAGTTCAATATATGTGATTTTATATGAATTTTAATATATTAAAGACCCCATTGGTTAGCCAGGGGCATTTTGGTAATTATGACCCGAGAAGGATAAAATGATGAAATTAATTTAATTACGTGCTTAATAGAACTATATTATTATATAGTATGCCTGTGTTGTCTTTTCGGGTGTGTTCTGACAGGTTAGCGCGGTATAGTCACAACCGGGAATTTCGGGCCGAACTGGGTTCGGGCCCGAAATGTAAATTGAATTGATTATTGGGCATTTTATTTGATAAATGATAATCTGAAATTTATTTGAAATTAATTGAGTATTGAATGACTATTTTACCCTTGTGAGGGTGTATGTGGGTATTTAAGCCCTAAGGGCATTTTGGTCATTTGACCCCTAATTACTATGTTTGGAAAATGTGATTTTTGAGGAAATGAAATGTTAATTTCTGGTGGTTTTCCCCTCTCATCCTCTCTAACCCTCTTCTTCTTCAAACTTGATTTTTGAGAAGAAAGCTTGATTTTTAGCTTGGTTTGGAAGCTTGATTTGTGTTGGAAGCTTGAAGCTTGTTTGAGCAAGAGATTGAGGTAGTTTCTAGCTGAAATTATATGAGTTATTTGTTGAATTCATGGCTGAAATATGGTGATAAAAGCATGCTTGAGATTGTTTATTCTTGGTGTTGCATGCTTAGTGAATTGGATGTTTAAGCTTGTTAATCTCTTGATTTGTGTAGGATTGAGCTTAGAGTATGATTCTAGGTTGTTTTTCATGCTTGAATCTAACATTTATTTATTGTTTTACTGCTGGAAAATATTTGGTTGTTGTAGATGAAGCTCTTATTCAAGAGCTTGATGTTGCCATGAACATGCTTGAACTCTATGATTTTTATGCAATCTAAATTGAGGGATTAATTGCTGGATTTTAATGCTTGATAATGTGTTTTAAATCCTTAGTATTTGCTAGGTGTTGTAAGTGGATTAATTGAGAGTTTGGTTGTGAAAAGCAAGCTTGAGTTCATGGAACTCAAGCTTGGTGCTTTAATGGCACTTTTTGATTTTTAGTGCAATTGTTGTGTTTAAGTTGTGGAATATGTTTATTATGACATATATTGATGCTCTGGAAAGTTTGGGAATGTTTGGGGATGATTTGAGTGAGTTTTGGGGGTTTAAAGATTGAGGAATTTCGTGTTCTTCGTTTCAGATACAACCGGAATTCCGGTTGGTTCATCCGGAATTCGGTTGGAGTTCATCGGGAAATGC
The DNA here is from genome assembly GCF_029168945.1 of Cannabis sativa. Lineage (NCBI taxonomy): Eukaryota > Viridiplantae > Streptophyta > Magnoliopsida > Rosales > Cannabaceae > Cannabis > Cannabis sativa. Next base: position 14,588,330 of record NC_083610.1, read on the forward strand.
TGAATTTTGTTTCGGCCATAACTTTTGACTCGGGACTCCGTTTGGGACGTTCTTTATACCGTTGGAAAGCTCTTTTCGAGCTCTATGTGATTATCTGTATTTGAAATGCCATGAATTTACTTTATGAATGTGAAATCAGGGGTTAACCCTATTTGTGAAAAAATCCCGGATTGTGTGACTAGGATTACCGGCACCTGGTCAGGAGCACCCGGGGATTCGGAATCTCTGCCTTTGCGAGACAACAGGTAAGACAGTAGTTGCACGTAGAGATATGCACGGTGGTGCTTATATTGAATATTATATTGGTGATAATTAGAAACCGAGATTAGGGTTATTACCCTAAAGTGAGCGGTTTAATGGCCTAGGGTTATTACCCTAGTAATTATTAATGTGTAAATGCTATGCCATGCTAAATATATTGTAATAAAGAATTATGCGCACAAGGCATAATTAAGTTAGACTCGGTAAATTAGTACCTTGAGTTTGATAGTAATGCGGTCTAGGGTTATTACCCAAGAAGTTATGTGAAGGTAAGAAAGTCATGATTTGCAATAATATTGCTAATCAAGTGAAAGCATGAATTAGGGTTATTAATCTCTATAAGTGTTATTTTGAGCATGCAATGATATGTTATATGAGAGACTATTTGGTATGTAATTTAGGGTTATTATCCTAAGATTCTGTATGTTTTGTTATCTATTGAATACATACATATATTTCAAGAGTTATGTGCATAAGACATAACTTGGTTAGACCTAGTATATTACTAGGATAAACCATCGAAAGAACGTAATGTATGGATTACGTAAATATATATGAATAGGGTTATGTGAGCAAGGCATAACCGGGTTAGACTCGGTAATTATAATCGAGATAAACCTTACTAAGGCCTTAGTGTAAATAGACGTGTGAGCGTAACACGTAGGTTCTATGCTACATAGACATATATAGACGTGTGGGAGCAACACGTAGGTCTATGCTACATAGACATACTTAGGCGTGTGAGCGTAACACGTGTGTCTATAGCAAATAGACAAATAGTGCAAAGGGCACCAATAATTATATGATAAATATATATGTTGAGACTAAGGGTTATGCGCTCAAGGCATAACCAGGTTGGACTCGGTAACAAGAATCGAGATGAACTGATCTAAGGCCTTATTGTAAATAGACGTGTGAGAGCAACACGTGGGTCTACGCCACGTAGACATAAATAGATGTGTGAGCACAACACGTAGGTCTACGCTACGTAGACATAAATAGGCATGTGAGCGTAACATGTAGGTCTGTGTCACACGTACAAATTTGAATAGCATTGTTGTTTATATTGTATGATGAGCATATTATTGATATGTTTTATACCGTCTTCTTGCCGGGCTTGGCTCACGGGTGCTCTATCGTGCAGAAAGGGTAAGTCGTTGGCCGATCAACCATGAGTTTGAGGAGCAAGATGAAGAATGTACATGTTCAAGCCATAGCAGACCAAGCGGGTTAAGGGTCTATCAGTGATGAACTTTTGAATTCTATTTTGCCGTTTAGGTCGGCTAGAAATAAATGACTTGTAATAGCGTTTGTAAATATTTTTGGGATCCCAACTATTTTAAAAGTTTTAAATATATTACAAGTTTATTTTCTTTCTATTTAATATAAAAGTTTAAATTCTGCGCTATTTTGATTAGTAATCTCGTTTAGGGGATTAGGGTTTCATAAGTATCTTGGGTAGCGTGCCTAATTATTTAGGGCGTTACAATTTAGTATCAGAGCGCCAAGGTTTTTAAACTTCCTGTAGACCGGCCGAACATGTACATTCATCGTCGAAGAAAAGCTCGACTCATGGTGCAGTAAGTATTGAGAGTAAATACTTGATCGTATGTGTGATCATCTGTTTATTGCTTTCCATTTTAGGCAGTATGCAAGCATCAAGAGTATGTATGTGTTATGTGATGCCATGCTATAAATGCTAATTGTTTATGTAAATATGTATGAGGTAAATAGATGAGTTATGGTTTAAGGCATTAAGTGCGTAAGTGTGGTATTGGTGCTTAATTCACGGGTTGTTGATTACACGGTACTAGTAGTGGACCCTCTTTAATCATCTAGACCACAGGGCGAGTTAGTAGAGCTTGGTGTAGACCAAACCAATTCACCGCACTGCCCCCACCTCCGCGGAATTCGGGGAAATAATGCGGAGGTTGGCAATGCTAATCCTCCTGCTGAAAGGCAGCAGATGTTTCAAGAAATGCGAAGTGTCATACTTCGTCAAGAAGAAGAGTTGCGACGATTAAGGCAACCGGCTGCCCCTGTTGATCAAGTGTTACCACCGGCACCTGTGCCAGTGGTGGGTAACCAGGGGTTTGTTATGCCGCATTGAGATTCGGTGTTTGAGCGGTTCGTGAAGCTGAAACCTCCGACTTTTCTAGGAGGTATTGACATAATTAAGGCCAAGCAGTGGACGAATAGAGGACTTAATGCCACAATCAGTCGGGATTTGAAGGTTACCACTTCATATGACACTTTGTACAAGAAAGTGATAGAGCTAGCCTTAATTGTTGAGGAGGCTGAATAATCTGTAATAAATGAGCAGACCGCAAAGGATGCCGTCACGACATCGAATCCGCTCGCTGCTGGGTAACGTCAGTAAGGGGACCGACAGTGGCAACCCTGATTACAAACGGAAGGCTAAGGCTTTCGAAGTATCAGGGAGTAATAGAAAGTATCGGGGAAATTGAGGTGACCGTCAAGGTCACGAATCCTCTTTCAAGTCATATCTTGAATGTCCGAAATGTAAGAATCACCATCAGGGTGAAAGATGGGCCAAAGCTACGTAGTTATTTGATATAGATTATTTGAATCGGACGTTCCAAGATTACCTGATTAGATGTGTGATCGTGTTTATCGATGACATCTTGGTGTAATCTGAATCAGATAAAGAGTATGAGTTGCATCTCAAATCAGTTTCACAATGATTACGGGACCATAAGCTGTATGCTAAATTCAAAAAGTGGGAGTTTTGGTTATCCCGTGTCTCATTTTTGGGGCACATAGTGGATAAATATGGGATCATAGTGGATCCGACCATAATTGAAGCTGTTCGGGATTGGCCAGTACCGAAGTCAGCTACAGAGGTCAGAAGTTTTCTGGGTTTGGCTGGTTATTATCGTCGGTTCGTTGAGGGTTTTTCAAAGATTGTTGTACCCTTAACGGAGCTGACCCGAAAGAATCAGAAGTTTGTTTGGACTGATCGGTGTGAGAAAAGTTTCCTGGAGTTAAAGCAACGCTTGATTACCGCTCCTGTACTAACTCTTCCTTCAGATAAGGAAAAGTTTGTGGTATATTGTGATGCCTCGAGACAGAGTCTTGGCTGTGTGCTTATGCAGGCTGGGAGGGTAATAGCATATGCTTCTCGGCAGTTAAAGGAGTACGAGCAGAGGTACCCTACTCACAATTTAGAACTCGCAAAGAATGGTATTTGCGCTAAAGATTTGGCGGCATTACCTTTATGGCGAGAAATGTGAGATATACACTGATCATAAAAGTCTGAAATACTTCTTTACCCAGAAAGACCTGAATATGAAACAGAGGCGTTGGCTAGAGTTGGTGAAGGATTATGATTGTGAGATCACCCTGGTGAGGCGAACGCGGTTGCTGATGCCTTAAGTAGAAAGGGTCAGAGTCAGTTAAATACGGTGAAGCGAATCTCTCAGCAGCTAGCAAATGAGATGACTCGAGCTAAGATTGAGTTGGTTGTAGGGTAATTAGCTAATATTACCCTGCAATCTACTCTTTTGGAGCGAATCAAAGAAGCACAAGTGCAAGATTCAGAATTAGTAAAAACTCGAGCTAGGGTTTCGGTTGGGAAGGCTAGTGACTTCTCAATAGATGAAACGGGAATGTTAAGATTTGGGAATTGAGTTTGTGTGCCCATGGATGAGAACATCAAGATAGAGATCATGGATGAGTCTCACACGACTCCTTATTCAATTCATCCAGGGTCGACAAAGATTTATCAAGACCTGGAAGCCATGTTACGAGTGGCTGTGCATGAAAAACGACATCGCTTAGTATGTTGCAAATTTCCTTACGTGTCAGCAAGTGAAAGCTGAGCACTAACGACCTGCAGGGTTGCTGTAACCACTGAAAATACCAGAGTGGAAATGGGAAGACATTGTTATGGACTTCGTGGTAGGTATGCCTAGAACCACGGGACAATTTGACTCTGTGTGGGTCATAGTGGATGTGTTTACAAAGTCTGCTCACTTTTTACCTGTTCGGACGAATTTCTCCATTGACCAGTATGCTGAGTGGTATGTTAGAGAAATTATTCGTCTGCATGGTGTCCCAAAGTCCATTTTGTCGGATAAAGATCCGAAGTTTACATCAAGATTCTGGAAAAGTTTGCATCGAGCTATGGGAACTCAGTTAAAGTTTAGCACAACTTTTCATCCTCAGACGGATGGGCAATCCGAGAGGACCATTCAGATTTTAAAGGACATGCTACGGGCATGTGTGCTTGACTTTGAGGGATCATGGGTAAAGTACCTTCCCATGATCGAGTTTTCTTATAATAACAGCTATCAGGCAACAATCGGGATGGCCCCTTATGAACTTTTATATGGAAGAAAGTGTAGATCGCCCATTCACTGGGATGAAGTGGGTGAAAGAAAGTTCTTGGGTCCCGAAGTCGTTAAAAAAACAACAAGTGAGACAGTTGATAAGATTAGAGCGCGAATGCTCGCAGCTCAGAGTAGGCAGAAGAGTTATGTCGATTCAAAGCGCAGAGATATTTATTTTCAGGTCGGGGACATGGTATTTCTCCGAATATCTCCGATGAAAGGCATAAAACGCTTTGGGAAGAAAGGAAAGCTTGGCCCGAGGTTCATTGGACCTTTTGAAATCCGTGAGAGGATAGGGCAAGTAGCGTACAGGTTGGCTATGCCCCCACGGGTAGCCGTACATAATGTGTTTCATGTTTCAATGCTTCGGAAGTATGTCTCAGACTCGTCCCATGTTCTGAGTTATGAAGCATTGGAACTTCAGCCGGACTTGTCATACGAGGAATAACCAGTGCAGATACTTGATAGAAGAGAGAAAGTCTTGAGAAGCAAGACAGTGGCAGACCAGTGAAAGTACTGTGGAAGAACAGTAAGGTAGAAGAGGCAACCTGGGAACTCGAGACGGATATGCAGCAGAAATATCCAGAGTTGTTCAGGTAAATTTCGGGACGAAATTTCTATAAGGAGGGGGTAATTGTAATACCCGGAATTAAGAAATGGATTAGCAAAACCCTAACTAGATGATTATGTATAATGGAGGAATTATATTATTATATAGTTCAATATATGTGATTTTATATGAATTTTAATATATTAAAGACCCCATTGGTTAGCCAGGGGCATTTTGGTAATTATGACCCGAGAAGGATAAAATGATGAAATTAATTTAATTACGTGCTTAATAGAACTATATTATTATATAGTATGCCTGTGTTGTCTTTTCGGTGTGTTCGACAGTTAGCGCGGTATAGTCACAATCGGAATTTCGGCCGAACCGGGTTCGGGCCCGAAATGTAAATTGAATTGATTATTGGGCATTTTATTTGATAAATGATAATCTGAAATTTATTTGAAATTAATTGAGTATTGAATGACTATTTTACCCTTGTGAGGGTGTATGTGGGTATTTAAGCCCTAAGGGCATTTTGGTCATTTGACCCCTAATTACTATGTTTGGAAAATGTGATTTTTGAGGAAATGAAATGTTAATTTCTGGTGGTTTTCCCCTCTCATCCTCTCTAACCCTCTTCTTCTTCAAACTTGATTTTTGAGAAGAAAGCTTGATTTTTAGCTTGGTTTGGAAGCTTGATTTGTGTTGGAAGCTTGAAGCTTGTTTGAGCAAGAGATTGAGGTAGTTTCTAGCTGAAATTATATGAGTTATTTGTTGAATTCATGGCTGAAATATGGTGATAAAAGCATGCTTGAGATTGTTTATTCTTGGTGTTGCATGCTTAGTGAATTGGATGTTTAAGCTTGTTAATCTCTTGATTTGTGTAGGATTGAGCTTAGAGTATGATTCTAGGTTGTTTTTCATGCTTGAATCTAACATTTATTTATTGTTTTACTGCTGGAAAATATTTGGTTGTTGTAGATGAAGCTCTTATTCAAGAGCTTGATGTTGCCATGAACATGCTTGAACTCTATGATTTTTATGCAATCTAAATTGAGGGATTAATTGCTGGATTTTAATGCTTGATAATGTGTTTTAAATCCTTAGTATTTGCTAGGTGTTGTAAGTGGATTGATTGAGAGTTTGGTTGTGAAAAGCAAGCTTGAGTTCATGGAACTCAAGCTTGGTGCTTTAATGGCACTTTTTGATTTTTAGTGCAATTGTTGTGTTTAAGTTGTGGAATATGTTTATTATGACATATATTGATGCTCTGGAAAGTTTGGGAATGTTTGGGGATGATTTGAGTGAGTTTTGGGGGTTTAAAGATTGAGGAATTTCGTGTTCTCTTTGACAACCGGAATTCCGGTTGGTTCATCCGGAATTCCGGTTGGAGTTCATCGGGAAATGCTGAATTTTGTTTCGGCCATAACTTTTGACTCGGGACTCCGTTTGGGACGTTCTTTATACCGTTGGAAAGCTCTTTTCGAGCTCTATGTGATTATTTGTATTTGAAATGCCATGAATTTACTTTATGAATGTGAAATCAGGGGTTAACCCTATTTGTGAAAAAATCCCGGATTGTGTGACTAGGATTACCGGCACCTGGTCAGGAGCACCCGGGGATTCGGAATCTCTGCCTTTGCGGGACAACAGGTAAGACAGTAGTTGCACGTAGAGATATGCACGGTGGTGCTTATATTGAATATTATATTGGTGATAATTAGAAACCGAGATTAGGGTTATTACCCTAAAGTGAGCGGTTTAATGGCCTAGGGTTATTACCCTAGTAATTAGTAATGTGTAAATGCTATGCCATGCTAAATATATTGTAATAAAGAATTATGCGCACAAGGCATAATTAAGTTAGACTCGGTAAATTAGTACCTTGAGTTTGATAGTAATGCGGTCTAGGGTTATTACCCAAGAAGTTATGTGAAGGTAAGAAAGTCATGATTTGCAATAATATTGCTAATCAAGTGAAAGCATGAATTAGGGTTATTAATCTCTATAAGTGTTATTTTGAGCATGCAATGATATGTTATATGAGAGACTATTTGGTATGTAATTTAGGGTTATTATCCTAAGATTCTGTATGTTTTGTTATCTATTGAATACATACATATATTTCAAGAGTTATGTGCATAAGACATAACTTGGTTAGACCTAGTATATTACTAGGATAAACCACTGAAAGAACGTAATGTATGGATTACGTAAATATATATGAATAGGGTTATGTGAGCAAGGCATAACCAGGTTAGACTCGGTAATTATAATCGAGATAAACCTTACTAAGGCCTTATTGTAAATAGACGTGTGAGCGTAACACGTAGGTCTATGCTACATAGACATATATAGACGTGTGGGAGCAACACGTAGGTCTATGCTACATAGACATACATAGGCGTGTGAGCGTAACACGCAGGTCTATAGCAAATAGACAAATAGTGCAGTGGCACCAATAATTATATGATAAATATATATGTTGAGACTAAGGGTTATGCGCTCAAGGCATAACCAGGTTGGACTCGGTAACAAGAATCGAGATGAACTGATCTAAGGCCTTATTGTAAATAGACGTGTGAGAGCAACACGTGGGTCTACGCCACGTAGACATAAATAGATGTGTGAGCACAACACGTAGGTCTACGCTACGTAGACATAAATAGGCATGTGAGCGTAACATGTAGGTCTGTGTCACACAGACAAATTTGAATAGCATTGTTGTTTATATTGTATGATGAGCATATTATTGATATGTTTTATACTGTCTTGCTGGGCTTGGCTCACGGGTGCTCTACTGTGCAGGAAAGGGTAAGTCAGTGGCTGATCAACCATGAGTTTGAGGAGCAAGATGAAGAATGTACATGTTCAAGCCATAGCAGACCAAGCGGGTTAAGGGTCTATCAGTGATGAACTTTTGAATTCTATTTTGCCGTTTAGGTCGGCTAGAAATAAATGACTTGTAATAGCGTTTGTAAATATTTTTGGGATCCCAACTATTTTAAAAGTTTTAAATATATTACAAGTTTATTTTCTTTCTATTTAATATAAAAGTTTAAATTCTGCGCTATTTTGATTAGTAATCTCGTTTAGGGGATTAGGGTTTCATAAGTATTTTGGGTAGCGTGCCTAATTATTTAGGGCGTTATAGTTCAAATTGTATTAAGCCTTGCAGTATCTCACAATTGGTTAGTCAAACAATTATATGTGAATAATGCATTTCTTAATGGCACCCTCCAAGAGATTGTATACATGCAACAACCCCCAGGGTTTATTGATTAGAATAAACACAATCATGTGTGACTCCTGCATAAAGTACTTTATTGTCTTAAGCAAGCCCCAAGGACTTGTAATGATAAGCTAAAACAAACACTATATCACTGGGGTTTTCATGCATCCAAGTCAGATACATTCTTGTTTATTCATGGTTCTCATGACAATCTGGTTTATCTCTTTGTCTATGTGGACGATATTCTCATCACAAGGCCAAATTCAAAGCTAATCAACTCCATTATCACTAATCTAAATGATGTCTTCTCTCTCAAATACTTAGGTGATATTCACTACTTTCTTGTTGTGAAATATACAGAGATGATACAACAATGTATTTAAGCCAAAGTAAATATATTGTTGATTTGTTAACGAAGCTACACATGGAGGGAGCTAAATCATGTCTAAATCTAGCTAGTTCAACTCCCAAACTCAGTCTTCATGATCCGTTTGAAGATATTAGACTCTATAGAAGTACACTTGGAGCACTTCAATACCTAAGTCTAACCACACTCGGTGTTGCCTTTATAGTAAATAAACTAAGCCAATTTATTCATGCTCTTACCAATACTCATTGGGAAGCATTGTTTGCTTCGTTATCTCAAAGGCACTATCTCGAATGGATTAAAGCTTCAAGCTTCTGACAGCTTAACTGCTGATTGAACAAGTTGTGTGGATGACAGGAGATCAACAGGGGGTATGCCATGTTTTTAGGCAAAAACTTGGTGTCATGATTTGCCAAGAAACAGCAGGTAGTTGCTCGATCTAATACTGAGAGCAAATTTCGAGCCTTAACAAATGCAGCAACCAAAGTAAAATGGATTACTTTTCTCCTATCAGAACTTCAAGTTTCATTGTCACAAGCACCGATTTTATGGGTGGATAATCAAGGAGCAACAGCCTTAGCAGCGAACCCCGTGTTTCATGCTCGATGCAAATACATTGAGATTGACTTGTATTTCGTACGAGACCTTATCATTGCTAAGCAACTTGTTGTTCGTTATGTACCCTCTGTGGATCAAACAGCAAATATTCTTACAAAATCTCTTACTACTGAATGCTACAACTATCTTAAAGACAAACTTCACATGTCGAAATTGTCATTTCGTTTGAGGGGAGATGTAAACCAGTAAATTTGTGTTTGTTACAAGTTAGTTGGTTATTATAGTTAGTTAGTTAGTTGTAATATTTCTTTTTCAGTTAAAGATTTTATCATTTCCCTTGGCTTTGTATTGTGTACTCTATAAAGATAATTAAGCTAACCATTGATGGTTAAGCTCTTTTGGCTATTGTTTTGTTTCTTGCTCTACTTTCGTTTCTTCTTTTTTTCTCTGCTTTTGAGCTTCTTCACAGCGTATACAGTAAACGAGGTTCAATTTTGTACCTAATTTGTAATTGAAGTTTGTTGCAATGAAATAATTCTTACTTCCAAAAAAAAAATAAATAAATAAAATAATAAATAATAAAAAAAATAGTTGGAGCAAAGCAATTAAGTACCCAAATTTATACACAAAACCTCTCATCCATGAGTTGGAATAGAGGATGACAAAAGCATCAAATTTTTTTAATTTGCTGATCACATACACCAAAATAAATAAATAAGAACTACTCTATTTGTTTAATAACCAATTTTAATGAGTGCATGTTATGATGATTTTTGTTTAATGAGCGCGTGTTTAATTACTATTATTTTAAATTAATAATGTTGATCCCCCAAACAAAAATAAAAAATTAACATTCTCATATATAGCTCTAGCATGGCCCCTAACTTTTTCTTTTTCTTTTTCTATAGCTTTGTAACACGCATTTTTGAAAGAAAAAACAAAAAGATAAATATATCTAATAATTTATACTGGCCGGCCCTTCTAAATTTTTAAAAGAAATTTATACATTAATTATATATTTTGTATATATAGATTATTATAATTTTTTTTTTGATCCTGTGTATATTTTAGTCCCGGCATCGTACGTTACCGTTACTGCTTGGACTGATTACTTCATTTTCTCATCTTACAATGTTAATAAATATAATATCACTTATTATTATAGGGTTATATGTTTGAAAATTAATTCTTCAATGGTAAAACTATTACAGGGTTATATGTTTTAATAAAGTTGGTGCTTCATGAACTTGATTGCATATTAATTATAGAAAAAGAACACGAAGGAAGAATATTTATAAAAGCATTTTTTTTTTCACTTTAAAGAATATATAATCAAACATATTCCAAAAGTACTCGTGATGAGCTAATAATAGATTAAGAGGCTTTTTATGAAAAAAAAAAATATGTAGTTGATAATAGGTGTGTAAATAATAATGGTTTGATGAGAGTATCCAAAGGGGGGAATTTCAGTTAGAACTTTCTCCATAGAATATTATGTTTTCCACATTTTGATACTTTGATTATTGATATTGGATTAGGGGATCAATATTTACTACTCTGCATTCATCCATTGGTTCCCAACCCAAACGCAAATATTAATTAATTAGCAGATTATGTATATATATTGAATAAGGGGATCATTATTTACTTAACAGTGTGTGTATATATATATATGTATATATTGTTCTCTTCTATCATGGCTTTATTAGAGATTAGATTCCCCACAAATGTTAATTAATCCATGGCCAAGTCTTCTTAAAAAATTGCCTTTAATGTAATAAGTGACACCAATGGGATTCACAAGGATCATGTCTCTGACAAATGGCAATGTATGTATAGAAAAGCAAACGAAAACATATATTAACCAAAACAAAAAGGAAAAGATATATGAACAGATGAAAAGATCCTTATAATTACAAACATTTATATATAAAATAAAATAAATAAGTGAGTGAGTGAGTGAGTGAGATCTAGAGAGAGAAAAGAGTCACATGACTTTGTTTGGTTTGAGATGCTTCCCTTTCCTTTTCTCCTAAATCTGTTAAGAAGCATGCAAAATAACTGGTCCCCCTTTTGTAATAACTACTTGCATTTTCCTATCTCTTTTTCTTTTGGGTTCATATTATTCAACCTCTCTTTCTCTCTCCTTCATCATGTTCATGTGTATATTATTATTATTATTATTATTATATATTTCATGAATGTGAATATATATGATGTGTGTGAGAGAGAGAGTAATACTAAAGGAGATAAAAGGTGTAGGTGACTTTTTAAAACAGGTATATATCACTACCATGTCTGCATGGTGTTGGCGTGGGCATGATATGTATTCAATATTGTCTTATTTACTTTGATTTTGGGTTTGGACCACTGCCATCTGTTTCTTTCCAAAAACTTTATTTTCTTTTTTTTTAAATAAAAAAAATATATATTTTATTTTTGAGTCCTCTCAATAATAACATAATCACCATTCACCAATAAAAAAAAAAGCTTGAATACCCGAGAGTTAGAGACATTCTTCTCTTACCTCCTCCTCCTCCTCTATTTATATCCCTCTCCTTATCCCCTTCTTCTTCACCTTAACAAAAATCTCATCATATCTCCTTTACATAAACCCTAGACTACCTCTCTTCTCTCTCTCTATATATACATAAATAATCGTGTTGTAGTGAGTCCAGGCGATGCTTATCGTGCACCAGCAGCAGTTGAAGCTGCCAGCATGATCTAAACTTCCCTGTGCTCGAGGAAAGATCGGATCATGTGGTAGCTTCACCTGTTGATGGGTCACGTTTCAATTCCAGAAGACCCTTTATATAATAATATTTACTAATTGTTTTTTCTTAATTAACTCTTCTTCATTGGGTTTTTCTTGGGTAGTACCCTTGAGAAATTTTAGATTGATCTCTCTGTTACTATATATACTATAATATAATATCATTTTTGGGTATCAATTTTCCGTACGTACTCAATTTGTTTTTTCTCTTAATTTGATTCGTTTGGTAGCACTATATGTGGTAAATTCTACTTTCCTTTTATATAAATGTGAGTTTTTCTAATAATTATTAATCATTTCAATTAGAATAAGTAGAAAAAATGATGATTAATTTTGCTATTCCAATGAGAACCTGGAGAATTGGACCATCATTGTTTTTGCTTTTTGTTTTTTTTTTAAGTGTATATGATAATTATTATATTAACATATCCTATTTATAATCATCTCTGTAAATTATTATTAATAACTTTATTTTTAGGCGTGGAGTGGAATCATTGTGGGGAATCTTATTAACAGCGGTAAGATATGAGTGTTAGGGTTTTGAGTGACAGAATTTCTCCTGTTGAAACATGGTTGGTGCTTTTCAGATCTCATCTTATCCCTAATGTATCATTAAACTTTACCTTATTATTAGTTTACCAAATAAGTTATTTATTTATTTAATTTTAGCTGTGTGTGCATCATATATATATATTTATGTAGATGACATAAATATATTATTTTATGTATTGGTTTTGTTAAAGAAACAATTATATATAATCGTAAAAGAATATGTAACTGGTAAAAAGGGAGAAAAGTAAAAGGAAAAGCACTTCAATCTTTTATGGCCTGCAAATTTATTATACGTATACAATGGCCTGCAAACAATTGTTGTTATTATAATATGAATATAGGAACGGCAAGAATAAAAATAGGAATAGAATGAAATTAAATTTAATATGCATATAAAAAATAGATAAAAATAAATCATTTTATATTGATGGTTTTTTCATATTAATTCATTCTATTTTTAGTCCACTAAAAGGGTGGAAAATTCATTCTAATCTATTAGAATGAAACTAACAAAACTATGAGATAAAATTTGATTCTATTTATACATCCAATTACTCTCAACCAAGTGCATATTATTTTTAATTAATTAGTCTCTCTCTGGAATCATTTTGATAGTGGTTAGTTAAGAGATTATTTGGCTAAATAAATAATTAATTAATATTATATATATGTATAATATTCAAGTGATACATTATTACATATACTTTAACAACACATAAAAAGTAAAAAAAAAAAACAAAAAAAAAACAAAACCAATACTTATTTTATTCTGTAATTGTTTAATATTTTTAAAATGATATGTTTTTTAATTATTTTTTTAAGTAACTTATGTATAATACTCGTTAGTATTCTATATATAAGTATATAATTAAATTATTCAAAAAAAAAGTATATAATTAAATCACTCCAACTACCTTCAAATTATCAATCAAGTATTATATTAACATTTATTTTGTTATTTTATTTTTATAAATGGATTCTTTGCGTACTTCAATTGAATATTCATTAAAGTATGACAAATACCATGTACATAATATATATAAAAATATTTAAATTATACACTTTTTACATAGTATTGAATTTTTGTTGTTGTTAATAATTTTAAGAGGAGTGCTAATTACAACCTCTTATTATAATTTTTTAGTCAACTTTCATTGTTGAAATCACATGTCGAAATATTTTTCTTCAAAAAAATTTCACAGTGATATTCGTTATAGTTACAATATCATTCTTATAATTTTTTTAAAATTTCAAATAGTTTACAAAACCAAAAACAAAGTTCCTTATATTTCAGTCTACTACGCATGTTCAAAAAACTTCAAACCTATTTTCGACATTGTAAACTATTCAAAAATTTACAATAATAATATTGTAACTATAACGAACACCACCATGAAAAAAAAAATTAAGAAAATATTTTGACATGTATTTTCCGGTACAGAAGTTGACTAAGAGATTAATATGTTAACGATAACACTCCTCTAATTTTAAATGATGGATTATATTATTAATTTTATAATCACTACGCAAGACCACGTATCACACTACAAGAAAAGATAGTAGTACGTAGGGGCTACAAAAGTTGCCCCTAAAAACCTTTATAATCAACCTTAAAATGTTAGACTTTTATTTGGGTTTACATTAAATTTTATTGGTTTTATTAAAACTTGGGTTGATTGGATAGTTCTTTGCTGTGTTAGCTCATATTGTTGGTGATCACTTGTTAATGGGCTTAGCATCTGTGTGTAAAGTCTAGGTGAAGCAGAAGTGTGGGCTTTTCTAGTTAACTGAAGCCTTTGATGAGCAGGCCCAGTCCAACTAGGGTTATGTAGCTAAGTCCCCTCCCTAACTCTATAAATACATATTGTCTCATCACAATTGTATACTTTTTGATAATCAGATAAATAAACTGCTTCTGATTTAGAGATCTAGGGAGGAAGACTTAGTTGATAGTATTGCACTATCAAATTGAAGTAATTGCTATGGATCAATCAGGTACGCATACATAATTATTATATATTATTATTGTGTTCTATGTTATATACAAATTGATCTTGGGGTTTATATTAATTTATCTAACATGTGGTATCAGATTGCCAATTGTATATGATTTAGAACCTATAATTTGTATAACCATTAATATGTATATGTTAATTTTCTTCAATTACATATTAATTTCGTTATTATTTTATGTTGAATTTTTTGTTTTTCAATCTTAAAAGTTTAGGGGTTTTATTCCTCATTAAATTCTCGTTCTATTAATATATTATTTGCATAAAATTATTGAGTAAATTAGGAGAATTTTAAGATTAAACTTTTAGGGTTTATATATTTTCTTTATGAAATTAATTTTGTGTTTTTCAATTTTATTGATTATAATTTGAAACTGATTGTGCATATCTCATCAATAATTGATTTAAAATGTTTGTACACCTTTAATTTCCGAATTGGAACACATATTTGGGTTACTTTCTTCTTTAGTTTTCGGATTTATTTTAGATTAGATCTACCTAAGTTTATGTGTTTTCACATGAAATTAATATCGTAGATCTATTAGAAATTGTAAACCGATCAAAACCCCTATTTTTCCCGTTCGTTTCGTAACTTTTATGGCCGGAATTTCATCCCGACCCGACCGGGTTTGAACCGGGTCGCACAAGATCCATGTTGCAGCCATGGAAGCTGCTGGAGGTTGAAGACAACCTGTAGGGACGAAGCCCACTCGCGGCTGCCGGAGAGTGAGAGAGAGTGAGGTAGTTTCGTGACTCCGTTTTCGACGATTCTTTTTTACAGCATTATTAGAATTTGATTTCTGATTTTTTGGTGATTTTTAATTAATTTTTTGACGCCGTTTAATAATTATTATTATTTTAATGATAATTATGCAGTTAAAAAATTATTAAAATAATTTTTGATGATTTTTCAAAATCCGTAAATCATAAAAAAAAAAAATTGGGTTTCTTCTCGTTCCATAAGACATAGTCACTCTCTTATTTGATTTATATTGACTATGTAATCTCCACCAATATTCTTTATTTCACATCTTTTAATTATTTGTTGTTTAAAAGTTATAAAACTTGATTGTTTGATACAAGAATAATGTGTTATGGTAGACACTTTATTTTTTGATTATCAATATAATAAAAGCAATTATATATCTCTTTTGGAAATTTGGTTGAAAATTATTCTTTTTCAATGATTGTTTTATCACCAAATTTCACATGTTGAAGAAAATATTATATCTTTTGGTTGACTATATGTGTAATTACTTGCCCAAAGGTAGTATTTACATATATTAGTTCACATTCCATGAAGTGAGTTAATATTAAATGTATATATTTTAATTATTTGCCCAAAGGTAATAATTTAAATATATAAATTTATTATTATTTTTTGCTTGAATTAATACATATTTTTAAGAAATTTATTTGCCCAAAGGTAATAAAATTCTTAAATGATATGTATTTTTTCTTTGTTGTTAACTTCATGAAGGTAGATCATGTGTGTGTTATATTCTCACCCCAAAGGGGAGTTTATAATGACCAGTTGACTCTACAATATTTTCTAATGCATTGCTTATATTGCTTATTCAAGTTTTAATTTTTAGATTTTTTGGTCTCCTTTCTGAGAACAACAATAACGTTTTTATCTGAATTCTGAATGCTTCCAACTTTAAGGCATGAAAACGAGATGTGATAATTACTTTAGGCATAATAGATTTGGACTTATGCCTTCGAGAAGAAAAATCTGCTGATCTTATACTAATATCAGAATTGTTGCCCAAAAAATTCTTCATGCACAATGGCAAAATTCAAATCATCTTAGTCTCATTGCTATGAAACGTTTGATTCCTGAACATCTTTTGGTGGTTTGCCAAACACCACAAATGCTAATGAATATTTCAAAGCAAAGAAAAACTATTTCACACTAGTGAAATCGCTGCAGTTGGACATCTTATGAATGCAATGACAACCATTCAGTATGATAAATCAAAGGAGTGCGAGGTTTTATTTTAAAAATTATTAATGTTCAGTACAAGTTAAAAGATTATAATATTCCTCTTCCCGACTTTTACACTATTCTTCAAGTTCTTCATGCACTTCCTGCCTCTTTCAGCCTTATCAAGACAACCTAAACACTTATAGTAAAATATTAAGTGTTAGTAACCTTATTTCTCAGTATAAAGTTAAGCAAAGCAAGCTAACAAAATGAGAAGAATGAGTCTTCTCACTTTGTTTCTCAACTCAAGCCCAACAAAGGATAAAGAAAATATGAAAAGAAGCAACCACAACCAGGGGCTAAGGGATCTCAGAAGATAAGTGAGAGGGAGTCAAAGCTTAAAGTGGCACTTATGTTGGAGTTGATGTTATCTATATTGGCACACTTATTCTTGAATTACAGTTTAGTGTTCAGATTGTTTTGAACAGTACTTTCTTGATTCCTACTTTTAAAGTAATTCAGTTTCGCTTCCGCTTTTAGTTCAACAATGATTTTCTTTTCGTTTTGCCAATTATAGTGTTGACATTATGCAAACTGTTTTTACTCTGATATTCTTTTCAAATTATCATTGACTTCCTTAGCTTCCTTTTTCAATGTTGTGAATATTGTGGGTAAGAAATCTTATATTAAGATAACATCCTTATTATTATGGCACGATAGATCGGGTCATATTTCTAAAGAAAGAGTTGATCGATTACTTCTAGCTAAAATTCTTCCTCCTGTTGATGTTTCTGGTTGGGATACTTGTGTTGATTGTACTTGTAGAAAATTGACTAAAACAAGAAAGAAGACTGCAAACCGCAGTCAATCTTTATTGGAAATTATCCACACTGACATCAGTGGACCTTATTTCACCACGTTGTGCAGAAACAACTATTTTATAACTTTTATCGATGTTTTTTTTTTCTCTTCTTATGGCCTCACCTACCTGATTAAAGACAATCCAACGTTTTTGATAAAGTCAAAATCTTTCGAAATGTTCTTGAGAAATCATTGGGAAGACTCATAAAATTTGTTCATTTTGATCGCGGAGGAGAATATTCTGGTTGTTATAAAGAATCTAAACAACACATGAGGCCTTTTGCTGAATATTTTCCAGAAAATTGTGTAGTTTCTCAATACAATATGTCAGGTTCACTGAGAAAAATGGCGTTGTTGAAAGGAGAAATCGCACTCTCATGGATATGATCAGAAACATGATAAGTAGAACAAATCTTCCAGAGTTTTTATGGGGTGAAGCACTCATGACTGCAACTTATATTTTAAATCGTGTTCCCAGTAAATCTGTTTCCAAAATTCTTTTGAGTTGTGGATTGAGAGAAAGCCTAGTCTAAATCATCTTCATGTATGGGGTTGTCCAGCTGAAGTATGGATTTATGATCCTAATTTGAAAAGTTAGATTCGAGAACAAATCGTTGTTATTTCATTAGTTATCCAATGCACTCAAAAGGATATCGCTTTTACTGTCCTACTCGTGGTACGCGAATTGTTGAATCTCAGACTGCTAAATTTCTGGAATTTGATGTTCCTGACAATATTCCTTCAACATCTCTTGAAATAGGGGAGTCATCTAAAGGAATTTGTATTCCTATGTCATTTTCAAGAGATGATAATAGTAGTCTCAATCCTACTCCAGATGGTAATGCTCTCATTGTTGATGAATACGTTGCTCCCGATATTGAAGATGATGAGGGTCCTATTATTGATGAGGAACCTATTATTGAAGAAGGTTTTGTTGTTAATGAAGATCCTGTTATTGAAGAAATTCCAATTGTGGAATATGTCATTCAAAATGGTGGTCAACAAATAGAGGTTATTCTAGAAGTACCTCCTATATGGAGATCTCAAAGACAAAAGATGTCAATAAGGTGTGATGATAAATTTATTTACCTTGGAGAAGGTGAATGTGATCTTGGTCATTTTGTGGAACCTCTTACTTATAGTGAAGCACCCAATTGTCCACATTCTTCAAAATGGATAGAAGCTATGGATGATGAGATTAAGTTCATGGACAAACATAATGTATATGTGGAAGTTAGTTCTATTACCTGATGGTTTCAAACCAATAGGTTGCAAATGAATTTTTTAAGAACTAAAAGGATAAAATGGGACATATTGGAATGTATAAATTACATTTAGTGGCTAAAGGCTTTACTGAAAGAGAATGTATTGATTACACTGAAACTTTCTCACCTGTTTCCACTAAAGATTCATTCAGAATTATTATGGCCTTAGTTGCGCATTTTGATTTAGAGTTACATCAAATGATTGTTAAAACTGTTGTTCTGAATGGAGAATTGAGTGAGCAAGTCTATATGTCTCAACCTGAAGGCTTCGAGGAAAATGGAAATGACAATTTGGTTTGCAAATTGAAATGATCTATTTATTGTCTCAAACAAGCATCTCACCAGTGGTACTTGAAGTTTGATAAGGTTGTGACACTGTTGGGTTTCATCGAGAACAAGTTTGACTAGTGTATTTATATGAAGATCAGTGGGAGTCATCATATTTTTCTTGTTCTTTATGTAGACGATATTTTACTTGCCAGCAGTGATTTGTCATTACTAAATGAGACCAAAAAATTTCTGTCTTCCAATTTTGATATGAAAGATCTTGGAGAGGCATTCTATGTTTTGGGGATTGAGATCCATCGTGACAGGAATCGAAAAGTTCTTGGCTTACCTCAAGAAGCTTACGTTACTCGTGTGCTCAAAAGGTTCAACATGGATTTGTGTAAAGCTGGTTTCGTTCCTATTCTGAAAGGGACAAATTTACTAAGCAACATTGTCCCAAGAACAACTTAAAAAGAGAAGCAATGCAGAATATCCCATATGCAAGTTTGATGTATGCTTAGGTTTGCACTAGACCTGATATTGCTTTCATGGTCGATGTTCTTAGGAGATATTTATCTGATCCTGGCCATGATCATTGGGTTGCAGCCAAGAAAGTTTTTGAGATATTTGCAAAGAACGAAGAGTTTTATGCTTGTGTATAAGCATGTTGACAATCTTCGAGTTATTGGTTATTCAAATTCAGACTTTGGTGGTTGTGTAGATGATTTAAAGTCAACTTTTGGCTATATTTTCACTTTTGTTGATACTGCTATTTCTTAAAAAAAAAAGTGTTAAATAGACTTTAGTCACATCATCTACTATATATGTTGAATTTGTCGTATGTTATGGTGCATCTTTGCAAGCTCTATGGTTAAAGAATTTTGTTTTTAGAGATACGACTAGTTGATTCTATTTCCTCTCCTATACTAATCTATTGTGATAATAATATTGTTGTTTTCTTTTCAAAGAATAATGAGATTAGTAGTGCTTCTAAACATATGGAAATAAAGTATCTCACTATTAGAGACTTGGTCAAGAAAGGAGACATTGTGATAGAATATTGAAAGACCAAGTTGATGTTTGCAGATTCTCTAACCAAAGGATTAAGTGCCATATTGTTTGATTACATGTTGTTCATATGAGCATTTTATAATCTTTTGTTCCTTTGGGTTAGTGGGAGTTTCTTGCTTTATCTTTTAAGATTACATTTATATGTAATTTACTTGTTAATGTTATGAACTACTTTGTGGGCCAATACTTTTTGATTATTGGATGTTTATACTTTCAGTTAGGCTTTGTTATATTCTCGAGAATAATTGAATTGAAAGCATGTAGTTCATATCTTGTTGTAATCATTGTATATTAAGTATATTTGCTTAATGACAATGATATTTTGTTGGCTTAATTCTTAAGCAAATTTAGTGACACTGACTTATTTATTAAGTTGTGTATGTTTAATTTCACTGGCTTATTTATTAAGCATCACAGTATCAGTGAAATTGAGGATTGATAAGGATATTATGTTTGATAACTCTATGGTATAGAGTTAATTTTTATGCTTTTAAACTAAAGTATTGTGAGGAGAGTAATGAAAATGTGTTTATTTTGCTTAACTTTAATTAGTTTTAGTGTTATTTTCTATTTAGTAATCTAACCTTTAAGTTTTGTAAATATTGATATTGTTGGGTGTGTTTTTCCAATTAACTGTGCTTATTTTGCTGAAAAAGGAGGAACTAAATTGACAGGTAAAAGAGAAAGAAGCAAGGAAGAAAAGGAGTGCAAGCTGGAACTGGGTTGATTGCTGAAGCGATGCTAAAGCAATGCTGAAGTGAATTCAGCATCCTGGCAGTGACGTGGAAACACGAATTTCACTTATCCACCTCAGCAATTTCGGTCCAATCATTCAAATCG
Organism: Cannabis sativa; assembly: GCF_029168945.1. Classification (NCBI taxonomy): domain Eukaryota; kingdom Viridiplantae; phylum Streptophyta; class Magnoliopsida; order Rosales; family Cannabaceae; genus Cannabis; species Cannabis sativa. The sequence continues at coordinate 14,609,218 of NC_083610.1, forward strand.
CATCAGCTAGCTGACATGGAAGAAAGAGGTCTCACCCTAGTGGGCCAAAGTGGAAAAGTTTGGGCTTCTATTTTGGGTGAGGAGGTTGGTACCCTAAGGACCCAACATCAAAAAGAAAAGGAAAGAGGAAGTACACAATAGTCATCTTCATCATCTTGTATGTACAGTACGGGGCAGCTGCCATTTTTCTATGGAGAAGCTTTAATTGCAGCAGGAAGTACAACAAAGAAGAAAGAAGAGGGGACCAAGCCTAGTGTTTGAATTTTCTTTTACCCTTTCTTGATAGTCTTCTTTATTTTTCTCTTTGTTATTGTTGTTTGTACTTAGTATTCAAAACTTCTTGAGACTGTAAATTTGGGCAGCAGCCATGGATGAAGTATTTTTAGCTTGGATTTTATCTTCTTATTTGAATATGAGCTAAACTTTTGAGGCTTGAATGACTATGAACTTCTAAGTTGGGTATGATTGAATTTTAAGCTTATTTTAGTATTTGTTTGCCTTTGTTCATTCAAGTGAGTTTCATTTTAATTGATTGTTGTTTTTTGGCCATGAATAACAATTTGCTAAGCTAGATCTTGTACCGGAAGGGCTAGATCTAGTAGTTCAACTTGAATGGAGCAAGTGAAAACCTAGGTTTAGGCTTTTCTTGTAAGTGGAATAGGAATATTTCATTTACCTTGCATAACTTACTAAATGAATGCTTGAATGGTGTCCTGCTTGCTGGTTTGATATAGGAATATATTGAGCTTAATGGTAGGATTAAAGTTGTGAGTGTTGGAAAATTCTCACAAGCCTAGAGGAATTTGTTGTTATCTCTGTGCAGAATGCTAAAGTAATGCTGAACCAATGTTGTACTGACTGTAAAAAACCTGACTAGAAGGAATTAGTTATTCAAGCCATTTTTGCCATATTATATTTTTTATCTTGCAAACAATTTTTCTAGCAGCAGTAGTTTTAATTTTAGCAAGTTTAATTCTTGTCAATTTTAATTTTGAATCATTACTCAACCATTTACATATTATTTCTTTTTATTTTAAGTTGTAATTAGTTGATTTTATATCAAACTTTGTTTGCAATCCCTGTGGAGACGATCTTACTTATCACTTTATTACTTGTGTGACTGCGTATACTTGCGTATATAATTTTCACAACAAGTTTTTGGCGCCGTTGCCGGGGACTTTAAGTTCTAAATTTTGTTTTATCAACTAATTGACATTCTAAGAATTTTTGTGCTTTTAATCTTGCTGGTTTGTCTTTGAAATCTCAGGTATCTATAGTGTATGAACCAACAAGAGGACTTTGAACTTGCTCCTATTGACCCCGAGATTGAACGTACATTCCGAAGAAGAAGAAGGGTTCAAAAGGTTAAGGGCTGAGACATCATGGCTGAGAATTTTGATGATGATGGGGTTGCTCAACAAGTTGTTAATCCCATCATATTGGCAGATGATCGAGCAAGGGCTATAAGGGAGTATGCAGCCCCCATGTTTAATGAGCTCAATCCAGGCATTGTGAGGCCTGAAATACAAGCACCGCACTTTGAGCTCAAGCCAGTGATGTTTCAAATGTTGGGACCAATCTTTTCTGTTGGGATTTACAACCTTCTCCAATATGCCTTTGATTTCCCGATTAGATACTTCAGCTTGCCCATTAGTTTGTGGGTGATAGGCAGTGGCAATTTTGTGTTTTACACTATATTTTGCCAAGAGTGCAGCCAACACTTTGTTCACAAAGTGTGTTCCCTCATCACTTATCAAAGCTCTAGGGGTCCCAAACCTTGTGAAGACATGTTTATGAATGAATTTCATGACCACTCGAGCATCATTCTTCGGACTAGCAATTGCCTCTACCCACTTTGACACGTAATCCACCGCCACTAGAATGTAGAGATTCCCAAAGGATTGTGGGAAAGGCCCCATAAAGTCAATACCCCACACATCAAACAATTCCACCTCCAAAATACAATTAAGGTATCTAAATTCTTAAGCAAATTTAGTGACACTGACTTATTTATTAAGTTGTGTATGTTTAATTTCACTGGCTTATTTATTAAGCATCACAGTATCAGTGAAATTGAGGATTGATAAGGATATTATGTTATTTTAAATTGATCACATGTTGAACATAATTCCTTACCACACTACTAGACTTATTGACCATGTCGATTTAATACTTTGGTATTTGTGATTATGAATGTCTTTTGTTGAGTTAAAAACAATATGACTGTCATAGTTCATTATCAAAGGTTAAATTGGACCGGTATGTTGAGATGCTATCAGAGAACTATCATTTTTTAAAGTGGCCACAAATGTTTTCCTGTTGTTCAACCCATGAGTCGTTTTCAAACAAAATTATTTTAATATAATATATATATGTATTAAAATTAATGTAGCCCAAGTGGGAGAATGTTAGACTTTTATTTGGGCTTACATTAAATTTTATTGATTTTATTAAAACTTGGGTTGATTGGATAGTTCTTTGCTGTGTTAGCCCATATTGTTGGTGATCACTTGTTAATGGGCTTAGCATCTGTGTGTAAAGTCTAGGTGAAGCAGAAGTGTGGGCTTTTCTAGTTAACTGAAGCCTTTGATGAGCAGGCCCAGTCCAACTAGGGTTATGTAGCTAAGTCCCCTCCCTAACTCTATAAATACATATTGTCTCATCACAATTGTATACTTTTTGATAATCAGATAAATAAACTGCTTCTGATTTAGAGATCTAGGGAGGAAGACTTAGTTGATAGTATTGCACTATCAAATTGAAGTAATTGCTATGGATCAAATTGAAGTAATTGCTATGGATCAATCAGGTACGCATACCTAATTATTATATATTATTATTGTGTTCTATGTTATATACAAATTGATCTTGGGGTTTATATTAATTTATCTAACATAAAATGTATTAGGGACGACAAGTCGCCACTAGCATGTTGCTCCTAATACTTTGTCCCTAATGCTCCTGTGACAAAATAAATTGCCCCTAAAAGTGATTAATTATTAGGGGCAATTTTTTATCGCCCCTAAAAGTATTAAAATCGCCCGTATTTTATGCAAATTAGGAGCAAAAAAATCGTCCCTAAAAGTGTAATGTCTCCCTTATTCGCATGCAAGTATGCCAACATTTAGTAGCATTAATCGACCCTATATTATTTAACATCAACAATTAAATATAATATCAAATGAATTTTAATTTGTAAACAGTTTTGAATTTCAATTACAAAGAGAAGTTTGTATATCAAATGAATTAGTATTCATTTTTAAACTTTCTAGTTTCTGGATACTATATGTATCAAGCAATGTACATATTATGGTAATCCAACAAAAAGCGATAATAATGACCGACATTATTATTCTATCTTTGAGTACAATGGCTGGCTTCGACCAACAACTTTTGGTCTAGTAGCATAGACAATTCAGGGACAGAAGTAACATCCTATCAGCACCTACATCGAAATCAATAAATATAAGCACACTCTCATCGGGTGGGATATACCCAAGTCAAAGAAATTTAAAACAAAAATAAGTATTTATTTAGATAATAGATTGAAAATACCTACAAGCTAAAGTTTCAGTTTAAGATGATAAAATTATGCAATTTATTGTCACAATTTCAAGTGAAAAAAATATATCTAGACACAAAGATGATGAAAGCTTACAGTAGCTATGTTATCATAATAATAATAATCAGTATATAATAAAAACTACCTGGTTACATCTGCCTCATCATCCTCCCTATCCTCGCTCTCATCGTGTTGGTTTTGTGACATCTATTGTGGCATTGATGACATAGGCACCATAGGCCATGAATACGATGACATCTGTTGAGGAAAAGATGAAGATCCAGGCATATCTCTATGTTAGGGATAGACATAAGGCGGCATAGATTGCTGTGACTGAGGTTGTTGCGATTGAGGACCATACATGTAAGGATAGTGATATGGCGATGGAGGGTGTTGTGATGGGGGTCAAACATGTAGGGAAGATAAGGTGTAGGAGTAGGTTGTTGTGATGGTGGTGGTCGTGGCATCTGCCACTAACACGAAAAAGTTGAGTGCATGTTGGAGTGGCTTCTCGAAGTTTGAAAAGACGAACCAGAACCATCTCCAGACATTTGAGGTTCGGGCCTCCTAGTTGAGTGCTTCTAAATCAAGTAATCTATCTCATTGTTTGGTGGCAGATGCTCCTTTTGACTTATATGCTAGACCAATTTAACTATTACTCACTTCAATCGTTGTATTTCCTCTGAAAATTCTTAAGTAGGCATTGTTTGTGTTTGGAAATACTGAGTGTGACTAGTTGTGGATTGACCTTCCATTTGCGTCCCACTGCTCGATTGTAATCGCTCCTCTCGCCAAGCACTTGTTAAAGTATTTGTATCTGATCAACTGAGGAATAAGCATGCAAACTAGAGTCATCATTTTGCTGTTCATATTGTGCTTCATATGCATCTTTTAATCGTTCCTGTATTGAAGAACAAGACAGATACCACAAATATCATCTATTAAGTATAAACAACAAAACTATTAAAAAGAGAGAGTTTGGGCACGAAAACATACGAGCTTGGACACGATACGACACAAAAAATATTTTCTTAAGAATGACACAATACGAGAAGCACGAAAGGCACAAGATGTAAGCACGAATAGACTAGTCCAAAAGGCACGGTACGGGACTAGCCAGAAAAACACAAGATGACATATTAAAAAAAATATTATAATTTAATAATATTGATAAAATGCATTTATTAATTATAAATAAGTTAAAATAATAATAAAATTTAAATATAATACTGAATATTAAAACATCAAAAATTAATATTATATATTAATTTATTTATGGAATGTGATAAAAAATTATGTTTATATGATTATCTGTAAAATATTGTTGAAAAGTTATATAAATATAATTAAAATTATAAAATATACATATATTTTAGTAATTATGAAAAAAAATATGAAAAAGTAAGTACGAATTCAAGTCTGAATATAAAAACGGTCTGACTGTTTAAGAAATATATATGGGTCGACACGAGCAAAACACGGCACGAACATACAAAGTCTACTTTTGAAAATGAACACGGCACGATACGATCCATATTGTTCTATGGCACAGCACGATACAACCCATTTTTTAAAAAGCACGAATAAATATAAGTTGGTCCAGCACAACATGCATTAATTTACAACACTATCGGTCATAACCTAGAGCTAGGTCGTGATAAAAAAATATTAAAATAATAAAAAAATAATCATTTGTTTTTGGTATATATATGATCTTGAAAGAGGGAGAGTACAAAGCTTAATATGATTACCTATCTGTACAGCATATACTCATATAGTGCTTTACTAATTATTAAGTGGCAAAGATTAATCACAATTTTTCTTGAAAAAAAAAAAGAGGTGTGGGTCTCATTATTTTGAGATAATCGTGGTTAAAATTGAAGCATATAATTTCGTACATTGGTCATATTCATTAGATTTCTCTAGTCTCTATCTAGGTAGTTTAGTATATAAACATGTTAATGATGGTTAACATATCTATTCTATATATAAAGTGTGTCTATATAATAGAATTCTTGGTTTATGAGAAATTCATGGATGACTTTTTATTTATATTAAAAATAAAATGGCTTATGAGAAATTCATGAGTCACTTTTTATTTACATATAATAAAATAAATAAAATAAATCCCATTAAATTAAAAAAAAAAAATACGATTGGGTTTTTGCTGTTGTACATGTACGATTAAGTTTTCTTTAATTATTTATTGATTCTTTTTCCTATTACAATTTGGACATTCCCATTCTAATTTATATCAGAGTTGCTGAGTTCTGTATGTTTTCAAAGGTTGTGATTGATGTTATTGGGGTGTAAAAAAACTGAAATGCTACATATCACTTTTCTCAGGTGTTTAGTGAACAATATGCGGCCATTCGGAGAACACAGGGTGATGGGAATTGCTTCTATCGAAGCTTTATGTTTTCATATCTTGTATGTATAAGATTAATGTCCACGCATCTTTCTACATTACATATTTGTCCACTGCTGAGAGGCTTCTGGACTGATGAAAGCAGATATGTTGAAATATTGAAATTATAAACATTCAATAGTAAATATTGAAATTTAGATCTTTGAGTGTATATAATTGTAAAGTGAAGAACTTGATTATAAACAATTTTCTCTGCAATTTGGAATTTGATTAAGAACATTTATTGATGAGTACGAGTTAAATGCTAATCTACACTAAGATTTTCAAGTGGATTGTTGATAGGGATATGAATGAGAACTGAAATTTGTACGCCTTTATATATTGTAAGCTCTTTAGATTTTATTTATGTCTATATTTCCTGAGAATAATTGGTACAGGACTAACATTTAATTTATTTATTTTTTGTATGTTAGTCAAATTATTTTGTATATACATGCGCCTACTTCTTCTTCTTCTTTTTATTTTTAATATTATGTAGAATCTTATTCAAAAAAAAAAACATATTATGTAGAATTTTACGGGGCATAGTTATTTTACTCTTTGTTTTACCTTACCTTTTGTTTAGCATGGTTCTTTACCTCATTTTCCAATTCTCTACATAGGCTTATTAATGACTTTATTAAAAAAAAATACACTTAGACTATAATAATAAATTAAATTATATAATTATTTATTGTATTATTTTTAATTAAATTAAAATGTACCTAACAAGTATACGTGCCTTGCACGTAACTTTTTTCTAGTAAATATATATATGTTAATGATGATCATATTCATTAGATCATGTTATATATTTATGTGGGTTTCGTATAAATATTATATATGATCCTTTTTCCTTCTCTCCTTAGTCTTTACTATTCTTTACCACTAATATTATATAATGATTAAGTGTTTATTAGAATTGCACTTTCGGTAGATTATTAAATAAAATGTCCCCTTTTTTTCATCCTTTCCCATCTTTTTCTACTCTTTATTAATTTCCCTTTTTCCAAAGTTATATATTTCTTTCTATCGTTATCAATTCAAAGAGGACTACTACAAATGATTTTACAGTTTATGCTCCCCTCAGTCATTGGAAGATTTCTCTTTTACGTGAAAACTAAGCATCATTTTTCCACCGACCTTAAAACAAACACATCATGATAATACAATACTACATGCATGGAATTAATATTGTTTGATGGTTCAAACCCAATCAAAGATTCTCCTCTTAAAAAAGTTAATTGTTTTTTCACTAATTAACCACTTGCTCGACTTCAAATCCACCTTCATCAAATAAAGTAATGATCTTGTGAAAACTAGATAAAGATGCAATTATTAATAATATTTGTACTACTTATTCAAAACTAAAAAAATAAAAGGGTAGCAAATCGTTTCATCTTATTAGTGTCTTGTTTGATAAGATATTAATTTTTTCAATTCTAATTAACAAATACTTATTCGTGTTCAAATTTTGTCGAACTTGTTAGGCTATCGCTACGAGTTTTGATTGTAAAGAAAAACAAAAAGATTGGTTAATAATCTTATATCTATGTAAAATAAGTATTTACATCGGATCCTAAGAATTTTATAAGATTATATGGCGAGATTTTCTACGTGGTCGGGTTACTATTGCGGTGGATAAACCGCTCATGCATAAGATGAAATTGAAAGCTATTGGTGGGGAGGAATTTTGGACTAACTTTAAATACGAACATATCACTACAAGAAAAGGTGTTTTTGCCGGCGCATTTCGTGACATGCGCCGGTAAAAGTTGTCGAGACTACCAAAATTGTGGAATTCCAAATTTATTTTGGGTTTACTTTTGCCGGCGCATTTGTGCGCCGGTAAAACATAGCAATGCCGGCGTAGTCAAGTTAAATGCGCCGGTAAAACGTAACACCATTAGGCGCGAGAATTTGCCGCCTTTGATTTCATTTTTGGGGCGCTTTTCTACTTTTACCGGCGCATATATGCGCCGGCAAAAGGCTGAAAAAAGTTGGAGGGAAAATTCCCGGGTGGGTTTTATTTGGTAGGTGGGGACACTTTTACCGGCGCAATTATGCGCCGACAAAAGTGTTAGTGAAACGCTCGTTTTACTAGTAGGTCAGAGTAAATTTTTTAAAACACTTTTACCGGCGCAATTGGATGCGCCGGTAAAAGTAATAATATGTATCAGGGGGTACGAAGCCCCCTTTCTTCCCCACTTTCATTTTCACAGCCTCCAGCCGCCCCCTCTCTCTCGTTCTCTCTAGTTCTCTCTCGTTCTCTCTCTCCTTTCCCTCTCAATCTCTATCAAACTCTCTCAATCTCTCTAAATTTATCTCAAAATCTCTCTTTCCCACTCAATCTCTCTTTTTTCATCTATTTTTTCCCCAAAAAAAAAGTCCGACCACCACTCCGTCCTCACCACCGCCGGCTGCACCACCGCACCGCCGCCGTCCACACCACCGCACCCCCCAAACGCCGGCTGCAAGGTATTTTTTTAATTTTAATGTATTGTTTAAAAATTTAAATTTTTATATATGTGTATGTGTATTATGGTATATATGTATGTATATGGATGTGTATGTATGTATGTATATATGTGTATGTGAGTGTATATACGTATATGTGTGTATGTGTATGTAGGTATATATGTGTGTATGTATATGTATGTATGAATAAATGTATGTAAAATGTATGTGCATATATGTGTATATGTGTATATATGTGTATATATGTGTATATGTATGTATATATGAATGTGTGTATGTATGTAAATATGTATGTATATATGTATGTGAATATATATGTATATATGTGTGTGTGTGTGTGTGTGTGTGTGTGTGTGTATAAGTGTATGTGAGTGTATGTGGTTGTGGTTGTATGTGTTGATATGTATTTAGGTATTAAATTTTTAATTTAATTTTACTATTTATTGAATTAGGTCCGTGTTCAACCGCTCGGGATTACCGCAAACTGCCACAAGTTGTTATTTTTGCACTCGATTCAGGTATATTTTTTTGCTTTCGCTTAGTACGTAGTAGTTTTTGATATTAGTTTATATGTATATGCATGTTAGTGAAGTAGGTTCTGTGATAAAATTGACTGCTGTTGGATGGGTGGATTATTTTTTTGTTTATATATTGTCTTGCAATATTTGTTTGTGTTGTTTATAGGTTTTGAAAATTTTGGGTTTACAATTTTTAAGCCGTTATGCTGCCGAAATTTTAGTAGGTAAAATGTGAAATTAATTAATTGTTTAAAAAAAAATTAAGAATAACTTAATAAAGTAATTGTTGATAAAATAAAATAAATAAAGTAAAACATAAAATTGAAATTGGAACATGTAATTTAAAAATTTAGTGAAGTAATTTTATTTTAAAAAAAAATATTTTCAATTTAAATAATAAATAATTAGAAAAATATTTAATTAAAAAAAATATTAAAAAATGTAATATATAAGTTAAAATGTAATAAAGTGGTATTAAATGTTTTTAAAAAGTTAGTAATTTTAATGTAAATAATAAATGATTAAAAAATAATAAAAGTAAAAAATAATGTAATATATAATTTACTATATATTAAAATTTTTAAAAAGTTAGTAATTTTAATTTAAATAATAAATGATAAAAAAATAATAAAAATAAAAAAAATGTAATATATAAATTAATATATATTATAATCTATAATAGGTAATCAATTATTTTTTATTTTAAAAAATTTTTAATCTTTAATTTAAATGAATAAATGTGAAAATTATAAATTACTACTTATTGTTTAATTTTAAAAAGTAAGTAAGTGATATTATTAACTTTAAAAAGGTTGTAATTTTTAAGTTAAAAAAAAATAGAAAATTATACATGAATATTTATTGTTAAATTGAAAATGTAAGCAAATGATATTTTGAAGATTAAAAAGTTTGCAACTTGTAATTTAAATAAATAAAATAAAAAATTATAAATTAACTTTTATAATAAAAATTAAAATTTAATCAAGTGATATTTTTAAAATTTTAAAACTTTTATACTTATAATCTAAAAATAAAATAAAATAAAATTTTAAAGTAATTATATTTAGAATTTAATCAAGTTATCATAAAGTAAGTGTAATTATAAAGTAAGTACAAATGAGCATAAGATATTAAAATAGCATAAAATTAAATTGTTTTTATCTTTTCTTCATCTCTTTGGTTATACACCAAAGATAGGATAGAACAATTGTATTTGTATTATCACATAGTGATAATTTAATTTTTTTTCAATTTTACACATGCACAAAATACCTTAGACCCGTTTGAAGAGGCTGAGTCAGTAAGGACTCTTAAATACGCTTCTCCAAATTATCCAGGACTGTTTGTCCGCATGGATAGTTTGGGCTTGTTTTATACTTATAGTATGATCTATTGCTTATTTGATTATTTCATTAGTACATATTTTGGTACAACGTCTTCTTACACGTTCTTGTAAGTCGGCAAACTTAATTACTACAAGTTTGCTAACTTATAAGAACTGTGGGGAGGTGCTGCCGAAATTTTTACAAAAATGAAATAATCTTAAGAGCGTAGATTGCACTATATGTATATTACAAACCTGAATGGGATAGGTTCTTTACCCTTTTAGTAATGGAGTGAGAAGGTGGATTAGGACACTTGCACATTTTTTTGTTTGTTTTTAAATTGTTTTTGTTAAATACTCCGTAGTGGAAGATGCCTGCCAACCAAGTTGGATGAAGGCGCGCCGGCGCTCTGCAGAGTTTCGAAGTGGCGTTGACAAGTTCGTTGCGGTAGCAACGAACCACGTGAACGCTGACGGATTAGCTCGATGCCCATGCATGCGGTGTTTGAATGTAAATTTCCACACACCTGCAACTATAAGGGTTCATTTATTTCTCAACGGGATCCAACCTTCGTACAACCCCTGGTATTTCCACGGGGAGACTTTCTCTCAGCCCGCAGTTGAACTTCCTAAAAATGACGAAGAGGAAATGGCAGATGTGTTGGCGGACATGTTAAGAGGGGACCCTGGGTTTGACGAATCTGCTAACACTACTGATTCTTTCAATGAACCCCCTATCAACGACAACAACAAGTTCGATGACTTGTTTAAGGAGATGGAGGCTGAGTTATATCCAGGTTACAAAAAATCAGCCCTCAATGCACTGGTAAAGCTTATGCACTGCAAGGTTTTGAATAGGTGGAGCAACCACTCTTTCGATATGTTGCTGTCCATCTTGATTGATCTATTTCCAGAGGGGACAAAATTACCGAAGTCGCATTATGAGTCGAAGATGCGATTGCGCAATCTAGGTTTGGGTTACGACTCAATAGATGTGTGCAAGTATAATTGTGCTATTTTCTGGAAGGAGAATGAGAAGAAGGAGTTTTGCCCTGTATGTGGCAAATCACGATGGGTGAAAAGAAAGGGTAAGGGGAAAAAAGTTCCTCACAAAGTTATGCGTTACTTCCCACTCACACCTAGGCTGAAACGATTATATTGCTCAAGACACACTGCGGAGGATATGCGGTGGCATTACTCGCAGAGACCAAAAGAAGACGGTGTGCTTAGGCATCCTGCGGATGCTGAAGAATGGAAGCAGTTTGACCGCCTTCATCCGTCTTTTGCTGTTGAACCTAGAAATGTCAGACTGGGATTGGCGACTGACGGTTTTAATCCATTTGGCAACATGAGCAACTCTTACAGCCTGTGGCCAGTTATTTGTGTCCCATATAATTTGCCACCGTGGAAGTGTATGAGTTCTGAATCGTTGTTGTTGACCTTATTAATTCCAGGTCCATCATCTCCTGGGAAAGACATAGATGTATTCATGACACCGTTAATTGATGAACTGAAACAGTTGTGGGATACGGGTGTTGAAACCTGAGATGCCTACAACGGAACTGTGTTTTCAATGCGTGCGGCAGTGTTGTGGACAATAAATGACTTTCCTGCTTATGCTCTAATGTCTGGTTGGAGCACAAAAGGGTATATGGCGTGTCCCACTTGCAATGAACATACTCCTTCCATTGGCCTAAATAGTAAGATTGGATATGTTGGCCACAGACGCTTTCTCGAAATGAGTGATCCGAGAAGGAGAAGCAAAAAGTACAATAGTAAGCACCGAGAAGAGAGCACCACCTCCTGTATTGACGGGGGATGATATTTTATCTCAATTAGACCGAATTCCATTGACTTTGCCTGGAAAACACAAACAGTTCGGGGGTGTGAAACGGAAGCGTTCTAGTGAAGAGCTCAATTGGTCTAAAAAAAGTATTTTTTTTTTAGCTTGAGTACTGGAAGTCAAAGTCCTTACGACATAATCTTGATGTAATGCACATTGAGAAAAATATGTGTGACAGCTTAGTAGGTACTCTTCTAAGTATCGACGGGAAGTCAAAGGATACCGACAAGGCGAGAATGGATTTGCAAGACTTGCAAATACGACGAGAGTTGTGGTTGTATGAAGACTGGAATGGGAAGTGGAAGAAGCCTCCAGCTAGTTACACACTTAGTGTTCAAGAACAGATTGAATTTGCAGACTTCATAAAGTCTGTACGATTTCCGGACGGTTTTGCAGCAAACTTAGACAAAAATGTCAATTTGGATACGGGCAAGATTTCCGGGCTCAAATCACATGATTGTCATGTGTTGTTACAACGTTTACTACCGGCAGGTATCCGTAAGTTCTTGAAAAAAGAAATCCGGGACACAGTCATTGAGCTGTGTGTGTATTTCAAACAATTATGCTCAAGAACACTTCATGTTTCGGATTTAGAAAAAATGTAAACAAATATTCTAACTATTTTGTGCAAGTTAGAAACAATTTTTCCACCGGCCTTCTTCGACATAATGGTTCACGTAGTTATGCATCTCCCTAAAGAAGCTATACTAGGTGGACCAGTGCAGTACAGGTGGATGTATCCCATTGAGCGCTCAATGTCTGTGTACAAGTAATATGTCAGGAATCGTGCCCGTCCGGAAGGCTCTATTGCTGAATCTTTTGTGGTTAATGAGGCATTAACCTTTTGCTCAATGTACTTTCGAGAAGTGGAAACTCGATTCAACCGTCCTGACCGGAACAATGACATTGTCCAAAACATGCCAACTCGATAATTTTCTGTATTCAAGCATGTTGGCCGACCCCTCGGTATGAGGACAGTCGACACCTTACCCATGCAAAGCAAGCGTAAGGCGGAGTGGTACATTTTGAACAATTGCACAGAGGTTGAACCGTATATCAAGTAAGTATAAATTCTATAAACACAAACACACAATAGTCGACTTCATCTAAAAAATTCTTAACTTACTAAGTGCATTATATTATATAGTGAGCACAAGGAGTTGCTTCAAGTAAAGGGTGTAGGCAATATTGAGACAGTGCAAGAGATTGAGTTCCCTGAATGGTTCAAAACTCAAGTAAACCTTGTTGCCTCTCAATACTCTTAATCTTGTTCTCAATAACTGTTCAACTTTTCTTAATTTAATATTTTTCCTGATATGTAGATTAATGAACTACGGTTGAGCAACCAGGGTGCAGTGTCAGATGAGTTGTATGCTATCGCTAACCCAGCGAATACAGCAATTTATTTTTATCCAGGGTGCATAGTGAACGGTATTAAATTTTTGGTCAAGGAAAGGGATGATAACCGCAAAACACAGAATAGCGGTGTCATGGTCCCCGGTGAAGATGGACAAAATTTTTACGGCACACTTGAAAAAATTATGGAGTTCACTTATTTGAAAGATTGCAGTGTTCTCTTATTTTTTTGTAAGTGGTTTGACACTAACGGGAGTAGAATGGATAGTGACGGTGTTATTACTAGCATCTGCGTCAACCGACAGTGGTACCAAAATGAACCGTTCATACTTGCATCTCAAGCAAAATTGATCTACTACATTCCTGATTTAAAGAACGGTAAAAACTGGCTGATTGTAAATGAGTACATACCGCGCAATGTTTGGGACTTCCCGGACACAGATGGGGAGACACCCTTTGTACAGGAAAACAATTCAGCTGAAACCGAGTTCGTTGTTCAACTTCCACAGTTGGATGATGTTGACTATGTTCGCCATGATGTCGACCCAACTGAAGTTGCAAACATCCATCGTGTGAATTCACAGCCTCAACAATTAGATGATTTCATTGTCGATGATGACAACGAGGGTCTAAATACCGAAGAAGACAACTCCTTAGAATTAGAGAGTGACAGTGATGATAATGCTGTATATGTAACTGATGATGAGGATGATGAATTGTAATTGAAATAGTGTTTTAAATAAAATAAAAATTACAACCCTTCTTCTTTAATATGTTTGCAATATGTTAGTTTATTTTAAATAAACAATATGTGTTGTATATGTAGTATGTCTACACCAGGTGGCAGCAGTTCGAAAAAGAAAAGCGTCAGAGGTAAATACAAGGGCAAGAATGTTGAGGAGGAGCTCTCCAAAACACAATCTGCCAAGTTACCGATTGAGGTGCACGCAGAGACTGGCACCCCCGTAGGCAAAAACGGAAAAAAATTCAACAATATGGCCAAATGGATGACTCGGATGTCTATCCCCATTAATAAATTCAAATGGGAAGATGTCAGTAGAGCTGACATCAACGCACTCTGGGATAGACTTGAGGTATGCCTTAATAATTTTTTTAATTTCTAAATTACTATACTCTTATTAAATTGTAATTAATGTATTAATGTGTAACTTTTTGCAGACCAAGTTTGTCCTCCCACGAGATAACCCTACATTCGTAGACTACGGTGAGTACGAGATGTCAAAGGGTTTACGTGACCTGAGGGCGTACCGCAAGAAGAAGTGGATACAAAACATTGAGGAGCTTGGACAGGAGAGGGCCGACATGTCACCTCCTGAGGGAGTAACTCAAGAGGTGTGGAGTGACTGCATCACTTATTGGAGCACAAACAAACAAAAGGTACATTTTTTAAAATTTCTAATTTTGGTAATGTTTAATTTATATAGTCAATAATAAATAATTAATTGTTAGAAAAATTATTAATTTCAGGCGAGAGCAGCGAAAAATAAAGAAAGTCGGGGTAAGATGAAATTTCTAGGAGGCTGGGGCTCCAAGCCTATTGTTTCACATGTTGTCGAAGGGGTAAGTTTATATTTAACTATCATTCATTTAAATTTTTCTAGTAAAATAACAATACTAATATATTTTCTCTAGGCTAACCCCGACACAGGAGAGCGCAAGCTAACGGTGGAAACTTTTCAAAAGTTTCACCATAAAGGCAACGATTGGCGCAACGAGTTCGCGCAACAAGCTTACGTAAGTTTACGTTTTAATTCGATTTTTATTTATTTCTTTCAATTTATTTTGTGTTAAAATTAACCATTTAACTTATTTGTTTAATTGTTTTAGGAGCAAATGGTTGAAATAGCGGCAACTCAACTAGCGCCCACTGAAGATGAGCCCGAAGAGTCTGCTGTCGATCCTACACAGTACCCCCGAGACTTACCTGTTATGACGCAAGTACTCGAGGAACGATCTCGGCATCTTAGAGGCTTTGGCCATCTCCCCAGACTGAAGGGAGTTGGGGCCAAAAGAGCACCTGCCACGCATCCTTCAGCCCAACCGACTGTTACAATGGAACAGTACGAGGCTTTACAGAAAAAAGTGGAGGAAGAGGAGCAGACAACTCAACATACGAGGCAGCAGTATGAGACACAACAACTCTACCTCAGACGATTCCAAGATCAGTTTGAGTATCTTTCTCGAGCTGTGCCGGGTTTCAACTTGCCTCCCATGGATCTTCCACCATTGCCCACTCACAGTGCCGGATCATCGAGCTCGTCTGTGGTGCTGGATCGTCATCGCAGCCTCCCGAGACTCAGAGAAACAACGATGACGACATTACCCGCCTATAGAACTGTACTTTTTTTATTATCCAGTTCGAACATTTAACAATTTGTTTATATACTGATTTTAGTAGTAATTAATGTTAGTTTATCTTTTAATGTAAATTATGTTGGTTTATTTTGTTAATATAATATTATAATTATTTAAAAAAATTTAATTAATTATATTTAATTAATTAAATTTTTTTAAAAATAAAATTTAATACTTTTTCCGGCGCAATAGTGCGCCGGTAAAAAGTGGCAAAAACAATTGGCGCCAACAGTCAGGTTGTCACGTGCGTGGATGGTGTGGGGAGTGAAGAGTTGGGCTGTAATGTTGGTGTTGGGCCAAAAAATATTTTAAAGGTGAGTTTTGGTGTCCAGTCCCACCTCCCACTATAAGTTTTATCAGTTGAAATTGTCATGGACTTGGGAATCCATAGACTATACAATTCCTTAAGGATTTAATTATCCAAAAGAGGCCCGAGTTTATTTTTTTGTGTGAGACACTTAGCAGATTGGATAAGGTGGAGTGATTGAGGGTATCTATCAGTTTTGAAGGTTAGTTTGTGGTGGATGTTCAAGGCAATAGTGGTGGTTTGACTTTCTTTTGGCGTAAGGAGGATGAAGCTCAGGTGCTGGGTTTTTCTAAGTCATACATCGATGTACAAATTGATGTTGAGGGGAAGGATTCTTGGAGGCTCACCAGTTTCTAACTTGATAGAAGTCGCTGTCGATTTACTTGGGATATGTTGCGTAAACTCTCTGTCGATTCGCCTCTGCCTTGGTGTGTCAAGGGGGACATGAATAATACCCTTTCTCATATTATAGGAAAGGAGGCAATAGGTATCCCGATTGGTTGATTTGTGGATTTCAACGGGCTATTAGTGGCAGTGGCTTACAAGATTTGGAGCTCAGTAGGTACTCTTTTACTTGGGAACGAGGGAGAGGTACTTCGAATTGGGTAGAGGTTAGGTTGGATAGGGCCCTTGTTTCGCAAAGCTAGCTGAATTTATTTCCTTTGGCTAAGCTGGTAAATTTTGATTTCTCTATTTCAGATCACTGCACAATTTTCTTGATTTATTGGTTGATTGTGCTTCTTTGGTGAAAATGAAGTTTAAGTTTGAAAATTCATGATTGAGAGAGCCATCGTGTCTTCAAACTATTAGGGATTGTTGGGAGCTTTGTCATTATCAAAATATTCAGGATAAGATTCATTATTGTGGGGAAGTATTGCATTCTTGGGATAAGGATTTCACAAGCAATTTTAAGGCTCGGAGCTACAAGGATGAGATATGTAATATTAAAAATGGGGTCATGATGAGGACTCTATTTCTTTATGCAACGGGATTTACAAGATTATGTCGAAAGTTTTGGCTAACAGTCTTAAGGTGGTTCTCCCGTCTGCTATCTTAGATACTCAAAGTACTTTTTTGCCGGGTAGACTTATTTCAGACAACATTTTGGCTTCTTTTAAAATTATGCATTATCTTAAGAGAAAAAGGAAAAGCAAGAAAATTTTTGGTCTAATTTCATTCAATTTTATTATTTAAGTAATTGTTTATATACTAAATCATACTCCCCAAATTTTGATATCTACCAAATTAATCTCCTAGACTTTGACATGTAATAAATCATGCTCTTGAATTTTTATCCAAATTAGATTTTTTTATTAAAATTGGACAATAGATCGGAAATATTTTTAACGACCTTAAAATTTCATAGGGTATGATTTAGTATATATCAAAGTTTAAAGATTTTGGATAATATAAAAGATTTGTACGTATTAAATATAATTTAGAGTAAAAACTAATAATAAAAAAGTTGGTTTCAAGAAGTAAATACTATAACAGACTTAAAATATTAAAAACAAAGAATAATTAGTATTTTTACACTTTTTATACTACCAAATTATACCTATAAAACTTGTAAGTGAGAAAATTGTATAGTAACGTGAGCATTACATAACACTATTTAATTTTATTAAATAATAAGATTAATAAGATAGACACTGGTTCACCTTTTCTAGGTTAAAGATTAAAACCTTAAAATAAAAAATGCTAATCAATCAAAACAAAAATATTCATATTGAGATTTAGATTTGAACCTTGTTCTTTTTCTTCTCTCCTATATCTTTATACACATATTGATAATAAACAGGAAAATAAAGCACATTTCAAAAAATAAATTAAGTCCCATACCACTTGTGTCTTAAATATTATTACATATATAAATCCAATTTTAGTTTCACCACATAATATGAATTTTTGGATTACAAACAAGAGTACTAATTTAAATATTTGAATTTGGATTACAGTACATGAGTACAAGTTCGAATAACTCATAAAACACTCCATGATCGGCAAAACTAAAATAAAACTGACTCAAGGGAAAATGGATAAATATATATGCTCATTACTCTCAAGAAAATGCTACTGAAGAGAAACTCTCTTCACAACTTCAAAGTCAACTATCTTCACAATTTCAAAAACAAAACATTAATAAAATCATTCACATTTTGTGACTAAATGTATTTTTAATTATAATATTATGACTAAAATTATTAGCGACAAGTTATAACTAAAATCTATATTATAGTCACAAATAACATTTTATAACATTTTATTTTGACTAAAAGTGACATTTAATTTAAATATATATATATTGGAAAGTAACAGGTTTTTACAGTGAAATTTGAAAGAAAACATGATTAAAATATAAATAGTGTACGTTACTATTAAATTTTCAGCTTAATCAACAATAGTAATAATTTCTCTTTAAAAAACAGTAATAATTGACTAACTATATTAAAACAAAATTGAGTAATAATCTAAAACACAAGTAGACATAGATTAGACTAATAACCTAACGAGTGTCGTAGGTGACCGGCAACTAACTCAATAATATTAAAATAGTCTTTTTTTTTAATAAATAATATTCAAATTTAGTCACACTCTGCAAAAATCTAACAAAATTAATCCTGGAAACTAGTATCGTTATCTTTTTAAAAAAAATAATATAATTTACTTTTTACAAGTTCCATTTAACAAGTTTAAACAATTACAAACAAACAAAGGAAAACAAAATGTTAACCTTGCTCTTTATTTTCTTTTCTTTTTTTGTACTATATATACTGGATTAAAAAGTTCATGCACTCCGAAATCTGTGCTATATATATAACTGTAAATACATACATTAATGAAAACGAGGCTTTAGTTGGAGAAAGAACTAATTACTGGTGAAAAACTTTATACAATAATCAACTATATCTATGGATTAATTAATTAATCTCTAAACAAAAAGCAAAAGAACATAAAAAAATAGCAAGAGGACTCCTTTTGTCACATGGGGTTGATTGCACGAAAAGCCAAGCTAGTCTGCAGTGAAATAACTATTAACAAATATGGTTAATACATTTTGACTTAATGTATCTAAATACAGGAGACAAAACTAAGATGTAAGGGAGTCAGACATAATCTTAATTAGATTAGCGATAAGAAAAATAAATGAGCAAGGGACAGAAAGAAAAGGGTTATTATTGTTTAATGAAAAAAAGAAAAAGATACAAAGAGAAGTGATTTTTAACAAAAAGAGAGGTATATGAAACAAAGAGAAAGAGAAAGATAAAAAGAAGAGCAAAGTTTTTAGGAAGAATAGATTACTTTACTTACAGAAATCAGTACTTCAACAACAATAATAATCATAATAATAGTAATAATACCTACTCTCTTAATTACCCTTTTGCTTTTGCTTTTTCTTCTAATGATTCTCAAACAGGAAGGAGTGAGGCTGTCACAGCATGACCTAGCTAAGATTAGCATTTATTTATAAAACAATATCTATATCATCTTTTGATTTCTCTACTAAACAAAGCTAGATCATGCTGGCAGCTTCACTTCTTCCCTTGTGAACATTCAAATTAATATGTTATATAAAAGAAATAAGACTTTCAATCATAAGAAGAAAAGAATTATACAAGGAAGAAGAGGAAGTTGATAGATGTATATCCTTTGAAGCTGAGTATGTGTTATATTTATAGGGGGCTTAGGGGTTTGGAGGGGTCAAAGACAAAACACATATGCACAAGGAGATTTTTGAAAATAAAACAATAATAATAATAATAATATAATAAAACTAACAAGAAGCTTAAATTTGATAGAACAAAAAAGATTGAAAAAGATGTGTGTAGAGAGAGAGAGAGAGAGAACAGCTAAGAAGCAGCTATATGATGTGTAGAGTTATAGGTATGTAGGAATAGCTGGATAAATAAGGGGTATTAGGGATCACAGGTGGAGAGAGTATAGGGTGCCCTGGCAGTGTGGACAGATCATAACTAATAGGAGACCATATATATATGTATGTATGTATATATATAGAGAGAGAGAGAGCATGCTTATATGCTTATTAGCTATAGACTGTGGACTAGAAGAGAGGGAACAGGGGATCGAATTCAATATATATATATATATGTATACAAATATGAGTACTGTTTCTTCTCTATCATATCATCACCAAGCTGATGCACACCACTGGGGCTGCAATTATTAGCTTGACAAAGAAAATTCAATATTATTTCGAGTTTCAATGTGCTGGTTTTTTGGATTCTTTCGGCTCTCAAAAATAAAATTGTATTTCTTTAATTTGTTTTCTTTTGTTTGTTTTTGTGTTATTAATTTACTGTTGTTACTATACTATATAGTTAATTCTCTCTCTTTCTTTCTCTTTCAACTATGCATTTATCAAGTGTGTGGTGCTTTGATCAAATATTGCAGTTGTCAATTCATGTTGGGGGTTTGATTTTAATGCTTTCTCTCTCGTTCATCGAGGAGGAGAGCAAAAATATTAATTATAAATTAAAAAAAAAAAAAAAAGAGAGAGTAAATGAGCTAAATGCAAGGCATATGGGAAATGGGATCATTTCCTCTTCTCTTTTTGTAGGCCAAATTGGTTGATATTGTAGCAGTAATAGTAATAGTGGTGACTACTGTCACTGCCAAAAGTGTTAATTAATTACAGCTGTGAACTTTAATTACAAAGAAAATATATAAATAATTTGTGAATAAGTGAAATGGGATTTAATGGTCTGATTTTGTTTGATATATTGTCCATGTGAAATTAAAGAAAGAGGAGTAGAGTAGTTGTTATCCATGCCATGAAAGACAAAGACAAATTCTCGATAGGTAAATAGATAGGGGATATAAATGAGACTCTTTGGTGATGAGTGAAGAGGTTGGTTGGTTGGTTGGTACATGAGCCTGCCTGAGCCCAAAGCCAGCCAAGCTTTCTGCCATGTAATCTGTATGACTCGTTTCAAGAAACCCTACAATATATATATATATAAAAATATATGTATATATTTATTTATATAATACAAGATGACTAGCTAGCTTTTTCTTTAGAGACGACCCTTTTGAACGAACATGCACAATCCAAATATTGTTAGGGAATCTTGACTTGACCCCCCAACCCAACAAAAATAAAATTAAAGAGTTGTTGTTGTTGTTGGTTAATTTGAAGATGCATGATGAAGAAGTTGTTAGGTTTGGTTTGGCTTGGTACTTTGGTTATTATTATTATTATTATTATTATTATTATTATTATTATTATTATGTTGCCAAAATAAGACAAGAAAAGAGTTGCATATTTCATGTTGACTAGCTGGAAAAAGGAAAGAAATGTGTTAGTTGTTAAAGAGAACCTCCTCCTTCTATACAAGTCTCTTCAGAAAAAAACAAAGGAAAAGGAAAAGGGTTGGTCTCTTTCTCTCTTGCATTGCATGCCTGAATAATATTGAACTGTCTTCGAAAAATGTGAACATGAAGGCTTGTGCTTCTCGAGGTATATGTTAAAATGAAGAATATTTATATTGCTATACAATACAATGGAGCATTGCTACTAGGTAGGCAGTATTAACATATTTTCACATATTTTCATGTGGTATTATTAGCCATATTAGACAAGTATCCTTCACTAATTATCTTTATGCTATCTAACTCTACATTTTTTTATTTTTTGGAAACTAACTTTCCTTATATTTATTTTCAAAAAAAAAAAAAACTCTCCTTACATTTATTATTATAATTAGTGCAGTTCAATTAGGTGTTCCTCTAGCCTCTTTGGGTGATAATAACATTTTGTAGTCATGTTTTGCAAAAAAAAATTGAATAGACTATTTATTATATAAAATGATAAATTAGATTTTATATTTTTCAAAATCACTTAAAATAGTACTTTGAGTTCAATTTTTAATAATTTTCTTTTAATATAACAAACTTGAAACAATTTCTAGTACGAACAAATGTAGAAAAATGTACTCAATTTTGTTATAATAATTCTAGATCGAATTATTATTAATTTTTATTTTGATAAAAAATTAGTTTATGGTACTATTTTCTACCATTTAAAAATATAGCTTCTAATTTTTTATTTAATAATGCAAAAGGTCAAATTGGTAACTTTAGCAAAACACATAGTCCAAAGTAGTATTTAGTCTATTATTTTAGGAGTATTGCTATAAGCCACTCGTGGTGTCTGGCATCTAGATGTGACATCTTCCAATTGGTTAGTAATATTTCATACATAGCTGATACTTAATGGGAAATTTGAATTTCTATGCATGCATTAGGGGATAATTTTTTCCCTAAACTAATACTTTTCTACATTGAAAATATTTGACTACTTTTCCAAAACTCCAAAAATACCCCTCTCAAATCGGGTCCGGTGTGGAATTTAGCTCATTTTTGGGTTTTGAAGGTCGGGTCTGATGGTGTGCCTGATGCCCGTCCGATGGTGTGCCCGATGGTACACCAATTTGGCTTATTTTTGGGTTTTAAAATCGGGTCCGATGTGGGCCCGATGCCCGTCCGATGGTGTGCCCGATGCTCGTCCGATGGTGTGCTCGATGCCCGTCCGATGGTGTGCCCGATTGTACACCAGTTTGGCTTATTTCTGGGTTTTGAAAATCGGGTCCGATGTGGGCCCGATGCCCGTCCGATGGCCAGTCCGATGGGGCCAGCCCGATGGCCAGTCCATTGGTCAGTCAATTTTTTAGAAAAAGAGGAAGAGAGAGGACGGTTGGGAAAAATGGGAGGGGTATTTTGGGGTTTAGGAAAAAGTTATCCCATTTTACAAATTATGCATAGTATTAGTTAAGGGACCAATTTATGAGTTTATTAAGCATGGAAATTCAAATTTCCCTGAAAAATTGTATCAATAATAATATAACATGTTAGAGGGTGTTAGGCACCACTGGTGCCTTTTAGCGTTTCTATTTTTAGAGTTATCATAGCCATGGGTGGAAGCTAGATGGAGCACTCACATCAACTATACTCTACTCTATCCTTTAAAATACCTCTTCAAAACTCGACTTTCTTTATTTAACATCACACATTTACACTATACTATACATTAGCTTCTCTATATTTTTTTCTATATCATTTAAATAATATATTTATAAATAAATATGATATATATATTATATTATACATAAATATATTACATAAAACTTATCCAATGTATAAGTAAATTTTATTGCTAATTATCATCTCAGTGTAAATCCAGTGTACTGACAAATCATGGGATATAAACTTTGAAACATATAATCATGATTATATTCCACTGTATTGACAGTACTATAATCATGAATAACTATATGTTCTGGATTCAATAGAATTTATACATTAAACATATAATCATGAAAGCAATCATGTAAACCATGCGACATAAAATAATTTTTGATCTTTTATTAATTAGTAAATATGATTATATTGAAATGGATTTTATTTAAGGCATAAAATCCCAACAGTTGTAACTATAGAACAATGCTTTATATTCTAAGAGCTGATGAACCAATTGTGCTTAACAACGAATTTATCCTACCTAAGCTGCTTTTGTTCCGGGGAGGAATATTCAAGATAACAATGTGTTTATTCATGAAGAAATCATCCACTCCTTCAATATGAAGAAAGGAAAAGAGGGTTGTTTCGCCATCAAAATTGACCTTATGAAAGCTTATGACAAACTGAGTTGGAAATTTATTGACCATGTGCTTGATGGTTTTGGGGTGCCGCAAAAGTTTAAAGGGTGGATATCTCAGTGTATCACTACTACTTCCCTCAATATTTGCCTAAATGGAGGTCAATTTGGTAAGATTACGCCCTCGTGCGGCCTTCGTCAGGGCGACCCCTTATCTCCTTACTTATTTATCTAGGCTGCAGAAATTTTGTCAAGACTTTTGGTAGACATCAAGGGTATCAGACTCAGTAGGGGAGGCCCCATAATTTCTCACATTTTCTTTGCGGATGATTTACTTTTGGTTGGAAAAGCAAACTTGGAAGAAGTTAAAGGCTATTGGCAGTGCATTGAGAAGTTTTGCGATTGGTCGGGCCAACAAGTCAACAAACTCAAAACTTCGATCTTCTTCAGTAAAAACACTCCCAATGGCATGAAAAGAGGAATCAAGTCTCAGTTATTGGGTCCTCAGATGGCAACATTAAATACCTTGGGTTACCTCTCTTTCGATCTAGACAAAAGGATGCCGACTTCAATTTCATTCTCAAAAACCTCACGTCTAAGCTTCAGGGTTGGAAAGCTAAGACACTGTCTAAAGCCATTCGTGCTACCCTCATTAAATTTGTGGGCTTATCCTTGCCTATGTATGTTATGCAAACGACCAAGCTCTCAAATCGACTTGTTGCTAAGATTGATGGAATGGTTCATGATTTTTAGTGGGAGTCCGATTGGGGTAACCAAGGTCTACGTCTAAAAGCTTGGGATAAGCTTTGCCTCTCGAAGTCCTTAGGGTGTCTTGGATTCCGTAAAACTAGAGAAATGAATCTCGCCTTCCTGGAAAAATGGGGATGGAATCTATTGACTCGCAATCAATCCCTTTGTTGTTAGATCTTGGAAGCAAAATACCTAAAAGAAAAGTCTTTTCTTAATTGTACTTCCAAAAATTCTCACTCGTGGTTTTGGAAAAATGTGGTTAAGTCCAAATCTATCCTACAAAAAGGTGCTTGTAAGTTAGTGGTGGATGGGAAGGATACTAATATTTGGGAAGACCCTTGGATTCCTCATAGGAAAGATTTCTTACCTCGCACTATCGGCTCTTCCAGGATGGGGGTGAACAGAGTTGCTAAGCTTCTGTTGGATAATGGAGGTTGGAATATCCCCAAGCTAAACAGTCTTTTCGACAAGGAAACTGTCACAGCTATCTTAAAAGGGGGTCTTCCGTCTAGCCTAGGCAATGATAAATGGATTTGGACTTTAGAAAGTAATGGTCGGTTCTCGAGAAAATTGGTCTATCTTGCCCAAGCACTTGAAAGAGCGCCCAATTGTGAGGTTTCCCCGTCTCTCTAGAACCGACTATGGAATAGTAAAATCTCTGAGAGATTGAAGACTCTTTGGTGGTGCATCCTGTCCAAGGCTATCCCTGTTCGGTATGAGATCTGCAAAAGATTTCCTATTGAGGATGTGATATGCCCTCTGTGTGCGACAGAGGATGAATCTATTGAACATCTGCTCTTATCTTGTAATGTGGCTTTCCACTTGTGGAGGTCCTCTTCGTGGGGCATCTTTCCTATTTGTGGTAATGATATCCGGATGTGGGACTGGGTCAAATTCATCTGGGACTTAAAAAACAAAGGCATCAATTCTGATGAGGTGTTCCTTTATGCTTCTTTAACTGTCGACACCATTTGGCGGGCCAGGAATGAAAAGGTACATAATAAATGTCCGGTTGATGTGATTAAGAGTATTGATAGTATCCGCTCTTTTTTTGCTATTCATCATGCTTCGTTACTCCCTTGCTCGATTCCGAGTTTGGCGAAAAACCTAGCGCCCTCCCCCAAGATTAGATAAAACTTGTAACGCCCTAATGCTAAGGCACGCTACAGTGCTTTTTCAATTATTGTGCAATCTTTGCTAATCAAAGAAATTTCTCGAAAAACGTGTCAAATTAAAACTTTTGCTTTAGATATTAAACTTTGTAATATAATATAATATTTACAAACCCCGGGATCCCGGTTTCAAACTTCGTAAAATTTACTTTTTAAACTTTACATTTCAAAATACATAATTCACAGGTCGCACAGCGACTTTCAAAATATAACACCCAGATGTCCCGAGACCGAACACTCCAGGTCGCGCCGCTTGACATGTACAATCTCACTCGAGCTCAGGTTCATTCCTGTTCAGCCTTCGCCTTTCCTTTACCTACACATGGAAGCAGAAATTGTGAGTCAACAGACTCAGTAAGAAATGCATATAACATACCATATAATTTCCGACCTGTAAATAGGCGCCCATACATCTATTTACAGAGCTTAACAGATGAGTATGAACGTTCATTACCAGGGTACAACCACTATTCCACATACACATCGTACCTCACTGTACGAGTGTTGGTAGGGTTTATCCCGATCACTGAGTAACACTGAGTGATGTACCACACACCTTAGCATTTTCCATGCTTGTGTTGGTATCACTGTATCGTACTCATAATCCTGACAATCCTTTGTACCAATGCACCTTTCATAACTTATTCATACAAGTGTTGGTAGTGTTTAACATAATTCAAGCATGCATATATAAACACATATACACACATTCAGATAATCACATCATACATTATACACAGTTCTTACCTGTTTTCCGAATTCAAGTGTGCTGGCCGACCTGAACGGAATTCACGTGCTAGATGGATGCCCTAATCACAATAATAGTAATACAGATGAGTGACTCGCTAAATCACTTTCCGGGATTTAAAACTTGAAACTAAAAGTTTCCCTATCGATAAACCTCATGGCAATACCCTAAATATGTCAAAATTGGTCAAAACTAGGATTCTGGAAAATCCCCCAACAGGCAGACCGGTTCCCAACCGGCATCCCGGTTCTGGGTCACCAACCGGTCGACCGGTTGGTACAGACCACCCAGAACCGGAATTCTCTTCTTGGGAACCAAAAATCATCCCCCTTGATTCAATTCAATCCCAAACTTTACCAAACTCTCCAGTATACCTATACAATGTATAAACATCCATTTCCAATCAACAAATCACAGAACAAACCAATAATTCAATTTATGCCATTAAAGCTCAAAGCTTGAGTTTCAAAACTCAAGCTTTCTTAAAACCAACATCAACCAATAAAATCAGCTGCTAGGAACTTCAATCAACTCAAACTAACCCTAGAATTCGAATCCTAAACACATCAAACCTTAACAACCCCTAAATTACAAAATCACCAATTCAACCTAACTTTAAAACTTGGAAATTAAGAAAGGTTTCTTTAGGGCTTACCTCAACTTGAATCTTCCAAGCTTCCTTTGCTGGAAACTCCAAGAATCAACAGCCCTTCCCCCCTTAATCAAGCCCCAGCCGAAAGAGAAAAAAGAGAAAGAGAGAGAGTTCTCTAGATTTTGATTTTTCTTTGATTTTTCCCTCAAATGAAATGGTTTTCCTTAATTAATTCATGGCTGAAAAGTCATGGGCTAGGTGTCAACTAGAGGGACAGCCACCTAATCACCATTAAACAAAATGTCTAAAATGCTCTTAGACTTAAACTAGGGTATTTCTTTGAAACTAGGGGTAAAATGGTCAATTTTCATAACCCCGCTCAATCCCGATAATTTATTTTCTCTAAAATATTCCCCACTATGAAATAGGGTTCTAAACTTACCCATGTGATCAATCTAGCCATCCATCGCATTTTCCGTTGTCGCCGAGCAAAAATTACAAAATTAACATATTTCACATATAAGCTAAATAATACCCCTAGAGTTTAATAAAATCTCCGGAATTGAGAAATTATAACTCTAATATTTATTTCTAAATATTGGGGTCCACAAATAAACAAATTAATAAATAATAATAAAATAATATAAATTAGTGCTAATTGCCTTTACTAATCCACATTACTAGAGCGGTCATTACAAAACTGAACTGTGATGTTAAGGTGGGGTTGGACACTATGTGTACTGCTGTTGTTGCAAGGGATCATCTTGGCAAGGTGCTTTGGGTTCATACTTCTAAATTGGATTTTGCTGACGCGTTATGTGGTGAAGCGGCAGCTTGCTGCACTGCGCTGGACGTTGCGAAGACTTATGGCTTTAAGTTTATTATTGTTGAAAGTGCTTCGAGAGTAATTATCAACGCTCTTAACCAGACTGAGTCCAGGTGGCAGCTTGAGAACTATGTTTCATATTGTATTAGATCCTCTCCCCTTTTTTTACTTGTATTTTCTCTAATATTAGTAGGAACTGTAATTTTGCTGCCCATAATGTGATTAAGTGGGTGTTTACTCACCAGAGGTTTGGATGTATTCCTATTCTCTCGATCCCTGAACACTTTTTTGTAATGACAGCGAGGTCTAATTATCACTTTATCTAATATATGAATATTTTTTTTCAAAAAAAAAATGAAAAATTACAAAGTTCATTTTAACCCTAGCTAGCTCCTTCGTATGGTTGTGAGATTTATTTTTATTTATTTTTAGGTGTAATATGTTTAAATAAATGCATGAAGTGAGGGTAGAAAGTGGTCAGTCTAGTCTAGGAATCTATATAGTGTTTAGAGTAGAGTGGTCCCATTTGCTTTGCTTATTATCCTGCACTGCACCATGTTCAGAGTGTGAAGAAGATAGACTAACCTTTTTTTTCTCTTGGTATGCTAACATTATTGCATTCAAGACAAACCCATCATTGTATTTAGAATATTGCTTCTTCTATACATAAAATATATTTATGTCTATTTATTTATTTATTTTGTTTTATTGACTTGGTAGACAAAGAAATTCAATTATTCTCGTTACATTAGGATTTTCCAGTTTCTTTCTGTAACTAAAACCAATGGTGCAGTGCAGAGGGTGGTGTGGCATGTGCTACAGTAACAGGCCCAGTCCAGTGGTCATGGTGACATTTTTCTATATATATATTCTTTCTATTCAACTTTTGAGAAAAATGACTAATCATCTCAAAACTGTTGCAAAGCAACCTGCTTGACTAAGTCCTTGACTTGATCCCTTTGTCACAACTATATTATATATATATACCACATGATATAAAACAAACAAAAATTATAAGATAAACCCAGCACACTTTATAGATATATTATATATATATAAATTGGAGTAAGGAGATTCCATATCAAACTAAGACTATGACCACAAATGTAGTACATTTTGAGAAGCATATTTTCCCTTTTTGAATTTCTACCTTGCTAGACCACAATGGCAAAATATCTTGTTCTTGAAACCCCACAATGGCAAACTGCTTGAAAAAGTTTTATGATCAATTACATCAAAACCTCACCAGTTTGTTCATGAAAATGGTGAATTGTGGGGGTCACCCCCCTTTGTCTATAGCTATTTTATGCTGACAATTCTCTTTTTGTGTCCAATTAGAACTGAGCATCGGTCGATTTGGTCAATTTTTTTTTTTTTTATATAAAAATTCAGAATTCGATTTTCGGTCTAAATTGGTGCAATCCAAAAATCGACTGACCAATTCAGAACCTATCTTAAAACCAACCGTTTTAAACTTCGAGTCGGTCGGTTTAAACTGCCCAAATCTAACTTTTTTTTTTAAAATATGATCTAATTTATTCTATAAGCACATTATTCTACATTCTACAACTATAAACATATAAATTAATTGTTTAAAAACTAATTGTCTTATCCTTTCAACTTTAATAGTAATAAAATAATAATATATTATTATTACATAATATTATTAGTAACTACAATACATAACATAAAGCAAAAAAAAAACTTAATAAATTAATATATAAATATAACGGTCGGTTTCGGTTTTTTCGATCAGTTTATTACCCAAAAGAAACTGACCGTTCAATGGCGATTTTAACTGTTTGTGGTTTTTTTCGGTTCCGTCAGTTTCGATTTCAACAGTGTTCGACAAATCGGTTTGAACGATTTTTTTAATTTTTTAGATTTTATACTCAGTCGTATAGCTAATGGTAGGAGTCAACCAAAATTGAGGAAGAGACTAAGAAAAATGTTATGGAATACAAATTCATCATATTCAAGTGAACAACTTGAATAGGAGCTGAAGAGATTATGAAAAATTAGTTCCTCTTTGTTGTTATTTTTTTAATTATAAAGATATTGTGACATACTAAGTCGATCATGGTTGGTTTGATTTTCATTCCAATGATCAACGAAAAGAATTAATCCCAGAACATTGCATTATCTCTTTTCTTTTCTTTTTGTTTGGATCTATCACCAAAAATCATTACAAGAACAGAATCTTTTCTTAAATGATGAAATCTATTGGCATCCCTCACAACAAGTTCACGCTCAAAGAATTTTGATACTAGTTTTCTGAAAGTATGACAATCACTACAAACACGAAGACTCTTTATAATTCTAATAGGAGTTCCATTGGGAGTACTAATCAAACCATATGCAATAGCTAGTCTTTCACTATGTCCATGAAGAATCTCAACTTTCTCTTCTTCCTACTAACTTGGTTTGAGCCACATAACCTGATTCCCTTTGCAAAGTCTTAATCTAATTTTCTGTATATCTTAACAGACTCTGGATGTGACTTCAATCCAATTACATCAGGATTTTTCTTCAACCCACTTCCTTTCATTCTCATTCTCAATTCATGTACATCTTTCCACTTTCCATTGGCTGTAAGAACATTAGATATTAGCACATATTTTCCTGGATTCGTGGGGTCCAATTCTAAGAGCTTTATTAAGAAAAGAAAGAGAAATCATTTTATTGAAGATGTAATGTTCAACTTAATTACAGAAGTGAGAATATAGCAATATACATATAGCAAGGACACCCTAACAACCCAACTAACATTCAGCCAAAGTTAGTTAAACATAACTAACTACTGTCCTAAAGAAAAGAAAGAAGATAATTAACAGAATTAACTACTTCCTATAAAATAGTATAAACCAGTAACTGAAACAAGAGAAGCCTAAATCCTAATACCCCCCTCAAGATGGAGCATAAATGTTGTGAATGGACATCTTGGAAATGTGTGTATTGAGAATTGGAGAAGTGAGGGGCTTAGTGAAGGCATCGGCCAGTTGAAGTGAGCTGGAAATAGGAATGAGTCGGATAGTGGAGTTTTTGATTTTATCACGAACAAAGTGGCAGTCCAGATCTATATGTTTTGTTCTTTCGTGAAAGGTCGGGTTGTTGGCAATGTGAATTGCAGACTGGTTGTCACAATAGATGAAGGCAGGGTGTTGCTGTGGAATTTGAAAGTCTTGTAAAAGGTATTGGAGCCATGCTATCTCGCTTGTGGTAGCAGCCAAGGCTCGGTATTCTGCTTCTGCAGAACTCTTGGAAATGGTGGGTTGCTTCTTAGTTTTCCAGGATATGAGACTGTCGCCTAAAAAAATGTAGTATCCCGTGGTGGATCGTCGTGTAACGAGGCAGGATGCCCAGTCTGAGTCAGAGAATCCACGGAGAGTCAGGGCTGAATGAGATGAGTAGAGCAGTCCTTGACCTGGATTTCCTTTGAGATAACGCAGCAAGTGATGTATTGCTTAAAGGTGAGAGGTGCGTGGGGAGTGGCCATGAATTGACTAAGGCAGTTGACGGCGAATGTGATGTCAGGCCGAGACAATGTGAGATACAAGAGTTTGCCAATGAGTTGACAAAATGTAGATGGATTGTCTAGAGTCTCGCCATGTTCATTGTCAAGTTTAAGCTTAGGATCCATTGGAGTCTTGCTGCGTTTACTGCCAAGAAACCCTGTATCTTCAAGTAGTTGAAGTGTATACTTCCTTTGAGAGATGAAAAGGCCTTCTTGTGCACGAGCAATTTCGAAACCGAGAAAGTATTTCAGGTTTCCAAGAGTTTTGAGTTGAAATTTCTGGTGCAAGGAGGCTTGAAGTTGGTGTAGAAGTATGAGATTAGGTCCAGTGATTATGATGTCGTCGACATAGACAAGGAGGGCGATGAAAGTATCATTGGATCCTCTTATGAACAAAGTGTAATCTGCTTGTGACTGCTTGAATCCTTCTTCGAGTAAGGCATCAGAGAGCTTCTTGTACTATTGGCGAGATGATTGTTTGAGCCCGTATATGGATTTGTGTAACTTACAGACAAGATTATTTTCTGCCATAAGAGAAGAAGGAAGAGTTAAGCCTTTTGGTAGAGTCATGTAGACCTCTTCATTGAGGTCACCATTTAAAAAAGTGTTGTCAACATCAAGTTGCAATGTATGCCATTGTTTGACAGCCGAGATGGCAAGTACAAGTTTAAGGGTAACCATTATGGCTACAGGAGAAAAAGTGTCAAAAAAATTGAGCCCTTCTTGTTGCGTGTAACCTTGGGCAACAAGTCTGGCTTTAAGCCGTTCGACACTACCATCGCTATTGAATTTGATTTTATAGACCCATCGACACCCTATGGCTCGTTTGTTCGGAGGTAATTTGACGACACTCCAAGTCTTGTTTCTTATTAGTGTCGTGAGCTCATGTTGCATGGCCTTTAGCCATTGTTCGAATTGAATAGCATCTTGGTATGACTGTGGTTCTTTCAAAGTGGCAACTGCAAAAATAAATGCTTTGTAAAGGTCAGACAGTTGAGAATATGATAAAAACTTGGATAAATAGTGAGGTGTAGAAGATTGATCCTGGAGAATTGAATAGCACTCAAAATCTTTAAGATATGATGGTGGTTAGTGACTCTGTTGGATCGTCTAGATGGATTTGGATGAGGTGATGATGGTGTTTCTGAAGAAACTTCAGTGGCAGATTGTATGTTGTCATTGTTGATGTTTTCTGGTGTGAGTGTATTGTCATCATTGCTGTCTGGTGTGGAATTATCATTGTGAACCTGTTGAGGCAAAGAGAGACTATTGTTGTTGTCTGTGGAGTAATTACAGACAGGTGTATTGTGAATGTTAACACTTGGGAGAACCACTTGAGAGAAAGGATCAATATTAGAAAAATCAGTGTTAAGTTTATGAAATGGAAAAACATTCTCATGAAAAACAACATTACGAGAAATAAAAGACTGATTACTATTGATATCATACAATTTATACCCTTTAATTCCTTGAGGGTAACCCATGAATACACAAGTGCGAGCACGTGGAGAAAACTTAGTCTTGTGAGCAGATAATATTGAGGCAAATGCTAGACAACCGAAGGACCTCAGATGATTGTAATCAGATTTTTCTTGAAAAACACATTTGTATGGAGTTTGATTTTTGAGTAATGGTGTTGGAATTTTGTTTATCAAGAAAACAACAGCAAGTATACTTTCATTCCAGAATTTTATAGGGAGTTTAGCTTGAAAATACAATGCATGGGCCACATTGAGCAGATGCTGATGCTTTCTTTCAGCAACTGCATTCTGCTCTGGTGTTTCCACACATGTGAATTCATGTATGATGCCATGTTGGGCAAACAGATCCTTGAAAACAAGTTCTGGGACGTTGTCTGATCTGAAAGTTTTCAAAATACATCTGAACTGAGTTTGCACATAAGATAAAAATTGAGGAATAATAGTGTTAGCATCAGATTTATGTTGCATGAGATAAATCCATGTAAACCTAGAATGATCATCCACAAGAGTAAGAAAATATCTTTGATTTGTGTGAGATTTTATGTGATAAGGTCCCCAAACATCACAATGTATTAGATTAAAAACATGTCCAGCTAATTTATTATTATTTTGAAAGGGAAGTTTCTTTTGTTTGGCAATAGGACAAATATAGCCGGGTTTATCTTTATAAAAAATTGAAGTGTTACAATGTAAAGTATCTTTAAGAAGATCTAAGCGTTTGTGAGACAAATGTCCAAGCTGAGAGTGCCAAGTTTCAGCAGACACAGAGAGAACAAGAGAGGGATCTGGTGCAGTATCAAGAATGCAGAGATCTTTGACATTGCTACCTTTTCCAATCATCCTCTGGTTGGTTTTGTCCTGAATGTAAAAATTATCAGCATTGAACTTCACTGAAATAGGAGCATTTTTAGTTATATAACTAGTAGAAATAATATTGTATTTAAAATTAGGGGCATATAGAACATCAGTGAGAATGATTTTATCATTTAACACCACTGTTCCACTTTGATTAACATAAAAACATGCACTGTTAGGTAAAATTAATTTGGTGGCAGGTACCTTAAATAAGCTTTGAAAGAGTTTTATATTAGAGCAAATGTGCCTTGTTGCTCCAGAGTCCATAATCCATGAATTGTTCAAAGGAGTTTCAGAATTATGAGATAGAACGATACCTGAATTACCTGATGAAGTGCTTGGTTCTGTAGTGTTTATGCCCGATTGCTGAGATGCAAGAAGATTGAGCAACTGTTGGTATTGAGTTGTGGTTAGTTGAGGAAGTAAAGCATGATTTTCTTGTTGGCTGCCACTATTCTCATCAGTTGTTTGAATCTGATTTGCACTGGCTTCTTTGGATTTATTTTTGTTGAAACCAGGTGGATAACCATGAATTTTGTAACATCTCTCGATGGTGTGTCCTAGGATGTTGCAGTGAGTACAGAAGGGCCTGTTTCTTTTAGGACGTTGGTTCTTGGGGGTCTGATTATTTGTTCTCTGCCCTGTGTTTTTGTTGTCTTGAAAAGCAAAAGCCATGGCAGGATAAGGATTATTGGAGTTAAAACCAGTACCTTTCTGATGTTCTTCCTGGGTGACGAGGTGAAACACACGGTTCACTTCAGGTAATGGATCCATTAATAGAATGTTGCCTCTGACTTGAGAAAAAGAATCAGAGAGTCCCATTAAAAATGACATGATGTGTTCCATATGATAATGGTCTTGAAGTCTTTTGACTCCACCACAAGTGCACCCATTGCAAGTACAAGATGGCCTGAAATTGGTTAGTTCTTCCCATATAGTTTTAAGTTTTGTAAAATACATCCCAACAGATTGGTTGTCTTGCTTGAGATTCATCAAATCTTTTCTCAAATTGTATATATGGGGGCCATTTCTTTGGTGGAATCTGACCTTGAGGTCATTCCAAATGGCAGAGGCACTTTCATCGTATAGAATGCTTGTTGATATTTCTTTGGACACAGAGTTTAAAATCCATAAGATAACAATGTTGTTATTTCTTATCCAGGCATTATAAAGAATTGAATCAGAAGGAGAAGGTTTAGAAATAGAACCGTCCAAGAACCCTATCTTGTTCTTCACTGAGATGGCGAGTTGCATAGCCCTGCTCCAAGATACATAGTTGTCCCGTGCAGTGAGTGGCTGAGAGACGAGAGTGTGCCCTGGATTGTCTCTGTGGTGAATGAAGTAAGGATTAGCAGGGTCTTCGAGAGGATTTCTTGAAGCAGAGATTCGTAGAGATGGATTCTGGTTATCTCCGATGTTGGTTCCAAGCGTGGACTCATCTTGAGCTCCTTGGTTCGATTGACTGGAATCTGAAGACATTGCCGAAGATCAATCGAGAAGAATACGATTGAAATTAGGCAAGAGAGAAGAGGAAGATGCAGCGGAGGAATGCACAGCTTCGTCGGAGAAGAAGAACACGACTATGGCTGGAAGAAATGGATCGGACAGGAAAGCTTATCTTTCCTGCTCTGATACCATATTAAGAAAAGAAAGAGAAATCATTTTATTGAAGATGTAATGTTCAACTTAATTACAGAAGTGAGAATAGAGCAATATATATACAGCAGGGACACCCTAACAACCCAACTAACATTCAGCCAAAGTTAGTTAAACATAACTAACTACTGTCTTAAAGAAAAGAAAGAAGATAATTAACAGAATTAACTACTTCCTATAAAACAGTATAAACCAGTAACTGAAACAAGAGAAGCCTAAATCCTAATAAGCTTCATCGCTGAAATTTCTCCTAATTCTTTGTTAGAGTAAACCCTGCAAGCCCTGAGTAGAGCACACCACACCTCGGCAGAAGGTTTACCTTCAATGCTATTTACAAACTCGTAGGCCGCTTCCAAGTGGTTGGCACGGCAAAGAAGATCGACAAAGCAAGCATAATGCTCTGGCCATGGCTCTAAATGATAATCCCTTCTCATGGAATCAAAATATCTTCAACCTTCTTCGATAAAACCCGAATGACTACATGCGTGTAGAAGTGCCAGAAAGGTGATATGATCAGCAACTAAGTGGCTTTCTTGCCATGACCATACATTCCATGTGCATTAATCATGGCTGTCCACAGGATTAAATTCATAATTTTAACGCTGTCATATACCTTAATTGCATACTCCAAATTCCCACAGCTGGCATACATCTCTACTAATGAGCGAGAAACAGGTCCCTCTGGGAAAAAATCCTTTCTAACAAAGAAGCCATGGATTTCTTTTCCTTAATTTAAGGCAGACAAACTAGCAACTGCTGAAAGTATGCTCGCTAGTGCTATCGTATCAAGTTCCACATTGGTTCCTTTCATCAAGTCTAGAAGTTCAAATGATTCATTTGCAAGCCCATTATGAACATAACAAGATAACATGCTTGTCCAAGACACGATATCTTTAGATTCTATCAGTTTAAACATTTCGATTCGCATACTCTATGTAGCCACACTCTCCATATACATTGACAATTGCATTTTAAAGCACTTGATCATACAATCCCCTTCTCATAATATAACCATGAGTTTCTTTTACCAAGTATTTTTCAACCCTTTACATGCCAGCAAAATACTTTCAATCATCATTGAATCTATAACCACTCCTTCCGTTTGTTCTTTCTTGCTCAATTCTAAGACCCTCACATGAAAATTGTTCTGAGCATAACCAACAATGATTGTCGTCCATGAAATGAAATCCTTGACAACCATCCTATCAAAAGCGCAGCCCATGAATATCTACAAGTGTGTTTCCAATGTGTAAATTAGAATCTAATCCCTCTTTACTGCATAAGCATGAGCTTCCTTTCCGTACAATAAGTTTCCTAATCGACCAGATGCCGCAATGACATTTACAATTGAAACATGATCAGGTTTTTTACCATAACCTAGCGTATAACAGAACAGCTTTAGAGCTTCATTATAAGGATTGTTTTGCACATAACCAGATAGCATAGTGTTGTAAGAGAAAATATCGTTGCCCTCCAGGTTGTTAAAAACTCTCATAGCCTCAACCATCTTACCAAACTTAACATACATAGCAAGTAAAGCATTCAACTCATAAATATCAAGATTGAGACTCGATTTCAATATTGCAGCATGTATCTTCATGCCCAACTTCTCAAAAACTGAATCTTCACATGCAATAGCTAGTGACGGACTCATAATTTTTACTTTTTGTGGGGGCTTATTTATCATTAAAAAATATATTTACATATATTATAATGACTCTTACTAGATTTATTTAATTTTGGGAGGGTTTTTCTATTATTTTGGTGTATAATTATCAAATTAAAAAAAAAAATACATTTAATTTTTTAAGGCAATATTTTTATTAGTGGGCCCCCACATTATTACTAGTGGGTCCGTCCTTGGCAATAGCCACTAACAAATTCAATTTCAGAACTTTAAAACACAAGAAATTACAGGGATTGATATACCTCTTTTTCTTAGTTAATTTTCTTATGGGTTTTTAAGTTCCCTTATTATTAAGGTGGATAATAAAACCTAGTGTATTTAATTAAATATTTATTTTGAGTTTGATTCTCGATATAATATATGCTTATAATTTTTGCTTCTTTAAATAATTTCTTTCATCTTTAGTATCATGTATTTTTTATAGTTAAAATTTATTAATGATTGGTTTTATATTTTATTAAAAATAATATTCTTTGATTTTATGTATTTACATTAAATTGTTTCACATTTAATGCTTAGAAGCTATAATTTTAAAGCGAATGAAGATCTGTTTTTGTTAAAAAATAATTAGTTTGATTACTAATTATAATATGAGAATCAATATAATCATAAATAATTTTATTTACACTTAGGTGGATTCTGAAATCTTAACAATTTCTCCAAATACCATTAAAAATATTTGTTACTTGTTATTTATACTGTTAAACACTTTATTTTATTTTATTACCAAAAGCCTCACTATTTTCGAGATTAGGTTAGAATTTTAATAATTTAGATTAATAAGTATTTTCTTTGATCTCACGCAATTCACATGGGTTTGATCTCGTTCTTCACAAACTCTACACTACAATAAAGATTTCATGTGCTTGTGAGTTGATAAATATAAAATGTACCACTTTTGGTACTAACAATGAAATTACAAAAGTGGGGCGTACAAGACTCCCAGCTACACCACCATTCCACACTCAAAGAGACTCTTCTTGTAAAAATGGGCATCATAAAACTTGAGTTCCACCTCATTGGACAAAATATCCTAGTAGAAATAGATTTTGCCTCTTTTCAAAGGATGCTTACGTTCAAAAAAATTAAAACAATCAATGCTCAACTGCTTAGGTTATTCACGCGGTTTTCACATTACACGTTTGAAATCGAACACATCAAAGAAAAAACAAATGTGGTTTCAGACTTCCTTTCCCGACCATGCAAAATTATTATAGATATGGTCAATCCTCGAACTGAAAGTCCAATCCCTTTAGTCTACATGGCTAACCTCTCTCTTATCATCACCATATTATCTATTGATGCCAAAACAATCGTCAAAAGCAAAAAATTCAAGGGTAAAAGCGATCCAAAGAGCCTTAAAAGTTCATTCTACTCTAGTGAGAGGATATGGTAAAATTATATCCGAAGAATTTATCTTTTATCCAGATTACCCTTTTGCCAAAACTATCCACATGAAGGGTAGTATATTCATCTCAGAAAAGGTCACAGACCTATACTGGTACTTGGCCACTTCATACACTATTGTAGTCAAGATACACACGATAAGTCTTCAGACTTTTGTTCACAGCTATTTACAACGTCCTAACCTCAGGCCCGCTTACCAACACCTAATGGCAATGTTGCAATGATTCAAAATATTAAATGAATGGGACGCACTTCTTACACAAGAGAAGAAAAAGATCTATAAAAAAAATACTAGTGGGACTCAATTTCCTAGCCAGCAAAAACATGGCAAACTCAATGCGATGTTTCACGATCCTACTACTAAGGATACTCGTCAATTCAGACCTATCATTCACGTCAAGTGTCAAAATACATAAACCAAGTGATCACCCACTTGTCGTAACGGGAAACCCTAAAGCTAGACAGCTAGAAAAGCTTTTATTTGCCACCAACTTGGTGAATCCTGATGCATTCTGGCCAAAGCCTGAAGATGATGCACCATGGGAATATTATCTAGCTGAATACCTTCAAAAACTAGAAGAAGACTTGAATCATTACAAAAAAATACTATCCTGATGAAAACGAGGTAGATTACAATGATCCAATCTTCAAAGATTTGGAATACCTATATATTATTTGTAGCTACCCATTCTCACTCAACAAACTTGATGGAGAAATATGCAAAGGACTAGCAATATCTCACTCTGTCAATATAAATTCAACTACATCAACAAGTGGCAACAAGAGAGCAAACCCATCTACATGGTGTGAGGACGACAGTAATACTGATGAGTGAGTAAACCTCAACCCCTCACATGAGCCCATCAGTAAAAAATGGTAGGTAAACTTGAAGATACCCATCTGTACTTATGCCTTGTTTATTTCTTGTTATAATAAGGTGGATATGTAACTTGTGAAGAAGTTAGTCCTTTGTTTAGTGTGACAATATCATGTGACTCATTGAAGAGGTTAGTATGTTGTTTAGTGTGCCAAAACCATGAAAAGACCAACAGAGATTTCTGCCCAAAATTAAGTGACAGCTAAAGACAAAGGAATCTAACAAATGACAGAGATTCCTCTGACCACCTGAAAAGTATATCTACTAGTAATTATAATAAAGAAAGAAAAAAAGCCTGGAGTGCCAAAAATTCCCTTTCAAGGGAAATATTTAATTTAAGTTATTATCATTTATTGTACGTTTGAGTTAGTAAAGAGCCTATATATAGTCTCTCATGTTTAGTTGTAAAGGGACACAAGTTTAGATATATAATAAGAAAGTATTAATGTTAGTTCATTGTACCAATGAGAAGATATATCAAGTAAAATCTTTATAGTAAGTGTCAATCTCAATAGTATAACTTACAAAAGTTAAGAGAAAAAGTCAACGTTAAAAAAAGTATTGAAGTTGATTCTGATTATATAATTAACAAAATATCCATTTTGGAGAGTAATATAGATGTCCTAAGTTATAATAGTAGTATTACCATTTCTGCTTTCCAAGCTTATTAATATTTTAGCAACTATAGTATGAAAGTTATTATTAGTAAATGGTTTGAGAAAACTGTACGCAAATGGAGACACCCCACACCCACCATGACCCCTAGACCAGAGGCATTTTTAATAAGAGACTGCAAAGGAGATATGCATATAATGGGATTGGATTATGGATATAATAAAAGAAAATACACATCTATTTCGCAAATTCTGAAGAGTCGAGATTTCAGTCCTACGTAGTACGTATATTAATTAAGGCTGGAAAAGAATCAGAGGAGACTTCTGTAAGAAAAACCAGGGACTCCCTGATACCCTCATAAACAGACATGTATACATTTCACAACAAGAAATGGGCAATATCGGCCCAGTTTGATCTATGCAAAAAGAATTTCAACCAAAAAAAACAAAACACTACCAATGTACTGTTCCACAACAATTTTCAGCCCATCAACCCATGTTCCACACTTTCTGCTATACATACACGATTACCAATACCCACCTATTTACATCTACCCCAAAAAAAAACCTGTAGGCTTGATGTCTTGCACAAAAACGACTGACATCTTCGTATCAATGCAAAAGATAAAAGCACAGCCTACTATTGCACCTTCTCATTCAGAAGCTTGATCCACAGGGTTATATTTGTGGCAGGCCTCACATATATAAGAAACAACCGAATCTTCTTGTCATGTTTTAAATCCAAGGAAAGCCCTGTTGCCCTGTTTTTCCTTTTCCATGTCTTTATGAATCTAGCAACTCCTGTATCCATGGACTCAAAGAACCTGGTGGTTTTAATCAAGATTTTATGGCCGGCTCTCCAAATGATTAACTTGTTGTCACTCAATAGAGCTTCTCGTCCTCACCCACGGTTAAATGAAGATCTCAAACTCTCATCTGGCAGTGTCCATGACAGCAAATGCCCACCAGCATCCCCACTCAGCAACTGTTTTAGGTCATTTGGGAGGTGAAGAGCAGTAACAGGGTGTTTGTGAGACTTCAGCACCTTGTGGAGGACCAACCTGTACTCTGACGCCTTTCCGCCAAGACTTAAGCCCCCAGTTCCACCGCTTGTTGATTTGCTAGGGGAATGCTCATTGATGGAGCAGTGAACCATTTGCCACACCTTAACTGCACCACTCTGGTGACCTGTCACATACCAGTTTGTATCCAACCAATCAGAAAATGAACTGCTAGTCACTGAGAGAATTGAATCTGATGGGAGCTGGGACGTATTAACAGCTGCAAGGCAGTCTCCATTGATGCTCCAAATAGCAAGTAGAGTTCCAGCAGCAGTTACAATCTCCCCAGTCAAGTCATTCACATAAATTGCAGAAACTGGAGATGGGAACTCGGGCAGCTGCCTAACAAAAGCCAAGGAGCTGAGATCCCATATAATAACGGTACAGTCATCTGATCCACTCACAATCATCATGTAAGGCTGGCTGACATGAAGACACGTGATTTTGGATGTGT
Source organism: Cannabis sativa (assembly GCF_029168945.1). NCBI lineage: Eukaryota > Viridiplantae > Streptophyta > Magnoliopsida > Rosales > Cannabaceae > Cannabis > Cannabis sativa. The sequence goes on from NC_083610.1 coordinate 14,650,698, forward strand.
GTGCACTAAGAGCCTTCTCCAAATGCAATCGCCTTACAGCACGAGGACCATACTTGCTGATTATCCAAACAGAAACTAAACCATCATCAGCTCCAGTGACCAGAATCCTACCATCATGACTCACACCAGCACACTGAATCTGGTTGCCCCCATGAAGATTTTCATGTGTTGAAAGGAGTCGGTCTTGATCATAGCTCATAAATCTCAAACTACGATCTGGAAAACCCCATACAACATATTTTGTATATGTCCTTGGTTTGAGAAAACTATTCATTCCTGCCACAAGAACTTTCTCATTGATAGTAACAATCTGACTAATGGAAGATGAACTTCTACGTATCTCATGTGGAACAATTTGGCTAGAGTACTTGAGTGGATGAGGAGGAAATTTCTTGTCCACTCGCCTTTTTACATGAGCTTTGAGAAACAATTGCTTAGGCGTCTGTCCAAAATGATTTATTTGTGCTAGAATAGAGGCTTTCATTGCAGGATCTGTAACTGAGTCTATGTCCACACTCCCTTCATATGTATAATGGTAAAAAACATTCACAGCTTCCTCTGCCGCCTATCCAGTACCCAAATAAATTGCAAAATTAGATACAGAACAATAACGGAGCAATAGAAGACATCATAAGTTGTTTTGAAGTAAAAAACGAGACTCTAAAAACAGTTCCAATACAAATATTATTTTAAAAGAAAACAATTCCAATATTATGGACCCGATTAAACCATAATAGCAGTGATTGAGTGATACTGCATCCCTTAAAGAGAGTTGACTGTAAAAAAATAAATGAGAAAAGTGTTGCACCAACCTTCCCTCTCTGCTTATATCCAAATATGAGATCTATCCAATGATGCAAGTTTTCTGAAACAAAATCAGATTCCAGTGCCTCCCTATGCTTCCTGATGAACTCTCTAACACTGCCTTTTGCCCATGGAGGTAAGACAACATCACCAACCTGAGAAAATGACAGACAGATCAGCAAATTTAAAACTCTTCTTAGTTGAAAAACAAAAAGTTCTTCGTGAACATAAAGATTGTTAAATTAGGAGTGACAGACAGAATTGAATGAACCCCACGGACGAAACTGGAATTGTCTGTCAATTGTTCATTAGAAGATTCATTTCTAAAATAGATAAAAAAAAAATCCTAATGCTAGAAAAACTCCAGAATGTTCAATTGTTCCATGAAAAAATAAATGTATGCATGTTGCCCCATAAATAAACAAGTGCATAAGGAGCACAATTGAGGAAGAAATGATAGTCCTCATAAGTAAGATTAAAACTAACCTTTTCTCCTGATTGTTTCTCTCCAAAATCAAGATTAAAACGATTTTCAAGGAACTCTGGCATATAGAAAAATTCTGGAATTAATTCCTTCACATCTGATGTATTACCCTTGCCAGCTGCACTTAACCAGGTGTCTCTAACACTATTAAAAAGACGATCAGCATGGTCAAACTGTCCTCCTTGTAGCTTCTGATTCTCCGCACTAAAAGGCGGTAGGCGTAGAAGATAGAACAGGACAATTCCAGCACTGGAATAATGGGAACCATAATGAAATTTTGGGACCTCAGGGTCATCCCAGCTCTCATATCTGGAAAAGAGAAACAAAAAAAAAAACAGAATATAAAATATAGCTAGATTCACATTTTATCACTATAATTTAAGACTATAGCAGACATTTCAAGGACCTTAAAAAAAATCAAGGAAAAAATACAGTATTGCTGTAAAGTACCTTTTCTTAAATTCATCTTCCCCCTCAGGTGTTTGACAGCCCATAGGTTTGTTAAGCTTACGAAATGTTTTTGGATCAGTCAAATCCAGATTTTCACTCTCATAATCTGCAAGAACCCATGGAAAAACTGGATACTGGGTAAGATCACTATATCCACGTCCCGCCCAAGTATTGAGATGCATGAGATACTGGAAATTGCTAATTTCTCCATTTTGCCACCTTTTTGAAAAAGATTTAGCCATTATCTTAAATAAACGACTGCCCTCATTACTTTCCTGTTTTGTTGATCCTGAAATAGTGGTGTCCAACCTGATTCAAGAGAGAAAACCATCAAGAAAAATATATATATCTAAATCCAGAAGGTGAGGAAGCAAACAGCCCTTGTAAGCATCAAACCCCTACCAAATCAAGTACAGAACAGTATGTAATCATACAGGAAAATTATGCGGAAAAAAAATTCTTGACAAAAACAAGCAACAATTCTAGTAGAAACTGCGAGCTTCTCTGGTTATGGCCATACATTTAAGCCTCTATTTCCACAACAATACCATATTAGAAAGAAAGCATTACTCATAAGGAGAAAACTAACAAAAAGTTGTTGCCAATTAAACAGGAAGACATTGACACCAGGCCTTATAGCAGTTAGTGTGACAGCAAAGTCAAGAAACCTTAGTACTAAATAACTGCAGAAGATATAACAAATTTCTTCCACGCACACATGTCAAAAAAAAAAACCCTGAAATTTCAAACACTGAAAATCAAACTATCATAAGCAACAATATACAAGGTGCATAAATATAAAGTAAATTATTATTATTATTATTATTATTATTATTATTATGAAAAAGAATAAATATAATATATATGGATTTATTTTTAAAAAATAAAAAAAAAATAAAAGAGCATGTTAAGAAACTATGTAGAAAGATACAAATAACAGAAAAAAAACAAGCATCAGCAACAAAGAAAGCAGAGGGAATAGAGTCCGAGTCATACATGCTATTCCGAGGAAGATTCATGGCAACCAGATTTTTGAAAACTTCTTCCCTCTCTTTTTTGTGAAACACAAGGAGATCATTACATCCATCCATGCTAAATATCTCAACAGCTACAGGACGCAACTGGTAATCACGCTTCAAAATCTCATGAACACTATTAAGCTTCCACATACGCCATAGGTGAGAGAGATGTCCACCAGTACACACTTTCTCTTTCCCCCACGCACCACCATTATAGGCCCAGGCTCTTCCCCCGATCCATGGCTTAGCAGTTGTGGCCGAAAAGGAAGTGGACTTGGACTGGAAATCACTGCTTCCATTAACATCCTTCTTAACACCTAAAGCCTGATCTATAATAGAGAGTTCATCCTCACATTCCTTTTCACAAATGGAACCAGACTCGTCGATATAAAAGTTTTCAATCACATACAGGCAATGTTCACCTATTAGAAAAATACCATCATGCTTATCAAGACCAACAACTCTTTCACAATTATATCTGAATCGAATTTTTTCAAATGGTTCCAAATAAGGTCTAATTAGGTATTCTCCATTATCATGAAGATCTTTATCCGCCTTATCCTCTGAAACCTTTATGTCATCATTTCTAGCAGAAGATGATTGTCTAGGAGAACCTAGGTCAGATCTTCCTTGAGTACTGTCCTCTATTTGAACAGATACTGCACTAGACTTGCCGCCAAACTCAAGAGCAGAGTGCAGACTTGCATCATTTACACTACTAGCTCTATCATCATTCCACCCATTCTTAACAGATGATGCATCTCTGACATTATCAGGTTCTTTGTATACTGATTCATCATACAGCTCATCACCAAGATCATTCTGCTTGGTTGCATCACTGAAAAAATGAAAAAATGATTCAGAATCAGTGTCAGAAGTATTAGGACCGTTCTCGGCTTTTGTTTTGGACTGCTCTTCATCTCCAAATTCAAATTGTCCATCAAGAACATTTTGTATAGAGTCAATTTTCAGCTTGCAGCGCTCGAGCTTTTTCCGCATCCTATATGGACCTTCAATTTGACAAAGCTGCCATTCCGGATCCTCAGTCTCCATGGATTTACGCATTGGAAATATTCCTCGCTCATGTACAAGTTGTTGTAGATGGTTTTGCCACTCACTCTCAGCATGCAAAACCCACCCATACTTATCTTGACGAACAACTCTAAGCTCAGTGGACATTGCATCACGTACCAATTCCAACGCATATCTCCGCTCATTCACCTGTTCCCAGTGCTTTCCATCTGACTTCGAAGTATCCCTTGATTTCCTTCCCATTTCCCTTCTTCTACGACCCTCCATACCTTTAATTCTCACACCCGGGAATTTCGCAGACCCAGCAATAAACTGAACCCACATTATGGCTGCACACTGCTCAAGTACTTTATTAACAGATTGTTCACAACTCTGAAACCAATCAAAAAAAGAGGATAAACTTCCAATCAATAACTTATCAAAGCCACCATGTAGTAAATCCAGCTGCTGTCCTTGATTTGGTTTAGAAACAAGCAAGTCTTCTAAGGCAGCCCTACGATGCACTAGAAGATGCTTCACAATATCCACTGCCATGTTCTGTACAATCCGGCGCTGGTCTCGCAAAAGAGATATTAAATTCACACAGAGACAGCAATTAAGATCGGTGTCAGTATTGCTAGGACAAAATATAATTTGCCTATGGGCAACCAATAACTCTAAGACTGTGCAGATATCAAGTCCTGAATCATCTTGGGAAGAGTTAGAGGACATTCTCTTCTTCGGTTCAATCAGCAAACCTAGGCATGAGAGGAGATCTTCTTCACCAATTGCAATCAAAAACGATGGGAGAAAACAATACAAAATCATACGATTAGCATTTTTCAACATTGAATGAATGTAAGTATCAAGTTGCCTGCTTCCCCGTGTGATGGATAAAAGACTCTTTCCAGTAGGAGCAGCTTCTTCAACTCGGCCGTCTTTGTTTGCCAATTGTAACATGGATAGCAGGAATTCAAGAGTTCTCAGCACACCAGCTGGTTGGGGAAAAGCACCCATATATACACGATCCACTATCATCCAGCATAACGCATCCAAGTTAGAGGACCACCGACTCTTGTCTAGCTTCTTTTCATTTTCCTCATCATCACGCAGGAGACGCCTTTCAAGAAAGTTCATCAACCTACCAAGACAAAGGCCTTGAAAAACTAACACTGCATCAGCATCAACATACAGTGGAACACTTTCTAAGATGCTCTCTACAATCTGTGATGATTTCAATTGCTCAGTGATAAAATCAGAAAGAACTTCTGCTGTAAAATCCAGAACAGCAGTTGCTCCTGCACAACAAGGACCACCACCATAGCCAGAGTCATCAATTTCTAGAAGTAGTTTTGGACTAACCGAAAAAATAGCATTTACAGCTAAAGGTCCTTGAACACTAGATTTCACTTCTAGAGAAGGTTCAACTTCACCAGTAGACAAAGAAGACTCCACAGGAGCAGTAACCAAGGGTGTTTTATATTCATTATTGCCAGAACTGCCCAACCAAGAAGTCAATGCTAGAACTGGAGACGCTGTGGGTGTGAGTGGGATAGAGTTGGACTTCTCTGATAAAATAGGAGAATCGAGCATAGTAAATGAATTGGAACTATGTGAATCTGTTGCCTGTATTGGTTCTAGAGTCCCTTTCAAACTACGGAAGCTGAATTCATTAGAACTTGAGCTTGCAGAAACCTGGTCAACACCGTCAATATCTAAGCTCATAACAGCTGGAGCATCACTCTGCACCACTTTGTTTAATTCCTGCAGGGATGACGTAACTTTGGTCTCTTCTTTATCAACAATGACAATGTTTTGGGTGACAGGAATATCCTCAGAACTTGAGCTTATCTGCTCTTTAGGGAAGCTTCCGGCACTGATAGAATTATTCACAGATTGATCTTGTTCATGAGGCAAGCTAGAAAACGTATTATGTGAACTGCTGGTATCATCAGAATCATTCATGTTCTTCTCCTCTGCCCTCAAAGAAAGTTCCTTTGCCATCTTTACCGCATGGGCAGCTCTGCAAAATACCAAGTAATCAATTTAAAGGTAAGAATATAATTGCTTCAGCTAGAAATTCTAAACGATAAATTTCACCAGCTTTGGAATATAATTAAATCACCATCTATAGAATAAAAATAAAATGAATAGACAAACCTAACACATGAAAAATAAAGGTCAATGCAGCTTTCAAGAAATTCTGCTCGTCTGCATACAGCAGAAAAAGAGGGACACATTTTTGCAAGATCAACCATAAATCTCAGAACTGATGTTGCAGCAACAGGGGCAGATGCCTCCCCACCCATTAAGCGTGCTGCATATGTCTTGTGCATCAATGCTTCACCTTGAAGCTCTCCTATCATGTCAGCATTTTCCTCAACAAGCTCTGCTACGAGGCCAGCACTTACCTGTGAAAGATTGCCTGTTTGATGTGCAAGCACTGATTGCATGCACAACCTATCAAAAGTTGATTTTGCCATGGTAATCACAGATTCTAACAGTTCTACAAACTTTAGTTCCACATTGCTTCCATGACTTGGCATTAGAGCATGAAAGTCTAGCATGCGGACTTCCGGCAGTCTAGGATACACTGGCTTCCCAAATATCAAGCAGAACAGAATATAATATATATCAGGTGAATCATAGAAACTTCTAAGCACCCGAGCCAAACCTTGATAACCTCCACTACTGCGAAATTTTAGGGCAAATGTAGGAGATGATGTAAGACAGATGCCAAGCAGCGTCATGATCCATCTCATACTGGTAGGGTGAACAGCTTCATCAAGAAAATAAGTTATCAACTTGGAAGAAACATTTTTATGCCACTGTTCTAGCAACTCATCCGATTTTATGGTTACTTGAAGATCTATAAGCATCTCTAGCAACATGTTCCTGACTATTACATGCTTCCCCATTGACTCACGAGAAACCGGGTGCCGAGATGTTAGTTCAGGCGGATCAAATGTCATAATAACAAACCTTACTACATGCTCCAGTTCAGAAGAGAGGAACCCATCTTCTAGAATTACACCAAGCAGTACAACCAGCTTTTCCAAAACAGGAACTTCAACATCACCCCGCTGAAGGGTTACAAGTAAGTGTTGAACAAGGTTTATTCGACGCAGAATTGTGAGGTTATGATTTCGATACCAATGCATGGACACTAGATGCTCAAGAAAGCCAAGGAGAGAAATTTGGATTGACAGTGTTGCTGTTACCCACAATGTCCAGTCCAACAGGACATGCTCAACCATGTCTGCATTTGACAACACAATGCAATTGGAAGTTTCAGCAGGTATATCAGAATTTTCTAGCTCAGAGATATTACTAAATGAATCTTTTTGTGCAGAAAAATCATCCATATCTCCCTGAGATCCAATTGAAGAATTTTCATCACGGAATTTCAAATGAAGATCCTCAAAACTTGTTTCATGCATGGTCATAGCAGGCGACAAATTACTTTGAGTATATCTAGACTTCTTTGGTTCAGAAAATGAAGCCTCACATGCAGCAATCTGGAAAAAGATCTCAAGAGATTGCAAATCAAACAGTGACATTCTACGACGCAAAAAGAGGGCCAACAGATGGTATCCTCGATATGTTTGCATGTCCCTAATATTTTGAGGATTCTGATGAAGAGCGCAGGCTAGCAAGGTGAGGGCCATATGCAGCATATCCCTGGTCTCAGCAGCTTCAACTAGTGCAAGGACAACAGTCATCCCACCAACAGGGTGAATAGTATCACCAATCACACATTGCTTACAAATATAAATGTCCCCATGAAGGCGTCCAAATCGTGGTATCCCTGTAAAGAACATAAAAAACAAATAAATAACTAAAAGAGCATAAAGAAACAGATTTTGTCATATCACATTTTTAATTGATTCTTGAAGTTAATTTTATGTCTATATGCAGCAGGAAAGATTTTGTTACAAACCTCCAATAGGAGATGCAGCAGCAGACATAGGATCGACTAAATTGAGCATGGAAAAAGTCCCTGATGCTCGAATAGGCTCCGCACATGTTCCATCAAATGCAAATATAAGTTTTTTTCCAGAGAGCTGTAAAGAGAGATTTCCAAGTCTCTCCAAATCCCAAACGAACCCACTTCCATCGGTCTTGGACTCTCCCAGTTTGCTTGGAGGATCAAGCCTTTGTGTATTTAAGGCCAAGGTAGAGTCGGCATCTAACGCATCTAAGATAGCCATGCTACCACCACCACATGCTTGATTAGGTACAAAACGAAGAAGATCTGTGTCTTGAAAAAGCCCTCTATATCCTCTACCAAGAATGTACATGAAGCAAATACAACCAGATGTGAGAACCTCCTCAAAAAGGTAGCAGGAGCGTAATTTCCAGGTCAAGCCACTAACTCTTGCACAAGTAACTGGAGTTCCAATGGTAACCTGCAAAGGTTTTCCAACCGGAGATGGAGAATATCCCAGTTTCCCAGTATGTCGCAGTTTTCCATTAAGGTACATATAAGCAACGCTAGCTTGGAACAGCCCAGCAAGAGCATTTGGTTTGCTGTGAACAACTGCAAGATGATGCCACCTGCCTTCCTCAAGTTCTAATCCTGAAAACGATAGGGAACAAGAGTTGCTGGTTGCAAGAGTAAGAACACCATCCTCCTGGAGATAAAGTTCAGCATAGAATGTGCTTTCATTATTTGCTGCACCTACAGAAAATATTCGAAGAATATTCTGATCATGGTTTTTCCCACTAGAGTTGTTCTGCCGCTTAGAAGCATTAGTTTTGGAATGATCTGTTTCCTTTGCCTGTGACCTTAAGAAGTTCCGAAACTGAAACCAACAAACAAATGAATATCCAGCAGCTGGAGGCCATGATCTTTCTCCCAGAGAGACCTGAATGGAAGCATGCCCAATCTTTCTCATGTTCATCTCTATAAATGGAGCCAGAGGTACATCCTCTGAGACCATATCCTCATTAAGAATCAACCTTTGCATCATGTCAACAAGTACATGGCCTGAATTCATCGACCTCATGTTCAGCACATATCTAATAAGCATTCGAAGTTCAGAGGCAGATAACCTGTCAACAAACACATTTTCCAACATCATAAGTGAAAACATTGATTGAAACAAACAGATAAAACAATTTCCAGAAACTAAGCAGTGTATACCTATAAGCCCCAAGAACTTCTACAATCTTCAAAGCATGAGAAAGTAATGGAGATGAACCCAAAAGAAAAGGGTGGATGATCTCCAATAAAAGTTCCACACAACCTTAAAATGAAGTGGAAATAGAAAATGTAAGAACAATGGTGACTCGTATAAAAATGTGGAAGAAAAAAAAGCATAATTTGATTCGCACCTACAGAGGTCAGATTTTCCTGATTGAAGGGGCCACCACAAGCAAGTTTTTCAATAAGGCCTAAGACTTCCAATTGCACCTTTGGAGTAAATAGCAGCAATGAACGGATCAGAACTCTAACAGCAGCAGCATTGTACACTCGTTCTTTATCAGGATGAAATGATCCTGAGTTGGTAACTAAAATAAACCCTTGTGATTCATTCCCATTCACATTAGATGATGTGCTACTTTCTGTAGTTAGGAACGGTGGGAGCACAATTTCAAGAGCTAATTCAAACAACAACTGTATAATCTGCTTTTCACACTCCACGCATAATAAGCCAGACTCAGAGAGAAGATCATAAAAAGTCTGAGATGATACTATTGTATGCAGTTTTGTCCTATTAATAGCATTATCACACACTGCAGCAGTTATAACACGCAACAAATATGTAAAAACCTTAGTGTAAACCTCCAAAGGAGATTGATCTGAAGGTTCCCCGTCACTTTGGAAACTATGGAGTGTGGTAAGCAGAAGAGAAAACCCAGTGGCATCACCAAAAACTCTCTGAGCAGAGTTGTTAACAGTCAAAATACGCCACAGGGTACCCATTGTATCACATTTTGCTTCATTTTCAAGCCTATATTGAGATCCAGAAACACTGCTGACCATTCCACTTTTCAGAATTTCAACAACAGAACCTAATTCTTCCGAATGCGCCTGATGAAAAAGAGAAACAAAATAATCACATTTCATCAACAATCAAGCAATCCAAGAAAGGCATTATCTAATTTAACAAAACTACAAAAATAAATTGAATTCCTAATAAAACAAAAAAAAGGAAAAATATATTATAAAATATACTGAACTGAACAGCTCGAAAAACAAAACAGATATGATCACAAACCTGTTTAACATCTTCAATTATCAGACAGGACAATACTCTTAGTACTCCAGGGCGATGTACATCAGACACAAGAAAAGGGAGAACAACTGAAATGCCATTAGCCGAGCGAAAAGCTGACTGACTGGAATCAGTTTTCTTTAACAAAGAGACCATGCAGTCCCATGCAACAGCAATTGTATTCTCAATTTCAAATATAGGAAACTTCCCGGAGCCAGAATCCAGCAGTTTGGGTGATGAAATAATTACGTTTTTACTGTCTAAATGTTTTTTAAAGCTGCTTGAGCTAGATTTTTTCTCCGACTGACTAGTATTTCCACTGTTTGAATCTGAGCCCAAAAGAAACTTGTTATGCTTCAGGTCATCTAGCAAAACTTCAAGGACACCAACTTCACGCAGGACTTTCCTGTACTGCTGGTCAAAGGACAGGAGTTTAACAAAAAAGGAGAGTATCGTGTGCTTTAATTCGGATGTTATTGGCTGCTGCAACAAGCAGCAAAGTGAAAGTAATTCTTGCTCAGGAACACAGTTTACAACAGTCACAGCATATTCAAGAATTTTTAATATTATCTCTTGCAAAGATGGAGGGAAACCGTCCATATTTAAGATTAAAAGTGGAACAGTTCTTAATTGTTGGCATAACTTATAGTTATCAAGATGACTTGAGAAGATCTTGAACATTCTGTTTAGAACCTCTGCTTGCAATTCCCTACTACCAGCCTTCAGGAAAATGTCCTGCAACATCTGAATTGCTTCAAGGTCTTTAACTTTAGTATTTCCCTTCTCCCAAACATCTTCAGCAAACCGTTCAGAAGACGATGAATGGCTTCTGCTATTGCCACTGGCCCTCGAATGAGAAGATTTTGAGCCCTTTCCTCCCGAAGGTCCTGAAGTTTCGGATGGGCCAGTCTGAGCTAGATTAACAAGAACATCAAGCAATCTAGACAGCACAGGTGAAAGCTGGTATTCAAGAGATTCATCATTTTCAATGAACTTCTTAGTGTCTAAATCAATGAGTGCATGGGAACCATCTGAATCAAAATTATGATTTGAAGAAGATTCAGAGCGAGATGACTGAAAACCATGACTCTTTCTCATGGATGTAAGTGTCAGTGCAAATTGAACAAGAAACTGGTAACCATGAGCATTGTGTATATCCTCCCTAAGCCTGACACCACCAGCCTCTACAAGCCAAAACAATTCAAAAATATGTCAGAAAATAGCAATTAAGGTTAATACACACACAAAAGTACACAAACACTGAAGTACTGTACACTCAAGCTCCCAAGAACAAAATCCTCTTACAGACAAAAGTGAAAATAAGTTGAACAAATTACCAGGCCTGTATGACAATTCAACACATTCCAGTAACAAGTCAACGATCCCCATAGTGTAGGCAGAATCACCACAATCAGGATTGAAGTCTTTAACGGCCATTAAAAGAACTTTTATCTGCTCATGAAACAAAAAGTGAGAAGCTTCTTAAATTAAAAGAACTCACCAAAGAAACATATTTATTTGGAGATTTACACATATTTTGTACCCAGCTGTAGAAATGAAACTCGGGATTCATTGGATGAAAATTAATCAGAAAATTAGAAATTACAATTTCCACCAAGAGAGGAAAATATGACGTGATCCTAACCCGCCAATTGTTCAGAAAACAAAAATGCTTTAACAACACAATCAAAATTCCTAGATTACCAGCACATACAGATGTAATAAAAACAATGTCGTACCAGATGATGTTTGCGAATGTATTTTGCAGTGCTTCCATTATCACTCACCAAAAGAAGACCAAGTATCTGAAACAATGAGGAATGGTAATAAAAGTTACAGCTTAAATAATCGATCAAAACAATCAATAAGAAATCAACTTTTCAGCGACATTGCAAACTGCATATTACTGCATAATTCCAAAAAGTGAATGTTAACTGTTTAACTCATCTACCTGCATAGCATGCCTATGAAGTTGTATGCTGTGCAAAAGAACAAGGCCTTCCTTGTATCGAGAAAAGATTGTCAAAGAACCATTTGCAACCATCTGGAAGAGCAACTGAAGTGAATCGTCTTCAATCAAACTTTGTCCAGCGGAAGGATGGCTTGCTAGTGCTTTCATTATGTGCACAATACTTCCCTCTACCTGCCCCCAGAAAAAAAAAAGTATTAGAGTTAATGAATCTATCTCACGTGACTAATAAAGTAAATACTAAAACAACCAGATATGATGTGTTACACAGTGAAACCCCTCTCACAATGAAAATTCAAATCTCCTTCCAAAATTAGTACTGCAGTATTCTCTACTAGGAAAAAAAATACAAGAGACAACAGCCAAATGAAGCACTTCCATGCATTATACTTACGCATACAACAATAAGTAATGCAACAAAGAGAACCCTACCTCAAGTCGACGAACATCAGCAACACCGCTATCTTTTTCAGCTAGCACTGGTACTTCACAATCAGTAGCCTTTTGTCTTCTATTTGCTTCATCAGGATCCAAAAGAGCATAGAGAATGTGAATGAGACAGCAGAATATTCCCGAATCAAGGAGAGATTGTTTATCAATAGGCTGTAAATAGCACCCAAAAAAGGTGGATAACAGTTACAAGGTGTTATAACCAAACAATTAATCGACCAACAGTAATTTCTGTGTGGCACAAACTATCACATTCATTATGTCAGACAATTTCACATGGTAAAAACATGTATTAACAATGTGGCAACAATTACAGAAGCACTGAATTACTCATGCCATGCACGATTCCTTTGAGCTACTCACTCCAATCAATATAAACAGTAGAACAGAGAAGTAGATTATAGTACACAAACACAGAATAAAAGACTACCACACTACAAATTGACAACTGAAAAATACAAATGAGAATGACAATAAAGATATTCAATCAAGCAAAGATTAAGAAATTATACCCCAGATACTAGAACTTCTACCGCCCTCAATAAATTTGATCCAGGGCTAATATTATCCTGCAAAAAAGTATGTGAGGATGTAATTTAAGGAAACAAAACTATATTTAGAGAGGAGGGGGGACTGCAATGAAAAAATTAAGGCAGCAACATTAAACACACAAACCTTGACTTCTGAAAAGAACTTTAGCACTTTTGCTACATCCAAAGATCTTGTTTTGCTGCCAATTTTTAACTTTTCGATATCTGTTACAAATGCTCTTCCGACAACAAATGAAAATATATGTGTTTCAACTAACCTGTAATAAAGCAAAACATGCAAATATTGGTCAAGAAGCTCCACATAAAGACAGTGTGCACTGATTTTGAATATAAATATAAACCAACAGAACAAAGCCATTTTTTATTTTAAAGGCAACTTTAAAAGAGAGAATACAAAGCAAACAAACGTAAATATCACGTGCTCTATACCATATACATCTCATCTGATCCCACTAATAGCATATTAGAATCTATACATTTCTACCCATACATGTGGCATCTTGAGTTGAATTTGATACAAGTAATGAGGACCCCCATATTCTAGAAAGAAAGCACAAAAAATATGGTAACCAATAATTATATATGCAACAGGATGCATAAAAAAAGAAGACAACCAGCCAGTATGTATATAATGCTAGCCCCAAAAATAAGCAATATCACATCAAAATGGAAAGAATCAAAACTATCTTTACTATTTATATGAAACACTGACTTAGCGAACTATAAAACATAAGTGTTAAAGTCTAATGCAGCAAATGAGATTTTGAGGATAAGCGGTAATACATGGTCACTAATTGAGCTACATCAGCATGCTGCTTCACTAATCTACAAAAAGCATCAACTGTTAAATTCAAGGCCGCTTCTTTCTCCTGCAAATACAAAAAAAAAAAGTATCATTAGCATACATGTCTTGGCAAGCAAATAGCAAAGGACCAAAATAATAAAGTAAACACCTTTTCAGAGCTGGATGACCGAAACTCTTCCCAAAATCTCTTGAAATCCAACTCCAGTTCATGTTTGTCTCTGCTTTCACAATGAAGATTAAATTAAATGAAAGTTCACTAAAATTGTAATCTTAAGGGGGAATAAAAGATGAAGAAAATAATCCGTTCGGATTCTTTAAGACAGTTTAAGCTACCCTGCTATGTCAGTCGCAAATATTCTTTAAGGTAGTAACTCTATTGATGTAATTTCTAATACAAACACTAATTTAGAAAAATATAATAAAATACTGATAACTAAGCCTGATAATTTTTTACCATAATAGCTACTACTAATATAATCACAATAAAACCACAGCAAACACTATTTTATTTCTCAACATTTTTTACTGAATTATGAAAGCAATGTCCAACAGTAGTGCAAGATATTTTACTATCCTCCAACCATCAATAATTATCATTATTCCCTTAAAGCATGACTTTTATTATACAATCACACTCTGTATATCATATCCTGGTTTCTTTTTTATTGTTTTTGGCAAGAAATGAAAACTGCGATTGTTTTAACAAGACAAGTATAATTAAAAGAGTTTAAATGGATATGTTTCTCTCATCTTCTCAGAGATTTGAGTCATTCTTGTCTTGTTTTGGAACGAGTTTTTGCTTGTGGCTGGTAGGAGACTTTTTCTTCTCCTGTAATGTCCCTTCATTGGTACAATTTTGAGGTTTCCTTTTTAAGCTTTTACGAAAAAAGTTATTCTTCAAGATAAGAGATAACCAAAAAGCACAAAATAAAAATTTCCCCATACATGTCATCCCCAGATGATATGTCGTGAGAGCCTCAATTAGACTTTTTAGCCTAGGAAAATAGCAAATAAACATGCCCTATCAACCCCAATAAGGTATTAAAGATTCAGCAAGTAAATAAGTTAAAAAAAAAAAAAACTGATGCTTCTGTGGACATGTTTAAAGAAAAAAACATAAATACAAACTCAAAACCAAGTTCATCAATCAAGAAACTTATAGACATGAGCCCCACTTTAATAATAGGTGAAGCCAATGTAAATCAAACACACTAAGGACTACTCCAGACTTATGCACATTAGATATGAAGCAATTGTCACCCAAAGCAGCCATTTGCCACATTTGTCGACAAAATAACAAAATCACTAAAATATTTACTCTGCATCGATTTTCATGGAACATTTAATAGCTATAAATTTGAAGAACTTATATTCTTTATATAAGTAGATGAAAAAGATAAACAGTATTAACCAAATAAAGGACTATATCCTTCACTAAATAGGTTTGATCACCTGCCGAATCTCCCATGCTGTAGCGTATTATCACATAACAGAGCTCATTGCGCCCCCTCACCCCCAAAAAAATTAAAACTTTGCAGCACTTATAGATAAAAGGGAACGAACCCAAATCCAGACCCTACGCCTTAAACCCGTTAAACCCCGTTCTTCAATAAAATAAAAAGATATAAACCAATGCGACCTAAAAGGTACCTAGTTCCATCAAACTAATCACATTCATGAAATTCGTAATAGATGATGACAATTAACTTGAAAAAGAAAGAGAGACAGAATAAATAATTTCAAAACCTTTCGGGAGAAGATAAGGAGCCTTGACTAGCTGAAGGAGCATTGCTATCACGAACTGAAGAAGACGAAGCCGGCGAAGAATAAGAATTAGTGGCAGAAGACGAAGACGGCGACGGCGATGGAGACTGAGTAAGACCAACCTTCTCTCTAATGTCCTTGAGCAATGTTACCCATTTCATCGTTCTCCCTCTCGATCCCTCGAACAGACTACTCTTCTCTCATCCGACTCCAGCAATTGCCCCCAAAAACCAGATCCGAGCCTTCTAGAACTAATCTAGAAGGATCGCATCACGTATACACCACCTCAACAAATCTTTGTCTCCACAATTTCACCTTCCACCTCCCAAAATAGAAAAGAGAAAATCCAAAACCAATTCCCGAAAGAAAATAAATAAATTTCCCAATAAATTCAGAGGAAATGCAGCTAGAAATGTCACAGGCAAAGTACCGATCAAAGTACTCTTCCGCCGCTTACGATCAGAAAGATCTAACACCAAATCGATTCTTTATTTTATTTTAAATATATATAAATATATATTATCCTCTATTTCTTTCCGTTTGCGATTGTGATCTGTGCTCCTCTTCGCAATCTTCCTATATTTTTTGCTTTTGGAATATCGTTTACGCTTTCCTCTATTTTCCGGGAAAATGTTCTGTGAGCCCTAAAACTAAGGAAAACAAATGAAACGGCAACGCGGACTTCGGTTGAAAATAAAAAAAAAAAAACAATATATATCTATATAAATATTTTATGTGTATATAACAATATGATTAAATTAAATTAAATTAAACAAAGAACGAGAAGCTCTTTCTTCTTCTTTTTTTTTTTTTTCTTGCGCTGGTTTTATGAGACGGCCTCTCCGCGCCTCGTTCCTCGCTCTATATCTATCGCCTTTCTTTCTCTTCTATTTTTTCCACTCCAAATAAAATCTTTAATACATTTCAAATTTTAAAAATAAATTAAATTAATATAATAATTATTATTTTTCTCTCACTAGTTTCACACTACCTGACCACGTCAGCGTGGGATCCACATCTACCAATCTACCAATCTACCACGTGGCATCTCGAGATTGACGCTCAAGACGTGAGAGCCTCTTTCCCTCCACCGATTTGATTATTTTTTTTCGTTTTGTTTTTGTAAGATTAATACTTTTCTTTTTTTTAAGGATAAATATTTTAATTAAATAAGAATTTGCTAGGTGATTATTTTTATTGCTAATTAGTGTTGTAAATACATGTTCGATATGATTATTTTTTTTCTTTTTGTAGGATTAATATTTTAATTAAATACCATTCAAAAAAATTAATTAAGTGATTATTTTTATTGCTATTTAGTGTTGTAAATACATGTCCAATTTGATATTTTTTTTCTTTTTCTTTTTGTAGGAATAATATTTTAATTAATTAAGAATTTGCTATTTAGTGTTGTAAGAATTTACTAGGGGACTATTTTTATATTGCTATTTAGTGATGTAAATACGTTTTCTTATTTTAATATGATACGAAATTGACATGAGTTTGAAATGTACCAGTATAACTTGTGAAGGAAAACGAGAAAACTCAAAATTGTAGAGAAAGAGAGAAAACGAATGGAAATTAACAGAATCACTTGAACTGTTGAGATAGCTTTGGTATTTATATTGATAAGAGAAATACTGAGTACAAGAATTAATGAGCTAAAAACAGTTGTAACAAACTTTAACGAACTAAAATAATTACACCACAATAATAACAGATTAACTAACTTTCACTATCAGTGTAGTCATCTTCAACTATTCCAATATCCCCCCTCAAGTTGCATCGGTGAACACCAAGTGTCAACTTGTGCCTAAAGTAGCTAAACGAGGTTGTGGGAAGTGGTTTGGTGAAGATGTCTGAAACTTGGTTTGTGGAGTTGACATGTCTCACATCCAATTTGTTTGCTAGTCACAATCTCGAGCAAAATGAAGATCGGCTTCGATCTGGTTTGTCCTTGCATGGAAGACTGAATTTGAAGCAAGAGAATCGGCTGCCATGTTATCACACCAAAGAACATGAGTTTGAAATAGTTGGACTAAGAGTTCGTCGAGCAATGATTGCAGC
This sequence comes from Cannabis sativa, assembly GCF_029168945.1. Classification (NCBI taxonomy): domain Eukaryota; kingdom Viridiplantae; phylum Streptophyta; class Magnoliopsida; order Rosales; family Cannabaceae; genus Cannabis; species Cannabis sativa. The sequence continues at coordinate 14,668,293 of NC_083610.1, forward strand.
CATATTATCTCAGAAGTGGCTAAAGCAAGTGCTCTATATTCAGACTCGGTACTGGACCTGGCAACAACTTGTTGCTTTTTAGTACACCAGCTTATGAGATTTCCACCAAGGAAGATGTTGTAGCCAGAGGTAGATTTTCTGTTAATGGAACAACATGCCTAGTCTGCATCTGTGAAGCCTTGAAGATCAAGGACCTTTGCTGTTGTGAATGTGAGGCCTACATGTTTGGTACCAACTAGGTATTTAAGTACACGTTTGTAAGCCCCCCAATGTTCTATTTTTGGTTGATTCATGAATTGGCTGAGACGATAACAACATAAGCAATATCTGGCCTTGTGTGACATAGGTATTGTAGAGCTCCAATTATACTCTTATATTCAGTGGGATTAGTTAAGGCAGTTCCTGAGTCATGTGTGAACTTAGAGTTAGAACACATAGGAGTATATTGGAGTTTGGAATCCAACATTTTTGTTCTAAGGATAAGATCCTTGATGTATTTTTGTTGAGTAAGACAGATTGTATTGGACTCTCTCTGAACCTCAAATCCCAAAAAATAGTGGACACAGCCTAGCTATTTTAGAGCAAATTGCTTTGTGTAAAGCTTTGATTACTTGTTGTAATTGTTGATTGTCTCCTCCAGTTATAAATATGTCATCAACATAGAGCAAGAGCAATAATAGAGTTCCTTGATTGTTGTTGTAGAATAGGCTAGTGTCAGATTTTGATTCCTGAAAATGTTATGACAGTAGGAACTGTTTGATTTTGTCATACCAAGCTCTAGGAGCTTGTTTAAGACCATAGATTGTCTTATTTAATTTGTAAACATAATTGGGAAACTGAGGGTCAGTGAACCCTTGTGGTTGAGCCATGTAAACACTTTCTTGAAGTTCTCCATTTAAGAAAAAAATTGTTAATGTCAATTTATTATACTTCCCAATTGTAAGTGGTTGTAATGGTGAATATAACTCTAATTGTGCAAGGTTTGACAAAGGGACTATATGTCTCAAAGAAGTATATTCCAGGTATTTATTGGAACCCCTTGGCCACAAGCATGGCTTTGTAGGTGGAGATGAAACTGTCAACATTATACTTGATTCAAAAAATCCACTTGTTGCTTATTATTTGAGCATCAAATGGTTTTGGAACAAGAATCCAAGTATCATTCCTTTTTAAGGCACTGTTTTCAACATCCATAGCATTTTTTTCACTTTGGATTTGCAAGAGCAGCAGAAATCATTGTTAGTTATAGATTAGTATCTATGGTGGTGATGTATGTTTTGGGTTTGAAAATTCTTATTTTTGCTTAAGTGAGCATGGGATGCACATTTTGAGTAATAGGTGGAGTGATGGAGCTAGAAGTTGAGGACTGATGTGATGATGAGGAGTGGGGACTATGGTCAGTAGTGATACTATCAAATGTGGAAGTAAATGGTGTTTTTAGTGGAGGATAGTGTGGGGGAGGAGGAGGGTTCTGTGGTGTTGGTAAGGTAGGTACTTTGTATGTGTTTGAGTCAATGTAGTTGTGTTGGACAGAAGGGGTGGAAGTGTGAGTAGAAAACAGATTATTGTAAGGAAATTCCAGTTCATTGAAGGTCAAACTTTGAGATACATAGACACAACCACTAGGGTGTAAGCACCTGTACCCTTTGGAGTTGAGTTAGTTACCAACAAACAAGCATTTAGCTGATCTGAAGGACACTTTGTGAGTCTCATAGGGTCTTAACATGGGAAAACAAGAGCACCCAAAAACCTTGAACATGTTGTAATCTGGTTTTTGTTTGAATAGCTTTTCATAGGGTTAAAGAAAGTCTAATGTATAGTTGGGGAGTCTATTTATGATGTAGGTAGCTGAGGTATATGCTTCCCACCAGAAAGTTAATGGTATTTGTGCCTTGAGCTAGGAGAGTTAGGCCTGTGTCAACAACATGCCTGTGTTTTCGTTCAACTCTATCTTGTTGTTGGTGAGTGTGTGGGTAGGAATTTCTTTTGACTATACCTAGAGACTGGAACAGTTTGTGAAGAGGTTCATATTCTTTTGTCAAATCAGTTTGCACACTTTTAATTTTTATTTGGAAGAGCCTTTCAACATAGGCATTAAATTGAAGAAATAAGCTATTCACTTATGATTTTGTTTTCATAGGAAATAACCAGACATATTTTGTAAAATCATCTACAAACCTGAGATAGAATTTGTAACAATCACTAGATGTGTGAAAAGGGGGTCCCCATACATCAGATAAAATCAATTCAAAAGACATTGTTGTTTTATTGACAGTACTTTTAAAATTGACATGGTGTTGCTTGCCTATTTGACAAGCATCACAGAAAGTAGTTTTATTACACTTTGTATGAGGTGCTACACGAGAAAGAACTTTGGTTAAGACATTTAAAGAGGGGTGTCCAAACCTACAATGCCAAATATCTAATGTTTTGTGTTTGTCATGAACTGGATTGCTGGTAGTGGTGTGATTGTAGGCAGTAGGACTGACGATTGTGGAATCTGGTATAGCTGAAGGTTGGACAGATAGCTTGGGATTTGTGACTTGAAGTTGGTAGAGACCTTCATGAACTTGCAGTCGAGATTTGTGAGAGGTGAGCTTGAGGGGTTTCAGTTAGGGTTAGGATGTTGAAGGTCCATTTTATGTAGGTGGTCCAATGAAATTGATATCAAAATTGTGAAAGCATTTCACAACAATGTGCCCAATTCTTCCACAGAGTTGACAGATAGGTCTGTTAGTTCCTCTGCCTCTGCCACCATAGCTAGTGTTGGTTGTTCTTCCCCCTCGATTTGATCCACGATAACCTCTACCACCATGGTTTCGGGAACCTCGATTGTTGTTGTTGAAGGATAAATTTGCAAGATTTGCTTGAACACTTTTGAGGGAATCTAAGGTAAGTTGATTGATTCTCATTTCTTGACTTTGGAGCATAAATTGTACTTCTTGAATGGTTAGATTTTCAGATCTTGTTGTGAGATTGACAATGACAGCCTCATATTTTGATCCTAAACCTCCAAGAATGTATAAGATCATATCATCATCTGAAAGAGATTGGCCAACAGCAGCAATAGTATTACTGTGTTGCTTCATTTTTCAGAATGTATTCATCGATGGACAAGGAGCCTTTCTTGGTCGACTCAAGCAGACCTTTTATCTAGAGCAATCTAGCTCTTGATCTTGTGGCGAACAATTGTTCAAAGATTATCTAGATTTAAACAGAGGTACGAGCATTGATAACATGACCAAGCATTGCCTCGGTTACAGAGTTCATTAACTAGTGCGTTAGAAATCGATCAAATTGTAACCAAGTGGAGAATGCAGGGTTGGGAACATTATGTACAAGAACACGAGGAGGTTAAGGATTTGTTCCCAGAATGTATCTATCCAGGTTGTAAGCTCGAGCTACTGCAAGAACCAATGATCTCCACAGTGTATAGTTAGATCGATCGAGTCTCAAATTGAGTGGTAGGAGATTGTTGTTTGGTAATGCAACTTCTTGAGCAAGATTTGCAACTAGAGCTTGAGGATTGATTGGATCTTGCTCGCCATTATTGGCCATTTAAGCTCTGATACCATGAAGGAAAATAAGAAAGCCCAAAATTACAGAGAGAGAAAAATGAAATGGAAATGAACTGAATGGAAATGGAGAGAATAATTTGCTCCTCACTTGAACTGTTGAGACAATTTTGGTATATATATTGATAAGAAAAATACTGAGTACAAGAATTAATGAGCTAACAAACAGTTGTAGCAAACTTTAACTAACTGAAATGATTACACCACAATAATAACAGATTAACTAACTTTCACTATCAGTATAGTCATCTTCAATTATTCCAATGACTTGATATGAAAAAGAGATTTTTTCTATTATAAACTTAAAATGTAATAAATTTACATTTATGACCCTAAAAAAGGAAATAAACAAAAATAGAAACTATAAAGTTGTTAATTACAAAAATGTCGGCCAAGCAAAACGGAACACCATCTTCTTCGTGACCCAAATCGCACCGCCTTCTTCGTGACCCAGCGATCCAACCCCAACAACCCAATCTCAACCATCTTTCTTCCAAAACCAGCAAAATCAAAATCTAAAAAAATGTAGAACTCCTAGGAAACAAGCTGAATCCCGAAAATCCAAAATCAAAAACGAAAAGGAAAAAAAAAACCCAGGAAACCTCCATTGATGTACAAAAAAACTCAAAAACAACAATCATTGAACAAAGAAATCGCGATCAGAGGAGAAGAACCGAGTAGAAGGAGAGCTGGAAATCAAAGAAACTCACCCATGATTGAATCAGAAGGAGAATTGAAGGTAAACAAATTTTTTCAGGAACGTGAAAACATCTTTTAGTGTAGATGAATAGTAATTTGATATTAATTGATGAAAACCGAATTAAATTGAAATAATAATGAAATATTGATGAAGCTGAGAAAAAAACAACAACGGTTTGCATGAAAATAAACATTAACGCATATAAATAATTGCTACAGTGTTTTATTCTGAAAACTGTTGTTTACAAGTTGTTTTACAGTGGAATAATAGTTGTTTGGGATCTACAAACTAGAAAATATGAATCTATTGTTATTAATTACTGATTGCTTTTAAAATAGTTGTTTGATAGTTGATTTAAGCTATATAAATAGTCGGCCAGCTGAAAGTGTTAGATGCATAAGTTATTCTTTGGAAAGAGTTGTTTATTGGTTGTTTTGACGATTAAAATAGTTGTTTGCAACTACAAAAAGCTGAACCAAGTAAATAATTTACATTATTTCGGGAAAGCGAGAACCATTACAAATATTGGTGCAGAGCAATGGGCATTGGGATGACAACAAAAACTATGTTGATTATGAATCAAGTGGAGAATTAATTTCGACCAAGTGCACTTTTGATGAACTAATGAGAATAATGATGGAAGAACTCCAATGCAACCATGAATCAACACAACTACAACTGAAATATCAACTGAAGGAAGGAGGCCAACCACTACAAATCAAGGATGACAAAAGTCTGTTGTTCTACATAAAGCTATTAACGAAGGAGGTTGATTTCACAAGGTACCCATTGTGTGTGAACAAAACCAGTAACACGGCACCACCTAACCAAACAATGGTGTGGAACAATATGATCATGGAATCGTATGAGAACAACGCAGCACAGGAAGACTTGCAGCAACCTGGAAACAACACGGCAACAACTTCCAAGCAACAACTATCTGCGCAGACGATGGGATCTGGTGAAGTTGATACATTTTTCCTAGAAACAGTAACAGTGTCATCAGAATCAACCATACAACAACCAGAAAACAACAGAGAAAAAACTACAGCAGTAGATGAAGATTTCGACTTCACCGACTATGCAAAGCTTGTGGCTGCAGAAATGGTACAGCAACTAGAAAACAACCAGGAAGAAGAAGAGGAAGTGGACAACACAGAAATGATGATCATCAATGACAAACGACATGAAACAATAGAGAAGGGGCAAATTTACAAGGACAAAGAAACATTGATAAGTACACTATGCTACTTTGCAATCAAGAAGACATTTCAATACAAAGTAGTGAAATCTTGCACAAAAGAATACAACATAGTGTGTTTGGACACAAACTGCAAATGGAGTTTAAAGGCTACAAAAAATGGAAACACAGAAACATTCATAATAAGGAGCTACGAAGAAGAACACACATGTGCAGTTACAATAAGATTTGGAGATCAACGACAAGCTACATCAAAGTTTATAGCAGATTTTGTAAAACCAAAATTCTTGAACCTGAAAACAAAGTGCAGCCCTGCAGACATAAAGACAGAAATGAAAGACAAATACGGAATAAAGATGAATTACATGAAAGCATGGCGTAGTAAAGAGCGAGCACAAACCCAGCTACATGGAAATGCTAAAGAGTCGTACAATCTCTTGCCAAGATACCTGTACATGCTACAGAAAACAAATCCAGGTAAAAAAAATTTAAAAATTTTACTTTGAAAATATTTGTGAAAAAACAGTTGTTTTTGCGTTGTTATTTCGTTGAGTACATGTTGTTTGACAAAATCCTGTTTGATTAAAATTCAGGAACATTAATAGACATAGAGAAAGATGATGATGACAGTTTCAAATATGCATTTGTTGCATTGAATGCTGCTATAAAAGGTTGGCCAAACTGCAAACCAATCATCGTGGTAGACGGTACATTCCTAAAGGCCGCGTATGGAGGCACGTTGCTCACTGCCAACACACAAGATGCAGAATCGAAAATTTTTCCACTAGCATACTGCATAGTTGATTCTGAGAACGATAAATCGTGGGAGTGGTTCTTAAAAAAAATAAAAGAAGCATTCGGGGTTCGAGAATGTCAATGCCTAATATCAGACAGACATGAAAGCATCATCAAAGCAACTAGGAAAGTGTTCCCTGAAATAACACATGGCTACTGCATCTTCCACCTCTTGTCGAACCTCAAAACAAAATTCAAGAAAAATGCAAAGCATTTCAGAGTGCCATTCTTTGCAGCTGCAAAAGCTTACACAGAAATGGAGTTTGAATTCCATATGAGGGAGCTAGACAACTTGGATAAGCGCATAAGACCGTACCTGGAGAAAATTGGCCATGAAAAATGGTCAAGGTATCATTCAGAAAACAACAGGTGAAAACTAATAAGAAGGATAAAATTAATGATATGTTCACCTATTTAGAGCGTTGTATTTGCGTTGTTTTTGCGTTGCGTTTGAGTTTTTTTTCAAAAGTAGAACTATGACAGAAACTGTCCAAATTATAGGTACTCTACCATGACATCAAACATAGCTGAGGCACTGAACTCAGCAAATTTAGCAGCAAGGGAAACACCAGTGACAACATTAATGGAGTGCTTGAGGGCACAAATGCAAGAGTGGACATACAATAATAGAAAGGAGGCACAAAAATGCACAACAAGGCTGACACCATCATCTGAGAAAAAACTCATAGGGAACTATGTACAGTCATTGCGACTAACAGTAAGTTCAGATTATCGTTCGCATAAAGTAAAATAAAAACAGTTGTTTTTGCATAGTTTTTTGGTTGTTTTAAAGTTGGTTTAAAACATGCAGGTGAAACCAGCAAACCAGAACCTGTTTGAGGTGATAGATGAAGACAGAACAAGAATAGTAAACTTGAAGGAGAAGACGTGCGCATGCAATAGATTTCAAAAAGATGAAATGCCATGTAACCATGCAGTCGCCGTCATGAAGGACTTGAACATAAACACATACAACTACTGTGCACAATACTACACATCAAAAGCATGGCTGCAAACATATGAAGAAACAGTATACCCAGTTGGAAACGTAAGAGAATGGGAACTTCCAGAATTTTTTAAAGAAATCATAGTGTTGCCTCCAAAGGAGAGAATCAAGTCTGGAAGGCCGAGGAAAAGAAGAATGGCAGCAGCTTGGGAAACAAAGAAACAAAACAAGTGTGGCAAGTGTGGACAAAAGGGACATAACAAAAAGACCTGCAGAAGAATTACAGCATAGAAGTGGAAACAACTACACATCAACCAAAAAACAACTATATTAAAACATTTAGAAAACACATACTGCATATTACGATTGGTTGTTACATACATTTTTTTATTGTGATTTTTTATGTGGAGAGATATTCATAATAGGGAATTGGTATTATTATCATTAATATACAAAAGAACATCAAATATTATAGTTAAATAATTAAATGAGTGGAAGAAGGTTGAAATTAATAAGAAGGAAAAATAAACTACATAAAGTGATTACAAATGCAATTTAGTTGTTTGTCAGATGGTTGTAATAAGGTTGTTAATAGTATGCTGTCATGACTAAGAGTAAATATAAAGATTAAAAATCCAAAAATATGAACAAATTAAAAACCAATTCCAATTAAGAAAAAAACATGATAGAAACAACAACTTGTCTATGATTATGAACATAATCTGGTAATAGAAAAAATAAAAGCTACATAAAAAAAAGTAGTATTTCCAACAACAACCAATAGATAACTAAGACAAATTCTTCTTTGAATCCTTTGGAGGAGCCTCATCTTCACTATCAATAAATTCCACTTCTTTCATGCGAGCATACTTATAGAACAACACAGCAAGCCTATCACGGTGTTTCTCAACATTAAATATGGGAGGAATCGGTTTCATATCAATAAAGTATTTGGCGAACGATGCAACGAAACAACCACAGTCACTGCAAAACAACCAAAAAACAACAGCAGAAAAACTTAAAAAAGGAAAATAACATTACAAATTTTAAAAACATTTGAAAATAAAAAATAAAAACAACTTACTTCGAGGTTTGTTGAGGCAAACCATCAACCTTAACAACTTCGAAAGGGTCTAAACAAACCGGTTTGTTTTCCTTTTTGAACTCATCAAACAAAGCAAAAAAGTGGGGCAACAACACCCGAGAAAAACAACCGAGAAAAAACTGACAATAAACATATACAAAACTAAAGAATAAACAACACTGAAAGATCTTGTTGCAATTGAAATTAGTAAAATGCTTCTCAATACCAATAGTGTGTAAAACAACCGAAAACAAATTCACAATAAACATATAACCAACCAATGGGGAAAAGCAATTCAAAACTGTAACAAAATACGAATTGAACTGGGCAATTTTTCAACAACCAAACAACAACTGAATAAAAACAACAAAACAACATCAACCACAATACATGACAGAAATACATAAAGAACACCAAAAAAACATAAAAACATCCTAATAAACACCTAAACCAGTGACCTAAAAAGCTCATGTAAAAATTAACACAATAAAATGAAACCAAGCAAATTTAAATTACCTTTGATTCAACTTTGGGCTTTTGGTCCTCACCATGCACTTCATCCTCAAAATCAGAATCTGAGGAAACCTAGAACAAAAAATGGGGAAAACTTTAAATCATCAAATGTAACACCACAAATAAAACAACCAGAAAAAAACTAAAGAAAAATTTAAAAACAACAAAGAGAAACTTACATCGCGTGCAGACTTGGAAATTTTTGCTCTCTTAGTCTTAGGAGCATCGGCTTTAACAGGAGGGGCTCTTTTCTTAGTGCCCGATGTCTCTGGAACATCAGCCACTAAATTTTTAGCAATTTTTTTTAACCCCATCTTAGGTTCGACTTTGGAAGTAACAGTTGGAGCCTTCTTCGATTTTTTAGAAACTTTCTTCGCCGGAGATGGTGATTTCGAACCACTTCTAGTGGTTGCCATTTATATAGAGAAAATATAGTGGAGGATGACAATGTAGGTTGAGGAAAACGTGGGTGAGGGCTTGGAGAAGGTGATCGTGGGAAGAAGAAATTGGTTAGGGCTTGATAATGGTGATCGTGGGAAGCTCGGTTTGAAGAGTGGAAGAATCAGATAAATGAAAAATTCAAAAAAAAAAAAATAAGAAAGGAGTTATGAGGTGGCGTGCGTGTACGTGTGTAAGGAAGAAGGGAAAAGGTAAAATTGTAATTATTAAACTTTTTGAAAAGTAAAATTGAAAAATGTAAAAGTTAAAAAAGTTTAAAAAACCGTGTATGGATAAAAATGTAAAAAAGGTATCAATTTTGACATGAGGTGTAAAAATCTCTATGAAAAATATGATTTTGAGCATAAATAAAAGAATGGGTACAAGAAAATCTACATTTAAGTATGACATATCACAATGAGCTCGAAAATACGCCATTACTCTATATTCGGTAGAGATGAATAAAAATAGGAGAAAAAGAAAATATTGGGGGGAAATAAAATGTAAATAAAATGAGATAAAATACTTTTTATTAAGTTTTTTGGTATTAAGTTAAAAATTAGAAAGAAAGAAAAATTATATGTTTATGTTGGTTACTATTTTATCCATAGTATTAATTTTATTTTATTTTAAATAAAAAATATTATAATCTTACTTCAATAAAAAAAAATATTCATGTTCACTTTTTTCTCTTATTTAGGAGAAAAATATTTTTTGGTGAGACCCACTTATATTTTTTTCTTCATTTTTCATTTCTCTTTTTTTTTGTCGTTTACTAAATAATCTCAAATATTGCTTCAATCTGTTTTTCTCTATTTTATTTTCTCCCGTTTTTCTTCTCTACCAAAACATAGAGTTAAATTAGAAAATTAATCTAAAAGTATCATACATCAAAAAGCGTGATAATATAATAATAGTAATAAAAACTTAGTTCATTTTTAAAACTAAAATGACTGTAACAGCATTCCGAACAGGCTCTCTACTATATTCTTCAAACTACCTCATTAAATTTTTTTATTTTTTTTTTATTTTACCTCACACTTTTACATTATATCATACACTAATTTCTTTATTTTTTATTTACATTATTTAAATATGATACTTTAATATATTTCATTTATTTTATAAAAGAAAAATATAATAATACAACACACGTATGAAAAAGAGTTAAATAAAAATAATAAAATATTTGTAGTTCAATGAATAGTAATCTTTATATTTAGCTAAGCACTTTTTATTGAGTTAAAAAAAAATTGTATAAATTTTAGCTTATTTGATGGAAGCTCAAAATTATAATATTTTTTATGTATATTTTAATGATTGAATTATTTTAACTCATCTATTGAAAGTACTCTAAATATTCATATTCTAATAATTGTAATTATATTTTATAAAATCACGTGTAATTATTGTTAACAAATTATATGATGTGTGTAAGTATGGTGTGTTTGGTTTGTAAGACAATTAAGGTCAATTTTAAAGTTTGGTTTGCATGCCATTATGAATAATTTTGTTTTGTAAGATTATTTGGGTTTTATTTGACTATGTTGAGAATTATGGGGTTCCATCTCAAAACCAATGTCATTTGCTCGCTTATTTTTGTTCGGATCTCAGACGTCTTTGCACTATCTGGATCTTGTGCGGCTGGCTAACCCGCTAGGGATATGGCTCTGATACCATGTTGAGAATCATGTGGTTCCATCTCAAAACCAATTGGCAATGAGTGGAGTAGCCCATATTCTTATATATTGCTCAATACTTTTACATTTAATTTGTAGGATAATGTTCTCCAATAGGCTAAGACTCCTTTTTTTTTCCTTAAAAGCATTAATTTCAAAGGACTTCAATATATAAGATAAGTTTATTTTCTTAGAAGAAAGTTTGGTTTGTAAAAATTATTTAATTGTGAAGTTTTAAATAAAGTTTTAGATAAAATAAAATTCACCTGGGAAGAATTTTTTTAATATGAAAATTATTATATATTTATTAAATATTTCATAATAATTCACTTCTTTTCACTATTTTTTCTTGGTGGGACGAAAAAGACATTATAAGTTTTCTTTCTTGATATAAAAGTTTATTATCTAATTTTTTAAAGAGGCATATTTTCTTTATGTAAGTTGCAATTTTATTATTGTCACTGATAAATTAGTTTAGCATATACTATATATTTGAATAGACAATGAACTTTCTTAGATGGAAGAATCTTATCTTCCTATTGCGTAATGCAATTATTTTTGTTATTTTAACATTTTATCGATCACCCTTAATTATAATAAAAAATGAGAGAAAGTATAGTTTAGTAGTTAGCTCATTAATTAGAATAAAAAAGCACACACACGCACATATATAGTTTAGTGGTTAGGTCATTAATTATGATAAAATGAGAAAACGTGAAGCACAAATTTAAGTCCGTATAAGAAAATAATAAGTTAGGTGTCGTTTGGTAACACTTTTTTAATCAGTTTTCTGTTTTTAAAAGTGAAAAAGTGAAAATATTTTTCAAAAGCATGTTCTATAAAATTGTTTTTACTTTTCAATTTTATAATTAGAAATTAAAATTTTAAAAACAAAAAAAAAATCACTTTCAATATTTTTTTAAACAGTTTTTTTTTTAATCAATCTTTTGGATTACAACTAGACCCGGACCCAAATCCCCTCCTCACGGCCTTGGCGCTGAACCCGACTTCTGATCCGAACCCGAATCCAACCCCGGATCTTGACCCGACTTAAATAAAATCAAAAAAATGAAAATGAAAATGAAGTTTACTGAATACACTTTTGTTTTTTGTTTTTAAAATTGAAAAACAAAAGTGGTTACAGAACGCATTTTTGTTTTTTAAAAATAATTTTTTTAAAAACAAAAATTTTATTTTCATTTTGTGATTAAAAAATTAAAAAACAAAAGTGTTACCAAACGACATCTTAGTTTATTTAAAAAAAACGACTCAACCCAAGTAGAACATGACTCAGACCTACCCTATAAAATTATTTACACAACATGCAATGCAAGACCCGTATTTTCTTATAGTTTAGCACAACACAATTTATATTTTGGCAGATTTTTTAACATACTAACCAAATCAAGTTGGCGTTGTCAAATTTTTGTGTGGTACAAGAAATGGTATATTACTATTGTTATGTAAGGAATAGTTTTCTCTCGTTTTGAGAGAGTTGGATAGTCCAACTTGACAGGTCTTGTCTTTGCTAAAGTGTTATACTTGGGTAGTTTACTTTCAACCTTCAAAAACTCAATCCTGCCTTTTGTTTTTTCCTTAAAAGTTTGTTGTGGGTATTCACAAGATTCTCTTTTTCTCAAAAGCTCTTTGGTGTTTTTTTTCTGTGTGGTAAACATGAACTCGAATCATAATATCCCTATGGAAAACGTGGGAACAGTGGAAAATATAGTTAATGATGGAGTCATGGGGAATCAACAAGTTGGAGATATGATGGATGTTGGTAGTGATATTAATAACACCTCTGAGAACGATATTAATGAGCCAACTAACATTCCTAATGTATCAAATGTGATAAATGAGGTCAGAACGGTGGAGAGGGAGACAGGCAATGAAGACAATGTTCAACCCATTCAGGGAGGAGATAAGTCACAGGAAAAGGGAAATGATGTGGATGAAATGGATGAAATGGAAGCGGTTCGACAAGAGTTTCTTCATTCCATGACTTTAGAACTGGAGCCGGACTTTGAGTTGAGTGAAGAAGTGACTAGAACTGGTATTGTGGCATGCTTCTTTGACGGAGTTGGAGTTTCTCGAAACAGGCTGAAAGAGATTTTGAATCACATTTGGAAGCCTAAACTTCAAGGGCTGTGGAAGTTCAAGACTCTTAGACAAGGGTTATGGGGGATTTTCTTTGACTTGGAGGAAGATTGTGTGGAAATATTACATAACAGACCTTGGATTATTAATGGCAAACTCTTGATTGTGAAGGAATGGCCGGAAGATGGTGCTTGGTTTAACGTTGATATGAGTAAAGCTCTATTTTGGGTGCAAGCAATAGGTCTGCCGACTCCCTATTTGCACTGGGCTAACATTAGAACTGTGGGTTCAAAAGCCGGGTCCTTTAAGGGTAGTGATACAGGGGATCAGAAGTTAATCACAAGGAGGGGATTCTTCAAATTTCAGGTAGAGATAGATGTCCATAATCAATTATCATATGGCTTTTATCTGGATATAATGCGAGGAAGGAAGGAGTGGATACAATTCAAATATTATAAGCTACCAAGATTCTGCTACAATTGTGGAAGAATCGGTCACGAGGCTAAGAACTGTGCAGGAGATACTGTCTACGTCTATCCACCTGAAGGCAAGGCTGTTCGTGCTTTTGGACCTTGGATCAAAGTCGAATCTGCTGTTATAAGTTGTTTTAATACAAGAAACCAATTGAACTGGTTTAGGAATATGGCAAATTCGACTGGTTCAAGGAATCTGAGGAGGGAGGAGAACACGGCGGAGCAAGATGGGAAAGGCAAACGCCCTTTGCAGCCACAGCCACCGAGAGTGGACCTCCGGCAGGGCAAACCGATGAGGAAAGTAGTCAGAGTCCAGGGAGGAAATTCAGATGCCATTTCGAGAAAGAATTTGAAAATAGTCAATAAAGAGACTAGTCCAGTGGATAATGAAAGGCTTTCTTCTGCAACTTTGAGAGGCCAGCCTGCAATTTCAATTAAGGATAGGCGTGCTCGATCCATATCCCCAAGCTTTTGGAGAAGACCCGCTTTGGGTAAGTCTTCGACTATGACAGAAGAGGAAATCATTAAGACCTTTTCCTCTAGGCCTCTTCCTAATGAAAAGGATAGGGGGGTTATTGCTACAATTATGTCCAACAATGGGCCAACCTATACCCAAATGACCGAAGGCCCACATGAAAAAGTTTGCAAGTCAAGACAACCCCATTGCCATCCTGAAATCACACATTTTCCCTGGCCCGATTATGCAGAGGAGATTGGGCTAGCTGAAGAACTTATGGGCCCGGCCCAAGTAGATAAATTTGAGCCTCTACCTACTTTATTTCATGACCCTCTTGATGTCACTAACGAAATTCATCCTTGTCCTCAACCAAGAAAAAGGAAAACAAGTCTGACTCTTGTCCCTTATGTTCCTAAAACTGCCTTTAATTCGAGGGAATTCTCACAAGTTCTTCCTAAGATGGATCCATTCTCCCCGAGTGCTTCCAACTCGACATTCAAGATGGGTTCTGGAGCAGGATCTTCCTCGTCTACAAGGAAGGATAAGCGCAGGAGGAAGGATTCCAAATCAACCATTACTACAAGGAAGACGAAGACTGAGTCGACAAGGAAGGACTTATCTGACTCTGTGAAGAATTTGGAAGGTGAGATGAATTTAGTAGAAGTTCGAGTTGAAAGTGTGTCAAATTTTCATGTGGGCGAGGAGGCGGCCCTTATCAAGCCCCCCACGTCCCAATGAAAATCCTTTCTTGGAACTGTCGAGGCCTCGCAAGGGACTCGGCAGTCCAAGCCTTAAGGGCTTGGGATAGAAAATACAAGCCTGATTGTATTTTTCTAATGGAGACTAAATTGGGAAAGGATAGAATGAAGGGGATTGCTAGACAATTGGGTTATCATGGTGTGGAATGTGTTTCGGCCATTAATTTGGCTGGGGGATTTTGTTTATTGTGGAAATGGGATGTTAGAATCAAGGTTATAAGGGTTTTAAATGGATACTTTGAAGCTCTTGTTTGGGATGATAAAGAAAATAAATGGTGGAATATATTTGCGGTTTATGGGCCTCCTTATGAGAATGACAAGAGGATATTTTGGGATATGTTGTGTTCGAAAGTGGAAAATTGTGACGACCCTTGGGTGGTTATAGGGGACTTGAATTGTATTGGAAATGCGGAAGAGAAACAAGGGGGTCGTAAGGTTAATCACAGGGACCTTCAGTGGTTGAACGATTTCTTGGATCTCTCTGGTGGAGTGGATTTACGAGCTACGGGATGCAAGTTCACATGGCATAATAAGAGGTTTAAAGGGGGTTTAGTTCGTGAAAGGCTGGATAGAGCTTTGGCATCGACTGACTGGGTCAACACCTATCCTAATGCAGGGGTGCTTAATTTTCCTATAACTGTATCGGATCATGCTGCTATCTTATTGGACTCGTTCATGTTTAAAAGCAAAGGATTTATTCCTTTTCGTTTCTTTGAAGCTTGGTCCAGAGATAGCACCTGCAAGGAAATCATTGAACAAGCTTGGTGTTCTTCGGGGTCCGAGGTTTCGAGACGATTTCTCAAAAATTTAGACAACACTCGTAGGAGTCTCCAGACTTGGAAGAAACAATGCTTTGGAGACATGGAGAAGCTTATCAATTCCCTGGAACAACGTATAAAATGGATTCAAAGCCAAGACTGTACTCCTGCCCTTGGTGAAGAGGAGGCGGAAATTCAAGAAAAACTAGCTGAGGCTTGGCAGAAAAAAGAAGATATATGGAGACAAAAGTCTAGGGAAGTTTGGCTTAAGCTCGGGGACAGAAATTCGACTTTCTTTCATGCCGCAGCTACAGTTAGAAGGCGAAGAAATCAGATTTGGTCGATACAAGACAAGCAAGGGAAACTATGGGACAACAAAAGAAAGATTGGTAATATAGCTACTGAGTATTTTATTGATCTTTACAAGGCTTCAGGATGTGCTACCTTCAATAATGATGATAGCTTAATTGAAGAAAAGGTTGATAATGAGTCTAATACTTCTCTGGTGGGTATTCCTTCTGATGAAGAAATTAAAGATGCAGTTTTCAGTCTTCATCCGTTGAAAGCTCCGGGACCCGATGGCTTCTCGGGATGTTTTTACAGGAAGTACTGGGATTTAGTTGGGCAGAGTTTGATTGCAGTTGTGAAAGAGTTTTTTGCTACGGGATCTATGGATGCAAGTTTCAATCATACCTTTATTTGTTTGATTCCGAAGATTGAGCATCCGGTCAAGATGGAGCAATTTCGGCCTATAAGCTTGTGTAGTTTTCACTACAAGGTGATTGCAAAAATTTTGGCAAATCGTCTTCGGCCTATTATGGATAATTTGGTTTCTCCTCTCCAATCGGCTTTTCTTCCAGGTCGTTGGATAGCTGAATCTTCTATATTAACTCAGGAATTGGTACACAAAATCAGAAGGAAGAAAGGGAAAGGAGGCCTTATGGCAATTAAACTGGATATGCATAAAGCCTATGACAAAATGGAATGGGGCTTCATTGATAGCGTGCTACAATTCAATGGTTTTGACAGTCGGGCGCGAAAACTTATCATGGAATGTGTCACGAGTGTGACTTTTTCAGTTCTTTTAAATGGCAGCCCTTTGAAGAAGTTTAGACCTCAGAGGGGTCTTCGACAAGGTGACCCGCTATCCCCGTACATTTTCCTCCTTTGCCAAGAAGTGCTGTCTAAACTTATCTTGAGAGCTGAACATAGAGGAAGATTACATGGTATCAAGATTTCCCAAGAAGCTCCAGCTATTTCTCATTTGATGTTTGCGGATGATACTATCTTGTTTACTAGAGCCAATGTCAAGGAAGCGGAGGAGATTATAAATTGCTTGTCAATGTATGAAATGTGGTCTGGTCAGTCTTGCAGCAAGGTTAAATCAAGTGTTCTAATTTCAAACAATCTGCCAACATCCAAAATAGAGGACACTTTATCAGCCTTGCAAATTTCCAAAGCAACGGGAGAAGAGAAGCATCTTGGGAACCCTTTTATTTTCAAAAAGAGGAAAAAAGATGATTACAAGAAGCTCAAGGAAAGTATGAAGAAGAGACTCGAGGGGTGGAAGATGAAGCTGTTATCGTATGCAGGGAGATTAGTCCTCATTAAATCAGTGGCTGCTTCTATGCCTGTTTACAACATGTCAACCAATAAAGTCCCTATCTCTGTGTGCCGAGAGTTGGATGCTTTAGTGAGAAGATACTGGTGGCTTGGTCATATGGAGAAGAATCGTTTTCTTGCTTTGAAGTCGTGGGATACTATTTGTCAACCAAAAGATTCTGGTGGCCTTGGGTTAAGGAGATTTGAAGACATGAATAAGGCTCTTCTTGCAAAGTTGGTCTGGTCTTTGGGTCAAAACGAGAAAAAACCGTGGGTTCAATGTTTTCTAAAAAAGTATTGCCTCTACCAGAACTTTTGGTCTGTTTCTCCAAAGAGTAGTGATTCTTTCTTTTGGAAAAGTTTGTTGGGAATTCGTCCAGGTGTGCTTCAAAGCTCAATGGCTATTGCAGCTTCTGGTTCATCAATAGACATGTGGATTCAGCCTTGGATCCCTTGGATGAATTATAGGGAGTTTTGGGATACGATGGAAGCCTTAGATAGACACAGGATAACAGCAAGAACTTTAGCTGATATATCGATTCATGGCTCGTGGAATGGGGAGTTAGTCCTTCAAATTTTTGGTGAAGCCCTGGGAAAAAAGATTTGTGAGATTCCAAGGATTTCATCATCGCATTCTGATCAGATAGTGTGGAGAGAAAAGTTGAATGGAAATTTTTCAGTCAAGAGTGCTTATTTAGCAAACCAGAGTTTCAGATTTAATTCAAAGAGGGATATTTGGAAATGGATTTGGCACCCAGCAGTTCATCTGAGAGCTTCGATGGTGATGTGGAGATCTCTCAATGGAGCACTTCCCACTAGGGATAAACTGCCTTTTATTGATGACAAGAATTGTTTGTTATGTGGAAGTGAAATGGAGACCTGTCTCCATCTTTTTAAAGAGTGCAGTGTCATAAGAAATCTTTGGGCTTTAGGTGATTTTCCTATTTACTGTTCTAACATTCCAGGGGACAACATGGTGGAGTATATAGAGAACATGTTAACCCTTTTTCCTTCCAAGGATAGGGGATCCATAATCAATTATATGGGTTCTTTATTCCATTCTGTTTGGAATGAAAGGAACAGGTTGGTTTTCAAGGGAAGTAAGGTTTTGATCCCGCCTCTTCTGCATCAGATTTCAAAGCAGTGGTTGGATTACTGTGATTCAATGAGAGCTTCCGTGAGTTCAGAGGTAGTTCCTTTGGGGATCAAAGGCAATCAATCGAATGCTAACATCGTATTAATGACAGATGCTTCGTGGAAGGAAGGTGTAGCAGGTCTTGCTGTGGTGATGGTTAATGTCTCGACTGGTATGTGGGCTTACAAGGTAACAAAGGCTTCGGCATACTCTGCTTTGGAGGCTGAAACAAAAGCTATTTGGCTTTCTCTAGATTGGGCGTACAAAGAAGGTTGGCACAGATGTTATGTGCTGTCGGATTCAAAGGTGGCTACTCAAGCCTTGAATGGTAGAAGGTGTATCCCGGATTGGCATTTCCTTAATCTTTCTTTTTCAGTTTTAGATTTAATTCAGATGTTTAGTTATTGTAATTTTCATTATGTTAAACGTGGTGATCTGAGTTTTGTCGATGGTTTAGCAAAATCTGCTAGAGTTTCTGGCGATAGTGCTTCTGTAGTCCATGGGGAGGGAGCCCCCCCTGTGGTTCCCATCCGTTTCGTTGTTTAATGAACTAGCTGTTCTTCCAAAAAAAAAAAAACCAAATCAAGTTGGCACCACACGCATGTACATATTTACAACTATGACTATTACTAAGACTAAATCATTTTTCACTTATTGTTATTATTATTAGATTAATAGATTGATCAAACAATTTTATTTTATTAAAAACCAAAGTACATCAACAAAATACATAATACATCAAATTTTGTTTCAAGTAGATAACGATTTATTATGTTTTTTTACAAAGACTAAAATTTATTGCCTACATTTGTACTTTGTAGAATACTACAATCAATCTCTTATTTTATTTTTTTTTAATCCTCTTTTCCCAAAACACATATTGAAGACTTTTTATTTTAATTATTTTATGACAATGTTTTTTTTTTTTTTTTTTTTTTTGTAGTTAGAATATGTTTTGTAAAATTAATTTTTTTAAATTATCTGAATAGTTTACTGATAGTAAATTTTCTAATATTTAAAAACGATTTTTTAACAATGAACATCCTCATTTAAAAAAATAGATTGCAAAAATACTTTAACATGTATGTTGAAACAGAAAGTTATAGTCAGTACTATCTTTTATTATTTAAGTATAAAAAGAATTAAGTAAAGGTGTAACTTTTTCTTTTTTCCTTTTTGCTTGTTTCTTAATGACAAAGAAATAAACAAGGTAGTTTTCATGAATATGAATATACTTAGGCCATGAATCTTAAGAATTGTTTTAGCCATTAACTCTTTGAGAATAAATGGAGTGTTCCAAAGATAAAAAAGAAAAAAAAATCAAATCAAATCAAATGTTTACTCAAATTGATAAATTATAACATAATATTACCTTAATTAATTTTTATTTCGATAAATTAATTTAATCACCAAATTAATATTACTTTAGTTGGATTAGTCGATGAAGTACTGTTCTTCATTTCCAACATGATAATTGATATTTGATCCGTGAGCATTATCTATCCGTAATGACATTACGTGACTTAATTCTAATATATATAAAAGTTAGATATCAATATGTTATAGCAAGTGATTGAATATTTTATGATTCAATTTATTATATAGTTGGTGGAAGAACAAGTTATGAAGAATGACATAAATATCTACCAAGTCGTAGTTTCACGTTGCTTTGATTTAATCCTACCCTAACTTTAATATTCCAAATGGCATGGCTATCGTTGTTTAAATATTAATCTAATCTTTTTTATTTTTATGTATGGACTGCAAATTCTTCTTCTTCAATCTTTCATTGAGACCAATATTAGGTGAATTGGATTGATGGATTCTGACTTAAGAGCTTGAATATTATTAATAATAAATTAAGCAAACCTAGTATACAAATATTTATGTGATACGATTAGTGGGTTTTAATTAGTCCTAGCTAATAATAATGTATGAGGTAGTAGAGGTAGTCAATGTACAACACCTTGTTTGGTTTCTTTGAGTTGAAGAGACTAATGTATTAAGAAAGTAGGTAAGAACAAGTCATTTATTAGTAATAGAGAAGTCGTCAAAAAAAGGCAAAACATAATTTGAACAAACAAACCCTATAGATTTTTTTTTTTTTTTTCCTTTTTTGAAACAGAACCCTATAATTGATTTCAAATTGATGGCTCCACCATCCAAAAGTCAATTACAAGAAATATTATCTTAAGTACATTATGTGTCGTGCTTGATTTGATAATACATATGCAAACACTGTTTGATCAAACCATGATTTAGTGTTGCTACTACTATTTCATATATAAATCATCATCATTACTTGATGAATTTCTTTTAATGAATTATACCATATATATGGACTTATTTTACCTTTCTTTTTTTTAAGGAACCACCTAAATAGATAAAGGAAATTTTTTATTAGTATACGTAATATACATACTAATAACATAAATGTAAGAATTTTATCAATTTAACTTACACACAACAGAAAATAAATCAAGTATTATCCAAGGTCAAAACTGACCTTTCACCCTAAGTCAAATACAAAGTTTTGTTCAATGAGTCATACAACAAATGACTCTCCCAAAATGCAATATCGTTTTGATTAACCCTAATTACCCTCTAGACCTAGGTCATTCACACTTTCACACACAAATCAGTCGAAACCCTAGCAGAGCTTCGAGTTTCTTCTCAAGAAACTCGAAGACTGCTATGAACCCAAAACCAAGCTTAATCCCTTCCCAGATCACCAATCATAACCCTAGATATATACGCATAGATATAAGAAATTAGTAAAAGTAAGAAAATAGGAGAGATTGCACCAGGTTTTATAGAGGTTCCCTAAAAATTCAGCTGGGTACTTCTTCTTTCGAGCTCGCCTCAAAAATGGCTCGATTCCACTATAAGATCTTCAAGATCAAAAAGTTACAAGATTGGATTCCAAATCATAGGTAAGATTGGTAATCATCTTTATAATTTTCAAGTGTTTACAGTGTTTATTTTTTCTCTCTCTCTCTCTCTCTCACCTCTCTCTCTCTCTCTCTTTTATATGTACTAACTCCTTCTTCTTCTTCTTCTTCCTTTATGTGTATGATTTTCCCTTGGATCTCCGAGCCCTAATCCTAGGGCTTTAAGACTTAGCTCTGTAAGTCTCCTCCTCTCCGACCTTTTTCTGTTATGTTCCTTTTTTTCAGTTGAGTATGCATGTATTTATAGCTTTAGGATAGAAGAAAGAGCTAGAAGTTAGTTGCAACAATTTTAACAAACTTTGCAACTAACTTCAGGTTTTGTCTGACTAGGTTGTTAGAGGTCGAAGGCCACTTGTAGATTTAAATTCTTGTAACTGAATCTTGCTAATCTAGACAGTGCATGTGCGGATTTATTTTAACAATAAATAACATTGATTAATTCAATAGCCTTTTAATAACGTAACACATTATTATTTTTACCATAATACTAAAAAAAATCACATAACAGAATGCAAAAAGAAAGCTTGCCATCTCGCTCCATGAATGCGCCGCATTCTTCCTCTAATTACGAGATTGATGGATCCTAATTTGAACAGCACGTGAAATACAATACCAAAAACGAAATCTTTAAATTTGCTTCCTATTATAGAATATTAAAATCACAACTAGAATCATTCTCACAAAAAAAAAGCTCCATTAACGAACAAAAAAGCTTCGTTCATAAACAACATAACATCAATCATTCATAGCCAAAATCGTTTCTTAAACTACCGACAAGATCTATATAATCGTTTTACTCTGATTATACATAAGATTAAAATCACTAATTGAAACCATTCTCACCAACAAAAACTTCATTAACAAACAAAAAAGCTTCGATTACCATCGTCACAAGATCGGTCATGAGTTCACTATCGAAATCGTTCCTCAAACTACCAAAAATACCTAAAAATTAGAGACAAAATTGTTGCTAGATGAAGGAAAAATTCAATCGACACTTTAAAACAATTGATCCAAAAATTGCTCTGTTCTGCTGTGTGTTTTTTTTTTTCTTGCGTTTCAAAAGTAACTTTTTGGTTACTTATGATATTGATAATAAACCAATTAGTTACTTTTGCGTAAAAAAAATATTATTGTTATTACTATTTCATCTTTTCTAACAATATACTATAAATAACATCAATCAACTAACATCTACTACGAATTTCATTTTTTTTTTTATTTTCTTGTATTTTCAAAAGTAACAATTTGGTTACTTATAGTGCCGATAAAAAACTAATTAGTTACTTTTACATAAAAAAAACTTTATATTTATATCATATAATTTTAGATACAATTTGATTACCTTCAAAACTTATTTGTAAACATTTTATAATCAAATAGTTATTTTTAAGTTATATTATTGCATATTATTTAAAATATATTTTGGTAACCTTAAAGTTTATTTTCGAAACTAATGAGTTGTTATGTATTATAATAAGCTACCACTTTCATGTACCAATTATTTTAGGCTAATTAGTAATTTTTTCCCCCGAACTTTGACATGTACTAAATCGTACTTCTTGAACTTTTTTGGCCGTTAAAAATTCCCCCCGAACTATTGAGATTGTTAAATTTAAGGACTTTTGTCTAACTTTAGTAAAAAAATTCTAACATGGATGAAAGTTCAAGGGGCATGATTTAGTACATATCAAAGTTTGAGGGGCATGATTTGGTAGATATCAAAGTTTGGGGAGCATGATTCAGTACATAAACAATCACTGAAACAGTAAAATTGAATGAAAATAGACAAAAGGGGCACAATTTAATACATGTCAAATTTCGGGAAAAAGTATTAATATTTATTTTATTTTATTCCATCTCATTTTTTTTTCAAGAAATTCTTTAATTTATTTTTTGTTTCCATATTTATATAAAGAAACTTTGTTGAATATTTGTCCAGGTTTAGTCAATCTGTTTGGACGGATTCTTTGAATAAATTCTAATTTCTATTTTTGAAAAGATTTTCATTTATTAGCAGATTGTTTCTTAATTCTTTTTCCACAATCTAAAGAGTTTTTAAATAGTATAAAGATATCCTTAGGTCTCTGGCTTTCATTAGCGCTCTTGATGTATTTTGTTATAAATCATTTTCAAGTTCAGAGAGTGTTTTTGTTATATAAGGAACTTGAGGCCAACAAGTTCTTAATATTTTATTACTATATTATTTTTGTATTGTTTCTTTGTGGAAATTATGCAAGTTGAACATATTCATCAATCTTCGGGAGAAGAGCTGCTCGTAGACACTTTTTCAGGAGGAAGAGTGCAAGTGCTACGATTTAAAGTGAGTTTAAAATCTTAACACTTCAAAAATTTGATTAGGAGTTCAGATTACAGTAGTTGCGAAAAATTTAGAAAAGGAGTCTTTATGCGTATAAGTTAATTCGATTTTGTAATCAATTTTAGATTTTTTTAATAAATTTCATTCTTTATGCATGACCCCGTAAATTAGTAGCAATTTGAGAAGATTGCTGATACCACGTATAATTTTGTGTTATTTGCTTTATGTTCTTTTTTACTTTATGTTAGTTAGCGGTTTAAATGTATCTCATTTATGTCCAAACAATTTTTGTATCCGTTTAAACATCTATGTAACAGTATAATAATTAATTATTTAGTTTGAACAATTAATTAATTGGTGATTATAAAAATATAATCTAAAAATAAATATAAATTAAATGTGTATTTTTTTTTAGAACAAACGCTCCAAAAGAACCCAAAGAACTCCAAAGAAAGAGGGAGAAGACAAGTATTCATTAATTAACAACCTCAACTATAAATACAACTTGAGTAACTGCACTACCAAAATTTGCTAAGGCCATTAAATTATACATAACATGGGTATAAGCTATATCATTAATAATTCTAAAACAATGAGAAATACTAGAAACTTGAAGATGAGATAAATTACAATCAAAATTTTGAATAATTAAACCCAGAAGGAAACCAAAGAAATGTTGTTGTTCATTTTGTTGCACAACACTTGTGTAATTAGGTTCAGAATGAACCTTGTCCAAGCCCAAAAGGCAAGCTTGAGCCTAAGCGTTTCTCAAAGCTAGAGCTTTAGCAACTTCAGGAATAAATGTACCTTCCAAATGTCAAATAGAAAACACAAAAACTGTTGGGAAAACTTATACAAGATCATATTATTTTTCATGTAAATTATTATTTAACATATGAAAGTCCTAATTACTACAAGTTCTAATTGATGATTCTTAACAGAGTAATTCTATGTTATGAACTGAACTTAAAATCAATGAACACAGAATTTACAAGCTTCCTCTGCATTGAAAACACATTCCAACCGAGTAGTGCTTGGGTTCCCTTGAACCGGGTACAGTAACTTTCACTAAACAATCAATTCAATTACAAATTCCAGTTCTGATTCTTCAAATCAAACAATGTAATCTAAATTGACTTTTGTACAAAGTTACCTAATACTTGAACAACCTCAAGCTTTGAGATCTAAACTCATTTAGATCTCAGTACACAAGAACACACAGCTGAACCACCTTCAGCAAAGTAATCTGAACTCCCTTCAGATCAAGCAGATTCGAACTCCATCTTCAACCTCAGAAAGATCTCTGGAATCTCTCTCTGCAAACTACAAAACAGAAACAAAAAGAAGTTGTGCCCTAGCAGAGCAAGAATCAAGAAAATGATTCTACCCGAAGAGAGTTAGTTAGAACAACAGTCACAACAGAATTTATATCCTAAAGATAATAAAATCTGACTAACTAACTAACCAGCAAAGTACAGCTGTCACAAACTAACAAACACGCAGAAAGCTGACATGACACTAAAATGCACTTAGTGAAATCAGATGCAACTAACTACAGAAAAGATGCTAGACAAACAAATACTGATGCAGGTATACTGAACAAGAGCATTATCTAATTTGCCACACAAAACATGACACTTACAATATATACAATAATTTCTCATAACATGTTATCTAAAACTCTAAAATTATATATGAGTAACGGAATACTTAAAGTGATTATTGCACATCAAAAAATATATTCTTTCATTCAATGATCTAACTCTTGTTCATTTCTATCGTAGAGTATTATCAATCATTAAATTTGGATTTCCATAGAACTTACCAAAATACTAATTTCATCACAATCTTCCACAGAGATTAATCTAATTATGTGATTAAATATATTTTATGCATTATAAACCCTTTTTTTTTTTAATGAAAATAGGTGTTATGATTATTATTTCACAATTTTGGAGATTTTTTAGAATATAGGTGTGATATGCATGCTATATGTGAATTTTATATTTTCACATTTTTGTGCTCAGTAACAGTGAAAATAGGCCGGATGGAAATTTGAATCACATGGATACAAAGTTGTATCAAGTAATTTACGGTGCAATATTATTGGATCTTTTTGAATATCAGGGTTTAGCAAAATAATAGACTTGGACTATTTTACATCTAGGCTTACAAGATAACTAAGTGGGGAAGTAAGGGTATTTTAATCTTTTTTTTCCTAAGTGATTAGTCACCTTATTTGAAGCTTTTAGAGGGTTGTGACTCACCATTTATTGGTGACCAGCAGCTTGAGAAGAAAACAAAAAGGAAAAATGAAAGGAAAAAAAAGTCAAAAGCAAAAGGAAAGTCAAAACCACCAAATCACTTTCTTCTTCTCCCTCTCCTTCGTGGCTTCTGAACCATGGCCAATTTAGGCAGAATTTGGGGTCCGTTTTTAAAAAGGACCGTACATTTTGAGACTTTTGTTGGGATCCTAATTGAGTGTTTTCTCAATATTTAGGGTATTGCCATGTTATCTATCGATATGGAAACTTTTAGTTGTGAATTTAAGTCCCTCAAAGTGTTAGGGCAACACTTATTGGTTTTCCTAGAAATGTGACTTAGAGCCTTCGATTACCAGTAGCTATTTTCACTCAGGTTGACCGACACAACTGAAATAAAAATTGAGGTAAGACTAGTATAACACATGCATATGTACATATTTATGTTTGCTAGATGTATGACATATCAGTTAGAACGATCGTTGGTGTATCTATGTTTGCATCTTGATATTTTGAATATATAAGTTTGGCAATTCAAGATGTATGAAGTAATGCTACCAACACGAGTATGACAGAGTACTGAGTGAATGTGGTAATATGGTTGATTATACTTCCAAAAATATGAACTAGTGCTACCAACACTAATACGCCGGAGTACTGAATGCATGTGGTATTATGGCTAGTTGTACTTATAGTATGGATTGAAGCTACAAACACTAGTATGACTAGAGTACTGAGTGCATGTGGTCTTATGATCAGTCGTACTATGGTCAAGAATGTTTGAGACTTAGTTCTACGTGTTTGCCATGATTTATGAATTGTTGGTAGGTATATGGGCACTTAGCTGCAAGTCGGTTATATGTTATGTTTTATGTTTTTCTTACTGAGTCAGTCGACTCACAAATGTTATGTTATGTGCAGGTAAAGGCAAAGTCGTTGTTGAACGACAGTGAGTTTAGAGTTGGATGAAGATTGTACATATCGAGACAGTTTGACCTAGATTGTTGAATCTTCGAGACAGCTAGGACTCACGATTTTGTAGTCACTCTGCGACATCTTTTGATTATGTACAATTAAAAAATGTAGGTATGAAATCCCAAATTTCATAAACGTAATGCAGTTTATGTTTATTTATTAAAGTTTAAATTAATTTATGTTTCATTAAACTCTTATTAGCAAAATAACTTTACAAAATTTTTTATTAGCAAAATAACTTTCTTTGGTCGTGTAAATGACTATAAATTGCATTCTGCGACCATAAACGACCATTATGGTAAAATGACTAAAAATTTACATTGTGTGACTATGATGGTTGCATAGATTAAATATTTGAAGACTCGTTTGGTACGCCGTATAAGGGTCGTATTGTATTAAATAATAAAGAATAATATGTTTGGATAAAGTAATGTATTATATTAATTATTACGAATAAATTTTTTAATACAATGTATATTGTATTATTTAATACATAACAAATGATTTGTATTATCTTGTATTATAATATTTACAAAGAATTCGAGATCAACACCAATCTCCGACCCGAACATGGACCCGAGACTCAGACCCGAACCCAAACCCGAGACCCGAGATCCGGGACCTGAACCTAGATGAGGACTCGGACCCCGACACGGACTCAGACCCGGACCCCAGACTTAGACCCCGGACCCGAACACGAACCCAAGACCCAGATCTAAACTCGAACCCGGATCCGGGTCACGGATCCGTACCTAGACCCGAACTCGGACCTGGGATCGGGACACGGACCCGAACCCGGGACTCAAGACTCAAGACCCGGACCGGGACTTGGGACCCGACCTGAGACCCCAACCCGAGACCCCAACCCGAACCTGGACCCAGACCAAACCCGTAATTAGTGTTGGAGTCGAGTGTATTGAAAATATATTATAACTTTACACAATATATTAATATAAGTCAATACCAAACATAGTATTATATTAAATAATACTAGTACAATATAACAAAACGAGTCCTCAGAGAGTTACTTTGGCAAACTTCTCATGTGTTTTTAATTTAGGTTTTTAAATATTTCAGAAATTCAATGCTCTTACATAATTAAAATTGTGCTAGTTTCTTGTTCAGGTAGAAACTAGAAACCGGTGACGAACACTAAACAGTCAACTCAGTTCCGTCCGTTTGAGTGAATGGATGGAGTCGACATCTCTGCGAATTCGAAGCTTCGAACAACTTCCTTCGCCTATGGAGTTCGAGTCTTTGATCGAATCCTCTAACTCTCCCGCCGTAAATTTCCGATTCAACTACATAATTTATTTCTCTGTTTTTTTTTTTTGTTCAATCAGTGGTAGGACTCTCAATCTTTCGTTTATCTATGGCATACAAGGTTTTTAAAGGTTGCGTTAACGACTGGAAAGCTTTTTCCAAGTGGAAGCCCTCCAATGGCGGTCTCGACTATTTGCTGGTAAAACTATGTGTGTGTTTTAATTTTTTAGTTTGTTTATAGCTCACTTGAAAATTTGGAATCTTTTCTCTTCTCAATTGCTTTTCTTTCTTAATGGAAGCTCAGGAACGGGTAGGATCATGTGTTGTGGAGGCTATGCTATCTAAATCTGCACCCGTCTTCTACGGTGATCTTAGAAGCCATGAGAGGGTAATTTCACGTTCCTTCCCGTTAATGGCATTGTAAGCATTGGATAACTGTAAGATTTTAATTAGCTTCACAACTTACTATCCCTCTACTTTTTTTAGGTTGCTTTACCATTTTCTGATTTCATTGGTTTCTGCAAGCTACGTTTGCAAAATGCTGAAGATGGTGCCGGTAGTAGTTTCGAATTGGAAAGCCATGGTATAACAGAGTCTGATTCTGTTGATGGGTGTTTGACCAATGACGGTGTTGCTCAACAAATATACTTAGCACAGGTTCAATTTCAAGGATATAGAGATTATACTTTTTCTTTCCTTGTTATTTTTAGGATCATGTTTGTGTCGGTTTTGCTTTTGAGGTGTACTTTTCCTGCTCGATTCATTTGGCACAAGAATTTATGTGTTCTCCACACAATTCAGATAGTACTGTTTTGCAAATATTGTTTGTTTGTGTATATTTCAGGTGCCAATTCTGCACGTAGAAAGTGAAGATAAGGTTCAGTTGGAAACACTGAGAGAAGATATTAATACGGTTTGTAAATCTCTTGGACCAGTCTGTGTTTACTACTCTATGGCCATCTAACAAAGAGTCCTTTGTTCTCACTCTGAATCTAACTACCAATTGTCTACTTCTGCAGCCTGTATTTTTGAAGGAAAAGGTTTTAGCTTCTGTCAACTTGTGGATGAACAGTGCTCAAGCTAGATCAAGTACTCATTATGATCCACACCATAACCTTCTATGCTTAGTTTCTGGCTGTAAACGAGGTAAAACTATTGTATTTAGGGAAATCTCTAGGTGGTTTATTTCAACATTATTGCATTAGCTGTTACAGAAGTTTGGATATCTCTGTTCGCTTGCAGATGTTTCATCTTTTGGACGTTTATATATATGTATATTTATATACATTATTAAGACATTTTATAAATTTATAAGTCTCATATATACTTATTAAGACTTTATATGTTCAACCAAACATTACTTTTTATGTTCTTTGAAATCATAAACTGGATTTTTATGCCACAACCAAATACAGCTATATAAACATTACAATCATATCCTCCTCCTTACAATCTAACTATTCAGAAAATTTTGAACTCTTCATAATATTATCATGGCCCATTTAGATTTGTTATTTATTAAAGAGCAGATTTAGCTATTTTGACAAGAGCTGGTTTTTATGTCTTGATCGCAAGAGGAATCTCTGTCTATATCCTATGCCTATTTTCTGGAAAATAATAAACCATTATTTTCTGAACATTGACAAGCTTGAGTTCTTTGCAGTGCTTTTATGGCCTCCTTCTGCCAGTCCCATGTTATATCCTATGCCTATATTTGGGGAGTCATCAAATCATAGGTAATCCAATAATCTATTCTTTTTTCCTTGTCTGCATATCAATTTTTTTAATTTAAAATTTATTGTGATTGGGGTGTGTGTGAGATAGTAATCAGGTATCTGTTCTTGATGTCTACAACTTTTAATTACTTTTTTCTTTTCCATTTCTATTGTTTTTGGTTTTGTGGCAGTTTGCTTGCTGTAGAAAATCCAGATTTGTTAGTTTATCCACGAGCAAAATGTTTAATGGAGTACTCACAGAAGATTATTCTCCATGCAGGTGATGCCCTTTTCATTCCCGAAGGATGGTAAGCTTTAATTCACATCTGTGAAACTGTTTATTTGATTTGGAGCCTTCTTGTTCCTGTTATAATCTTATGTAGATACATTGTGACTATGATCTCTACTTATTCTTGTTACTTGCTCATTATCTGCCAGTTCCAATCTTATTTCAGTTGTTTATGGAGTTGATGTTTATTTTTACTAGTATTATGAATCCTCTATTCTCGAGCAACTAGAATTGATGCATGCATATGCATATATTGATATTTAGTTGCTAGGATCCTTGTTATGTGATTTATTTTGATCGTCATATTTTTTTACTCTCTCTAGTTTGTTACTTGAATAGTGTTTTGCTAATTGATTTTCTTACATTAGGTTCCACCAAGTGGATAGTGATGATTTGACTATAGCAGTTAACTTTTGGTGGCCGTCCAATATTATGTCGGGCATGTCAGAACATATGGATGCTTATTATTTGCGAAGGATATTAAAAAGGTGGTGGTTGATTAATTCTTTTAATGAAATGATCGGGTTAGTAATTTAAAAACTAACTTTTGATTGTTTTTCTTTATATGGGTACGTGTTCCTTCTTTCAATCCAAATTTACATGAAAGACTGGCAGACAAGGAAATGGTATGTGTCTCATTCACATATTTATATATGTGTAGTACTTTTTCTTTACTTTTCCAAAAAAAAAACGAAAAAAATTGTATTTGTAAGGGGAACATACAAGAGCAGAAAAGTGGTCGAAGAACCACAAAAACAGAGGTGTAATGTAAAAGTTTGTAAAATAAAGGAAGTAGAGTTTTGGTGAAGTATTTTAAAGAATAGAGTAGAGAAACCGATGTGAGTGCTCTAACTACTTTGCTAATATACATAAATAGTCAGCCAATTAGCTGTTCTACAGCTTTAGAAGAGTCATTCCTAAATTAGTTTAAATTTTCCTACATCATCCCTTAAGAAAAATGTGTCATTCGCAAATTGCTTGTCGGAATTTTCAAGGAACAACTGACCTTGGACCAATGGGTTACTTCTTTATCCATTTGTTAACCATTTAACTTAGTTTATTGATGAGAACCTGCAACTCAATTAGCAGCAACCAGCAACAAAAACAACACACCAGCAGCAGTAAACACAAATAACCAATACACCAGCAACAAGAACTCTCAAATATCCAGAACCCAATGAGAATGATTCAAAATGTCAGTTTTTATTGAATTGAAACAAACTGAGGTCCTCTTCTACACATGGCAGAGAGCTAAGGTAGCTCTCTACTGATGCAGTAGAGAATTCTCTATTACAAAATGCCTAATCGAAATGAACACTCCTTTCCCATACAAAAGGCAACTCACAACTAAGTACAATTACCCAAAATACCCCTGCCTATGCCAACACATCATTGGTTTTACCTTGCTTACCCCTTCTAGCATAGGTAAATTTAATTGGAGGCCTCACATTTGTATCATTACCCCCCCCAAAATCCCGAACCTTGTCCCCAAGGTTGAAATTCGGAAACTGGGCTGCAATGGTGTCAAACTTCTCCCAAGTAGCTTCGAAAAGAGGCAAATCTTTCCAACGAATCAACACTTCAATAGGAGCTCCTGTAGGTGTAGGCCTTTGACGCACATTCAAAAGTTCAGCAGGTTCGACCAACAACTCCAAATCAGCAGTCAATGTAGGAGGAATGGTAGGAGACGAGTGAGCTGTACCCACCGCAGCACGGAGTTGGGACACATGGAAGACGGGATGAACTGCGGAGGATGTGGGAAGATCCAAATGATAAGCTACGGCACCAATCCTTTTCAGAACAGTAAAGGGCCCATAGAAACGAGCAGCGGGCTTCTCGTTCTTGCGGAGGGCTAAGGACTTCTGTCGGTAAGGACGTAGCTTGAGAAAGACTCGATCGCCAACCGCAAACTCCACATGGCGACGGGAAGAATCAGCTGCTGCCTTCATCTTGTGTTGAGCACGCAACAAGTGCATTTTGAGGTCATCGAGGAACCCATCTCGTTCTTCCAGATACTGCTCTAGGGCTAAGACCGAAGTGGATCCCTCCGAATACCGGATTAAGGCTGGCGGTTCACGCCCATACAACACCTTGAATGGAGTGCAACCCAAGGAGGAGTGGAAAGTAGTATTGTACCAGTACTCTGCCCAAGACAACCACTTGGCCCATGCCTTAGGCCGATCAGAGGCCAAACAACGAAGGTAAGTCTCAAGGCAACGATTGACCACCTCCGATTGGCCATCAGTTTGAGGGTGGTAGGCGGTGCTATGGCGGAGTTCAGTACCCTGAAGGCGGAACAGCTCAGCCCAAAAATGACTGAGAAACACGCGGTCACGATCCGAGACTATGGTCCGAGGAACCCCATGCAACTTGACCACCTGATGAAGGAAGGCTTCTGCAACTGTGCGAGCTGTAAAAGGATGCTTGAGGGCGATAAAGTGACTGTATTTGCTCAAACGATCCACAACCACTAAGATCGTGTCAACGCCTTCCGATTTTGGCAACCCCTCAATAAAATCCATAGTCAAGTCCTCCCAAACCTGGGCGGGAAGATCTAAAGGCTGCAAGAGACCCCCCGGTGACATGGCCAAGTGCTTGTTCCGTTGGCACACTTCACAAGCGCGCACAAAATTCCCCACATGCGCTTTCATACTGACCCAATAAACATCGCCCCGAAGGCGAAGGTAAGTCCGATACTCCCCCGAATGACCACCGATTGGAGAGCTATGGTATTCCCGAAGGAAATGTGGAATCAAGGATGATGTGGCAGCCAAAACAAGTCGTTTCCGATACAACAGACGCTGCTTCTCGAAGGTAAAACCCAAGACATCCTTCCCTTGTTCCAAATCTGCCACTACTCGAGAGAGGAAAGGATCTTGCTTAATTTCTTGTTCAATCACCGTCCAATCCAACCATGTAGTAGTAGTAAGGATAGAGCATTCGAGAGGTTGCACTCGAGACAAAGCATCCGCAGCTCGGTTACCCACCCCCGGCCGATAATGGATATCAAAATCATACCCCAAAAGTTTGACCAACCATTTCTGATGTTCCGGAGTGACCAATCGTTGTTCCAAGAGGAACTTCAAGCTTTGTTGATCGGTACGGACAATAAAACGGCGACCTAGCAAGTATGGCCTCCACTTAAGGACCGCCAACACAATGGCCATTAATTCCTTCTCATAGATGGACTTAAGTTGAGCTCGCGGTTTCAGAATCTGACTGAAGTAAGCAATAGGTCGCCCTTCTTGCATCAAAACCGCTCCTAACCCATATCCGGAGGCATCCGCTTCAACCACAAATGGCTTGGCAAAATCTGGAAGGGCTAACACGGGGACCGTAGTCATTGCTGTTTTGAGAGACTCAAAAGCTTCGGTTGCTGCCGAAGACCAAGCAAAGCTATCCTTCTTCAATTGATCTGTTAGAGGCCGAGCAATAGAACCATAATTCTTGACAAACTTGCGATAATACCCCGTAAGACCAAGGAACCCTCGAAGTGCTTTAATCGAAGTAGGGAGAGGCCACTCCAACATGGCTTTGATCTTTGTATCATCCACCGCAACCCCTTGGCCACTCACCACATGTCCCAAGTACTCAATCCGTCGCTGTCCAAACGAACACTTCTTCCTATTAGCAAAAAACTGATGCTGGAGGAGAGTTTGAAGCACGAGCTCAAGGTGCTGTAAGTGTGTAACTTCGTCGGGACTATATACCAGGATGTCATCAAAGAACACCAAAACACAATCTCGCAACCAAGGCTTGAATAGCGCGTTCATCTGAGATTGGAAGGTGGCCGGAGCATTAGTAAGACCAAATGGCATGACCAAAAACTCATAATGGCCCTCATGAGTGCGAAATGCCGTCTTGTGGACATCTTCAGGCCGCACCCTGATTTGATGGTAACCTGAGCGCAGATCAATTTTGGAGAACACTTGAGCACCATGTAATTCATCTAAGAGTTCATCAATGACCGGTATGGGAAACTTATCTGGAATAGTGGCTCGATTAAGGGCACGGTAGTCCACACAGAACCGCCAACTACCGTCCTTCTTTTTGACCAACAACACCGGGCTAGAGAAGGGGCTGGTGCTATCTTGGATGATCTTGGCGCCTTTCATTTGGTCAATCAACCGCTCAATCTCATCCTTAGTGATCTGGGGGTATCTATACGGCCGAACACTAACTGGAGCTGCATCCGGGCGTAAAGTAATAGCATGATCATGTTGTCGAGGTGGTGGTAGAGTCCGGGGCTCCTCAAACACTGCTGTATATCGCTGCAACAAAGCGGAGATAGCTTCGGAAGGTTTTTCCTCTGCAACCACCACCGCCGAATAGCCTAGCTCCACCCAAACCCCCACTTTTTCTGATTGTAAGGTTGCCATTAAAGTCTTCAAAGAAACCGGTGTCTTGTGTAAGGTGGGATCCCCTTGTAGAACCACCCGTTGATTACCGAGATTGAACTCCATAGTATGCTCTTGCCAATGATGGGTGGTTTTTTGTAAAGTATTCAACCATTGTACTCCCAAAATCACATCTGTATTACCCAAGGGAAGTGGAAGGAAATCATCCACAATGTTAATGCTTTGCAAAGTCAGCGGAACGCCTCGGCAAACCCCCGTGCCTTTGATCGCTTGTCCACTACCCAACTGAACCCCATAAGCTTCCGTGCTTGTAATGGGCAGCTCCAACTTGGTGGCCAAGTCCACCGTAACAAAGTTGTGGGTTGCCCCACTATCAACTAACACCACCACATCATGACCAAGGATAGACCCCAACATCTTCATCGTCTTCGGAGGGGTTAATCCCACCACCGAATGCAACGACACCTCCACAGTTTGGGCTTCCGTCGCTGCCTCCATTGGCGGTAGTCCAACCATTTCAGCAATTAAATCATCCGGAGGCTCTTCTTGGGCTTCATCTTGTACCACAATCACCACCAATTCCGCTTCTTTGCATTCATGTCCTCGAAACCAGCGTCCATCGCACTTAAAACAAACACCCCTTGCTTTCTTTTCTCTCAATTCAGCCTCGGTGAATCGTTTGAAGTGGGTCGGAGAAGATGTTGATGAAGCTGAAGTGGATTTACTTTGAACCGAAGTAGTAGAGTAAGTTGGTGAAGTGATAATGTGAGGTGCACGTGATTCTGGAAGAATTAGAGAATTGGGCCGACTGTTAAATGGTCTATTTGACCCAACTTTATGACCCCTCACCAAAGCTTGATTAGCTTCAATAGATTCAGATAATTCCATGGCCCTAATTAAGCCATTTGGATGCAAGAGCCGCAATGGACCTTGTATATCCATTTTGAGCCCATTAACATATGCAGCTTGCAATCCCTGGTCACCCATCGTCCCCATAGCAGCAGCCAACGATTCAAACTTCCGACGATAATCTTGCACCGATTCCGTTTGGCGGAGAGCGAAGAACCGGTCATAAATTGTTCCCTCATGAGCGGATCGAAACCGGCGAAGGAGCATCGCTTTCAATTCCTCCCACGAGCCGATGGTATGCCTGGAATTCTCCCAACGGAACCAGTTAAGAGCCGCCCCCTCTAAGCACAAAATCGCAGCTTCTAATTGCTCCGCCGGCGTCAATCTCTGCAACCCGAAATATCGGTCAGCCCTGTAAGTCCATTCATCGGGATCTTCGCCGGAGTACACAGGTAGCTCAATCTTTCTTGCCCGAAACTCCGATCGCCTTCCTCCGTCTCCATCTCGCCCGTTCGACCCTACCACTGCCGGCGATGGTGGTCGTTCGTTTACAGAACGTCGACCTGAGCTTTGCGTCGGCGCCTGGCTCTCCCGGAGTGCACACATCTCGTCGGCCATCCTCGCTTGACCATTCAAGCACAATCGGATCTGCTCAGCTAGTCCCGTGACTGTTCGATCCTGGGATTCCTTGAACTCTCCGAGGATCACTTTGATGTTATGAATATCTTGCTTTACACTGTCCAGCCCTTCTTCGATCCCTTCTACCTTCTTCTCCATTCTCGTGGACGGCATCCACCAGGTCCGGCCGGCTCTGATACCAAATGATGAGAACCTGCAACTCAATTAGCAGCAACCAGCAACAAAAACAACACACCAGCAGCAGTAAACACAAATAACCAATACACCAGCAACAAGAACTCTCAAATATCCAGAACCCAATGAGAATGATTCAAAATGTCAGTTGTTATTGAATTGAAACAAACTGAGGTCCTCTTCTACACATGGCAGAGAGCTAAGGTAGCTCTCTACTGATGCAGTAGAGAATTCTCTATTACAAAATGCCTAATCGAAATGAACACTCCTTTCCCATACAAAAGGCAACTCACAACTAAGTACAATTACCCAAAATACCCCTGCCTATGCCAACACATCATTGGTTTTACCTTGCTTACCCCTTCTAGCATAGGTAAATTTAATTGGTTTTACCCAAAATACCCCTACTGATGCAGAAAAGTGGTCGAAGAACCACAAAAACAGAGGTGTAATGTAAAAGTTTGTAAAATAAAGGAAGTAGAGTTTTGGTGAAGTATTTTAAAGAATAGAGTAGAGAAACCGATGTGAGTGCTCTAACTACTTTGCTAATATACATAAATAGTCAGCCAATTAGCTGTTCTACAGCTTTAGAAGAGTCATTCCTAAATTAGTTTAAATTTTCCTACATCATCCCTTAAGAAAAATGTGTCATTCGCAAATTGCTTGTCGGAATTTTCAAGGAACAACTGACCTTGGACCAATGGGTTACTTCTTTATCCATTTGTTAACCATTTAACTTAGTTTATGCTTCAATCTGTTTTATAGTCTGGGAAATCAAATTCACTTTGCTTTCTTTTTTTAATATTTGTAATGCAATGTTTTTACTGAACAGTACTAAATATTTGTTTGCACATTTTTAACTATAACAGAATGAAGTCCTGTGTAAGTTATCATCTTCAGAGATACAGAATATGAAGAGGCATACATGTGCACTGCCTAGTAGTGGGGAAGCAGGTAAAATTTTTTAGGATTCTATTTTGAGATTTGGTTTCATTTTCTCGTGGATAAAAAGGTAGAAATATACAGCTGTTTTAATTTGATATCAGGTTCTAGCTCCGGTGAATTGAATTTGGCATGTGGAAGAAAAGGTTTCAAAGGAAGAGAGCTGGAGCAGAAAACTAAGTTGAATGATCTGGAATCACATGCCATTCAGGCTCTTCACGAGCTTGTTTCTTTAGTTCATGATCGCATTAGCGCTGCAGATTGTGGTGAACTTGTGCAATCTGAACCAATAAGAAGTTCTGCTGTTAGTGCTGAAGTTGAAAGTAAGAAAGCTACGAGAACTAATTCTTTTTGCTTAGAAGATGATCCGGCCGCTAAAATCCTGTGGAACCTTGAAGCAAGCACACTTGAAAGTGTCTTTCTTGCCATGGCGGTGAGTATATTTCCAATCTATTTTGTGTACACAGCTCAAGTCTCGTGTAGAGCTAGATTTTGTATTTTGGCTGCAATTTATAAATTGTACTTCAAACCCATGAGGCCTTGGGTTTAATATCTTGTGGGGACCTACCTAGGAGTTGGACTACAACGATTGTAGGTTCCAGTGATGGGACATATATGATATATTTATTTGTTTGTATCTATTGCACTTTAATATGCATCCCATACCATAAAGGTGGGATAGTTCAAGGACAAAATGTCAGTGAAGAAAGGTTTTGCTTTCTAAACTATAAAGCAGTAATAAAGGAATTTAGAAAGGTGGCAGAATTTTTGTGTGGGTGGTGATACCATTTTTGGAACTTGAATTCGGGTGCTATAAAATAATGTTTTGGAGTTCTTTGTTTGCTTTTATTTTGAATTTTGTTCTTTATATGGTTCTGGAGTTCTTTGTTTGCTTTTATTTTGACTTTTGTTCTTTATATGGTTGTGGGGCTAACTGTTTGGACTACGACTACTAAGTTCAAGAACATGCCTATATCTGATGCAGTCAGATATAGGTTTCTGGAACATTTGGGTAGAAAGAGTATCTTTGGTTCAACTCTATCAGTACTAGAAGAAAATGCAGATTATTAAACAATGGTGATGCTAGAGTTTTAATTTGCAGTACATTTAGTCTTTCATGAAGTGTTTAATCTGAGATTCACTGACTAATTCTTATTTTGTTCATGGAAAGTTAGTGTTTTATTTCTCGAGTCTTTCTTAAGTATTTACTTCTGCACATATCTTTTTTTCAGTTTAACTTCCCAAGAACTCTAGAGGCTTTAATACTTCACTTGCTTTCACCAGTAGCAGCAGAAGTCCTTACACGTAAATTTGACGAGCTTGATCATCTGACCACTAAGGAAGATCGGTACACACTAGTTTTCTTTATTCATATGAAAATTTCTTCCCTACGTAGTGACAAAGGAAAGAAATCCTAAATTAATTATCATTACAGGAACAAGTTCTACCAGGTTTTCTATGGTGCCTTTGATGACCAGTTTGCTGCAATGGATGCTATTCTAAATGGGAAAGAATCATTTTCGCTCCAGGTAATAAGTCACTTCTTTCTATCGAACCATTTCTTTCTTTCAAAGCTTCAACAAATATAGCACCTCAATTTCTTGTTGGAGTTTGCAATTGTAGGTTTGTTGAACATTAACCTTCTGATATGAAAGAGTATTGTTGATAAGCTCCTGGTTCAGTGATTCTCAAATAATAGAACACTTTCAATAGCAGCAGAATACAATAGAGAAAATAATGGAACAGTAGCAAATTGTATGAATAATGATATTATGGAAGCTTTATTGAATTAGGAAAAAGAGACTCAAGTCTCTAACAAAAGAGAGAGAGAGAGAACTCTCCATGATGCTGATAATTATCTCAATTCTTGCATAAAACAAAACAATAGCTCCCCTTTGGCACTAAAAAGCCTTCACTCCCAAAATAACTAACTGCCAGCTCAAATCCCAATAGACCAAGCTTAACCCTGACCTGTGTATCTTGCACCCCTTCTAGTTCTAGTGTAGGTGAATTAGGTCTAGCAATCTTGAGCCCGTGAGTCCGAGAAAACCCTTCAGCTCCTTAATTGACGTAGGCAGCGGCCAATCAAGCATCGCTTGACTTGGAAAAATTATGCACTTAATTGATAATGCACATCAGTAAAAAAAAATAATAATAATAATTAATAAAAAACTAAAAAAAAATGGGATTCCTTCTCTTTTTATCCACAGATTATAGAATTGGAATCATTTGAGGAGCCTTATTACCGGATTAATTTGGGATTGAGAGTACAAAACTCTTTATTTTTGGTGCAGGCATTCAAGAATGTGCTGGACAAATATTTAGGAGTAAACTTCGTTGGGTCTTCAATACCAGGGATCAGATGAAGTGTCTGTTGAGCCACAAAGTTGGTCCCTCTAGAATCTTAAGGGAGCAAATTAATGCATATTTTCTGTAAACCTTTTCTTCTTTTAAAATTAATTCCAATTTTGACTATAACAGTAATGCTGTATGAGTCCTAACATGTTTTTTTTTTCCTTTAGTTGGACATACCTTGTATGTTTTCATGGAAACCAATTTGATACTTTAGTACTAGCTTTCTACAGCTATTTTTTTTTTTTAAATAAATAAATGAACTGAAAATATTTGAGGTATACGACAACAAACAGAACAGGTATGTTAGGTTAATGTTACTTATATTTAATTATATTCTTAGTTTTCTTTGAAGTTGTGTGTATTTTCATTATAGGACCCGAATTTTTAAAGCAGCCAAATTGTAAGTCCGAACTGTTTTTTCTTATCATAGTCATCTAAAATATAGAGATAGAGTTACAATTAGTGACTAGCGGCCTAAATTAAAACGACCAAAACCTAAATATTAGGGACATTTTCATCAATTAATTTTTCATAAGTGTGTATCCCTAATCATGCAGTAATTAAACAACAAAAAAATTACCAATTTCACCTGTACACACATGGTCAGTTTGACATAGCTGTGCTGTGAAGAAAAACAGCTTAGTTGGTTGTGAAAAAAATAACTGTAACAGAACTGTAGAAAAATACTGAGCAAAGTGTTTAGTAAATTATAAATTTTAAAGTGTTGGTTAAGATTTTATTATAATGATTATGATAATGTTATAATCTAGTTTCATTATAGTCGCAAATATATAAAAATTTATGTTATATAATTTTTTTTTTTTTATATATTTTTAATTATTTTCTCCTAAAGTATAAAATTATATACATTTGATTAAAATAAATTGCAGTGT
This sequence comes from Cannabis sativa, assembly GCF_029168945.1. NCBI lineage: Eukaryota > Viridiplantae > Streptophyta > Magnoliopsida > Rosales > Cannabaceae > Cannabis > Cannabis sativa. The sequence continues at coordinate 14,708,488 of NC_083610.1, forward strand.
TTTTAAATTATATTTTTACTTCTTATAAAAAATATATAAAAAATTTAAATATATAAGATACTCTAGATTGATGTTGAACGTTAATATAAAATATAATATATATATTTTTTAAAAGTATTAAAATATTAGGGTAAATACTATTTTGGACCCTCTGTTTTATAAAAGTTACCAATTGGACCTTGTGTTTTGTTAAATGACAAAATGGACCCTGTATTTTCTAAAATAGTACAAATAGGACCCTGAATTGATTTTTTGTCAAAATAAAGTTTAATTTTAATCTGATCTAAAAGTGTTATGACAAAACTGTTTACATTTTTTGTATCTGTTCTTATTAAGCATTGTCTTCAAGTTGGTTGTATTAAAAAAAAAGTTGTCAAAAATTGAGCTCAAGGTCCTATTTTTACTATTTTAGAAAATATAGGGTCCATTTTGTTATTTAACAAAACACAGGGTCCAATATGTAACTTTTGCAAAACATAAGGTTCAAAATGGTATTTACCCAAAATATTATTTATTTTATTATAATTTATTTTAAATATTTTATTTTTTAAGATATAATAAATAAGTAAATATATTGTTAGTATAAATAAATTTATTATAGTTTTTAATTAAATCATTTTTTTTTTAAAAAAAGTTTGGTTGTACCAGCTTTAACTTTTAGTCGTAGTTTTTTTATAAATTTTTTAATAAGTTGTTTTTGAATTGTTTACAAACACTTTTTTATCACAATTTTTGTAAAAAGCACCTTTTAGCTTTTTTAGGTTAAGATGCAAAATGATCTTAAATTTAAAAGTTGAATTAGTTAATGTCCATTTTTTAAAAAAATAGTAAAATTGTCAAATATAATAAATTAGCTAATAAAAATTATAAAGATACATTTAATACATATTAATTTTTTGAAAAATTATATAATAATTAAATTAAGTTATATAAAATTTTTAGTATTGCATATTAATATATTGTAACAAAAATGAATAAATATATTAGATAATTAAATATATATATATAATAATATTTGATATAACGTATCACTGAAAGTTAATATGCCGTAATAATAAAATTATATACCACAAAGAAATTATAATAATACTAAGCCTAATAAATTAATACTCAAAATATATATATCAATGCTAACAAAATTATATATACCACTATTAAAATATGTATACCATACTAAATTTTTTATGTATAATTATTATATATAATAAAATAGAAATTAAACATCATCTTAAATAATAATATACTATACACAACCAAAAATATATACCATACAACAAAACATATATACATACAATAAGAAATAAAACAAATTAATATAAAGTGTTACACCCAATTTTCGAAAAATCGAAAAAAGTCAACGCGACTTTGACCAAGACTCATAAATGTCAAATAAATCAAGACATCCTTCTTGAGGGCCCCATGGCACTTCTAGAGGGCTCGAAAACATCAACCAACCATTTGACGTTGGGACTCACACACCTAAGTGTGTCCAAACTAGGGTTCATGGGCCCGCACGAGTGTTTTTATTGTAGAAATCTCAATCCGCCAAGGAAACCAATAAGGACTTGACTTGTTTGGGCATGAAAATGACTTGAGTTTATGCATAAAGTCAAAATAGCACTAAAACCACAAGAAAAAGAGGAATAAGTGACCACTGCCACAAGAAAATGACAGTGCTCTCCAGTTTTGGTGACCACTGCCACAAGGAGATGGCAGTGGTCACTCCTCGCAAACCATGGAAGGAAAATTGTTTGAATGGGTTCCCTCGACACCAAGGAGTAAAAAACAAGTGAGAAATTTTTTTTTCTACCTAGGAATCGCCTTAGGTGACCACTGTCATAAGGGGATGGTAGTGCTCCCCATCATTGGAGACCATTGCCATTGTGGAGTGGCAGAGGTGGACTAAAGAGGAGGCAAGTAAGATTCTTTGCCAGTAATGCATTTTCATCAATAATATGTCAAAATCAAGTGAAAGAAGCCACCAACCTTTAGTCGACCAGTCATCTGCTAGTGCATCTCTAACCGGCCAGGGGAGTGAACTCCCTTCCCGAGGCATTTGGAAACAAGCAACACAAAGGCCAATCTTCAACCAACTAGGGCCAAAAACTAGTGGAAACACCCAAAAAATAATCTGAGATGTATTACTAATACCGTCTACATCAACTGGTGCGATCTACCTCCTGTCAATATACCGACTACATCAGCCAACTGGGGGATCACGGACAGCCAGGCCCTACCAAGTACAGGGCTGGCCAACCATGGACAATTGCCCAGCATAGGCTTGGCTGGCTAGGACCAATCTCCCTACTTGGCAATGGTCGGTAAAGGCTAGCAACATAACACAAAGTTGGCTTACCTCCACCATATACTCTCCCAGAGTATGGCCGACCAAACTCTGACACATTCGAGCTTGCAGCCCATCCAAGGAGGGCCAATCAGCCAAGTCCTTGCAGTAACGGATCCTTCTATGCAAGCATAGTTGGACCAAATAAGGGACATGATTAAGGGCCTTGCTCGTCCAAAACTTTCAGACCTTGAGCTAGACAGGTCAAGGGGATCACCAATTCTCGGCGTATATAAATTCCTTACCCTTCCCCAAGTTCAAGATGCCGATATGGAAGATGTATACTAGGCAAGAAGACTCACTAGCACACATCAAGTACTTGGAGATGTAGCTCAATCTCAAAAGATTACTGGTGTTGTGTAGTGTCGCATATTCCCGGTAACTTTGTTGGAAACAGCTCAACAATGGTACTTCAAACTTGCCCTAAGAAGATTCAATTCTTGGAATGAGTTTTCTCAAGAATTCTACACACAATTCTCGTCCTCAAGGCTTATACCATCGTAGGTAGAAGACCTTGTAGAAGTCAAACGACGATAAGGAGAACCTTTGAAGGATTACATCCAGAGGTTCATGGACGAGGCCACTAAGGTCAAAGGCCTTACAAAAGAAGGTCGATATACGACCATACTGTTGGGAATTATTTTACCAGGATCTTAGATCTACTCACAAGTATGTTTATTAACATCCTAAATATGAACTTTCTAAAACGATAAAATAAACACATATAAAGTTAAGAAAACCTTACATTGATGCAGCGGAATAAATGTCTCCTTCCACTCAGATCTCTAACCCGATTCCTTTACGTAGCGAGTATAATCAAGATCTGAGCCCGAATCTCCTTCTTCTTCAAGCTTTGATCCTTCACAGTCTTCCAATCTATGATTGAGTTACTGCTTACTGTGTGTGGGCACTTACTCTTTCACTAGGGTCACGAAAAAGATGAAGGAAAAGAGGGAGAGAGGTTTCGGCCAAGGTAGAGAGTGAGGGAAGGCTCAGTTTTTCTGAAGAGAGAAATTTCTGTCAGAAAGCTAATGAAAGCATGTATTGTGAATGAGCCATCACTTTCTATTTATAGGCAACTTACTAGGTTTAGGTTTAGAATTATTTGGCATTAAAATAATGAAAATATTAATTTGAAAAAGCCTTATAAGTGGCCGGCCATAGGTGTTGTAATGGGCCCCACTTAATTTTGCAATTTTATCAAATTTTATCTCTATTTTCTCAAAAATGCCAATTTTCCAATTCTAACCTTTTAAATGCCAAAACTAATTATTTAATAATTAAAATACATTATTAAATAATATTGTCATTTAATTTAATTATTAATTAGACATATAAAGTCTATTAATAAATAAATAAACCTAGAAAACTCTTTTCCTTACAATTTCACCCCTGAATAGTGAAAATTCATAAAATCAGACATAGTCTAACTTTAGAATTATAATTGATCAATCACGAATCAATTAATGAGTCTTATAAGCAGAATGTTCTCAACTAGAATGGGGACCATGGATCTATATGCTGAGCTTCCAATAAGTGAACCAAATTTACCAAGTAAATTCCTACTTATTAATTCTTCGTTGAATCCACTCTTAGAACTTAGAATTGCACTCTCGTACTTATATAGAGCATATTGTATGTTTCACGATACCAATATACTATCTCATTTAACCATTGTTATAATCTTATTGTGATTTAAAGATCCTCTATATAGATGATTTACATCGAGATGGGATTTCTTTACCGTTCTCACCCCTCAATGTATTTTGCCCCTTAAAACACTTAGCTACTTCGTAAATGGTGTTTAATGATCTAATAATTAGTCGGTTAAACAAGAGCTCATCCATTTACTTCTATTTGCTAAGCTCGAAGGGAATCATCACTTAACTTCTATACACCAAGTAGAAGCTATAGATTCCATATTTATGTTCAAGACTCCCACTCAATCATACTATCATGTTCCCAAAATATACGTATCACCCCGACCCAAAAGTAGGCTTAACTAATAAATCAAAGAACATGAATAGCACTCCCGAGTTGAGCCCAAGCATATCGGGATTTAGATTCTTTTCAATCTTAAGATCAACTACCGATATTGACTTGGAAAGATATGTATAACGGTAAGTTTGTAATATCTTAACTTAGTTGCAATATCGGTCCAGTCCAATGTATACTCCATACATTCGAAACTAGTATACTTTACTAATGTCCTGGAAAGAACATAACACTTACTCCAAGTGTAAGTACACATCATCGCTGATTATCACATTAGTGTAAATCCAATAACACTGATGAAACAGGGACCAAAACTTTTGATTCATATGATCACAATCACATTCCACCGTGTTGACGATACCGTAATTGTGAATAAACATATAATCCGGATTTAACCGATTTTGTGTGTATGAATGTAATAAACATATTAAACATATTAAACCATTAGCATGTAAAATTCATGCAAACATCAATCACTTCAAATTTCTTATATTGATAACTAATCGGATTGAAAAAAGTTTTATTTAGGGCATAAAACCTAACAAACTCCCACTTGCACTAATATAAAATAAACTGTGCAAATAGGTCAATCTGATGTCTTGATCTTTAGATCAAGTGTAGTATATTTGAATCCACCCAAACTTCTGGAAACAAGTTCATAAATACTCTTATGAAACATCCTTTACTATATGCTTTACTCATCAAGGGATACTGAAATCTTTACTGTTTTAAAAGTACATCTGAATTAACAGAGGACATATCTCTCATATTTTAAAATATGTAATTGAGATAATACGGTGTAGACTTTTCTTCGGTTGATATAACTTTACCGGTATTTTCGAATAGACCAAGTTATAGTTCTTCTCTGGTAGAGCTTGAATTATTATACAATAATTCCTCCACCCCCAAAGTAAGCACCATCTGATATAAATCGAAATTAGATGGTGAGATACAAGGACAACTGATACACAGTTCCTTAATATCTGACATATAGATCACTTTTATAAATCCTTCTTGAATATCTTCTAATGTTCCCTATTTGATTACATCTCAGATAGCTCCCACTCAATAATGTATGTCTGGTTAAATAATACTTTTAACCTCTGATTGTTTAGAGAGTTACCTAGTTGTGACTTTTGTATTAGTCTGAAACTTTAAGTCAAGACTAAGTCATCAACATAGCAGACTAGTATTTGAAGTGAAAAATACATGCCAGAGATTAAGTAATCAAAATTAAGATACCATCAAATTTTATGAGGATTAAGAATTCTATGTTCAAGTCATTTGAATGGACTGAACTAGAGTTCTTTATCTTATTCTCATAATTCTGATAAGCTATACCTATCCATGTGAATGGTTAGATTTGCTTTTCAGTAGTGTTCTTAAGTACCTATCACAATTATCAACCTAATGAAGATGGGTATAGAACTTTAAAATTCTCCCACTCAATTAAGGTAGTGTGAAACTTTAACAAAGAACTTTCAAAGGTATCAAACTTTTACTTACAACAGTAAAATCGAAATGGAACATACAATCAAGATCAAGAATTTATATTGACAATAGCTGACTCATTATATTACTTCTATGTTTAAACAAGATATGTGTTTCATAGGGAATTGTGGAATAGACTCCACCCCTAAGAATATACATGTAGGGTACTATGGATAACCTCCACCCCTAAGTATATAGAGATTATGATCCACCCCTAAAGGTTGTAAAGATCATGATTCTCTAAGTGTGATAGAGTTTATGTGGAGTTGAATACTATCCAGAGTTCATTAGATATAAAAGATCGTTGAACTGCATAGTTTTCTTAACTTTTCTCCACCCCTATCAGATCATAAGATCCTTTTATTAAACAAATTCTTAATAATTGTATGAGAATTAACAATTATGATAAACATAGAAATAATTTCTAATGTTTATATAATATAACTCTATGAAGAGTTGTAAATATTATAGAATTTGTATCAATAATAAAAACACTTACACATACAAACATACAAATATAATGTGGTAATAATTGATGAAGATAAATTAAATGAAGCTCAATCTCATAAATTGCAATAGGGAATTTCGAAAAAAAAAAATAAACTTTATTAATAATAAAAAAAATATTGCAACAATATGAGAGAAACAGGGATAAATATCCCTAACTAAAATTTGAAATCCAAATTGTCTTTAAACTAAAACAATTAATTCAAAAAATAAATTGAAGAGCTTCATCTTCATCTGGACGATTTCACCCTTGGTCCAGCTTGCTGATCCAACTCAATTGAGTTCAAGTAGCTTGGCCTATAAGAAGAAGAAAACAAATAAACAAAGTTAGTCCAGAATTATAAATCCAATTGGATAATAATTCACTAAAACTCTTAAAGTTTATGAAAGGAAATACCTTGTTTCTTTGCAAGAAGTTTAGGACATTGGGGTTTCCAATGGCCTTTTTCATTGCAGTGGAAACACTTTCCTTTAAGTGTAGCATCACCAGAAGGAGCAGTCTTTTTCATGACTTTTGTTCGCTTCTTGGTGTTCTTCCACTTCTTCTTCGATTTGGGCTTTGAAGCAGAGGCGACATTTGCTTCAGGTTTCATCGTCCCATTACCATTACCAGGATGAGGTTTACTCCCTTTCTTCTTGGGTCCTCCAATCAAATTTTCATAAGTTTGAAGGTCATTGACTAATTCATGAAAGTCAATTTCCTTCTTATTCATGACATAATTTGATGTGTATGGTAGAAATGCTGGAGTCAGGCTGTTCAAGATAAGACTTACTTGAGTAGCACTGTCCATTTCAAAGACCATGATCCTGGGCTTCTTGGAAATAACTGGACATGAGGAGAACATGATCACGCACGTTTTGATGAGGTTCCATCCGTGCGTTAATGTACTTCTTAGTCGCGTCAAAGCGTGACTGAAGTGATGCCTTACCGAATAGCTCATTTAACTTCGTCATAACTTCAGCAGCCTTCTCAGTTTTAGAAAACCGAGTTTTGAGGGTGTCAACCATGCTAGAAAGCATAAAGTATAGAGCTTTGTCATTTGCCTTCTGCCAACGCTCATACTTTTCTTTCACAGCTTTGGATGCATTATCCCTGTGCACTTCGTGTGACGGCTCAGTTAAAACAAACAAGGCACTTTCTCCTATGAGAGCAATATTAATGTTCTCATTCCATTTATTAAAGTTAGATCCATTCAGCTTATTTTCAGTCAACAGTGATAACATGGGATTCATTTTGACAAACAGGATACTACAAAATAATAGAAATCAACAAATAGAAATTAATAATGGTTTAACACACAAAATCAATTCAGAAATTATAAGCACATAGCAAGTAGGAATGATATGAGAAAATACTTAAAAATTCAATCCTAAATAATTTCCAAGGTTTTCAACAAACTGATATCAGTGTCCCGTTTAGGCGAGAGTCAAAGCTACCATCCATTGAATAGAGTTGTCAGCTCATCTAAAATGTTAAACATTCTAGCAACCTTTTATTCGATCAAGATCAGAATCCAGCGTTGTCCCGTTTAGGCGAGAGTCAAGGCTATTCTATCTCATGAGCTTCTACCATTGTTTCGCAATTTGCAAGTCAAATATGGTCGCCACCATTAGGGTGATCTATACCATATAAAACACTTGCAAACCACTTATCATGCGAGATTAAACGGTGCGAAATTGCTAATGAACGTTCCTCCATTAGGGAGGATTACTCACTAAAACAAACGCGGTGTAAAACCCACAATGGAGATCGAATATCTTAATAATAATAAAGCTCATTATTTAAAATGTATTTTCTTTATTATTCTAATAAATAAATCTCATTAAATTCAAAATTTAAGAATTAAAATTCAAAATTAAGAATTTAATATAATATTTATAAAATTATACTAGATGGTGATTGAAATAAAATTAATTATTTCCATCTTAGTAATAATCTTAAATATAAATATTAAGGAAATTAATTTAAGTTGAATTAAATAAATAATTAGCAACTTAAAAATTTCCTTTGAGAATATATTTATTGGGTTTCGAAAAATTAAAGTATATAAAAATACAATTTTCGAAAATAATAAAAATAGAAAAGAAATACTTCAAGCAAAAATATCACCTATCTAGATTTTCTTTTGACTAGTTAATTCAATTTCTAATAATATATATATATATATATTTTAAATTCATTTATTTTTAAATTAATCAATTAAATGAAAAAATCATTGACTTGAGTTGGTCCAAGAATTAATTAAAATAAATAATTAATTCACAACTCAATCTATTTTTCAAAAAAAATTCGAAAATATTGCATAATTAAAATGCAATTTTTGAAATTGATTAATAAAATAAAGAAAAATATATATTTTGAAAATTATTTAAATTTAAGTTGAAAAATTAAATTTCAACCTAAAAATAATTTTCGATTTAATTAAGTGTCATGAAAAATCAATAATTATTTAAGTATCATGATGAAAATCAACTTAGATATTTAGATTTTTCAACTTAATTAATTGTATTAAATTCAAGAAATAAATAATTAAGTGTAGAGAAGCCTTAATTATTAATTTCTATTTAATACTAGGAAAAATATACTTAATAAAATTGTACCAAAATTAATTATTTAAATAATTAATTTCACAAAAGTATAATATTTTCCTATATAAGTATTAGAAATAATAAGTAGTCTAGAAATTACTATCTAGAAAATATCTTATTTGACTAAGTATCTTTTCAAAATTTGAAAAATATCTAATTTAAGTTATATAGAAAAAATCTAAAACTTAAATAATTTCAAATCTTGATTTAATTAAATATCACAAATTAAGTTGTAACCACTTAATTTGAAGATATCTTTTAAAGTTAATATTTGAAAAGATATTAACAAAAAAAATATCTAAGATATTCCATTTCAAGTTAATATTTGAAAAGATATTAACTTAAAAAATATCTTAAGAATCTTTAATAACTAATGCCTAAGATTCCTCAACTTGATTTAAAATTTAAATCAAATATTCAAATTTAAGTTAGTTAAGAAAAATCAGTTGATACAACTAATTTATAACTTAAATAGGAATATTTAATTAAATAAGCTCCAGAAAGAATCTTAGTTAGTTAAAATTCTATATTTAATTAAATACAAGAAAAATACAAATAGTTTATCTAGAAATAATATCTAAACTAAAAGTGTTTTTCTTAAAATTAACTTTAAAATATTAAAATGAAAATAAATTTTCATATATTTTAAAAGTTAATTATGTTGCTAATTCAATTTTATTAGGTCAAACTATTATAATTAACCTAGTACAGTTATTCAATTCAGGCAAATGGGCCTTCACAATTGGGGTAGTTCATGTGAGGGGGTGCTGGGTTCAGTATGTCGTACCCACTTCTATGGCACCCAACTCTCACACAAGGCCCAAAAGAGAGGAATTTAACCTTAAAATGAATAACTGTTATTAATTGAATAGGTCCAATAACTAAATGGACCTAAATAAAATCTATCATGGTGTGACATTTTATTTAGCAACAACCTATATGCATCTATATAATAAAATAAACATATAGGCTCACACAGGCACACTTTGGATGGATCCTATCATGTTGCTAGGTCATACACAGATGAAAGAAGATTGTAAAATTTACCTGTTACAAATTATTTACTTGACCAAGGGAGCCCATCAGATCATTAGATCTGGCAAAAAGTAACCATGGCTATTTGCAATCAAGTAATAATAGGTTTTTAAAACTTACATACAAGCTAAAAACACATACTCCTGCAACAAGGTTAGCTGGATAGTTGGAAGTAGGATTTATTTAATTTTAAATAAATAATTTCGAAAAATAAATAATTAAATAAAATATTTTAATTAATTTCAAAAAAAAATAAAAATAAATTAATTAATTTCGAAAAAAAATTTAAAATTTCGAAATTATTTTAAAAAAAAATTTAAAATTAAACCTACTATTTGAAAAATTAGGTTTCAACCAACCTAAATATCATTTCAAAATTTGCTAACTACTTTTTAAAATTAAATGTTATTTTAAAAATAAAAAATTAAATAAAAATTAGAAAAGATAAATAAAATATCTTTTCAGATTTTTAAATTTAATTTAAATAAATAAAATAACAAAATTTAAAAGTTAGCAAAATATCTTATATCTATTTAAAATTACATGATTATAAATATCTTATTTTAAATTTTAAATAAGGTCAAAATATCTAAAAAGATTTAAAAAATCTTAATAGATAAGATATTTTTAAAATATCTTAAAAGATAGGATATTTTTAAATATCTTAAAAGATATTATAAATATCTTTAAAAGATATTATAAATATCTTAAAAGATAAGATATTTTTAAATATCTTAAAAGATATTATAAATATCTTAAAAGATATTTTAAATATCAAAAAAAATATCTGACCTTAAATTTAAAAAAATATAATCAAATTTAAAAATAAGATAGATTTTTAAGCAAAAAGATAAATACTAGTTCTATTCAAATTCAAATTACACTAATATCTTGAATTAAATAAAAAAAATTAAATTAATTCAAAATGATAATTAGAATTGAATTAGGAATAGAAATAGTATATATATAAAACCATACAAAAAATTGGAAGTTAATTCCATGAAAAGGTATGAAAAATTGAAGAAAATTGAAAAAAATCGAAACTGTACGGACAGCTCTGCGATCGCAGGAAACTATCAGCACAGCCCCGATTTTGTCAAATCTTCAAAAAATCATAACTAATTCAAATAAAATCCAAATTGAGTTCTGTAAAAGGCTAACTTGCTTAATTTTTTCCATACTATCCAATAAAAATAATTCCAGAACCGAAATAACAATTATTTTTCACGAAAATTTCATAATCATCAATCAATCATCAAATAACACTCAATACAACATAATACCATCCAAAGAACATACAAACAATCGTTTTAAAGTCCAAATTACATGCAAGTAAATCAATTACCATGGCTCTGAGGCCAGTTGTTGGGAATTATTTTACCAGGATCTTAGATCTACTCACAAGTATGTTTATTAACATCCTAAATATGAACTTTCTAAAACGATAAAATAAACACATATAAAGTTAAGAAAACCTTACATTGATGCAGCGGAATAAATGTCTCCTTCCACTCAGATCTCTAACCCTTGATTCCTTTCTGTAGCAGAGTATAATCAAGATCTGAGCCCGAATCTCCTTCTTCTTCAAGCTTTGATCCTTCACAGTCTTCCAATCTATGATTGAGTTACTGCTTACTGTGTGTGGGCACTTACTCTTTCACTAGGGTCACGAAAAAGATGAAGGAAAAGAGGGAGAGAGGTTTCGGCCAAGGTAGAGAGTGAGGGAAGGCTCAGTTTTTCTGAAGAGAGAAATTTCTGTCAGAAAGCTAATGAAAGCATGTATTGTGAATGAGCCATCACTTTCTATTTATAGGCAACTTACTAGGTTTAGGTTTAGAATTATTTGGCATTAAAATAATGAAAATATTAATTTGAAAAAGCCTTATAAGTGGCCGGCCATAGGTGTTGTAATGGGCCCCACTTAATTTTGCAATTTTATCAAATTTTATCTCTATTTTCTCAAAAATGCCAATTTTCCAATTCTAACCTTTTAAATGCCAAAACTAATTATTTAATAATTAAAATACATTATTAAATAATATTGTCATTTAATTTAATTATTAATTAGACATATAAAGTCTATTAATAAATAAATAAACCTAGAAAACTCTTTTCCTTACAATTTCACCCCTGAATAGTGAAAATTCATAAAATCAGACATAGTCTAACTTTAGAATTATAATTGATCAATCACGAATCAATTAATGAGTCTTATAAGCAGAATGTTCTCAACTAGAATGGGGACCATGGATCTATATGCTGAGCTTCCAATAAGTGAACCAAATTTACCAAGTAAATTCCTACTTATTAATTCTTCGTTGAATCCACTCTTAGAACTTAGAATTGCACTCTCAGACTTATATAGAGCATATTGTATGTTTCACGATACCAATATACTATCTCATTTAACCATTGTTATAATCTTATTGTGATTTAAAGATCCTCTATATAGATGATTTACATCGAGATGGGATTTCTTTACCGTTCTCACCCCTCAATGTATTTTGCCCCTTAAAACACTTAGCTACCTGTAAATGGTGTTTAATGATCTAATAATTAGTCAGTTAAACAAGAGCTCATCCATTTACTTCTATTTGCTAAGCTCGAAGGGAATCATCACTTAACTTCTATACACCAGTAGAAGCTATAGATTCCATATTTATGTTCAGCACTCCCACTCAATCATACTATCATGTTCCCAAAATATACGTATCACCCTGACCCAAAAGTAGGCTTAACTAATAAATCAAAGAACATGAATAGCACTCCTGAGTTGAGCCCAAGCATATCAGGATTTAGATTCTTTTCAATCTTAAGATCAACTACTGATATTGACTTGGAAAGATATGTATAACGGTAAGTTTGTAATATCTTAACTTAGTTGCAATATCGGTCCAGTCCAATGTATACTCCATACATTCGAAACTAGTATACTTTACTAATGTCCTGGAAAGAACATAACACTTACTCCAAGTGTAAGTACACATCATCGCCGATTATCACATTAGTGTAAATCCAATAACACTGATGAAACAGGGACCAAAACTTTTGATTCATATGATCACAATCACATTCCACTGTGTTGACGATACTGTAATTGTGAATAAACATATAATCTGGATTTAACTGATTTTGTGTGTATGAATGTAATAAACATATTAAACATATTAAACCATTAGCATGTAAAATTCATGCAAACATCAATCACTTCAAATTTCTTATATTGATAACTAATCAGATTGTAAAGAGTTTTATTTAGGGCATAAAACCTAACACATACTGGGGGGCATCCTTCCATTGAGCGACTTCTGGAAAGATATCTGAAGGATCTCAACTAACAACAGAAAGAGTTCCTCGATAGAGTTGAAAAATTTATCAAGCTAAAGAAAGCTGTCCAACAAGCCCAGGTAGGGAAGATCAACAATAGGCAGTCACAAGGCATCCTGTAGCCCCATGACTTGCCAGGCGCACATACAGGCACTAATAACTCTAGAAAATATCCAGTGGCAAGAATACTAAGAGCAAGCGCAATAATAACAACTCTAGAAGAAACAGTGGCAGAAAAGGGAAGTTGAACACTTCTCCCACTCCACAAAACCAGAAAGACAAGGAGGAGAACTATACCTGCTTCACCCTCCTAACAGAGAAACCTAAGGCCATCTTCATGGCCACTCGGGGAACAGTCCCATAGAGAAAGCCCCCTCCCACCAAAAGGGAGTCGATCAAGAGGGACATGTCGAAGTTTTGTTAGTTTCACAATGACTTCAACCACGACACCAACGAGTCTCAAAATTTGAAAAGGGAGTGAATTCCTCATAAGGAAGAAAAATCCCCATCTGTGTTGTTATGTGTAGAACGACCAGACTTAGCAACATGGTACCTAAAATGGAGACCCAATGCCATTTTCAGTGGTAGGTCACTTAGGGGTCATCATTGGCGGACCCCATATTGCAGATGAGACCAACAAAGCTAGGGAGTGTTATGCTCGGACACTCCGTCACAAGCCCAAAAGCAACATCCTAGCTATTAAAGAAAGGGGCTCTGAGCAACCAAAGCTTGGAGAGCCCACGATCTCTTTTACAGAAGGAGATGTTGCCCAAGTCAGTTTCCCGCACAACGACTGTTATATCTCGGAAGCCTAATTATAAATAATTACAATTTATTATATATTATGGATTTATTAGGTAGTAATAAGTAGGATTATGATCCCACTAACCCAATTTAGTATAACTTATAAATTTTTGCTGTAAGTGGATAAATAAGTATAATTTGTTAATTTATAGAGATTTATTTAGAATATGTGGATATAATGTAAGTTATTTGTGAAATAAAAATAATTACAAGTTCGTCGACCTTGGAAACCCGATTGAAGACCAAAAATATCACAACAGTTTTAGTTGGTAATATTGGTGAGATTATTGAGATAAGTTAATTTTAAAATTAATAGGGTGTTTAGAGATACGAAGTTGATCAAATACCCTAAAATTAAAGATTTTTTAGTGGCTAAAAAATAATAAGATAACTATTAATAATAATGTTTTTATTAATATTATTAATATTATTATTGTCATTAATATTGTATTATATTATTATATTATTAATATTAATAAACAATATTTTTATCAGTTTAATATATATATATTATATATGTTATGTTTTTTTTTTTTGAAAGAAAGTATGTTATTAACTCAAATCAAATCAGCTGTTACAGGATCACTAATAAATCTAGGACAAGCATCTGCCCACATATGACCGCCATTAAAACTAGTAACAGACTTAGCTAGTGCGTGGGCCACACCATTCGCATCTCGCGAGATGGCACAACAAGAACCACCACCAACAGCAGCTAAAAGAGAAATAATCTCCTCAACAATTGGTTTAAATAGAAGAATATTATCAGGAAAATTAATCCAAGAACACACCACAGAAGAATCCGTCTCCACACGCGTCAAAGAGAACCCCAAACGAGCCACCCGCTTCAGTCCCTCACGTAAAGCCAGGAGCTCCGCGACCGCCACCTGAAAGTCCCCAATTCTACCCCCTGCCCATGCCGCCCACACAACCCCTTCACCATCCCGGACCACCCCCCCGAACCCCGCAAAGCCGCGGCCCGGAGTGACGGCCGCATCGACAGAGAGCACAAATTCACCCATCCCGGGAGGCCACCACCGACCGTTCCTCACCCCACCACCCCCATCCCCCCTCGGCCTCCCAACCCCACCACCACCACCCCCAACCCGACCGCCCCCCGGCCCCGAGTCACCCAAAACTCGACCGCCCGCACTCACCCCCACCCCATGAAACTCCTCCAAGGCTTCCAACGCTAGAACATCAATCACCTCTAATCGAGATTGTTTCTTCCCAAACAACACAGAATTTCTATCATACCACAACCACGACCAAATCATAGCCAACAAAGCAAAATTTTGGTGATCAAGCACATCAAAAAGATAAATAAGCAACTCCGCCAAAGACCCAGTCCGCCCATGGTGGAGCACATGCCAGATCCTAAGCTTCGTCCATAAAGGCCGCAACGCCGAGCAAAAAACCAACGCATGCTCCGGAGTGTCCGAGTCCTCACCACATCTCTGACAAAGAGGCTGAACTGGGAGCTTTCGTTTGATAAGCTGGGAATTGGTCGGGAGGGCCCGGTGATACATTCTCCATAAGAAAATTTTGACCTTTTGTGGGACCCGTAAATTCCACATACCATTCCACCAATGAGCTTGATCGACCGAAGAGCCACCATTCCTATCCCTCACCAGATCAAGAGCAAGAGCATAACCACTCTTCACCGTATAACAACCATTCGGAGAATAGTGCCAGCACCACCAATCTGCACACCGCCCACCCCGCAACGGGATGCCAAGAATAACATCCATATCCATCCTCAAGAAATAATTGGAGAGCAAAGTGATATCCCACGCCCCATTGGCACCAATCAAGTCACAAACCATTACATCATCACCAGGCGCAGGCGAAATAGGACGAAACGATCTCGGCCTGGGAAGCCAAGGATCCCGAAACGCATGCACACTCTGACCATCCCCCACTCCTTTCCTCATTCCCGATTGCAGCAACTCCAGCCCCCACACTAAACTCGACCACAAATGAGACGATCCAGGGCGATCCTTAGCCTCCAGTATGGACATAGTGGGAAAATATTTATACTTCAACACCCGGGCGGCCAAAGAATCCGGCGATTGGAGCAGACGCCAAACTTGTTTAGCAACCATAGCTTGATTAAAAAGCCGAATATCCTTGAAGCCTAATCCCCCCTTTGACTTAGGTTGACAGACACTCTCCCACTTGACCCACGCAATCTTTCTTTTATCATTCTGAGTACCCCACCAAAATTGCAAAATAATTGAGCGAAGCTTATCACAAGTGGCCACCGGCAACTGGAATATACTCATCAAATAGTTTGGGACCGCCTGCAGAATAGCCTTGATTAGAATCTCCCTACCACCCGTAGAAAAGAAACTCCTCTTCCAACCTCGAACCCGTTTCTGAACCTTGTCACAAATACTTGCAAAGGTCCGCTTTTTATTCCTCCCAATAACAGTTGGCAACCCCAAGTACTTATCATGAGTAGCAACTGACCCCAAGCCTAAAATTCCCAATACACTTGTACGATCTGCTGGCAAAACATTCGGACTGAATGTAATAGCAGATTTTTCAAAATTCACTTGCTGGCCAGAAGCGTTCTCATAACACTGAAGAATCCGACGAAGAGACTCCGCCTCCCTCCCATTAGCTCTCCCAAAAATTAAACTATCATCAGCAAAGAAAAGATGAGACACCCGAGGCCCAGCTCGGGAACACCGAAACCCCATCAAATCACCAGCAGCCTCAGCCTGTTGAAGCATGGTAGATAGCGCCTCAGCACAGAAGAGAAATAAGTAGGGGGAGAGAGGACACCCCTGCCTTAAACCCCTCGAAGGCACCACACAACCTCTAGGTCTTCCATTTACCAAAAAGCTGTACTCCGGCGTAGTAACACAATCCATAATCAGATCCACCCATCGACAAGGAAACCCGAACTTACTCATAATCGCCCGCAAGAAACTCCACTCCACCCTATCATACGTCTTACTCATATCCAGCTTCAAAGCCATAAATCCCCGGACCCCATTATTTTTCTTAAATAGGGAATGTAGCAATTCAAACCCCACCATAACATTATCATGAATAGCTCGACCCGACACAAACGCACTCTGAAATGAAGAGATCAGCGGAGATAAAGTACCTTTCAATCGCAAGGCCACGGCCTTCGCCACAATCTTGTACATAACACTGCAGAGACTAATAGGCCGATATTCCTTAACAAAAGAAGGCTTTGTAATTTTAGGAATCATCACAACATTAGACTTGTTGAACTTCCTCACAGATTGGTGACCATTTAAAATTGCAAGACACACAGCTGACACCCTTGGACCAATAATATCCCAATATTTTTGAAAGAAAATAGCATGAAACCCATCCGGACCCGGAGCCTTCGTAGAACCAATGGCTTTGACCGCAGCCCACACATCATCACCCGTAAAAGGAGCATTAAGCATGTCGCACTAATCCGGAGAAATTCTTGTTTCAATATTGGTAACCCATCCGCCACTTGCTGCATGGAAGGAGAAGCCGAGGAAAAAATGGTGCCAAAGTATCGTTCAATTTCACTAACAATATCCTCTTCCGTACTCAGTCTACGGCCATCCTCAGTCATAATCTCTACTATGGCATTTTTCTTCTTCCGACCCGTCGCTTTATTGTGAAAATATTTAGTATTCCTATCACCACCAAGAGCCAACCAATCCGCCCGCGACCGCAACTTCCAGTAACACTCCTCACGAGATAAAAGATCATTAAGCTTAGTTTCAAGACGCTTAACCTCATCCATACGAACTAATGTGGCCGAAACACTAAGGAGATCATCCAACTGTTTCTAAGTCTCTCTCACAAGACGGGGAATCGACCCAAATTTACCCTTATTCCACGCCCCCAACTGATCCGCACACCTACCAAAAATATCAAGAATACAATCTTGATTATCCAATGGTGATGAAACTTCAGAAGCCAACCAAGTCCGCTGAACAATGTCATGACATTCATCATCTTTCAACCAATGAGTTTCAAACCGAAAGCATCTTTTCCTATCATTCCGCTGATGCCGAATAACATTCTCAAGGGAAGCCACCACCAGTCGATGGTCCGAATGAAGCAAGTCACCATTGAGAACTCGAACCGATGGATACAAATCATGCCATTCCTGGTTACAAAAATAGCGATCAAGCCGCTCTTGTACATGCGCCCCACCATGCCTCTTATTTAGCCAAGTAAAGCATTGACCCTCAAACCCCATATCAACCAAGGAACACTTATCCAGAGCTTGTTGAAAATCAGACATAGCAGATAAGCTTCTATCAGCGCCCCCTTTCTTCTCATTAATAGAAAGAATTTCATTAAAATCACCACCACAGACCCAAGGGAGAGTAAAAATATCCTTAAGCCGACATAACAATCTCCACGATTCAGATCGACAACTTGCCTTAGGATTTCCATAAAAGCCAGTGAACCGCCACAAACTCCTCCCCGGACATTGCACCAAAGCATCAATATGTCCTACCGAATATGATTTAACCGACACCTCCCAATCATCATTCCACATCAACAACAAACCTCCACTCTTGCCCACACAATCAACATGAAAACTATTTGGAAAATTAACATGTCGTCGAACACCTTCTGCCCACCCACCATAAAGTTTAGTTTCAGATAAGAAAACTAAACTTGGGGAAAACTTACGAACAATCGTCCGTAAGGCAGTCAACGCACCAGGGTTCCTCAATCCCCGGGCGTTCCAACAAAGAAGACTCATTGCTCTGGGCGAGCCTGCTCCGCAGGCCTCGCCAATACAATATTCTCATGCTCAGGAACCATGTCAGATGAGTGATTATATGTTATGTTTTTAAAAATATAAATATACAAACAAAATTCTTCTCTTTCGGTGCAACGAAACCCTCACCCCACTATTTGATTTTCTTCAATTTTTAACTGAAAACCTAGTAATTATATTATTATATTTGCGATATGTTATTAAACGAGAAACTGTTATTATTAATTATATTATTGTTAGATACAAAAACAGATAAAAAGTCTAATTTTTCTAGATTAATAATGATTTTTTCTTTTAGTACAATAAATTAAACTGCAATAAAAAAAAAATAATAATCAAGAGGTAAACAAAATAGAACCATTTAATTTCAAAAAATGACTCATAAGACAGACTTTTATAACAAGTTCATCTAATCACTCCTTTATTCTTGATAGTACCTAAATCAGAAAAACCAGAATAATTATTATTATTACAATCAAATATTAATTATTCTACGAATAAATACAAATCCACAAAGCTTTGGTGTGGATTTATTCATACATAATATCTCATTATTAATTTTTAATGGTTGTAACATGGTTGAGTAGCATGGCAACGACATCTGGTGAGACTCTTGAGGCTGATTCCTTCAAGTTTTGGATCTTAATCTGTGTTTCCGCTTCAAGTTGTTTGGCAATAAAATCTGAGTTAATCTGAAATTCATTGTAATTAATAATAATGAGTGATTAGAAATTAAGAAGAGCACATCTCAATCTCCATCTCCATCTCCATCTCTATGCATGGATTAATTATGATCACATCAAATGAATATGCATGGGATTAATTAATTTTATTTTTTAATTAAAAACACTAATTCATCACCTGGGATTTTCTATTTTGGTGGTCAGCTTCCATGTTAGAGCGGTAAAGTGCCATTTCTTGTTCAGCTTCATCTTTTGCTTGCTTTAATCGAGTCATTCTCACTAAGAATTATTAGTACAAATAAATATCGAGACTCGTACATTTTAAAATTTTATCAATTTAGAATTAAAATGAGATCTATTTCTAGATATGTCATGGCTTATAACAATCTTTAAAACTATCATCAATTTAAAAATTCAAATATTATTTGTATAGAAATATATTTACAATTAGAGTGAGAAAGTTTGTATTTACAATTTCTGGCGCTAGAAATAATATGTTGAGCCTCTTGCTCTGCTGTTAGTAGCATTTGAATGCCTCCTTGTCCTGATCTTAAAGCATCCATGGCTATTACATAAAAAAGAAAATCAATTATGAAAATATTTGCTATTAAAATTAAGAAAAATTCTAATTAGGTGTTGTTTTGTCCTATCTATTTTATAGAAATAATTAATGAAATCAAAACATTTATTTTATTTAAGATGAAACGAAACACATAACAGGCCAAATAAAAATAACTTAAAGGATAGGCTGATTAGATTATATATAATAAAATTTATGCCCATCATCATTTTTGGATTGAAATTATATATTGATAAATCGTACCTGGTGTAAAGATTTTGTAGAAGAATAAGTTCCTATGCAATTTAGAAGGGAAAATGAAAAATGAAAACTTTAAAGTTAGAGAAATAGATAAGAGAATGTGAAGTTGTTTGATTTAATATAAAAGTATTAATACATAACTAGAGAAATAATCGGGGTATTAGTTTTGTGAATTTGGTCAAAGTCAATACGTGTAAGATTAGTATGCACTATTATTCTGGTTTTTCTTGTTTAGGTACTACCAATAATAAAGGAGTGAATAGATGAACTTGTTATAAAAGCTCGTCTTATGAGACATTTTCTGAAATTAAATGGTTCTAATTTTTTTTTTCTTTTGTTAACGTGGTAAACACACAGAGTCACACAAGATTAACAATGTAGTAAACTACAGTCGGCGGTGGAACCTCTTCGAACCAGGATAGCTCATTGTCTAACCAAAAGACATGTTTTGCCAAACTATGAACTGCAAAAATCTAATCGCGAGCCACATAGTACTACCAAGAATAAAAGAGTGATAGATGAACTTGTTATAAAAGCCCGTCTTATGCGTCATTTTCTGAAATTAAATGGTTCTATTTTGTTTTGCCTCTTGATAATCTTTAATAGACAGCTTTAAAATAGACAAATATTGGTGCACATATGAAATAAAAAAAAAAATATACTATGAATATTGGTGTATTGAATCAATACATAAAAGTAGAAAAAATAGAGAAAAAAAGAATAAATACTTTAAAAAAAATAATAAAAAAGTAGAAAAATAAAGAAAAAAGAATGAGTACTTAATAAAAGGGAATTTTTCAATATTATACCTAAAATTGATTTTATTTATAAAAATACATTTAAGAAAATTATTTGCACAAATACTGTTGTGCCACGTCAGCATATATACCGAAATTCAAAACAATTATAAAAATAGAAAAAACTGAAAAAATCTCGTTTCTAAAAATTTTTGCTTTTTAGGAGTTTTGAAAAAAACAACCATTTAGTTACCTTTGATGTGAATAAGATATCAATTAGTTACTTTTATATGAAAAAATTTATTTTAAAATTTTATACATATATAAATAATAAAATAATTATTTTAGTATGTGAGAAACGTATGTAATTCTATCTCTAAAAAGGACGATTAATATTAAAAGAAATTTTTTTACAAACATTGGGTACTTATGCAGCTAAAAATAAATATTGGAATTATGCCCCTTACAAATTTAAAATTTTGGGTACTTATACTGCTATTTACCCTATTATAAATAATAAGAGCATAATATATATGAATTCAATAACAAATATATAAGAATAAAAATATATATATATACACACATATAATATATAGATATATAAATAAATAAAAAAAAAGGTTCTTGAAAATGTTATAGTGAGATGAGTATATATATAAATATATATTTAACTATCATAAATAATAAGAACATAATATGAATTCAATGATAAAATATATAAGAATAAAAACATATATAATATATAGATATATAAATAAAAAAGCAAAAAAAAAGTTCTTGAAATTGTTTCAGTCAGATGAGTATATATATAAATACATATTTAGTGTATTTGACTTTGAAACAATTCAAGAACTTTAACAAAATATTTACCTGAGAACTTGGATAAAGACTCGTGTTGATAACGTATTATAAATAATATAAAATATGTAAGAAAAAAAAAAGAAGATGAAGAGGAAAAGGGAAACTGAATGAGAATTTTTCAGTTGTTTATTTTAATAGGAATTAGGATGGATGAACTCCTATTTATACAAAAGTATTGAATAAAAGAATGAGAAACTAAATTAATGTAATAAAGAAAAATACAATCGCTCTCTAAATCTATTTATATTTTCTCTTTTATTTTTGGAATACTTTTACCGAGAGATAAAAATTACATTAAAAATTAATAATATTACCATCAAAAAATATTATATTATTCAAATAATAATTGCATTAAAAATTAATAATGATCACAAATTAAAAATAATTATGAATTGTTTTAATTATTTGTTACATCAAGTGGAGTACGGTGACATTAATTTTGGATATAAAGATAACACAACAAGGGATGACTTATTTCATCAGTAAGAGAAAATCACAATAAGATTTTTGAGTAAATCGTAGCATAAGTACCCAATTTTTTGAATTTTTAAGTGACATAAATCCAATAATATTTTTAGCGGCATAAATACTCAATATTTGTAAAACTGCAATTTTCTCCAATTTTGTCAATAATAATTCTATTATTGTCTTAATCATAACACAAATAAAACCCAAATTCTAAATCGTTAGATCCAGTTGGCTTAATTTTACATCTAATTTTTTTTTATATTTTTTTAAAAATTATATAAAAAATTAATAAAGTTAAAATTTAATACAGTTTTATTAATTAATTATCATCAAATAAAATACATAATTTATTTTATATATAAAATTTAAATTTTTTTAAACATAGTTGTTTACTAATTAAGGTATATTCAAAAATAAATTTACTAAAGAGAATAATAAGGGAGGAAAAGCAAGGCTTGTATTTCATTTCAAGTAAACTTTACATCAAGAACGCCAAGAGGGTTATAGTAATGTCAACATAATATATTATTATTTTATAACAATTTATATATTAATCATATATTTTATTTTTTGAGAAAGAAAAAAGAAAACAAAAACAAAGGGAATTAATTGTAAAGAGAGTTCAGCAAAATTAAGTGAAATTGTTCCTATACCAATGAAAACAAACAGTGTAACTAACTCAGATGGAAATATTAGCCAAAATTTACAAAAGCATACATGAGCTTTACAACTTACATCTCCCTTTCAGTGACCAAGTCAATTAACACATTAGCACACCAAACAGATTCGTCTACATTCTCAGACATTGTGCTCTCATGATGCTTTTCCACCATCACTGGCAGATTATACTGGATAAGAAAACCCCCGGAGATGTTTAGAGTCCACACCCGACTCACGCACCAGTGCGATTCGTCCAGTCCGTGCCACCTGGAAGACGTGTTAATGTCATCACAAAATGATGCAAGAGAAAATATAGGGTATATAACACCGTCTAGGCCTACTCTGTTTACAGCAACAGCATCTAAGCTAACATATTCTCAAATCTGATAATGAAATTGCAAGACACACCTCACAGATGCCATAGGGCTCTAACAGTCTTTGTAGTGCAACCATCTTGTTCAAATCTCCCGTAAGCTGAATAATATTTAAACGAGTAATCAGTCACAATAGGCCATTTTGGATGAACTAGGATTAATATAAAAATCACATAAGGGGAGATTCACCTCCAGAGTTATTGTATGATCTGAAACATCAACAGCTTTAGCCCTAAATATGTTAGCAATGTCAAGGACATCTCTCCGTGCAACAGCATTCACTGCCACCTTTATCAACACTAACTCCCTTTCAGCAAAGGGTAGGTGGGTAAGATCCTGGACCTGAACGACGAATGCAACTCATTAATTAATCGGTGGCCCCTGCTAAACACTATTGTCAACTACAATTTTTCAGCTAGGTGAAGAACAATAACAGCAACACATAAGGAACAATCTAAAGACTATTTTTCTAATCCCGATAAAATCAACAACCATGCTAAGAATCCTATATAAAATTATAGAAACTAACTTGTACCAGGTATGTTAACTCGTATGAACCAAAGCAATCTTTTAGAAAGCTAAGATTCTTACCTCATGAAGATCAATAAGCTTAGAAAGCTGCTGCAATAGCTTACTAATTGATTCATCTGTACCAGGAACAACTGTAGTAATTCGAGAGAGGCCCTCACTTTCTGCATGGCCGACAGCTAAACTCTGGTTGAAAAAAAGCATCAAGGTATTAAAAGGAGCACATGTGATAAAAATAGAAGAAACATGATGGACATAGCATACATACAGAGCCAAAGAAAACTACCTGAATGTTATAGCCTCTTCGAGCAAAAACCCCTGTAACAATGTAAAGAACTCCAGGAACATCATTGACAAGCATGGACAGAGTATGTGATCTAAAACCACTTGTCTGAAATTAAGAACAAATCACAATTCCTCTTACAAAAAATAAATACATCATATCTAGCAAATTGAGCAAGAAACTCTCTAGTCTGTCATGGTTAAACTTCCGCACACAGGAAAAATAAATGCCCTGAAGATAGTTAGGGAAGTTGAGTATGTTGACAACATAACAACAGTGTTTCCTATGCTTTATAATAGTGATAATTACTAACGACTTATGATTGCACACTACACATATCTTTTTTAAAATACCCTATATCAATGCTGGTGACAATTCTTACATCTTCATCATTGAGAACACCCCAGTGAGCATCAAGAACATGATTGAACGTAGAGACATCATATGACTCCACAGGATAAACATCACCCTTTATGAACAAAGAGATATAGAAGAGTTAATGAATCTATTGGAAAAAGGGAAAGAAAGAATTAAACAGAAAAAAAGACGAGACATTTCAGATTAAATATTAACTACTATTGCATACCCCAACAGACTTATCAGATTCACTTTTGATTGATCTACTTTCAATCCCTGCAAGAGCATCAACAGGAGTTGTTCCTTCAAGATCTGGATATGAAGCTGCTGAGTATCGCCAAAATGGAGCTGAAGCGCCCAACTTTTCCCTCCTCAAGGCGATCTAATAAAGAAAGAATTTCATAAATTTAGAGATTAACTTTGTTTTTTCACAACAAAGTCAAAGACAACTACTCAAAAACATTATTAAGTATTTTATACACGTTTTATACTTCCAAACCTTTCCAGTTCTGGCAACTTCTTTGATTCCAAACTTGCTTAAATTTCTTTGCAATGCAACCATCTTTCCTGGATCTCCAGTCACCTGGAGATCATAAGAGAACAATACCATAACTGTAATTAAAAGTGAAATTCTAAATACAGTCAAGAGCTTTTGATAATTCAAATTCATCATGAAATGTCATAAAATATCACAAGTCATTATAATTTGCTTGTTATTGTTCATTTAAATAAAATAAAATAGGAAAACCTATTACAAAGGGGTACCCTTGGTGTCCTGATAATTACCTCAATAGTTAATGAGTGTTCTGATATATCCACAATTTTTGCTCTGAATGTGTCTACTAACCACATAATCTGAAAATTTGTAAAAACCCAAAAAATCTTCAACTCAGCTCAAAATCACTAGAAAGTAGAAAGATTCTCATAGTCTTATAGTTATAGTCAAATTCGAAGTACCTCAGCACGGTAAGATGGATCAGCACTGACTTTAATAAGCATGAGTTCACGTTCCACCTGAGGCTCATTAGAAATATCGTCAACCTGTTCACCGAAGAATCATAATTGACATTGTTATACACATATAGATTCAAACAAATACATAAAACTTGACTCTAAATCTTATGAATCCAGTAACAATATAGGTTCAGGAAGTCAGTGATGATTTAGGGGTAATAGATTATAGATTAGAGATAGAACCTTCAAGACATTGACAAGCTTATTAAGCTGTTCAATGACTTGTTGCAAGACCCTTTCAGTGCCAGAGACAACTATTGTGAAGAGAGCCCTGTCTATGTTCAGACCAACTGCTAGGGACTCTATGTTGTATCCTCTCCTCGCAAAAACTCCCGCAATCCTGTTAATCATTCCACTCTCGTCCCCAACGAACACTGATATCGTATGCCTTCTCACTCTGGGCAGTAAAGCAAACATCGAAATTAACGAAAAATGGTCACAATCTAAACACAGATATACCAT
This sequence comes from Cannabis sativa, assembly GCF_029168945.1. Classification (NCBI taxonomy): domain Eukaryota; kingdom Viridiplantae; phylum Streptophyta; class Magnoliopsida; order Rosales; family Cannabaceae; genus Cannabis; species Cannabis sativa. Next base: position 14,734,586 of record NC_083610.1, read on the forward strand.
ATGAAATAAATAAGATAGCAACAATAGACCTACTTTGATAGAGTTGTTGACGCAGACGAAGGAAGGGAGCCGTTGACTGGTAAAGCGGCATCGGCAATCTTGGGGTCGATGGCTCTTGCAGAGAAGGTGAGTTTATGGTGGCCATGGAAAGATGAGGAAGAAGAGAAGAAGAAAGCGGCGGTTTTCGGTAGGGGAAGAAGATGATCCGATGCAGAAGAAGGTCTGGGATTGTGAAAAGTTGAGAGTGAGGCTGAGCCTGAGGCGGAGACCGATATAGCCGCCATGAAAGGAAGGAGATGAGAGTGAGTGATTGATTTATGATGTTCTGTCTGTTCTGTATAATATCGTACGTTGAAATGAAACTTTGTATTGCTCCCTACTCCTGAAGTAGTTTGATTTTATATTTTTTTCAATACTCATTTTTGGAAAATACATATGTCCTACATTTAAAAGAGCCATACTCAACTTTCAGCATGATGACGAAAAGGTTTTATCCAATTTCTTTCAAGCCCAAGCTACTTTATTGCAAAAGCTTAAACAATTTTGGTGCTTGGACCTATATGAGATTAGTAATATTAGAGGTGACATTGGGATCATGCCGACCTCTAAAATTAACGCTAGAACTACTCCATCCAAGAAAAGAAAGTTATTTGATGGCTCTTCCTCTGTTTGCTTTAGACCTCTTAAGATACCACGACAACACCCGGGGGTGATTCGAGAATTTCCTTAGGATACACCTAGCCAGGAACATGCTACTAAGGTTGCGGTGGAAGAATCATCAGATGACAACTCGATCTCGATCAACCAATCTGATGAGCTGCTTGATGGGAGTTCCAAAGGAAGAAACGATTTATTGGAACGACCTTTGGTTGGCACTTTTCTGATTGGCGGCTCTGGCTCTCTCGGGTCGGCTCACTCTCATACCCCTGTGGAGGAGATGGTCATCACTCCTCCACAGGAGCCATGAGAGGCGTTGCTTGGAACTGTAGAGGGTTAAGGCAGACCTCTACAGTTCGTGAGTTGAAGTCCCTGATTCGGTCGCACTCCCCAGACTTTATTTTTCTGACCGAGCTCAAAGTTAATACTACTTCTTTGGTACGTACACTTAACTCCCTTCACTTTTACTTTAATATCCTTGTGCCGGCTGTTGGGAGTGTAGGGGGTATTATTCTGTCTTGGAAGGTCGATTTTGTGTTTGAATGTGTTGCTTGTTCTAAAAATCATATTTCGGGGCTCGTCTACTCGGATCCCCCGACCCACCCTTGGTTATTGTCTTGTGTGTATGGTCCACCCTATTCTAATGCTCAGAAGGCTTTCTGGGAGGAGTTCATGAATTTAGGGGATAGGTTTGGTGGGTCGTGGCTTATACTGGGTGATACTAATTTTGTGCTAAGTGAATCGGAAAGAGCTGACTCTAAGGGCAGGGATCCCTTCATCCCGTTTATCTCTAATTTGGTAAATTCTAGGGGGCTTATCAACATGCCTATTTATGGTGATAAGCTCACCTGGGATAATCACTGGTCTGGGCAGAATCATGTCAAATTTGCGCTTGACAAAGGATTAGTAAATGGGGCGTGGCTTAGGCTTTTCCCGAAAGCTGCCCTTTGCTCCTCTCTGACTTGCAACTTTGACCATAGACCTCTTTTATCCTCTCTAGCGGTCAGGAAGAAAAATTTAAAAGAAGTTTTAAGTTTGAAGCAGGTTGGACTAGGGATGAAAGAAGCAAGTTGGTGGTTGACTATGCCTGGAAGTCGGTTATTCACTCTTGGGCCCCCGCTAGGATTTTCAAGAAGATGGGGGCTACTCGGGTCGCTCTTTTGCATTGGAATAGATCTCAATTTGGTAAAGTTGACATTTTAATTAAGGAGTTGGAAAAGAAGCTTGATCGAATCCAGCGGCTCCCGGCGGGTATGAGGGTTTGGGACACCGAATGTGCTATTCGTCGGTCTCTCAATGAGGCTTGGGAGCGAAATGAGTTATACTGGAAACAGAGGGCCAAGGTTTCTTGGCTCAAGGAAGGGGATAAATGCTCGAAGTTTTTCTTCCTTTCTGCGGCTATCAAAGGGAGACAGAATGCTATTGACAGTATCTTGAATAAAGATGACATTTGGATTTCTAGACGGGATCTAATCGGTAATGAATTTATTGACTTCTTCAAGGGAATTTTCTCGGGTACAAGCGTCGGTAATGATTTCAACAGCAACTACCTGATTAAAGATAGGATCTCTATTGCTGACCAAGCTGACCTGGTTCATTCTCCTACTCATGAGGAAATCTGTAGTACTCTGTTTTCCATGAGTAACAATAAGGCTCCGAGACCAGATGGGATGTCCGTTCTTTTCTTCAAGCACTATTGGGAAACTGTGGGTATGGACTTTTGCGATGCAGTGTCTGATTTTTTTCGGACAGGAAGAATGCATAAGGGTGTCAATGCTATGAATATTGTGCTTATCCCCAAGGTTCAGAATCCGAAAAGAACCAACCATTACAGGCATATCTCCCTGTGTAACGTTATGTATAAGGTCATCTCTAAAATCATTGCCAATAGAGTTAAGCCCCTTCTTCCTTCCCTTATCTGTCCTACCCAAGCAGCTTTTGTCCCAGGAAGGAACATTCAGGGCAATAATGTGATTATCCAAGAAATCATCCACTCCTTCAACAGGAAAAAAGGAAAAGAAGGTTTCTTTGCCATAAAAATTGACCTTATGAAAGCGTATGACAAGTTGAGTTGGAACTTTATTGACCTGATGCTTGCTGGTTTTGGAGCGCCCCAAAAATTTAGAGGTCGGATCTCCCAATGTATCACTACCAACTCGCTCAACATTTTCATTAATGGAGGGCAGTTTGGTAAAATTATACCCTCATGTGGCCTTCGCCAAGGTGACCCTTTATCCCCTTACCTCTTTATTTGTGCAGCAAAAATTCTGTCCAGACTTTTGATTGATGCCTTAGATAATGGCTCTATTAAGGGCATTAAGCTCAGTAGAGGGGGCCTGGTTATTTCTCATATTTTCTTTGCGGATGATTTGATCTTAATGGGAAGAGCGAACTGTTGGAATTTATTTTACCAGGATCTTAGATCTACTCACAAGTATGTTTATTAACATCCTAAATATGAACTTTCTAAAACGATAAATTAAACACATATAAAGTTTAAGAAACCTTACATTGGGTGCAGCGGAATATAATGACTCCTTCCGTTCAGATATCTAGCCCTTGATTCCTTTACGTAGCGAGCATTATCAATATCTGAACCTGGATCTCTTTCTCTGAATCTTTGATGCTGAAACTCCTTTGCTGATGATCTTTCTTCACGATCTTCCTCACTATGATTGAGGTATCACTTGATGTGTGTGGGCACTACTGTAATCACTAAGGATTTCGAAATTCTCAAGAGGGAAGAGAAGAAGTGACAGCTAAAGATAGGGAGAGAGAAGGCTCAGGTTTTTCTCTGAAGGAAAAATAGAAAATTTAAGTGTAAATTTCCTGAAGCCTTCACTATCTATTTATAGCATTCCACTAGGGTTAGGTTTGAATTATTTGGCATTAAAATAATGAAAAAATCAGTTTAAATTTCCTACAAAAGTGGCTGGCCCTACACTTAGTGGATTGGGCCTTGCTTTTTGCAATTTTGCAATTTTAACACCTTTTGTATCTGATTTTCTCAAAAATACCAATTTCCTAATTCAACCATTTAAATGCCAATTCTAACTATTTAATAACTATAAATAATTATTAAATAATATTGTCATTTATCATATTTATTAATTGAACCATACAAAGTATCATAATTAACAAATATGCCCCTATAAACTCTTTCTTTACAATTTCGCCCTTACTTAGTGAAAAATTCACAAATAGACATAGTCTAATTTGAGAATTATAATTGATTAATCAAAACCAATTACATGAGTCTTACAAGCAATATTATCTCAACTAGTGGGGGGACCATGGGTCTATATAACCGAGCTTCCAATAAGTAGATCAAGAATTTAGCACTAAAATTCACTAACTTATTAATTCTTCGTTGAATCCACGCATAGAACTTAGAATTGCACTCTCAGTATATAGAATGCTCTATATGTTCCACCATATAGACACATCATTAGTTATCCATTGTTATAATCCTAATGTGATCAATGATCCTCTATATGAATGATCTACACTGTAAAGGGATTAAATTACCGTTACACCCTACAATGTATTTATTCCTTAAAACACTTGACCCCGTATAAATGATATTTCAGCTTATGTGAAATGAGTACTCCACCATTTATGTTCGTTTGGTCAAGCTCGAAGGAGATCATCCTTTGCTTACTATTCGCCAGATAGAAGCTATAGATTCCATGTTTATGATAGCGCTCCCACTCAATTGAACTACCGTGTTCCCAAAATGTACGTATCACCCTGACCTAAAAGTAGGCTTAACTAACAAATCAAAGAACACGAATAGCCTTTCAAGATTGAGCCTAATCATAACAGATTAAGATCATTTGATCTAGGATCAACTAGGCGATATTGACTTGAATAGATATTACGGTAAGTTTAATAAATCTAAGTCAAAGTTCAATATCGGTCCCTTCCGATGCATACTCCATGCATCCAACCTGAGCTTTACTTTAACCAATGCTCTGGAAAGAACATAGCACTTCTCCAAATGCAAGTAAACTCTTGTTGTAGATTATCATATCAGTAAAACCCTGTGTCTGATAAATCTAGGAAACTTTATTCACATAGTCATGTATACTTTCCAATGTGTTGACGGCACAATAAACAGGATCAAGTATGTGAAAAGGGTTTCAGATGAATTTATACATTATGTACATATAATCATGAAATAAATCATGTGAACCATGCAACATTAAATGTTATTTCTGATCTATATTAATAAGTAAATCTGATTATATTGAAATGAGTTTTATTTAGGGCATAAAACCCAACAAACTCCCACTTGCACTAATATAAAACAAAAAGTGTGTTTCAAATAATCTCAACACCTTGATATACAAATCAAGTGTAGTAGTAGTAAACTCCTCATAATAGGATCTGAAAGGTTGAATTAACCACAACCTTTTCTCCACCATTACTCTTCCTTAATCACAAAATCATTGATAATGTGAAATTCCTCTCTATATGTCTACTCTCTTGGGGATCTTTTGGATTCTATACCTTTGGCAACTACTTTTAGTTAATCAGGAACTTAACACTAGTAGTTTAAGGCAATTTGGAATGGTGCCAAAGATGTATAGAACTTTCCTTAGACTGAATAAGTACCTTTCCTGCAGACTTTAACATTCGGTCTCGGTAGACCTAGAGACTTCGATAGGTTTTTAAACTTCTCCAAAATCACTATTCCACCCCTCAGTAACCACCATCTTATCGTAAAGATTTTCTAGCACTAAGGCAAATTTCGAAATCTGATATGGTGTAGTCTAAGAGTTTTTAAACACACTCTTATAGACTAACATATAGTTCCTCTTCTTTATCTTAAGATTTACTTGATTGTCTTCCAATGTTCTTCTCCTGGATTAATCTGATACCTACTCATTACTCCCACTCATGTCCGGTCTAAGGCATACAAAAGCATATCTAAGACCTCTCACCGTTGATGTAAGAAATTCTTTCATGGCTTTATCTTTTCGGAATAGTTAAGACTTTTCCTTAGATAAATAAAATCTATGCCTAAGAAGTTGTGAAGCTTCTATAGATTGCCATTAGAAAGAAAATGCTTCAACATCTTACTTAAGTTGCTTGCATTAGAGTAAGTAATTACCAGGTATACCACAAGCCATAGGTTTAGATAAACTCAAACCTATAATACTAGGAACAGGAAGTTTTGTTCAGTCCATTGAATGGACTTATAAACGAAAATTTCCTTTTATGTCCTTGTAATAGAAAACTTTAGGTTATTCCATGTGAATGGATTAAACCATAGTTCTATTCGCTTTCTTATTAGTTTCTTATCTTGACAATCCATTACTTGTTTAAACTCACAATGGATTTTAATCACTTGTGTCTCCCAAGTCATAAGAAGGTGAGTTCCTAGAAACTCTCCCACTACGACAAGGTACCGTGAATTATGTCGAAGAAAACTAAATGGTATTGATCTCTTCGGTTGTGACAAGACAACGAGAGGCAAAGTGGGATCATCATATGTTATATAAGATGATAGAACACTTTTGGAATCAAGAATTAAATATCTCCTTTATTTGCTACTTGTTTTTCGTACTTAGTCATTTTCTTAGAAAAGTAGTATTTGTTTGAACAAACACTTTCTTATCTATCGACAATGGGATGGTCCACCCCTAATCACTTAGAAAAGCTAACAAACCATGGTTAACAGTTCTAGCCTTTCTTAAGATTTTGATTAGGTCATCCATGAATCTAGTAATGATTTACATTAAGTATACAACCATTACATCATTCTGAAATTGTATTACCATAGAAGGACTTAGGCAACGACTAGTAACTAATCATCAATATGCAAATCGAAATTTCTGGGGAGGTAAGTTTGGATATAATTCAAAAATCAATTTAATGATCTTTGAACTGCATATCTACTAACTATTTCTCCACCCCTATCAGTTCGCAAGATCTTTAACCACTTACCTTAATGGTGTGTAACCATTGCTAGAAATTAATGAAATTTTTCAAACATTTCAAATTTCTTTGCATAAGGTATAATCTAGAGTTATCGTTTTAAGAATACAACGAAAAACTCATATCCACCCCTGAATGTACATTCATCTGCGAATGAGATGAACTACTTTCAGTGGATATAGGCATATTAACTCTTTGCAGAGATTGATCTTATCAAATCCACTATGAACAAGATACAAATGCCATAGATTAAGAAAATGTGGTAGTGTCTATGATGACATAGGTTTAGTTACATCAAAGAGTTCTTAGAATACTTCAAGTGGATCCTGGTCACAGAATACTTAACTCACATTCCATACAGTTTTAATCCATTAATAAAAGATGGATATTAAACACTTGAGAAAGTGTAACTGTATTGTATTCTGGAATTAGAAATTTAAGAAAATTTCTATTTGGAATCTAAAATTAAAGTCAAAGACTTAAATTTATACCAAATATAATGAGTAATTCTATCTTGGACCAGCACTACTAATACAAACTCTAAGTAGATTTGCCCATACAAGTAGGAAATTTCTAAGATTGAGGATTTATATCAATTGGGAATAGAATTTCGGGATTATAATCATATGCGTCATATAAAATGACATGAAATGATTTATAGACCATTCGTCCAATGATATGTTTTTAAAGCTAATTCGAAATGAATAAGCTAAGAGGAATTAGGATAATTTCGTTTAAAATAAGAATCCAACGATGCTTCGATTAGCGAAAGTCAAAGTAATCTTATTTATATAATCTTCTTGTTTTCATATCGTAAAATACTAGTCTAAGGTGTCATCAATTGATGAACAGCTAGATGTCGCATATACAATATTTATCTTTCGAGATCTAACACTATTATGTATGTCTAATGGTGAAAATCCACTAGGGATTTATCTCATTAGATAAACAAGCCAAGTTAGACCAACAATGAAGATTCGAAATTAAACTACAACTTAATAACAGAAAATAACATGGTTCAATATAAATTCATACACAATTCAGAAATTATAAGCATATAGCAAGTAGGAATGACAAGTGAAAATACTAAAACTTACAATCCTAAATAATTTCCAAGGTTTTCAACAACCGATATCGTTGTCCCGTTTAGGCGAGAGTCAAAGCTACCATTCATTGAATAGAGTTGTCAGCTCGTCTAAAATGTTAAACATTCTAGCAACCTTTTATTCGATCAAGATTGGAATTCAGCGTTGTCCCGTTTAGGCGAGAGTCAAGGCAATTCTATCTTATGAGCTTCCACCATTGTTTCATAATTTGCAAGTCAAGTATGGTCGCCACCATTAGGGTGATCCATACCATACAAAACACTTACAAACTACTTATCATGCGAGGTTAAACGGTGCGAAATTGCTAATGAACGTTCCTCCATTAGGGAGGATTACTCACTAAAACAAACGCGGTGTAAAACCCACAATGGAGATCGAATGTCTCTATAATAAAGCTCATTATTTGAAAAGAGTTGTATTTTCTTTTATTCTCTTTATTTATTCTATTTATTTTAAATATATATTTATTTAATTAAAATTTCCAATTTAGAATAAAAAATTCTAAATTTAAATTTTAATTTAATATTTATAAATTTTACTTAGATGGATATGAAAATAATATGAATTATTTCCATCTTAGTAATAATTTCCAATAAATATTTAGAAAAAATATTTAAGTTGTTACAAAATTAATTTAAATTAATTTACAACTCAAATTTAATTTTCTATAAATATATATTGCATTTCGAAAAATTAAAGTATATAAGAATACAATTTTCGAAAAATGCATATTAAAATAAAAAATAAATCATGGAAAAATTATTCTAATTTAATGTTGGCCCAAAATTAATTAATAAAATTAATTTACAACAAAAAATATAATTTTCCTATTTAATTAAATATATAAGAAAAATTTCAAATATTTAAGTATGATGATGAAAATCAACTTAAATATTAATTTTCTATTTAATTAAATACACTAGAAAAATACTTCAAGCAAAAATATCACCTATCTAGATTTTCCTTTGACTAGTTAATTCAATTTCTAATAATATACTTTAATTCAATTTATTTTAAATTAATCAATAAATGAAAAAATCATTGATTTAAGTTGATCCAAGAATTAATTAAAATAGATAATTAATTTACAACTTAATCTATTTTTCAAGATAAAATTCGAAATTCTAGCATTTAAGAAATGCAATTTTGAAAATTGATTAATAAAATAAAGAAAAAATATATTTTGAAAATTATTTAAATTTAGTTGAAAAAATAAATTTCAACTAAAAATAATTTTCTATTTAATTAAATGTCATGAAAAAGAAATATTTAAGTATGATGATAAAAATCAACTTAGATATTCAATTTTCAAATTAATTAAATGTATTAAATTCAAGAAATAAATAATTAAGTGTAGAGAAGGCTTAATTATTAATCTCTAGTTTAATACTAGGAAAAATATACTTAAAATAAATTGTACCAAAATTAATTATATAAATAATTAATTTCACAATTTATAATATTTCCTATTTAATATTAGAAATAATAAGTAGTCTAGAAATAACTATCTAGAAAATATCTTATTTGACTAAGTATCTTTTCCACAAAATTTGAAAAAATATCTAATTTAAGTTGACTAGAAAAAATCTAGAACTTAAATATTTTTCAAATTTAAATTTAATTAAATATCAAAAATTAAGTTGTAACCACTTAATTCGAAAATATTCCATTTTAAGTTAATATTCGAAAAGATATTAACTTAAAAAATATCTAAAGAATCTTAATAACCAATGCCTAAAATTCCTCAACTTAATTTTGAAATTTTGAATTCAAAAGATATTCAGATTTAAGTTGGTTAGTTGAAGATAACTAAATATCAACTTAAATAGGAATATTTAATGAAAAATTTAAATTAAGTTCCAGAAAGAATCTAGATGGTTATAATTCTATATTTAATTAAATACAAGAAAATACATATAGTTTAGCTTAGAATATAAAATTCCTTAAACTATATTTTTCTTAAATTAATTTCAAAATAAATGAAATTAATTATGTTGCTAATCAATTTTATTAGGTTAAACTAGTTTAATTAACCTAGTACGATCATTCAAATCGTGCAAATGGGCCTTCACAATTGGGGTGGTTTGTGTGAGGGGGTGCTGGGTTCAGTATGTCGTACCCACTTCTATGGCTCCCAACTCTCACACAAGGCCCAAAAGAGAGGAATTTAACCTTAATAAGAACAACTGTTATTAATTGAATAGGCCCAAAAACTAAATGGGCCTAAATAAATCCTATCAAAAACTATGATAATTTATTTTAGCAACATTACCTTATATGCATCTATAATAAAATTAAACACATAGGCTCACACAGGCACACTTTGGATGGGTCCTATCATGTTGCTAGGTCATACACAGATGAAAGAAGATTGTAAATTATACCTGTTACAAATTATTATCTTGACCAAGGGAGCCATCAGATCATTAGATCTGGCAAAAGGTAACCATGGCTATTTGCAATCAAGTAATAATAGGTTTTGAAAACTTACACATAAGTTAAAACACATACTCCTGCAACAGGGTTAGCTGGATAGTTGGAAGTAGGATTTATTTAATTTTTTTTTTTTTATAATAAATTTCGAATAAATAAATAATTAAATAAAAATTTAATATTCGAAAAAAATAATTTCGGAATTAAAAAATAAATTTCGAAAATTTAAAAAAAAAATTTAAAAAAATTAAATCTACTTTTTATCTTATATCTATTTAAAATTACATGATTATAAATATCTTATTTTAAATAAGGTCAAAATATCTTTTAAAATATTTATAAAATCTGACCTTAAATTTAAAAAAAAAAAAATATAATCAAATTTAAAAATAAGATAGGTTTTTAAGCAAAAAGATAAATACTAATTCTATTCGAATTCAAATTACACTAATATCTTGAATTAATTTAAAAAAAATAAAATTAATTCAAAATGATAATTAGAATTGAATTAGGAATAGTATTAGTATATATACAAAACCATACAAAAATTTGGAAGTTAATTCCATGAAAAGGTATGAAAAATTGAAGAAAAAGGGAAAAAACCGAAACTGTACGGACAGTTCTGCGATCGCAGAAAATATCAGCACAGCCCCGATTTTGTCAAATCTTCAAAAAATCATAACTAATTCAAATAAAATCCAAATTGAGTTCTGTAAAAGGCTAACTTGCTTAATTTTTTCCATACTATCCAATAAAAATAATTACAGAATCGAAATCACAATTATTTATCACGAAAATTTAACAAACATCAATCATTCATCAAATAACACTCAATACAACATGATACCATCCAAAGAACATACAAACAATCGTTTTAAAGTCCAAATTTCATGTAAGTAAATCAATTACCATGGCTCTGAGGCCAGTTGTTGGAATTTATTTTACCAGGATCTTAGATCTACTCACAAGTATGTTTATTAACATCCTAAATATGAACTTTCTAAAACGATAAATTAAACACATATAAAGTTTAAGAAACCTTACATTGGGTGCAGCGGAATATAATGACTCCTTCCGTTCAGATATCTAGCCCTTGATTCCTTCGTAGCGAGCATTATCAATATCTGAACCTGGATCTCTTTCTCTGAATCTTTGATGCTGAAACTCCTTTGCTGATGATCTTTCTTCACGATCTTCCTCACTATGATTGAGGTATCACTTGATGTGTGTGGGCACTACTGTAATCACTAAGGATTTCGAAATTCTCAAGAGGGAAGAGAAGAAGTGACAGCTAAAGATAGGGAGAGAGAAGGCTCAGGTTTTTCTCTGAAGGAAAAATAGAAAATTTAAGTGTAAATTTCCTGAAGCCTTCACTATCTATTTATAGCATTCCACTAGGGTTAGGTTTGAATTATTTGGCATTAAAATAATGAAAAAATCAGTTTAAATTTCCTACAAAAGTGGCTGGCCCTACACTTAGTGGATTGGGCCTTGCTTTTTGCAATTTTGCAATTTTAACACCTTTTGTATCTGATTTTCTCAAAAATACCAATTTCCTAATTCAACCATTTAAATGCCAATTCTAACTATTTAATAACTATAAATAATTATTAAATAATATTGTCATTTATCATATTTATTAATTGAACCATACAAAGTATCATAATTAACAAATATGCCCCTATAAACTCTTTCTTTACAATTTCGCCCTTACTTAGTGAAAAATTCACAAATAGACATAGTCTAATTTGAGAATTATAATTGATTAATCAAAACCAATTACATGAGTCTTACAAGCAATATTATCTCAACTAGTGGGGGGACCATGGGTCTATATAACCGAGCTTCCAATAAGTAGATCAAGAATTTAGCACTAAAATTCACTAACTTATTAATTCTTCGTTGAATCCACGCATAGAACTTAGAATTGCACTCTCAGTATATAGAATGCTCTATATGTTCCACCATATAGACACATCATTAGTTATCCATTGTTATAATCCTAATGTGATCAATGATCCTCTATATGAATGATACTACCTTTGTAAAGGGATTAAATTACCGTTACACCCTACAATGTATTTATTCCTTAAAACACTTGACCCCGTATAAATGATATTTCAGCTTATGTGAAATGAGTACTCCACCATTTATGTTCGTTTGGTCAAGCTCGAAGGAGATCATCCTTTGCTTACTATTCGCCAGATAGAAGCTATAGATTCCATGTTTATGATAGCGCTCCCACTCAATTGAACTACCGTGTTCCCAAAATGTACGTATCACCCTGACCTAAAAGTAGGCTTAACTAACAAATCAAAGAACACGAATAGCCTTTCAAGATTGAGCCTAATCATAACAGGATTAAGATCATTTGATCTAGGATCAACTAGGCGATATTGACTTGAATAGATATTACGGTAAGTTTAATAAATCTAAGTCAAAGTTCAATATCGGTCCCTTCCGATGCATACTCCATGCATCCAACCTGAGCTTTACTTTAACCAATGCTCTGGAAAGAACATAGCACTTCTCCAAATGCAAGTAAACTCTTGTTGTAGATTATCATATCAGTAAAACCCTGTGTCTGATAAATCTAGGAAACTTTATTCACATAGTCATGTATACTTTCCAATGTGTTGACGGCACAATAAACAGGATCAAGTATGTGAAAAGGGTTTCAGATGAATTTATACATTATGTACATATAATCATGAAATAAATCATGTGAACCATGCAACATTAAATGTTATTTCTGATCTATATTAATAAGTAAATCTGATTATATTGAAATGAGTTTTATTTAGGGCATAAAACCCAACACGAACATGGAGGAAGTAAAAGGTTACTGGCATTGTCTTGAGAGGTTTTGCGCTTGGTCTGGTCAGCAAGTCAATAAGCTCAAAACCTCTATATGCTTTAGCAAAAATACCTCTAATGGCATGAAAAGAGGTATTAAGGAGGCTCTGGGATTGAGCTCTCTGGAAGGTAACATCAAATATCTGGGGCTACCTCTATTTAGATCCAGGCAAAACGATGCAGATTTCAACTTTATCTTGGATAATCTCACTTCTAAACTTCAGGGCTGGAAAGCTAAGATTCTGTCTAAAGCAGGTCGTGCGACCCTTATAAAGTCTATGGGCTTGTCGTTGCCTATGTATGCTATGCAAACAACTAAGCTTTCGAACCGTCTTGTAGCTCAGATTGATGGGCTGGTTAGGGACTTCTGGTGGGGGTTTGAAAAGGGGAATCATGGGCTCCACCTTAAAGCTTGGGACAAGCTTTGCCTCCCTAAGTCTCTTAGGGGTTTGGGTTTTAGGAAAGCCAAAGAAATGACCAAGCGTTCCTAGCCAAATAGGGATGGAACCTCCTGTCTGGCAATCAATCCATTCGTTGCAAAATCCTGGAAGCTAAATACCTTATAGGAAAGCCCTTTCTCAGGTGTACTTCCAAAGATTGTGATTCTTGGTTTTGGAAAAGTGTGGTAAGAGCCATCCCCATTTTTAAAAAAAAAGGAGTGTGCAAGGTGGTGGTGAATGGTAAGATACTAAGGTCTGGGAGGACCCTTGGATAGCTCATAAGAAAGATTTCTGCCCTCGTGCTAATGGTTCCTCCACTTGTGAAGTGGATAAGGTGGCTGAGCTGTTGATAGATAATGGCGGCTGGAACATCCAAAAGTTAAATAGTCTCTTCGACAAGGAGACTATTTCTGCAATCCTGAAAGGGGGTAATCCGTCTGGCCAGGGTGATGATAGATGGATTTGGACTTTGGAAAATAATGGTAAATTCACGAGCAAGTCTGCCTACCTGGCCCAAGCTGTTGATAGGGCTCCCACTTGTGACGTTGCTCCTTCACTTTGGAATAAGCTATGGAATTGTAAGATCACTGAAAGAATGAAGACCCTCTGGTGGTGTCTCCTGGCCAATGCAATCCCTGTGCGAGCTGAGATCTGTAAAAGGTTTCCTATTGAGGATGTTACTTGTCCCCTTTGTGGGACAGAGAATGAATCTATTGAACATCTTTTTCTCTCCTGTAACGTGGCTTTCCACTTATGGAGGTCTTTCCCTTGGGGTATTTACCCAGTTTGTGGTACTGGAATTCGATTATGGGACTGGGTCAAATTCATCTGGGACCTTAAAAACAAGGGCATTAATGCCGATGAGGTGTTCCTTTATGCCTCGCTAACCGTGGACACTATATGGCGGACTCGAAATGAAAAAGGTACATAATAATGGCCAGGTTGATGTTTATAAATGTATTGACAATATTCGTTCCTCTTTTGCAGTTCACCATGCTTCTTTGATCCCTTGTGCACCTCCGCATCGGTTGGATGCCTGGTGCCCTCCCCCTCAGGATTGGTTGAAGCTAAATTGTGATGTTAAAGTGGGGTTGGACAGCATGTGTTCTGTGGTCGTGGCAAGGGATCATCTGAGTGGGGTGATCTGGGTGCATACTTCTAAGTTGGATTCGCTGATGCTTTATGTGGGGAAGCAGCGGCTTGCTGTCTTGCTCTGGATGTCGCGAAGCTTAATGGAGTTAAGTTTATTATTGTTGAGAGTGACTCGAGGGAAGTGATTAGTGCTCTCAATGGGGAGGTAACCCGTTGGGAGATTGAGAACTACGTCTCATTTTGTATTAGATCATCTCATTATTTTGTTAGTTGTATTTTTACTAATATTAGTAGGAACTGTAATTTTTCTACCCATAATGTGGCAAAGTGGGCGTTTACCCACCAGAGGTTCGGTTGTATTCCGATTTCCTCTATCCCGGAACACTTATTTTGTAATGACCGCGAGGTCTAACATCTTTTGACTTTAATATAAGTACGCTTTTATTCAAAAAAAAAAAAAAAAAGCCAATACCACTACTATTCATGAAAAGGTTAATCAAGATAATTTGTTTATTTATTATTTTTTTTCAATAAACATGCATATAATAACATACCTCTAGTTCACTACAAAAGATATTGTTCGGAATGAAACAAAAACACAATTATACCAGTTGTGGGTAAAGGTCTATTTTACCACATTGTAAGCTACAAAATTGTATATTCTTTTAACAAAAGAAAATTACAATTAGTAAAATAACAAGAATGTCTATTACAAAAAGTAGAGTAGTTCTTAATTTTCCAACGAGAATCCAATCCATTGAGCGTATTGATAATGTTGAAGTTCCTAGCTATGAAAGAAAAACTAACAAAGTAGAACAGAGGAAAAAAAAAAGGAAGAAAAGAGGAAGACAACGATTGAAAAAAGAGTCTTATTCATTAATGGTATGTGTTATAGCTTATATAGTAGCTTAGTACAAGTGATTCAATAATAGAATCCATAACACACAATAAGAGCTAATAGACACGTGCTAACTAACTCTATCAACCTCTAACTATATTAATTGTCTTCAACACCTCCCCTCAAACTCATAATTGAACGATCTTCAATTTTGAGTTTGTGTCTGAACTCGGAAAACTTTTGACTCGATACAGCTTTAGTTAATCCATCTACCAACTATTCATAGACAGAGAGGTGTTTAATCTGAACATTTTTATTAAGCACCTTTTCTCTGATGAAGTACAAATCAAGCTCAATATGTTTTGTTCTTTGGTGAAGCATAGGATTCTGTGTGAGCATTTGGTACTTAGATTATCACACCATACAGTAGGAGGTTGAGAGAGTTGTATTCAAAGTTCAGAGAATAGATACTACAGCCAAGTCAATTCAGCTGTGACACTGGCAACACTTCTATATTCAGCTTCAGTGCTTGATCGAGAGATGGTCTGCTACTTTTTACTTTTCCAAGCAATCAAATTCGAGCTAAGAAAGATAGCAAAGCCTGTAGTTAACGTTTGATCATCTGGATCTGAGGCCCAATCTACATCACAGTAGGATACAAGATCAAGAGTGCTTGGTTTTTGCAGATGCAGTCCATACTCTGATGTACCACTAATGTAGCGAAGTATTCATTTAATAGCTGACAAATGTGTAGACAAAAGGTTTTTGCATAAATTGGCAGACCTTATTTACACTAAAGAAAAGTTTAGGCAGTGTGATGGTCAGATATTGCAAGGCTCCAACAACTGACCTATACAGTTGAACATCTTCCAATGGTTCCCCCTAGTAAGCTGATAAATGAATACCACTTGTCATTGGAGTAGGTGTAGGCTTGGCATTACTCATTTGAGCCTTAACAAGAAGATCTTTAGCATATTTGGCTTGTGACAAGTGAATGCCTGCATCAGTTTGTGTCACTTCAATACCAAGAAAGTATGTGAGAGGGCCTAGATCTTTTAGTGCAAATTGTCTATTGAGAGCTATGATAATAGCTTCCATTGTAGTTTGATCACTTCCTATGATCAATATATCATCAACATAGACTAATATAAGTGTAACAAAATTAGAAGTATGTTGAATAAATAGTGAGTGATCTGATATAGATGAAGTGAAACCAAGAGACAGTAGAAAATTTTGAAGCTTCTCAAACCTAGCTCTAGGGCCTTGTTTAAGGTCATAAAGAGCTTTGTTTAATTTGCATACTAGATCTCTTTTGCCAGGAATCTCAAATCCTGAAGGTTGCATCATGTACACTTCTTCTTGTAAGTCTCTATTAAGGAATGCATTATTGACATCAAGTTGTCTAATAAGCCATCCTTTTGTCAAAGTCATTGTCAAAACCACCCTTATTGTGATAGGTTTAACTACTGGACTAAAGGTCTAGTAAAGTCAAAACTATGTTCTTGATGAAACCCCTTAGCAACAAGCCTTGCCTTGTGTTTAAGTAAATATCTATCTGGATTTTTCTTGATTTTATATGCCCATTTACAACCAATAGCTTTCCTTCCTGGTGGTAATTTGACAAGTGTATATGTTTTGTTTTTGACCAAAGCTAAGACTTCATCACACATAGCTTTATTCCAAACAATTTGACTGAGGGCCTCTTGAAGTAGGGCTGAGCATGGGTTGGGTTGGCCGGGTTGAGAGTATTTTAATGACCCAACCCAATGACATCGGCCTGGAGATTTTTAACCCATTCACATTATGAATTTTTTTATAACCCAACCCATTTTTTCTTTTATGGATTGGGTTGGGTTGGTTTGGGTTAACCCTTATTCCATAATTAAAAAAAAAAATCAGATTTAAATATTATCAAATCCTACCTAAAGTGAAAAAAATTTAAAAATTCACATAAACATATCCATCTAAAATTACAAAATATTAAGAATTAAATATTACAGTCATCCAAAGTCTTATTGAAATTTTCCATAACAAATTAAATATTATATTACAAAATAAAATCAATTTCCATATCAGCCTCACTTATCAATCTCAATGTCAATAGCCTTTGCTTTTGGTGATGATTCCTTCACCTTAATTTATTTTCTACAATCATAAAAAACATAGTTAGCCAACTTATTATAAATACATAAAAACATAATAAAAAAAGAAATGCAATTAATATTGATTATAAATAAAAATTCAGTAAAAAATCCCAACAAAAAATCGGTAAAAAAATAGATTATAATAGTAATTGCAACTAATAAAAAATTTATATACTCAAGATCATAACAATACAAAAATAACCAAATAAAAAATAAAATAAATATCAGTAGCAAAATAAAAAAAAAATATTAACAAATACTTATTTTCTTTCACAAACATCCCAAGATAATTGCTCTATATATTCTGAATATATATATGTTATTTTATAATATTAATAGCAACTAATATTCTTATTATATACATTATATTTATTCACAAAGAAACTATATACTAACTTTTATATACCATTGTTTATCAGAAAAAAAAATCAAAAAACTAAAGATGAAGATTAACCTGAGTTTGTGAGGTGTGAGTGTGACTGTTGTGCGTCATTGTAGGAGATCGAGAATTTGAGAGCGACTTGAGAAGCAAACTCCGGCGTCGGCCAATATAGTTCCTGCAACACGAAACAGAAAAAAAAAAAAAATAAATGAGGCTCCAACCTCCAGCATAGATTGACTATTGTGTAACTTTGTGTATTTATATATGGAGTAGAGATAGAGAGAGATTACTCTCTTACCTTGGCTTTGCTGTGTTACTTCCAGAAAGGAAACTACGGAGCGGTGTTGGCCGTTTGTGTGCACGAATGGAATTGCTAATGCTACGGACTGAACGTTGCTGGCCGTTTGTGGTCGTCGTCGTGCGTGAATGGCGAAAAGATTTGGCTACTAAGTTTTTTCTGTGAGAAAAGAAAGAGTGCTAGGGTTTTTTTTCTTTATATGGTTATCATTTATGAGTTGTGAGGGTGTTGTGTTTGCTAGGGTAAGGGATACACTGGGCCATTGGCTGGTGGGCTGAAAATTGTATATTTTTTTTTTAATTTTTAAATTGTCTAATGGGCCGGCCCGGGTTGGGTTAAATGGGTTACAATGCAATCAGCCTGTTACCAACCCAATGACCACGGGTTGAAGCCTTTTAAACCCAATTAATTTCGGCCCAATAAAAATGAGGCTGATTCGGCTCAAAAACGAGTTGGGTTGGCCAGGTTGGTCGGCTCTACGGCCCAAATGCTCAGCCCTATCTTGAAGTGATGTTGGCTCTTTGGTAACTAATAAGGCTTTACGCTTGTGTATACCAGACTTGGATCTGGTTCTCATGTTATGTGTGTTATTCTGGTTTAGAGGTTTGTGACAGCCAGAAATAGTAGCCTTGTTAGTTACATAACCAAGAGCAATGTCAGTGTTATTTGTGATAGGTATGCCTTGGATAGCAATATTAGGATTGTCAGCAACTTGGACACTGGTTGTAGCAGGAGGCTCAACAATATTTGGAATTTGTGTGTCCGGATGCGATTAATTTGAGGACCAGAGGCAAGACCTGTTGTGGGAGGAGAGCCTACTCCACATGTTCCTGTTGGGGAAGAATGTGGAGTAGATGCTATGGCATCTGGTATTTCAGTAGGCTATCTAGAAGATTGTCCTACATAAAAAATAGATGGCTGACTTGGCAGCCAACTATTAGTAGCACAAACCAAATGAGGTAAAATAGTATTTGTTAAAGCATTTTAATTAATCTCAAGTTGAGGACTCATCATATCAGATATGGAATAGGAGCAATGGTGATGAGAACATGTAGGGATTATAAAAGAAACACTTGGAAACTTATTTGGTTTCTGTGTGGAAGATGTTTTCTGACAGAGTGTTTTAAAGGGGAATGAGAATTCCTCAAAGACAACATCTCTAGAGATATATAGTTTTCTATTTGGATCTAGACATTTGTATTCTTTGTAATTTAGGCTATAACCCAAGAAAGTGCATGTTGTTGACCTATACTCTAGCTTATGTCTATTGTATGGTCTGATATTGGGAAAACACCTACACCCAAATGTTTTGAAGGCTATATAATAAGGTTGAATTTTGAACAAAACCTCAATAGGGGATTTATTACCTAGAACTGGAGTAGGAAGTCTATTGTGGATGTAGACTGCAGTCCTAAAGGCTTCATCCCAAAACTTAAGGGGTAGGGAAGCTTGAGCTAAAAGAGCAAGGCCATTCTCAACTATGTGCCTATGTTTTCGTTCAGCTAGGCCATGTTGTTGGTGCGTTGTTGGGCAAGAATGTCTATGATGTATGCCATGTTATGTGAGGTACTTAGAAAATGATCTAAACTCACCCACCTAGTCTGTCTGTAAGCATTTCAATTATGTTCCTAGTTGCAATTTTGCTAATAGTTTAAAGTTTAGAAAGACTTTAAAAGCATATGATTTATTTTTCAAAAGATACAGCCGTGTAAAATTTGAAAACACATCAACAAAATGAATATAATATTTGTAATTATTGAATGAAGTAGTGTGAATGGACCCCATAGATCAGACATTACAAGTTGTAAAGGCTCAAAAATAACAATGTTAGAAGCTTTTGGAAATGGGAACTTATGAATCTTGCCAAGACAACAAGTTGAACACACTGAGTAATGAGAAATTTTATTGCTGATATGAATGTTACAAGATTGTAGCACAATTTGTACAACTTTTTCAGAGGGGTGCCCTAATCTATTACGCCAAAGGGTAAAATCATTCTCAACATCTAAATTACATTTGATACACTTAGACACAACTACTTTGGTGTTATTTAGAGTGGCCATATAGGTACCATATAAAAACAAAATTTTTATATTTTTTATGTTTTGAAATCATTAAATTCAAAAACTTTCCAAATTTTCTCTTACCTGTTTATAATTTATTTTGAACAAAAGAAATTTTATATTAAAAAACTAAACAAAATACAAATAAAAGCAGCAGCCAAAAACACCCAGTACTCAAAAGACAACTACCAACCCTCAATTACATTCAAAACATACTGCTCACCCCTTTTCATCTTGCTCCTTTTAACACCCAACACTCTCATCTTAACTGTGTTTCTAATCTCTTTACAAATAACATTTACAGAATAACACGTAAGATTAAAAACAAATTGTTTCTATTACTCCAAATCAAATATATAGTTGCTGCCATAACAGAGTTTGCCACCTTCCTGCTCAAATCTATACAACGAGTCGAACACAATCTCTGCAACTCAGTTATATTTTTTTGGCTAAGGAGTCTCTCCCATCCACCTGTTAATCTCAAAAACAACTTTCAAAGTGAAAGAGCACTCCATAAAAAGATGATCATAAGACTCTTCTTTATCCTCGCAAACAGAGCAAAGGATTGAGGGAATCAACATGAATTTGATCAAGTGATTTCTAGTTAACAACTGATTACTTATAACCATCCAATAAGTAAATCTATATTTGGGAATGATTAGCTTTTGCCAAACATTAGTTGCATACTCAACTCTATTAGCAGCAACTAAGGAGGTATAGAAATTTTTTATCTTAAACTTATCTCCATTAGCTGCCCGTAATAGAAAATCAGCCACAATTCCTTCTCAAAGCTTAAGCAGCTTCCTAAAATACCAACTCATATCCTGTTTAATTGAGATGCACCATAAATCATGATCTTTCAAGTATATTGAATGGATCCATTTAACCCAAAGATTTTCTTGCTTACTAGCAATAGCACCACACAAAGTTAGCCATCATGGCTATATTCCACTCTTTCCCTTCTCGAAAGCCAATTCTCCCAAAAAAAAATTGGAGACAAACCTTTTCCCAAGAGAAAAGATGGAATTTGCTTTTGTTCCTTTTCCTTCCCCAAAGAAAATCATGACAACTTTTATCAATGGCTGTAGTAATTTTCTAAGGAAGAATGAAAAGACTCATCCAAAAATTTCAAATTCCCAACAACACCGACTCAATAAGCTGAGCTCTTACGGAAAATGAGATATGTCTGCTAGCCTAGCTATTAAGTGTTTTATTACACCACAATCAAAAACTTTCCATTTGGTAGGCCTGAGATTAACCCCCAAACACTTTAGGGGAAATGAACCCTCTCCTATTTGATCAAATTCCAAGATCTTCTTTTGACACTCCTCTTTAACACCCCCAAAGTAAATTTAAGACTTTAATCTATTAACAGAAAGACCAGAGGCATCATAGAACTCTTTGAAGGCATTATACATCATCTTCATAGAATTTTTATTACCCTTACAAAACATGATTAAATCATCAGCAAAGCAAAGACTAGAGAGCTTACGGACTTAAAAAGAGGATGAAATCCAAAACCCTTCCTACTAGACATTTAAGCTAAAAGTCTAGTAAGATATTCCATAACCAACATAAACAGAAGGAGAGAGATAGGATCACCCTATCTTAAACCTTTCTCACCTTTAAATGACTCTTGATCCTTCCATTCATGAGCAAGTTAAATCTGGTTCCTTGTAAGCAAACCAGAACCCAACTAATAAAACGACTAGGAAAATACAACCCCTTCAGAAGCTCCCTCACAAATTGTCAATCAATATTATCATAAGCTTTACTGAGATCTATTTTCATAATGCATCTAGCAAAAATGTTTTCTCTATTATAGCCCTTCAAAAGATCTTGAAAAATAATAATGTTATGAGTTAATAATATGTTTTTGATTAAAGCTCCTTGATTATTATTAATCAGGCGAGGTAACACATCAAATAACCTAGAGCAGAACATCTTCAAGAGAGAGATGACAGTTTATGAAGAGTGTTACAACAAGCTATATGTCTATAATCACTAGCATTAGTAGGATTCTCAATTTTAGGAGTAAGAGAGATGACAGTTTCATTAAGGTCTGGAAGTAAATTACGTTCATAGAAAAAGTTCAAAATAGCTTGAGTAATCTCATCTCCTATGTCTTCCCAAAACCTTTTGAAAAAATCCTTACCAAAGTCATGTAAACTCGGATTTTGGTATTATGTATTCCAAACAAAGCTTTCTTCAATCACTCTTTTTGAAAGGTCTCACTAAAAGGAGCTGTTGTTCAAGACAATTCAAGTTGACATTCTTCGAAGTAGAACTTTTCCTTCCCATTATATTTTTAAAATGGTTTAAAAAATGATCCACGATTTTAGAATAGTCATCGATAACCATATCATTCTCAATGTATGTTGTTATTATGTTTTCTAGCCTTCTCTTCTTCATACAAGCATGAAAAAATTGAGTATTCTCATCACCACAATTGATTCAATCTTGCTCTGCTGTATTAAAAAACTAGTGTATCTCTTCACCACATCACAGTAAGTAAGCCTATTATTAGCCAGATCACTTTGAACATTACCTAAGGAAACTTTTTTGTAAATTTAAGATTCCCAATTAATCACATTTTTAAACATAATTATTTACCTACAATCGTTAAATTTTTGTTTCTAAATCTTTGTTAGAAAACTCAATTTTTTAATCACAAACCAATAAAGCCCATAGTTTTTTAAATTTTCTGTTGTAGAACTTTGTCTACTTAAAAAGGCTATAATCTTCCTTTTACATATTAATGAGAATCAAATATTCCAATAGCGTTGGGAGAAATAAAAATATCTATTCTATATAAAGTGTGCCTATATAACTGAAATTCTTATTTTATGAGAAATTCATGGGTGACTTTTAATTTTTATTTAATAAAATAATAAAATAATAATAAAACAAATCCTATTAATATTTGAATTGATATTAAATATTCGAGAATCACAACCCATTTAATTTAAAATGAAAACAACTAAGGATTAATCTCAAAAATAGCTCTTCCACTTTCAATTCAAACCTCTTTCTTCTCTTCTTCGTCCACCATGATTCTCACTTCTCAAGGTTTTTGGTGCTGTGGAAGAGTGGTTCGACAACACACACACAAAACCAACCACAGAGATCATCATACTCGCACAAAATGGCTCTCAAACTCAACCTCACCATCGCTCAATACCCAAAAAGTTACCAGCTTTTGCTCTTCCACCAATGGCTAGCCTCAGATCTCCCAAGTTCTTCATGGCTTCCACCCTCCGTTTTGGCTCCAAGTCAGACTCCATTCCTTTAACCCCTTTATTTTTTACTTTCGATTTTTTTCTCTCGTTTTGTGGGATTATTAGTATTTGAATCCTTGTATTCTGTCATGTTCTTAAGATTATTTTTATTAAAGTTTTAATTTTTTGATTTGGACTTTTGTTTAGCTTAATTTAATTTGGGTTTCTCCTCATTTTGATTTTTTTTATTGCTTATGTTGTCGAATGCAATATTTTTATGTAAAGTTTTCTGCTTTCTCATTTTTTTTTGTTTGAATCTTATAATTTTTGTTTTGATTTGTCATGGTTCATTCCATGATTTGGATTTGAGATATCACGTTTCTGAAGTTTGTTTTAATTTTGAATTATTTTGCTGGGTATATGCAACATTGTGATATTATCTTGGTTATGTTTTTTTTCTTTCTTTCTCTTTCATCAGTTTAGTTGTTGGATTTAATTGGGTTTTTCTCTCATGGATTAAACATTGATGCTATGGAATCTATTTTCATTTTAAGGATAGATAACATTTATAAAAGTTCTAATGTTGAATCAAAGGAATATTTGGGCTTTGTTTTTCTTTTACATTTTGATCTATTGTATACAAAAATAAATTTATGAAGATAGCTGACCTTCAATGTACCTGGTTCGATTTTTTTGTTTGATCTTTGTTTTTATTGAATTGAGTTTTTTGTGGATCTTATTAAACTTTTGAATAAAGCCATTTTTTGTATCTTTAGCTTTGAAGATATTAAGGAATTATTTGAAATAACCTATTCATTTCGATGAGTTAGGTAATTTACTGTCATTTGATTCATTTATTCCTACTAAGCAATACCAAGGAATAGTGCTTACAATTAAGCTTATAAACATCCATTATTGCATCAACATCAGCTTTTCTATTTGGTATTGGACTTACAATTACAAGTAATCTATCCTTTATACTTTTGTCAATGGTAGAAATATATACATATATAAATATTAGTTCATATCCATAACTTAGTTTATTATTGATAGGTGGATCATATCTACTCAAATTTAGGACACTTGTATGGAACTTTAGCTGATGAAATTTTGTATTGACAGAATTTACTTGAGCTCATGAGGATGCCAAAGTCAATTTTTTGCACTCGGTAATTTTAAACTAAATTTTGATCTGATTTTGCGTTTTATGTTTTTTAAAAGAAATAAAAAAAATTGACTCCTACTACAACAAAAGAGGCCTTTCACTCGTCCTTCTGTTATCTTTAAATTCGAACAAACTGCTGACATTAATGTTAAAACTATTCTCTCTATGGCATTTGAAGGTCAAATATTACTTTAGTTTTTAATTTTTTTTTCCTGATGAAGCTAATGACAAAAATTGATAACTAAGCTGTTAAGTTAAGTTTTGTTATATAAAGAATCAATATTTGGTTATAGATTCAAATTTATTTACATGATCTCTCTATTCGGTCTCTTCTCAGCATTTGTACGTGGATTATTTTTGTTGTGGTAATAGTCTTTCATTGTCTTTTATTCTTTGAGAAAATAATTTTTTCTATTTATGTGATGAAAGTCAACTATTTTATAGGATTAGCTTTAGGTTTTAAAAATAAAATCCTAAATTATTCTATGATAAGCTGAAATGAATTGATGAGAGTTGTTAGTAATTTTAGTTTGATTGTATTGATCCAAGTAATGGTTCCAACACAGCCACATATGAACTTTTTTCTTTGTTTGAACAAAGGACATGTTATGACCAAGAAAGAAGTAGCTCCAAGGCCTTTTGATCGCAAATGGGTAAGTCTATTGTGTTTTTTTAAATTTAGTAGGTTTTAGCTTGTAACATTGAATTTGTTTTCATCACATAATCGTTATGAAACTGAAAATTTTGTTTTTTTCGGCTTTTTAAAATTGAATTTGTAACAGGGTTCAATTATGCATTATGTGTAAAGATTGATTTATGTGTAAGAAATTTTTTCCAATGTTTTTGTCTAATTAATTTGTAAATGACATCAAATTTATACATTAAGTTTCTACTATTTTCAATTGCAGCCAGTTCGTTAGAAGTGTAAGACTTTTTTTTTCTCTTCTGATATAATTTTCAAATTTAAGCTATTTTTGTATCAACCTCTCTACCATGCAACTGTAAGTATATCTCAGTTTTTTTTTTTTTTTTAAAAAAAGATTAATTTCGATTCAAACATGGTTTCTTTTGCTCCTTCAGTTTTCTCCGGGCTTGTCCAAAGGCTCAATAGAGCTGGGCGTAATGTATTTGTGATTTAATTTATTGAATTTCTCTTGTTGAAAGAGCTCCATCTGTTACAGTGGTTTTTATGTTTGAGTAATTTATTGATTGTTTAGCTTGTTTACAGTGGTGGTCTTGAGTAATCATTAAGCTTTCTTAAACACTAATATATTACATTCAGTATTCAATAATAATCTCACTTTCAAATAACATAAAAAACACCTAGCATAAAATTTAATATACGTGCCTCACACGTAGTTTTTTGCTAGTAAGAATAAAAATGTGAATGAACATAAGAATATGAGGGCTCGTTTGGAACGCTTTATTAGATCGTATTGTATTATATTGAATTGTATTTTATGCAATATTTTTACGTAAAACTATATATGGTATTAAATTTTATGGACACCTAAATATATAATATTTTAGTATAAATTAAAGTTTAACATAAAATTATATAAAAATATAATATATAATCCAATTCAATATAATAAAATACAATACAATACGACCTAATACGGCGTTACAAACGAGCCCTGAATGAAATAGAATAAATTTTAAAATACATAAAAAACATTAAATTTTTTATCATTGGAATGATCTTTCTTTACATTTCAAAAATAAAATAAAATAAAAGTTATTTCCTTCATTCCATTTCATTACCTTCAACCAAAAGCTACTTTCTTCACAGAGTGAATGGATGAAGTCGTCTTCTCTGCAACTTGGAACCTTCGAACTACTTTCTTTCCCCCATGGAGTTCGACTCTCTCTGATTCCATTCTCTAACGCTTCCGTCGTAAATTTCTGTTTCCACCACATAAATAATTTCTCATTTCATGTTTCCTCCTTTTACCTTTTTTGGTTAAATCATAGTATTACTCACAGTCTTTTGTTTATCTAGGGAAAATTAAAGGTTTTCAACGGCTGCATTAACGACTGGAAAGCTTGCTCCAGGTGGAGGCCCTCCAATGGTGCTCTCGACTATTTTGCTGGTAAAACACTGCGTGTGTGTTTAAATTTTTTAATTTCAAAATTAGCTTAGGGATAATACACTTGAAAATTTGGAATATTTTTAGAATTGTTTTGCATTTTTCAATGGAAACTTAGGAACGGGTAGGATCATGTGTTATGGAGGGGCAGGCTTATGCTATCTAACTCTGTGCCTATCTCTACGGTGATCTTAAAAGCCACAAGAGACTAGTTTCATGTTCCTTTCATTGATGACAATGTAAGCTCTGGAATCTCCTCCTCTGGGACTGAGATCTTATTAGCTTCACAACATTTCTGTAGGTTGCTTTACCATTTTTTATTTTTATTTTATTGGTTTTTGTAAGCAACTTTTGTAAATTGCTGTAGATGGTGCCAGTAGTGATTTTGCATAGGAAAGCCATAGCAGTGCTTTTATGGTATTTTCTGGAAAACAATAAACCATTATTTTCTTACCATGGAGAAACTTGTTCATTGTAGTGATTTCATGGCCTCCTTCTGTCAGTCCCATGTTTTCTCCTATGCCTATATATGGAGATGCATCAAATTCACAGGTAATGTATTTTATATATTGCTCGTTGGATCTAAATTTCTTTTGTTCACATCAACTTAAACAAAAAAGAAAAAGAAAATCTACTGTGATTGGGTGTGTGATAGTAATCAGGTATCCATTCTTGCGGTCTTCAACGTCTGATTATATTTTCTTTTCCAATTTTGCTGTTTTCAGTTTTTTGGTAGTTTTCTTGCCATAGAAAATCCAGATTTATTAGTTTGTCTGCGAGTATGCTGAATGGAGTTCACAGAGAAGATTACTCCCCATGAAGGTGGATGCGCATTCATTCATGGTAAGTTCTAATTCACAACTGTGGAATTGTTTAATAATTTTGGAGCCTTGTTGTTCCTCTTATAATCTTATCTCCTCTTTAAGAAGAGTTGTCACTATGATCTCTACCTATTCATGTTTCATGCCCATTATCTGCCATTCCAGTCTCATTTGAAAGGTTTATTAAGTTTTATGTTTTCTCGAGCAACTTGAATTGATGTATGCATCTACATATGGATACTTTGCAATGATCTTTGTTATGGGAGTCCTTTTTATGGTCATATTCACTCTATTTTATTTCATTGAATAATCTTTTGTGAGATACTTTTCAAATTACTATAAGTTCCACCAAGTGATTGTGATGATTTGATTATAGCTGTTAACATTTGATGGCATTACGATATTATGCTGGTCATGTCGACATGGAAGCCTATTATCCTATTATTTGTGAAGAATATGAAAAAGATAGTGTTTATTTCTTTAAATGGAATGATTGCATTAGTAATGTAAAATGCTAACTTGATTGCTGTTTTTTTTCTTGTATGTAGTTCCTTCTTTCAATCTAAATTTATATACATGGAAGATTGGTAGTAGAGGGAAATGGTATGTATCTCACTCATATAAAGATATATGTATATAGAGTACATGCATCTATCGACCAACAATTTCTATCCGAATGCTCCTATTTTATGTTAGCAGCATATCTGTTGCTGCAGGTAAGATAAACAATTGTCCTAGACCCTAGTGTTATTTGGCTTTACATGGGAGTATTTATACTTTTCCCAAAATTATAACATTAGTAAAAGTTTTAAAGCTTTAGGATTATAACCAGACACCAGTTACCGCATTATCCTGCAATTTTAGTTGTTGAACTTACCACCTGTTTCTAGTAATTAAAATTTAGCCAATTACTATGTGGATGTTTTATTTTTCCTTCTTTTGCCATACCAAGTTTCCATAAAATTTCTTAATGGCTATTCAACTGACCCTGAGCCAAAAGTGGCTTACATGCACTTAGGTTAATAAGTTTTTGGGGAAATCTTTCACTTATTTATTCAATTTGCCAGCTGTCTAACTTAATTTATTCTTATCTCTGCTTTGTAACTCAGGGAATTAGATTCATTGTGCTTTCTTTTGATTTTCTGATCAGTAGGCACACTTGGTGCTTAATTGAGACTAAGAATCTCAATATCAAGAGATCCAAGGTTCGAACCTTGGTCTCATTCTAATTCCCAACCCTCACTGCTAGACCAAAATCTATTGGCTTATTTATTTGTTACTTAATTGACCATAGACCTATTTCCCTTTTTTACTTAGGAGTATTGAACACACCTGTAATTTTGAGTTTCATGTTACTTTTAACAAGAGACATCTCAAATACGGGACATCCTAATTCGGTTGAATGGGATGACAGTTTCTCTGGGCCATGTGTTATGTGTTGAGAACGGGAATTGAACTTTATGAGATCTAACCTCCTGTTGTTCCTCAGTAGCTCAGTGGTAGAGCGGTCGGCTGTTAACCGATTGGTCGTAGGTTCGAATCCTACTTGGGGAGATTTGATTCATTCTGTGCTTTCTTTTTGATTTGTCTAACGCAATATTTTTACTGAGCACTGCTAAATATTTATTTGCACTTTTTGAATCGGAACAGAATGAAGTCCTATGTGTTTTCTAAAAATACAGAATATAAAGAGGCATACATGTGCACTGGTTGCTAATGAAGTAGGTAAGTTTGCTAGGATTTATATTTTGAAATTTGGTTTTATTTTTTCACGGAGAAAAAGTTAGAGATATGAAACTCTTTTAATTTGATGTCAGATTGTAGCACTCGTGAATTTGATATGCATGTAGAACAATTGTTTTGTTTACTATTCAGCAATGTTAAACGAATGCGGAAAGTTGGCAGTATTTTCTTTTGGCTGCCGATGCCATTTGGGGAATTTAATTCTGGTGAAGTAAAGTTATGTTCTGGAGTTCTTTGTCTTCTTCTATTTTGTATTTTTGTTCTTTTAATGGTTGTGGGGTTAACTGTTTGGACCAAGACTACTATGTTAAAAATTAACATGCCTATACTTCTGATACAATCAGAGTATAGGTTTCTGGAACCGTTGCGTAGAAAGGGGATCCCTGGTTCAACTCTTCAGTAATAAAAGTAAGTTCAGATTATTGAACTATAGAGAGGCTGGAGTTCTGATTTGCTGTAAATTTCGTTTTTCATCATGACCAAGTTCATCTTTTTTATTTCTTGAACATCTCTTAAGTATTTACTTCTTTTTTCCACACAGCATTTTGAGAATTCTAGAGTCTCTAATACTTCACTTTCACCAACAGCAGCAGTAGAAGTCCCTGCAGGTTAATTTGACGAGATTGATTAGCTGACCACCGAGGAAGATTGGTGAATGCTAGTTTTCATAATCATACGAAAATTTCTCCCCAACATAGTGACAATAAAAAGACATGCCTTTGCTTTCGGTTGAATGGTCATCGTTTCAAAACCAAATTATACCAGATTCTCTATGACCAGTTTGCTGCAATGGATGCTATTCTAAATGGGAAAGATTCATTTGCGCTCCAGGTAATAAATGATGTTCGCTTCGTGCAGCTTGTATTTTTAAATTATATGTGACTAAAATCATCCCTTTGTTTCAAAGCTTCAACAAATATAACTCCAATTTCATGCTGGAGATTGTAATTGCAGGCTTGTTGAGTCTCTAAATACACTGTCATCAGATTTCATAATATAATTGTACATTTTTTACCTGTTTTTGATAGTTTAATTAGTATATTTAATATCTTTCATTACATAGAGATGTTGTAGGCTATAAGTGTCTTATATAAAAGTTTTTCTGTGATACTTCTATGATTCAAGCTCTCTTTCTCATTTTTGTTATGGTATAGAAAATCCGTTTCAAGCACCCAATATTGCACCAGGCTGCATAAGAAGCAAGCAGCTCTCTTATACTACTTAGATTTAGACATTGTCCATGAGTGAGTTCTTATGCTAATAAAGTTAGAAATGGTATATATGATGCCACGTCCTTTGAAACAAGACCCCCCCTTCTTTGTTGGGAAATAACAATTTTTTTATTGTATATATTTTGATATTGGGACCTCCTCTTTGTAAGGAGAGATATAGTATCATTAGGCTATATGTGATCACAACGTTTGATAGTAATGGTTGTTGGCTATAAGTATGTACCATTTCTCTATCAGAGGAGCTTAAAAACTAGAACTTCACTAATTAACATCATTGAACTAGAGTTTTATCAATTCATAAATGTATAAGACACGCTTCAGGGTTCTGAATGTTTCTCAATGGATCCCATATATAGGCTCTTAAAATTCTTAATGTACAGAAATATGCATAGCTCACAGTATGACATCTAAATGTTTTGTTTTTCTTTTCTAAATCCATCTTATTACAATTTTGTGATCCAACTATTCCTTTTGCAAAAATCTTCAATAGAGACTATCTTGTTCCTTTTTTTTTTCCGCTCTTGTTTTTGAAAAAAAAAAGAAAAGAAAAGAAAGAAGAATCTCTTCAGAATTTTCTTTAAAGATACATTGGTGTTGATTATGTTTCTTTATATTTTTGTCTTGTTTAACATTTGTTTTCGCCATCACGATCATCATAGTGGATGTGTGCAATACTTTATATCTTTTGCCCTCTGTATTTCATAGCTACTTTGGTGACTACAAAAAATTGTAGGTTGATGCATATTCCAAGCTATTCATAATAAAGGATATAACTGAGCTAATAAACTTAATTCTCCCATCTTGGAAAGGGGTGCACTTGTAAAATCTGAATATACTCAGCTCAAAAATATATTAATTTTAGCCAACTTTCTTCAAGGGATTGTGTCTAATGGTTCTCCTTGAGGATACACCATTTTATCATTATAGTTTACTAAAGAATTTACATTGTTATAGTTTCAATACTATTATCAGCCGAAGAAAAACAAGATTAACTAAAAAAAAAAAATCAAGTTACACACACAACAAATTAGAGTTCATTGTTAGTCAAAATTAATTTAAAATAAGTTATTTGTTAAAGTAATTTATGCCTTTATTAAATGTTTAGAATTATTTCATTATTTTCATTTTTCAAGTAGTGTGTTTTCACAATTATTGAAAATAAATATTTGAAGAAGTAAAATAATATCTTTCCCAAAAGTATTATATGCTATTTAAACAATTTTTTTTTGAAAGACTTTAAGAGTGTAAGATTAAAAAAATAATTTCATTTAAATAAAGGTGTTACTCTTATTAAATTGACTAACCAAAAGTTGAGTTAGGTAATATGTTTACTTATCATAAAACAAAGGTGTTATATATTTTTAAAACGATACATATGTATTAATGTGTATTCATTTTCCATTACAATGACAATGTAATAAGTATTAATTAGGATATCCCAAGTTGTCTTTGAGTAAATTCTGCAATAAATTGATTGAATGCCCAAAAAAACACTCTGAATTTGAGACTGAAAATCAATTAAAGACTGTTTTTGTTGCAGGTATTCAAGAATGTGCTGGACAAATATTTGAGAGTAAATTTTGTTGAGACTTTAGTAGCAGGGATCAGATGAGGTGTCTGTTGAGGCACACCACTTTAAGCAAATTGATCCCTCCAGAATCTTAAGGTAGAAAATCGATGCATATTCACTGTAGAAACTTTTCTTCTCTTGCAAGATATTCTATTATTATTATTATTCTTGCATGTGATATATATTCACCAGTTTGTTTATTTTTTATTTTTTTGGTAGAATTAAAATCATGGGCAACTTTGACTAGAGCTGTAATGCTGTATGAGTCGGATGTCCACATGATATCTAAATTATAGATGAAAAAATCTCTGTTCAGTTATGAGATCAATTAATCAGAAATTTCTTGCAGTTTGGACAGTGCATATATATAACTTCAGTTTATCTGTCATGGAAAAAAAAATGATACTTTATCACTAGCTTTCTTCAGTTGTTTGGTTTTTTGTTTAATTTGAAATCATTTGAGGTTTAGGACCACAAACAGAATAGGTTTGGTAGAATAATTGAGGAAATGATGTATAATGTAAGTATAGGATAGTACAATATATGTGCCTTATAAAATCTGGAATGAAAGGGACATTAACCATTTGTGGTTTAAGACCATAAACATGATGTTTCTCTCTTTCATTTCTTGTTAGTTGATTGACTTAATCTAATTAAACTTATTGGAATTAGATTAGAAAAAAGCAGGAAAAACATCATTTAAGTTTCGGATTAGGAATTGGTGATGCATAAAAACATTTAATTTGAAGGGAAAAAAGGAGAGAAAAGCACAGAAAAGGAGGAGTTGGGTAATAATTAGGACTGGAAGGAAAGAAAAGAGGCAAAAAGAAGTTTTGTGGAGAGGCAAGATTCTCTTGTGGAAGATGACATATGCGAGTAAGTTGTGAAAAGTAAGGAGGAGGGAATAGAAGGGAAGCTTTTAGTTTGTCTGGTTGTGCAGCCAAAGTTTTTATATTTATTAATGTAAAAAAAAAAAGAAAGAAAAGAAAAAGTGTCTCTTTTTACTATAGGCAAATGGCATATATTGTACCTTATAACCCTGCAACTAACGTATTTACTTTCTAAAAGCTTGGATATACCATAACCACCCAAGTTCCTCCTCTTCCTTTCGTTAATCCCTAGGCCTTTTTCTATTTAAGTGGATATACTGTGTGGGGGAAAAGAACTTTGGTCACCCCACTTCAAAATTATTGACATTATTTTGGGCTACCTGATTTAGAAAAGAAGAAAAATGAAACCCTTTTTATAATAGTTATAAGCCTTAACTTCATTAATGTGCTATGCAATGCATCAACAATTTTTCTCTTTGAATAATGGCTTTTATTTAATTTCTTAATAATCAGGTAATCTGAACCAGAGAAGACAGTTTAATATCAGGTTCTTGGCCATTCAAGATTATGTTAATGAATATATATATATATGCAATTATCTATTGGCTTAAAAGGTATTAAATTTGTAACAAAACGTTATCTGTTTATAGATATGTATGAGGAGAATATGCACAGAAATTGATAAAGGGTGTAATCAAGTGCATAGAAGACTCAGAATTTTGTGTGTGTTTTTTCATTTTTTTTCAAAGTTTCAATTGAGCATCTTTTCTATAACCGTTGACATTTACCATCTTTAATTTTTCTTTTTTTTTTTTCCCTCTTTTCTTTTCTTTTTCTTTATCGTTCTTTAAGTTCACTTACTGTAATAACTATATTTTCTAGAATTTATTTATTTTTTCTTGGACCACCACCACACTGAGCACAAAAACACACACACCATCAATCAGTTTGCCTTTCTACTCATGCTTACAACAAATTTTACAACTTCTCTACCCCATCTTTAGAAAAAGGCTCTAATCAAGTTCCTTTGAAATTCATGCAATTTTTTAAAAGAAAGTAAAAGTGAAGAGAAAAAGAATTTCTTGGGAAAACCTCATTCTTGAATTAGTAGGGAAAAAAAACAGAGGAAAATTATAAAGAAAGGGAGTTTCTCAAATTTCCAATCCTTATTGCTCAATAATAGTTAATGCTCCCGTGGTTATGATATAATGAGCTGGAAATAAATGATTTCATCTTTCAATATATTTCATTAAATAACAAATAAAGTCATAATGATAATGACCTCTATCAAGACACCCCCTTTGAGTTTTCATAATTCTTTATACTTGGAATTTGATTTCATCTTATCAGTGTACAAAATATATATTACATTACGAATTTACGACTAGTCCATGTGATAAGTGTGATTGGGTTTAAAGATTTCTCTATTAATGTACTTATATATTAACTAAATGTGACACAGTTTTCTTGGTAAAAAACAATGACTTGACAAGTTTTGCCATTTTTTTTTTCTTTCAATGAAGTTGACAAGTTTTGTGATTGAAATGTCCAAACTTGCTTAACATGATTTAATCAATTATTATTAAAGAAACTATCTTATATACTACTTTATACTACTTTTTAAGTTTTTTTTTTTTTTTTTTTTTTTTTTTTAATTTACAGTTTGGGTTACTCTGATAATTTTATGTGTATTGTTATGTAAATTTTGATTGTGATTTAGGTTGCTTCGTTAATTGCTATAAGAATTTTTATGTGAAATTCTTTAAAAATACTAAAAAA
The DNA here is from genome assembly GCF_029168945.1 of Cannabis sativa. Lineage (NCBI taxonomy): Eukaryota > Viridiplantae > Streptophyta > Magnoliopsida > Rosales > Cannabaceae > Cannabis > Cannabis sativa. The sequence goes on from NC_083610.1 coordinate 14,769,286, forward strand.
TTTATTTTAAAGTGTTAAAAAAAAATCTATTATTATTATTATGGTATATTGTAGATATACACACATTTCACATATTTTTTTTAAAAAAATTATAAATAATTTATAGTATAAAAAATAAAGTTTAAAATAAGTACTTGCACCATTACAAAAAAATGAATACTACTTGAAAATGTATACAAAATTATTTGCGAAACTGACTTTTTGATATAGTAATAAATTATTATTATTTTTTTAAAATGGGCAAAATATGTCTAATATGTAACTATGTATTATATCTCATAAAAAACAAAAAAAAAACTATAATGTATTGTCATATATATACAAAAATTGAATTATAATTTATTAATATGTATTGTCATACTAGCAAGAAGTTACGTGCGAGGCACGTATATTAAATGTTATACTCGTTTTTTTCTATGTTATTTGAAAGTGATACAATTAAAAATTAAAGAAAAAATATTATTAGTTATTAGGTGAGATTATTATTATTTGTATAGGAAGAAATCGCAAATTAATTAATCTTATAATCTTAACTTTAATCAAATAGGGTTCTAGATATATGAACAATAAATAATCACGTAAAAATCAAAAATGATTATTTGAATAAAGAATTCAATATACACAGTTATATATATGAATCCCATTAATCAAAAATAATTATTCAATCTATGAACAATAATTTGTCACGCTATATGTTTCCCAATAAAGAAATCCACCTCATCATAGTCAAAAATAAATAATACATGTAATACAGATCTTTGTAATGGAGTACCTAAAAGAAACAAAACTTCAGTTACTATAATCGGAAAAGGTTTAAGTGAACTAAATAATGACTAAGAAGATCTAAATTACAAAATGAAAATAACATGTCTATATGAGTATGATTTTTTTGCTATATGAGCATGATTGATCTAAAAGAAAATAGATAAACCTATAAACATATAAATATACTTAATATTAATTTTGACAAAGAAACAATTTAATTATAAACAATTCTAAATATCAGCTTGACAATTTCAACACACTAATTACTCATTAAATAGCCATAATGTATACATCATGATAATTTTATTTTATTTGATATCAAATGATAGAGATTATTGAGGTTTTCAGCCATGGAAAACACACTATGATCAAAAAGTAATGCTTATTAATTGTATATTTCAAAGAAACCCTAATTTCCATGAATGTCCCTAATAAAATATAAACAATAAAGTTGTAAATTATAAAAAAAAGTAACAAAATTTCAATTAATATAAGAAATAGAACAAATTGAAGATTTATACAATACTGGAATTTGAACTCTTAGAGGCCATTAGCGAAGAGGCGAAACTCGTTAGATCCCCTAGTAGAACACTACCTTAATGGTCTGAACACAAAAATTGTAGAAATCAAAATATGAATAAATTAACATCATCAACAAAAGGAAAATTAAAGGGAAAAGACTTAATAATTACGTGACAAATAATTATTAATTGAATTAAAAAATTAAGATTATAAGATTAATTCAAATTATTGTTCATAAATTGATTCTAGAAAGAGTAAGAAAAAGAAACATCATTTCTTTGTGCCCAAACTCTTTCGGATTTTACAAACTTTTTGATATTAACAAAATTGTTGCTTTAACTTTTCATCACACTGGAAACATATCGTTTTAGCTCTATTAGACAACCATATTTTCCTTCCTAAAAAGTCATTTTTTTTTATAATTGAAAGATGTGACGTTTGAGTAATTACATGTATCGTGTAATTGAAGATTTGATGTTCAGTAATTTACATGTTGTGTAATTGAAGGTTTGATGTTGAGTCATTTTTTTGTTTTTATTTAATGATGTTTCTTTTTTTTATTTTTTTGATTTAAGGGGATTTATTTTATTTTTATTTTATTATATACAAATAAAAAGTCACCCATGAATTTATCATAGACTATCTTATTTTTAATATAAATAAAAAGTCACCCATGAATTTCTCATAAACCAAGAATTCGGTTATATAGGCACACTTTATATAGAATAGATGATTTACGAATAAAAAGAAGATCCAATTGGATCAGAACCTGAAATTGGGGGACGATTTTTTTGAATTTCTCACAGCGAATTTGCGTCAGATCCTCCATTTTTCGCAGATTCACTCATCCATCTAGACAACAATAAGAATTTGCTTGCTCTGTTTATTGAATAGTGGGAGTGGACTGCGATTGAAAAAAAATATATAAATTAATGAAGATAAATAGCTAGAGGAAACCTAAACGATTTGGTAAAAAAAAATTCCATATATAATTCGTTCTTTTCCTAATCTCTCTCAACAAACTAATTGTATATGCGGTTTAAGGTTCAATTTATTTTATATATATATTTTTAGTTTCTAGAGTTATAGTCGTAATTATATATAGAGTTGAAATATACTAACTATCAGTTCAAATATTAATAAGATTTATTTTATTATTATTTTATTACTTTATTAAATAAAAATAAAAAGTCACCCATAAATTTCTCATAAATTAAGAATTTCAGTTATATAGACACAGTTTATATAGAATAGATATCATGTTCTTTTTCACTATAGCTATCAAATTGTAATCCCATAATAATAAGGTTTGATAATTAAATTAATGTTATGAGTTTGATTGATTTTGTTTTTTTTCTAAAAAAGAGAGAGAAAACACGATGTTCCTACTCATTCTTTTTTTATTCATTTTTTTTTATTTTTTGCATTATTTATACATGATTTTTTTGCAAGTTATTTATACATGATCTAAATATTTATATATATATATATATTTATTGGGAGCTAATACAATAGGTATTGCGATAGGTATAATATGATTTATAGCCATTGATTTAATCGAATGACTTAAATTAACTCTTGGAAACTACACCATATTTAATGTTTTTTTTATTTATAATGAATTTTAAATATTAATTTGGATCCAACTAATTAACAATACTCCAAAACTAACTCCAAACCTATAATATTTTCTTACTTATTTACCTTATAACTTTTTGTAATTTCAATTAATTATTTTTTAATTTTGAATTTATATATTAATTTTATTTTCTACTCAACAATAATTATAGCTAAAAGAGTATAAAATATTCGAGTTATTTAATCATAAAATAATCAATACAATCAACAATATAATCATAGTCTAAGTGGTAAAATTCTCATACATCAACTACAATACTTATATTAATTATTATAAGTTGAACATGTTATAATTTTCTATAAGTATAATTATTGTTTTAAAATAAATTTAATTAAAATATATTTTTATGTAAATTTAAAATTAAAATATATATATAATTAAAATTAATTTGTTAGTAGATGTAAAATAAAAAGTAAAAAAAATTATAGTTTTGAGTTTTGTTACTTAAATCTATAATTAATAATATTCAAGATTAATTATAAATAAATAAATATATTAATTATGGTGTAGTTTTCAAGAGATAATTTGAGCCACTAGATTAAATTATAAATTATTATCCCTATTGATAGGTATTTTACCCAATACCTATTGTAATAGTCCCCATATATATTATATGAACACATATGCAAATATATATATATATATATATTTATATATATTTTAAAGGGTATACACATGGTTGTTTAAATTTCCTATTATGAAACAATAACTTTTGAATTTCCTTTTGCTTATTTATTTTTTTCCTTTAAAATATTGTATAAATAAATATTGGTATATATGCACTATAAAATTTTTTATTTTTAGTCACAACAAAATTTGTAATTAGAGATAAAAATGTTGTGGCTACTAATTATAGATTATTATTATTGTATTGTGACTAAAAGTATTAGCCATAAAAATTATAATTTATTGTGACTAAATGTGTTTTTAGTTTAGTCATAATATTTATTATGACTAAAACTAAATTAGTGACAATTTATAATTAAATATTATGTTTTAGTCAAAGTAACTTTTTTTTTTGTAGCTAAAAGTCTCATTTAGTTACAAAAAATTTATATTGTGACTAAAAAATTGTCACTAAAGATAACAGTTTTTTGTAGTGATGGTTGTTTAAAATTCCTACCAGAAACAATTTAACTTTTGAATTTTCTTTTGCTTATTCATTTTTTTCCTCTAAAGTATTGTATAAATAAATCTCATGATTCATCCCACATCCTACCATGTATATATTTATATATATATATATGATGTTTATCTTTTTCTATAGGAAGAATATAATTAAGTTTTTCAATGATAGTACATTTACATATCAAATATCAATCAATTTTTTTACTATAGTCACCATTCATGCATAAATTAAAACATAAAATATGTGTATTTGCTTCCTAGAGAAAGAAACAGAAGCCATAAGAGTTATTAATAATTATAATTAAAAAAGAAAAGGAAAGAAATAAAGAAGGTGGGTCGTGTGTGTCTAAAAGTCTAATTGGGATGATAAGGGTGGAGAAACTTCCACCGAGAAAGACCAAAGTTAGAAAGTAGTCAAAATGTGGGTGTTAATTAATGTCAAATTTAGGGTACATTTGATTTTTTTAAGATCCAGACTTCTGAATCTGAATGCATATCTGAATAATAAGATTCTAACTCTAAATCTGAATATTGAAATATTTAGACTGTTTGTTTTTCACACATCTGAATGTATTAATTTTTGGGACTTTTTTTATTTTGACACTTCAAAATACTTTTTTTTATATATATATTTTTACGAAATTCTACATAAAAACTCTTATAGAAACTAACGGAGCAACTTAAATCGCAATCAAAATCTACATAGAAACTACTGGAGAAACTATCTGACCAACCCAAACTGTAAATTTAAAAAATAAATAAATAAATTGATATATGGGGTAATTTTCTTAATTTTTTTAGTATTTTTAATTTTATGTTATTAACCAATTTATTAAATTGTATTTTATTTTAGAACAGAAAATATTTAATATTCAATTAATTATTAATTTTAAAATTTTAAAATATTAATTATTTGACATTATTGATATCATATCTCTTATAATAAACATTATTAATTTCTTTTTAGTTTCAGAGACACTACATTATTATTATTATTAATATTATTATTATATATAATATAAGAAAAATAAGGTAAAAACTAATTACTTTTGAAAAAAAAATAATAAAATTATATTATTATACATCATATTATCAATCATGTCAAAATTTAGTATAAATACCTTTAAAATATATGTACAATACGTTTAAAATATAGTGACGTGATGGTGATGTTGTAAAAGAGAGGAGAGAAATTGATAAGACAATTATAAATATTAGAGAAATAAAATAGATAGATGTCTGAATTTTATTAAGCTATACTTATACATCTGATTCGGTCAGATGCTTTAAGTGCCAATAAGTGATTTATAATAATAAAAAACAAATACTCTTAATGGGTCTAAATCTGGTCCAATCAGATCAGATGTATCATTAAGTGTAAACAAATAGCCCCTAACAACTTAAAATTAAAATGTGTATATATTATATATAAATATATATATATATATATTATGGTTTGGTTTAGTCATAATATAATTCCAAAGAAATTAGGCTTATTACTACTAATCAAAGGTGAAGCTATCGCACTATACTATTAATTAGTTAGTTTTTAAAAAATAATATAAATACAAAACAAATACTATCTGCAGTGTGTCAACATCTTAGCTAGGGTTCAATCCCCATAGTACAAGGTATGGCCCCTTCTACTCATGACAAAATATTTACAGCAATAACAATTTCTTTTAATTGAACCGTTTATATATGTATATATATATATATTTATATCATATTGTACAAGTTGGGACTCGAACCTATTATTATACATCCTATCATGCAATATATATTAATTAATCAGATGAGAAAATAAGAACATAGATGTGTATGTAACATATAAATTTATATGTGTATATTAGCAAAATGAAAAAAGAAAAATCATTAAAAGTATATATAGGGACACTTTTGTTTTGGGTATAGTGGTCCTATAGCTAGTATAGGAAATTTCCATTTGCTACTTTACTTGCAAAAGGAGAGGTCGCATGAGTAAGTTTTTTTTCTGTAACAAAATGACAATTTTTTAATAGCATTTCTCTATGTTTTTACTATACAAATTGTAATGCTAACAAAAAGAAAAAAGATCTCGAGCTTTAGCTTTTAGGATAAAATTTCAAAAGATAACAAAAGCTTTTTAATTGCTTTGATACAATGTTAGAATTTAGGATGAAAATTTTATATAGGAGTAAAATTAATACTCTATAAATTTTATATAGATATTTAATTTCAACACTGTGAAATTAATTATTTTAGTAGTTTTATATGTAATACCGCGCATAGTTTAAAATTTATGTACATGATTAGTATAGCATACCACGTACGTAGTTTCGTTTTAAACATGTTATACATTGTACATGAAAACATATATATAGATACAGATACATGTAGTCTACCATATACATATATATTTATAGATAAATTGGGGTAAGCTTTATTTGAAGATGACAAACACATATAATACATCCATTGAAAATACGACAAGTTGTAGGGTACTTTATAACACTCAAGCTTAAGACATCAATTATTAATTTCAGAACGAAAAAACGTACCATATATGTTGTTCTTTTCTTTCATTTTTAAATTAGTTATGATATTAATATAAAATTAAAGAGAATTACTTGATATACTATATTTTTTATTTTTTTTTATTTTATAACTTAAGTTGTTTTGGTGATTGCTATGTTATTATGTGAATTGCTATGTAAATTTTTGTAAAAATATAAAAAAATTGCTTTAAAATATAAAAATTAAAAATTACAAAAATAAATCATAAAAACCTCGTCATCTTTATTTTTAATTATCAAAATTACTTTACCTTTATTAAATTTTAATATATATATTATTTGTTTTAAATATATACAACATTAATACATATATTCTCATTTAAAAAGAAATATTAAAATTTAAAACAATTAATAAAATATATTTAGAACAATAAATAATGAGAAATTCACATATTATACTAACTTTTGCCATGCATTTTTTTACAAAAAATACTGGTAGGCGGTATTTTTTACTTTTTTACTGTGTATTTTTATAAGTTTCATACTGCAGTATACTGTGTTTATTTTTTGGTTTTTTTTTTGTTTGTTTTAGTATTGTTTTACGGTTGTTTTCCATAATTTATTTTTTTAACGTTGATTTGACTGTTCTTGTTCCATCTTGCTGGAATTAATGATTGTTTTCAGGGTGTTCTCGTGGTATTGTGGTGGTTATATCTGTAGTGTGGAAGATGGAGGCTATAAAATACATTTCTTCTTCCTTCTCTATGGTTATTTTGTGGTTATTTTTTATTTTGGTTCTCCTAAAAATACATTTGACGAGCTCACTAGAAAAAAAGTTTTGAAGTGTGTGATTCTTTTATATTTTTCTAAGTGGTTATATCTACTTATTGTTTTACATTTATTTTTGTGTTGTTTTAGTAGTTTTTTTGTTCTGATTTTTTAAGATTGAGCTTGCAAATATAACTGCTATTGCATTGAGTATTGAGGCTATGCAGAACATTTTTTAGTTTTTTTTAATCATGTTTTCCTTTCTTTTGTTTGATTTGTTTTAGTATTGTTTTACAGTTGTTTTACAGTTGTTTTGCCATGATTATTTATTTGGCGTCGATTTCACTTTTTTTTTTCTCAATCTCATCAGAATTAATGATTGTTTTTTGATTGTTCTGGTGTTCTTGTGGTAGTTCTGTTCGTAAATGTAGATGAGAAGGCCTCATTTTTTTGTGTGTTTACAGTATAAAAGAAAAAAAATTAACCAAGATAATATAAAAGTAATTTCTGCCATATGTGATATTTTTGTAAATTTTTAAATATATAAAAAATAAATTTAAGGATATAAATAGCATTTTTAATTTAGTTATTAAAATATTTTAAAGCTGTAAATGTTGTTAAGTATATTTTTACCTTTTAAGTTTTTAACTATATATTCTACATTAGCCTGCTTAAAAAAAAGAGAGTTTGGATACAAATCCGTGATATAAAGCTGGATTGGATATATATCATACTTAGGATTGTTCGTGCGGTAAGTTGAAAAATGCTTCTTTTATTAATCAATTAACCAAATTTGCCTCTTATTTTATATTTATTTGAAACATACCTCTTTTTATATGTATTGTACCCAAAATACTCTGACATAAAAGAGTCACATAGAGAGTATCTTGAAGTGACATGGGCAAAATTAGTACAATGTTTAAAAAAAAATGTAAAAATGATAGACTTTATAAAAGAGGATAAAAATGAAAGAGAACAATATAAAAATGTATAGAATGTAATTTCCTCGTTGTTCATTGTACTACTTAAGTTTTTTTTTATGAAAAAAAAAAAAAACTCAAGTTTTGTACTACTTAAGTTAACGGACAAAAATGGTTATTATTTTTTGCACGTGATCACATTTTTAACCCCACCTACTTCGAATAAATAAATAAAAAAGATTAATATAAAAAACTTGAAAAGGCAAGTACTACATTTAAAAAAAAAATAATGGATGTGATATTTAAAATGTAGCCGATTCAGAATACAGTTTGATTTTTTATTTTTTAAAAAATGGTGCAAATTAATAACGTACGTAATCGGTCCAGCAAAACTTAACAATAATTATTGTAACGAATATTCTTATATTATATCATTGCTTTCAAATGAAAAAAAAAAAAAAGCATTAATTCATAGTTAAGAAAAAAAAAAAAGCATTCATATATTATAGGACCCAAATGTCGTTGTCGTTTAAGCAAAGAAGACATGTAGTGATTTACTCTTTTACCCTCGTTCGAAAACTCAACAATCAGCCCAGCTTTGCGAGGCTGCAGCCTCCGCGAACCCGAAAACTTGTGGCTTTAACAAAGAGCTGTGAACTCGTTGATCCAACGGCGGGAACTCTACGCCCCCGGTGTACGTTAGCATGTCCTTAACGTCACCACCACCAGTATTATTATTATTATTGTTGGTGTCAGCAGTCAAACCAAGAAAATCCCTGGTCAATCGGTCGCTTTTACGCCACGTGGCAAGGTCATCGGACGTCAACCCACGTCCAAGGATGAACTCGTTCGTTGTCACGTGATGGCGACCGCTCATCACCCTTCCGAGCTGATCAGTCACGTGACCCACTGACTGACCGTGACCTTGGCCCTGGACCTGACACGAGTGCGCCCCAGACGCCACGGCTCCGACTGTGGCAGCCTTCTGTAGCAGCGCAGTGGCCGATAGGTGCGCTGACGTGGCCATCTGCGAGCTGCTGACGTGGAGGGTTTGGAATGGGGAGCCAATCAAATTGAAGCCCTTCTGGCCCGGTTGATCCGCCGGGTTCTGCTGCGGCGTAGAGTCTGGGAAAATCATCAGTGGCTGTTGCGAATGTGGTGGCGGCGGTGGCTGGAAGTGATGATTCTCGGGCTTGATGACGTGGAGTAGCGGATGACGCGGTTGAGTGGTGGTGCTAGGGTTAGGGTTTTGATGAGGTGTGGTGTCCCAAATGTGAATGGGACTCGGTTGGTTTGTGAAGTTGTGATGATGAGTTGCTGCTGTAGAGAAATTAGGGAACAGTGATTGGTTAGGGTTTGCTGCTGCCACAGCCGCCGCAGCTGCTGCTGCGGCGGAGAGTCTTGCGCTTTCTTCGGCTAAAGCATCACAAAAGGCTCTGTGGGTTATGAAGCTATCCTTTCTGCATAACACAATAACATATATATCAATGAATTCAATCGTATAATTAAAATTGGTGATCACTTGAAATTATTGTGTTCTTGCATGTGATGCATGGAAGCTTACCATAGAAAAAGTAGTGATATGAAAAAAAAATGTTTTTTTAGTAAAAAAAAAAGGAAAAGAAAGTTAAAGTGTGTGGCTCAGCTCAATGTATATTTGGATACATGATGTCATAAAGGAAATGGCAATGGGTAATTTTTGGTAAATTGAATGAAACATTAATATTGGTAAGCAGTGTACTGAGAAAGTGGGAACTCGTGCATGGAACACACTAAATATAAATATAACCAATGAGAAAAAAGAAAGAAACTCAAAGTAAATGCAAAACCTAGACTATATCTAAGTCTAAGATATGGATATTCAGGTCAGGAGGCTAGCTAGGAAATATTTCTAAAGCAATATCTCACCATATATATACAATCAGAAATATTTTCAGATGTTATCAGTTTTCATAATGATGATGAAATTCAGAGAGTTTTGTCTGTGCGCTCTGCATGTATTAATAATGACACTTGCACTATATACTTTTACAATAAAATTTATAAATAATATTATATTTTTTTTTGTGTCACGGGCTGGTTTTCTCAACCATTTACATACCAACGAAATTAACCCCACAAAAGTAATCAGTCATATTGTTTATTTTTTTTTTTGGAGACAAGCAGATCTCCATCATTATTTTCGAGACTGCAGTCAAGATCTTGAAAAGTACTCTAGCTAGCTATTAAAGAAACAACTTATTTCTCAATTAATTAAAATTGGGTGGATTGAGTGTGTATACGTATATGGCGAAATGCATGCTTAATATATGGAATCGAACGTATACAAGGACTTTGAAAATTGAGAGATTAATTAACATTTATAATTTATTATAATATATAATTTCTTTTAATTTTAATGTTATTATTTATTTTATTTCCAAAACACGAAAATGCAGGGTTCAGATATTATTCCAGAGATATATAGCTTTCGGTTCCTCTTGCAAATGTTCTCAGTTTTGACAGATACTTTGAGTTTAGTGTTGTCTATTTCAGAGCAAACAGATATATATTCCATGCAAACAGCTTACCACTCTTAGCTAATAAAATATTATAATTACCAAACAAATAACCTAGCACATCAAAATTTCCATATTTGACAAAAGAAAAGACCATTATTAATTTTGTGTTAGATGGAGAGAGAAATATTGACGATCATGAAAATTAAAAGAGGGTATTTTTGGGTATTGAAAATTAATGTGTACCTGGAGAAAAGGGTTCCACAGTCACATCTATACTCTCTGGTACCACAGGTCTTAGAGTGAGCCTTCCAATCAGATTGAACAGCATAGATCTTAGAGCATTTTTCACACTTCCACTTCTTCTCTCCATGTTTTCTAGAGTAGTGTTTCTTTATACCCGTTAGATCTCCAAGAGCCCTTGAAGGGTGGTGATGAACACACGTGGTCTCAGGGCAAACATATGCTCTCTTCTTGATCATCTCTTTGTTGCTCCTTTGTTTAAGTTTCCATGGAAGGTTATGACCTCTTCTGTGTAGCTGAAGGTTTTGGTCTCTCTGAAAACCTTTGTTGCATATCTCACACACAAATCTATTTGTGGCTAGAAGTGTCTTTGGGGATAATGCAATCACTTCAGCATCTGGGTCTAATATAGTATAATCATAATTAAGGTCAGAATTAAATTAAAATATAACATTAATATGTAATTCAAATTTAATATTCTATAAATATAAGTACCTGGGTGTCCAGGGAGACTTCTTTTCTTCTTGATTTTCTGTGGTTGCTGATCATCAATACTAATAATATTATTGTTATTATTATTATTATTAATATTAATATTATTGTGATCAGAAAAGTGTGAAAGTAGTGGATTATTATTATTGTTATTATTATTATTAAATATTCCCCCAAAATCATGGAGTCTAGTACCAGAAGAAATACTAGCAGCTTCCTCAGACAAATTAGAAGTTGAATTAGACATGGCTACAGAAAACATTGCCCTTGGAAGAAAACTCCAATAGAGAAAAACAAATCACTATATTATTTTTTTATAATAAAATTGAAAAAAAAAAAAAAAACTGGACCTGAGAAGTAAAGCTATATAGCTTGCAAACTAGCTATGTATACTGATCGTTTTCTCTCAGCTTTATAAATAAGACCTTTTTTCTTCAAGTGTGTAGTATTGCCCCACTTTTTTACACCTCTCAGAAAATAACACCAAAGGAAGACACAAAATAATCGGAGCTCAATTTTGGACTACTCAGCGGACCAAAACAAGGATTATTTATACATGAAAGATCATCATGATCATGATCAGGTGGCAGAGCATAAGGCACACATAAATATAGTCTATTGGGTGGTAAAAAAGTAATATATATATATAATTTAAAAATAATAAAAAAAAAAATCTCGTGAAGAGATGATGATGACGGGTTATACTCCAAAGTCGCTATCTAGGCCATGGATAATATTGCTTCTCTGAACAGCTCTGTAGCACAATTATCTACAGCTAGATCGATCATCGTTTATATATATATTAAATATCTCTCTCTTCTCTTTCCTTTAAAACTCAATAATACAAAAACAAAGTAATATATAATCCAAACATGGATAGAACAGAAAATCAGATATATGGTTATTGCTCTCTTGTTTTTTTAGAAGTGTTTAATTTTCTCTGAGTGCTCAGCTGGGTTATTACCTCTTCACACAACTGATCAATATATATATATATAACCCTATCCTTTTATCTATTTATTATGTAGTACATATATATATAGAGAGAGAGAAAGAGAGGGAAAAATAATGATACAGTACTGAGAGTGCTATGATTACAGTGGCAGACCAAGGAAGATAGATTTTAGAAAGTGTATGAAGGAAAAAAATTTCTAAGAATTTTTTGTGAAGGGCAGAGAGAGAGAAAGAGGTGGGTCGATGATAAGGAAGAAAATATGAGGAAGAATCCCAAACCCTACTTCTTGATTTTTTTATTCAACAAATTTGTTAATTATGTTTTTTGTTATATAATAGTTAATTTATTGATTTAAATATTTGCTTATAATTATTTTTTTCTTTTCAATTCTGACGTTGGCACTTTCTGTCTTTTCCTTTGCTCCTGTAATAAAATACCCAAACTCTAAAAGGCCGTTGATTTGAATGGAATGATATAATTAAAAGAATATTGATTTATTTACAAATATATATATAGTTTTTGTTTTTTTTTTTTTTTGCTAAAAACAAATATACAATATTATGCATATATTAATATATGACTTATTAGTAATATAATTACCTTGATAAGCTTAAAAAGCTTGTTGTTGGGGCTGGTAAAAAAGGCAGAGAGAGATAATTATTATTACATGGACCAACCTTATAATAATTCTCATGATCAACCCTTTTCTATAAAAAAAACCCCACTAACTATACAAATATGTACATGATTGATCTATTGATTGTCATAAACCTCACATTACTACTTTAAACATTAGAATAATAACCAAAAACAATTATGTGAATAGGATTTACTTTTGTACTTTACTTCTATATTACCTTTCTTCATTGTTATTAGTTTTGCTTTCTCAGGACCCTCCATATATATCCAATTGCATGCAGAAAATGTATAAGATATATATTAATAATAATAGAGTTAATTATTAGCAAAGCTGGGGCTAGTTACATGTTTTATTATCATAAAATATATCTTTTTATGTACATGTTTCTATATCTCCTACAAAAATTGTCATTTCTTTAATATATTTTTAATTAAACTACCTTTTTGTTAGTTTAATTTGTTTTAATAATATGTATATATGTCATAGGTAATATAAATTACCCATCAAAAGGTTTTCTTTTAAGAGAATTGGTAAAAAGTATTATTGTTGCCTAACACTTTTCTCAGTGTGTTATACTGTTGGTGTAATTAAATATCGAATACGATAAACTTAAAAGAAATATAGCTAAAGCGCAATTTATTATAAAAGATGTTGGACACCACTAATATCCGATAACAATGCTTATTTTTTAAACTCATTGACATATTATCTTTGTTAATTATTAATTATTCTACAGTTGTGGTTTTCCCCTACCTTTTTGTCTCTCTTTTAATTTGAGTTGTGTTATATATATTCTACTACACCCTAGTGTACAAAAGTTCTCAAGCAAACCCCACTCAAGGGGCACTTGTGAAGGCCTCTTCTTTTTATTTTTATTTCTGTTTTCCCTTTTTCTCTCAACTTTATTTATTCCAAACCCAAAACGAAAGCCATATGGAGGGAGACAAATTGTCCTCTTTGTCCTCCTAACACTAAAAAAACTAGTAAACTGAATCAAAACATCTTCAAATTTTACGGTTATATTAGTATTGTCTCTGAGTTGGAAAAAAATTGAGATTTATAGATATTATACATATTTATATATTCTCTTTACGCGTGAGCTAAACAAAATGGGCAGCAAAGCAAGCAACCATGCAAAAAACCAATCTATAAGACCATAAGCGTGTAAGGAAGGGCATAGGCCCCATATGCCTTCACATATATGAATAAGTACTTTGGTGGGCTATACATATGAATGTGATGCCACATGATGATATATCCTCTAAATTCTAATAATGAATGCCTCTTTATTTATATGTATATATATATTTATGAAATCCTTTTGGGAATCCAATGTGTGGGGTTCTCTCTCTTTTTTCATCTCTAGCTAATATAGCTAGCTATAATTTAGTAATCTTTTGAATATACATACTGCGCGCAGGAGAGCTTTTTGAGTGAGATTCATTTGTTATCTCTATTCCTTGCTTTTTGGATAAGATGATGAAGATTTATATATATTCTTCATTTTAATTTTTTCTCAACTACCACCTTTACATTATGGCAAAGAGATTCGGAGTGCATATATATTACCCCCAAAATCAATATATACTATTTAAAAACAAAAAAAGAAGACACGTACATTTTACTAAGTGAAAATTATTTTGGGAAAAAATATTTATTTTATAGGTCGAAAGGACTATATATATATTGCATCGCTGAGTTTAAATTTTCTCGATCGAACTGGGTATAAAACTAAAATGTATATATGTACTTTCACTCGTATATATATAGGATGATATGGATTATGGATCATTAATTGTAAGTATCGTTCAATTTTTTATACAATAACTTAAATTTTACAGATAATTGTCTCCATTAATTGTCATTAATTTGAAGCTTATATATTATTGATAAGATATAGGATTTGGTACGTAATACAATATCATTTTTTTAGGGAGTTCGATCCATTTCACAAGCTAGAAAATGTTAAGGAACACCTTAAGTGTCAAGTAGTGAAAAATAAAAAAAAACTAATTATTATAAATTTCACAATTTGATTTTATAAATAATATGAATTTTTTTTTTTTACATTATGGAGAGAAATTTTAATTTAGGACCTTCTCTTTATAAGATTATAAGAGGAGATGTGGAACCATTAAACTAAGTTTATGACCCTATATATAAAAAATGTTAAATACACCTTAATTAAGTACGCCAAGTAGTAAAAATAAGAGACTTATTTCAATATAAATCTGACACTAATAAATAATATAAAAAACACTATTAATTATTAATTGACACGTAGATGTGATTTGATATGTCAAATATTAATAGCAATATACTCATTTACATGTCAATACTCAATCGTAATTAATTAAATTTTACATTATTTTAGAAAAGAAAAAAAATGGAAAGTATAGGTGGCCCATGGGAATAAAATTTAATTTTGAACCTTATTACTTGAGGGAACTGAAGAGAGCACATGAAGCTAATGATATAATACACATAAATATATTCTGTTTAGTAACAGTAGTTGGTTGCTTTCTTTTGAATTTGATTTTGCTTATTACAGTTGTCTGTTTAATTTTCTGCATGCAGAGAGAAGAGACCATTGATCATATTGACGAATGAGAAAAGAAAAGAAAAGAAAAGGCCACGCGGGCCATAGCTGATCACGGGTTTTTCTATTTTGAGATTCTCTCATGCAATAGTAATAAATAATAAACATACTATCATTTTGCTTATTTCGAACCCATAAACACCCATCTATACATTCAACTTCCTTTATTTATTATTTTACCAAAAAATAAAAGTAAAAAAATCCTCTATTTTCGTCTTATTCCATTTATATTCTCTCACCCTCTTCTACTACTTCTATTCTACTATTCTTCTCTCTCTTCACCATCATTTTTAATAATCATTAAATCATGAACATTTTACAATCTTTTATACATTATTATAATTAATTACAAAATATGTGCAAAACATTTATTATTATTTTCTCCCACATTTTTTAATACAATTAGAAATTTTTTTTCAATTTTTTTATGATATATATGATAATAATTATTAACTATTATATATTTCTTTTTTTTTAGATTCTATAATTCTTTCTAAATTTAAATACAAATGTACTTAATATAAATACATAATTTCATACTATTATTGACTATTATGTATTCATACATTTTACAAGTGTTTTCTTTGGATTTGTATTTTTTTTATTATTATTTGTGTTATAAATGTATGCAAATTTTTTTGTTTATATTTTGTTGATATATTATCACATTTTTGTTTATTATAAAATATATGATTCTCAATATAATTTTTTATTTTTTTTAACAAGGTTATAAATAATTTTTATTTTTTCCATAAATAATTTTGTGTTCATTAGGTAAATTATATACCTAGCTATATACTTATGTACAGTTTATATTTTATTTATTTTAATTAAATAATGTTTGAAGTTTATAAAGTTATGTTTGTTTATTTATTTTTTGATGTAAGAATTATTTTTCAATAGATAAATTCGTTCACCAACTCATTAGAAGATAATCAACATATAGAAACAATAGAAAAAAAAATATATCTATGTCTATTTTTATTTTATTTTCTATTAATTAAATATACTAATTTAATAAACAAAATAATAATATTCACATATAGCTTTATTATATCACTCTATGTCTGTCATGTTTATTTTTTAATAATTTTTTAAAAAATAAATATTAATATATATATATAAATTGTTTATCTTTTTCTTTTTCTTTGTGTATTGTGTCATGTTTATTTTTTATAATTAAATAATATTTGAAGTTTATAAAGTTATGTTTGTTTATTTATTTTTTGATGTAAGAATTGTTTTTCAATAAAAAATTCGTTCACTAACTCATTAAAAAATAATTAATATATAGAAACAATAGAAAGAAAATATATTTATTTTAGTATAGTATGAATTGGCTATGTCTATTTTTATGTTTACAATTATAATAAACATACTAATAATATAAAATACTTTGTTATATATATATGTTTATTTTGTTTTCTATTTATTAAACATACTACCTTAATAAACAAAATAATAATATTCACATATGTTTATTACATCATTCTATGTGTGTCATGTTTGTTTTTAGTAATTTTAAGCATTAATTTATATTTATATACATTAATATTTATAATTTTGATATTGTATTTCATTTAAAAAAAATCTTATTAAATTATAATAATTCATACTAAAATAGATAATAAACATTTATTTTTTAATAAAAAAAATATATAACTTGTTTATTTTTATAAAACTGTTTATTATTTATTTAATTAATTTTACGAAATTATTTATTTTGAGTTTTAATAAATATATTTGATTATTAATAATTTTTAAAATATTAATATAATAAACATAAGAATGAGATATTATAAAATAACATTACAAACATTATTTACATTAATATATTTATGGTAATTAGTTTAATCATTAATGATTTATATTATTTAAAAATTAAAATGTATGGTTTCATGTAATATGTTTTCAAAATGTATAAGTTTTTAAAATAATTTTTTTTGTACATTTTTTGTAATTATGTTATTTTTATTGTACATTTATGAAAAAAGCCCTTAAATAATGAGTTTCTAAAGATTTAATATCTTATGTTTTCAATAATACTTATTTGATATTTTATATTTTAAAATCATATATATTTAGTACCTTAAATTTAAATTTTTTTTATAAAATTTTATCAGTACAATCAAACTGTCTAAAATTTTATGAATTCAAAATTTAAATTTAATTATTTAATTATATATAACTGAGAAATATTTGGTTAAATTGATAAAATTGTATTAATTAAATTTAACTTTAGGGTACTAAATAGTGTATAATTTAAAAATATGAAGTACCAATTAAGTATTATTAAAAATGCAAGGTAATAAATATATTTTTCATCAAAACACAAAGTACTAAATCAGTATATTCCCTAATAATTAACCCCATATATATAATAAAATTAGAATAATTATTATTTTTGTTGTATAAACTTATGAGATTACAACACCAAATGATGCTCCTAAAAATATACTGTTGATTAAAATATTTCATAAAATATAACATTTATAGTAATGCAGTCTTTTTCTTACAATTTACTCTTATTTTATTTTAAATTAAAATATGATGTGGCAATACACGTAAGTTGGTAGTTGATCAATTTAATGTAAAATAAATACCACTAAAATTTTTTATCTTAACATAGTTGTTGACATAGAAAATTGCCAACACTCGCTCGCTACATTGACGAAATAAAATATAATTAGTTAAGTAATTAATAAGAGAGACACATATAATTTATAGTAATTCACTTCCCGTATCGTAATAGTAATAGAGCTACATCTACTTCTAGTTTTATTTCTCACGACAATTACAAGAGAATCGGTTAAGGCAAGAGCTCAGATTTCTATAGAAAAAAATTAGAGAGAGATGCTCTAACCTTATGAAAACTTTTTTGAATGTGAAAAAAGAGCTAGTGTAGCTCTCCTTTTATAGGCAAGGAGGTCCATTAAAATATTAATAAAATAATACAAAAAATATAAAAAATTTATTCTAAGCTAATCTTGACCATTGATGATGATCTAATAGCTAAAATTTACTAGCTTTAGATGATAATTGTCTTTTCGGAGCTCGAATCGTGTTCGTTGGATCGTTTTTTGGGCAATCTGCGGTAATACTTTGCACTTGTATTGAGGACAAAATTTCTACTCAAAATCTTCAAAATTATAGCATGAGTGTGAGACATGTCTGAAATATCTTGAAAGGAGCTTTCAAAGGCAACTAGAATCGCGTTAATCGGATCAATATTGAGTGAATTATGATCGTTTTACTAAAGGTAGTTCAACAACCGATGCGCCTAGGTTGATATTTTAACGTCAATATGGACATTGTATGAGTGGGAAAACGTGCCAAACTTGTATTTTTTTTATGCCTTATCGATATATTGAGAAAACTTAGTCAATTTCTTAAATCTGGTGAAGTCGTTCACCAGTTCTCAGATATGTCACTTTTCTGCAAAATCGGGTAGACTTGAAACTTGCCGATTTGCGGCTAATTTGTTGATATTCCACTTTTTTGAAAAGGTAAAATATCAAAGTGTGGATTTGACTTGTCACAAGTTGTAGTTCTCGTTTACTATGAAAAAATAGTCAGATGCTCGAGACGGAGTCGAAATCACATAAGCAGAACCCAGCGCACCAAGCTATACGTCAACTTGGGTGCTAAGTACTTGTAATATCCCGAAAAACCTAATTATGAATAATTACGACTTATTATATAATTATGGGTTAATTAAGGTACAATGAGTAGGATTATGATCCTACTAATCTCTTTCAGTGTGAATTAAATTTTTTTACCATAAGTGGATAAATAAGTGTAATTTATTAATTACAGAAATTTTATTATAGAATACGTGGATATATATATGTTATTTTTGTAATAAAAATATTTTCAAGTTTCGCAACCTTAGAGACTCGATCAGAAGCTAAAAATATCACAATGGTTTTAGTTAGTAATCTTAGTGAAATTATTAAGATAAATTGATTTTAGACTTACTGGGGTATTTTAGGGTATTCAGGGTTGACTAAAATGCCTTAGGGTTAGAATTTTCCTAAGGGCTAAAAAAGGTAAAATAATTAATTTTTCTTAATTAAATAATTTATTTTATTTCTTTTTCTCTTCTTTTCCTTCTTTTGATTTTAGAAGGTGTTAGATGTTTTAAATTAGATGATAAGGTAAGAAAAGTCAAACAAACAAAAAGCAAAACCCTTTCTTTCTCACGACCCAAAAGAAAAACCAACAAGAATATGAGCTTCCTTTGATCATCTCTCCACAATAAGCCTTAAAAAATTCTTTTTAATCCAATCTTGAAGGGGAAAAGGCGTAAGGTAAAATCTCTAGCTTTTCTTCTTTGCTTTCCATGAAAACTATAGGTTTTAGTGGTTGGACTTTCATTCTATAACTACTGTGATATAAGAAGGGTTTTGGTTTTCTTTCTAGGATAGAATAGAAGTATTTTGGATGTTCTTTTGATAGGTTTGCAATTGTTGTTGAGGAGAGAGTCAAGCTTGAGTTTTCAAACTCAATGTTTAAGCTCTCATGGCATCTTTCATGTTAGGGCATGGTTTTGATTTTTATCACGTGGAGATTGTTATAATTGTTGGAAGTTATTTTACCAGAATCTAGATTTACTAACATCTATTGTAGCACCCTACTAGTTTAGGCATGTTATCGTAATTTTATATTAGCTGTGCAGTTCGTTTCAACTGTGTTGTTGGAGTCAGACGTGGAGTGTTGTTTTTGGCTGCTCCTATTGCTAGGAAATATCAATTAGAGTAACTTGGGCTCTTATCATTGTAATGATATGAGGTCCATTTAAATTCAAAATGGCCCATGTGTACAAGACCTGATCAAAGGGCAAAACAAAAGGAGGAAATTACACTCTATACCCTTTTTATATTGTCCTCTTTTATTTTTACCCTCTTTTTTAAAGTCTATCATTTTTATCTCTTTTTTAAACATTGTACCAATTTTGCTCCTGTCACTTCAAGATACTCTCCATGTGACTCTCTTATGTTAGGGTATTTTGGGTACAATACATATAAAAAGAGGTATGTTTCAAATAAATATAAAATTAGAGGTAAATTTGATTAATTGATTAATAAAGGGGGTATTTTTCAACTTACCTCAAACAAAAGGTTATTATAAGGGCTATTTGCAAAAATATGGGAAAATGAAGATATGTTTTGATATATATGACATAAAAACTTAATTATATTAAATATAACATTTTTTTAAAAAAACTTACAAATATGGGAAAAAATCATGAGGAATGCCATAAAAAACTTTAAATTTGTGTTTCCTTTTTATTATTTTTTTCTTTTTTTAAAAAATAAAATACTAAATTAAATAAAAAATGATCTTGACTGTAGAGGTTTTTTTTACAAAAATTAAACTTGTTTTTTTATTTAAACTACTACTTGTTTTTTTTCTTTATTTTTTTGTTAAAAACTAATTATTTCAATAAAAGCAGCAGAAAAAGTTTCATCAATATCATCCTAAAAAAAAATTATAATCTAAGAAACATATTATATACCTTAATTACTATATATTATACTAACCCAACAATAATTCACTAAAGGACAAAAGAAACATATGGCAAAAAGACCATAATGCTCTTGCCTAAGCCAAAAAATACCCTTGTCCTCTAAGGGTATTTTGGTCAAACCTAATACCTTGAATATTCCTAACATTCCCAATGTCTATCTAATTTTCTCCGCTATTACTAAATATTAAATCATAAGAAAATGTGACTTTATCAACCAAACGTCGCGTTCCACTGTTACTAAGCATCAAATATGAAAAACATGAAATTTCATATATAGCATAACTAATACACCTAGAATTTAAATACATCTCCATAAATTTATAAATCGTAATTAAAGTCTAATTCCAAATTAAACCCTAACTATCTACTAATTCTCATTCTAAAATTAAGCGGTCTTTGTAATTATTTCCCCGTTAAAAGAATTTCATCCTTGAAATCTAACCTGAACAACTCTGGATATTGAGCCCTCATATCGGACTCCAACTTCTAGGTGTCTTCCTCCACCTTACTGTTTCTCCAGAGCACCTTGACCAAAGTTATGATCTTGTTTTGAAGGATTTTATCTTTTCTATCTAAAATCTGAACTGGTTGCTCTTCATATGATAAATCTGGCTGATCAGTTCTAGGTTTTAATAACTCAGCACATGAGTGGGATCCGAGACTTATTTTCGTAACATACAGGCATGAAATATTTTATGGACTGCTGAAAATACTGGAGGCAAGGCTAGACGGTAAGCTACTTTTGTAAAAAAAATAATTTTTTTAATAGTAATTTATATATAATATTAAAGAGAGAGGTAAGTGTATTAAGTGTAGTTACGTTAAGTTTTTTTTATTAAAAAGAAAAAAACAAGAAGTAAATTGGAGACGCAAATGGAAATAAATATGCTTCGTTATACACACTATAACTAATCCAAAAAATAATCCATACTTTGAATATTAAATCATAGACAATTATTCATGTAATACTTTTGTATTTATCAGTTTCGTGTGTAATTTTCTCTTTATTTTATACGAATATATATAATTGCTAATATGCATTAAAAAAATAAAAGAGTTCTCACATCAAATAATACAAGGATTAAATATTATGATTGGAGGGTTTCCAATCTCTTTTCTTCTCTCCTCTTTTTATATTACTTATCTTCCCACCAAACAAATGATTATACTTCTAACAGATTTAGGTGTTCATTGGGTTAATTAAGTTAATTACATGATTTGTATCTTGATTTGCTTGTTCTGTTAGTTCAGTTAGATTATGATAGGTTGGTAGTTTGATGAGTCTTGTTACCTTGATTAGTTCAGCTAACTCTAGTCAGTTAGTTTAAATAAGTGCATTTGCACACTCTCTGTAATTAATTCAATTCCATTATCAATAAACCTTTTTCCTATTTTCATCTTCTCTTTGTTTTCAATTCCTCAATATGGTATCAGGGGTGGGAAAGATATGCTTTCTCTTAGATCCTAGTCTTATCTTCTTCCTACCTTGTTGTGAATTCTTCTATGGTGAAGGTGGCTCCTTCTTCTTATCTGCTTCTCTGATTCTTTTTCTCGTTCTGGTGTACTCAATTTTCTTGTTCTTCATTTTGTTCTACGATGTCAAATGATGATCAATCTGTCCATTCCAAAGTCAGATCTCCAAATCCAATAATCATAACAAATCCACAAATGACTGCCACTCAAGGCAATCAGAAAGTTCAAACGATCAATTCAAGAAATCCTATGGAAGACCCTACAGACTCGTATTACCTTTACCATGGTGACAATCCAGGTAATACCTTGGTCTCTCAACTCCTAATTGGTCAAGACAACTGTGTGTCTTTGAGTAGAGCAATACAATTGGCAATCTCAGTCAAGGACAAGCTTGGTTTCCTTGATGGTTCTATCCTTAAACCTTTACCTATTGATTACATGATGTATAGTGCTTGGTATAGAAACAATAATATTGTCATTTGTTGGATTCTAAACTCTATTTATAAAGAAATTTCTTCTTGTATTTTTTATGATGAAATGTGAGTACTTAAGAGTAGGGGTGTTCATAAAAACCGATAAACCGAAATCGACCATCAAACCGACCAGACCGTAACCGAATTTTCGGTTCCACGTCATCACTGAATTTGGCAGTCGGTTTCGGTTTCAATTTTTTTGACATGGCGGTTGGTTTCGATTTTTGAAATACAAAAATTGTTAAACCAAAAAATTGCCAAAACTGCCAAAAACCGCCCAAAACTGTCTAAAACTGCCAAAAACCGTCCAAAACCGCCAAACTTAAAAACTGCCAAAAACCGTACAATCAATTTTATACGATTATAATTTCTAAACAGTCGGTTACGGTTTTCGTAAAATAAAAACTGTAACCGACCAGTCGGTTGTAAAATTGTAAAATTCGACCATAACCGACCGATTTTTACCCCTACTTAAGATATGAAATTGAAGGATTAGTTCAAAACGGCCACCTAGCTAATTGAGTGAGGATACCAATTATCTATCCTGATCAGGGAGTAGCACATGAGCAACTCTATATTCCAGGAAAGCCCAAAGCCGTAAATCCTCCTCAAGGAGTAGGTCTTCCACAAGCTCCAACTATACATGCCCCTTGGGGCACAAAATGCCCTAGTGGCAAGGCATGTTATTGGTCTTGGACCTTGAAATCCATATCCACCTGGGGTTGCTCCACCAACACTAGATGGCCACGTGACAACCATATCTGGAGGCCCATATATTTTTAGAAGCACGTGAAATGCTCAAAAAAGATACTTGAATTAACTGGAATATGATGAATCATGTAATCTTGTACAAACACATGCTCAGTGACCTCGAATGATGAATCTTCCAATAACTTTCATAGAAGATGACGCTAAGCATGTGTATTTTCCACACAATGAGTCGTTGGTGATGATAGCTCAAATTGTAAATAAGAGAGTGTCCAAAATTCTTGTGGATAATTGGAGTTCTCTCCACATTCTCTTCAAAGCAGCTTTTCAAGCTATAGGCTTGGTGCAAACCAACCTAACATCTTGCTTAGTTCAACTCCAAGGCTTCAATGGAGATGCATTGCTTCCAATGAGAAAAATACAACTTCCAGTTACACTAAATGGAGAAATTTCTTGAACGTAATTGTAATATCCCGATAAGCCTAATGGTAAATAATTAGGATTTATATTTATATTATGGGTTAATCATGTAATAAGTGGGATTATGATCCTACTAATCTATTTCAACATAAATTTTAATTTTGTTATAAGTGGATAAATAAGCGTAATTTATTAATTACGGAGATTTATATAGCATGTGCGAATATAATGTGAGCTATTTGTGAAATAAAAATATTTTCAGGTTTGGCGACCCTCAAGACCCGATTGGAGGCCAAAAATGCCACAACATCTTTAGTTAGAAATATTGATGAGATTATTGAGATAACTTAATTTTAGAAATACTGAAGTATTTTGGGGTACTCGAAATTGACTAAATATCCTAGAATTAAAGATTTCTTATAGCTAAGAAATAATGAGATAACTATTAATAATAAATTTTTATTAATATTATATTATTATTATATTATTATTATCAGTTTAATATTATATATATTAAAAACGTTAATATATATTATGTTTTAAGAAACATAAACAGAAGAACAAAGAATGAAACCCTCATTTCTCTTTGTGCGACGAAACCCTCTCCCTCCTTAATTCATTTTCTTCAATTTTCAACTTGAAACCTAGTATTTCAAGCTCTAGTAGTAGCGGGATAGCAAATCTTTGAAGAGAGAAAACTTAAAGGTCGAGATCATCGGGGATAATTCTCCACTTGGTGCCGACATGTATGAATCTGGATTAAAGGTAAGAAAAGTATATTGTACTACATAGTATGTTGTATTGTAATACAATTAATATTGTTATGAATTGGTTAATATTGAAGTTGTCTACGACATATACAATCCACTTTGAAAGGAGTAATAGATTCAAGTGTTCGTTGGGTTAGTTAAGTTAGTTACACGATTTGTATCTTGATTTGCTTGATCTGTTAGTTCAGTTAGATTATGATAGGTTGGTAGCTTGATGAGTCTTGTTACCTTGATTAGTTCAGGTCACTCTAGTTAGCTTAGTCCAATTAGTATAAATAAGTGTCTTTGCATACTTTATGTAATTAATTCAATTCTAATTATCAAATAAACTTTTTTTTTATTTTCATCTTCTCTTTGTTTTCAATTCGGCAATAACTTTTATCTCTTCTCTTTCTCCACCCCCACTTTCCTTCCTAGTTCCTACCAAACACCCTTATGAACTAATTACACATTTAGAAGAAAAAAAAAATGAAATAATAAAGTGTGTAAGTATTTCATAAACATTATTCAAGAAGATTTGAAATAATCATTTTGCTTTTAAAACTACCAGAAAGAAAATTTTGACTGAGTATGTCAAACTACATCACATGAAAGTTTCAAGTCTTCCACATATTGCTGAAACTGTGTTAAATTATTTAGTTGCAGCAGTCAGCCATTGTCTTCTTAATTTTGCTGCATGTGAATACGTGATTGATTTCTAATTATTTTGTTGAAAACCATATCTTGTTCTGTTGTGTCGACTTAATATGAGCTAGCTTGATGTTTCAAATTGACATTTCTAAGCAAAATATACATTTGCTATGTTTTTGTTCTTATATAAGGTGTTGGACTAAATGAAAGTGCGAAGAAAAAGGTAAGTGCAAATTACAGAAACTTTGGTCTTCTCTATTTTTGTTCTTATAAGGCGTTGGACTGAATAAGCTAAGTCTAAGATTATTAGAGTAGAACTCCTATCTTGTGAGTCAAAATGTAGCAACTAATAGCAAGACAGCATAATAACAATACAATAAAAGGACTGTATATATTAAGAAAATCAAGTTGTGACTTCACCAAATACCATCAACACCACATATTGTTGAAACTAAACTCAAATAAAGACAATGCAAACGACAAAAGGAGATCTTTCACTGAAGATATTAATGCATTGTCACATAGTTAATTTTCTCTTATCGTTTTGTGAAAAATGAGTCATTGAATGAAAGCAACTACCCTATAAGACAAAGATACTGCTAATTTTGATGAGTAACCAACTCCAGGTTGGAAAAAATCAGGTTACTTCCGTACTGATATGCAATTTGTAAGCAACTATTATATACATAAAACAAAATCTATGGCTTTTGTGGTCTACCCTTATTATGGTAATGACAACCAATACTTTGACATCTTCCTTCTTGCAATGCTCTGCAAATATTCTGATACTCAAGACAACCATCACCCTGATATTTTTCTACATATGTCAACTTGGCCCATATATTTTTATATATATATGGGACCACTAAAAAGTGTAAGCAAGCTCTTACATTACATATGGTCAAATGTCTCAAATCATACAATTATATGAATTGAATTGAATCATATAATATACAGTACTGAAATGGAGGTGCTTGATGTTTTGAAAGGCTTGATATGGAAAGAAACTGAACATTTGCTTGTTTGTAATGTGAGGTACTAGATGTCACACATTACAAACACTTGCATTTGTAATGTGTTTTTGAAAGTTTTGCTGTGATCAGTTTATGTCTTTTCTTTCACTTTCATTACATTACATTACATTGCAGCTTCAGTTTCAGTTTCCTTTCATCAATCAGGCTCATTCTTTTCACCCTAGTAATAATAAAAATAATATTACAATGAACTCTTTACATACCATTTTCTTGAAATTCTTAAACAGTATAGCTCCGAAACACAAAAGAACAGGAAGCACGAACAGTAACTTTATATGGCGATGTAGAACAGCTGCTCAAAACAGAGGGAGATCTTACAAACAATGCAGAGAAAATAATGTTTTCGTTTGTTGTTTGATTCTTACGTGATATAGTCTATGTTTTTTCTGTTTGGTAACATCTCTATCATATTCACAACAAACTAATCGATATTCTAGCACTGCAGGGCTCTCTTTGACGAAAACGCTTCAAAAAGACTAGACTAAAGTTACTTTGACCCTGGTTGGATGGGTTTTTTAAAGCGCTTTAACAGCTGCTGGTTGGGTTACAAGTAAGTTTCAGCTTTTAGCTCTAAAATGCTCTTTTAACAGAAGCAAACTTTAATAGTTTTCTTAGAGTTTAGCTTCTTAAGAAGCTAAAAGCCGAAGCAAAAACTCAAGCCAAACAGGACTTTATATGGTGCAATGATCCCACGTAACTTTGTCTAGTATTCTTTAGAACGTCTGCTCAAACGAGAGCGCTTATAAACAAACAGTGCATTGAAAAATCACTCAAAACAAGACGTTCTAACATGAAATGAAACCTTATGTTTGTATATTGAAAACTCTTAAGTGTGATTCTATGTAACCTCACTATTAGATGTTATAACACTATATTGAGTTAACTATTAATAAAATGGTTGTAAACCAATTCTAAAATCTAAATAAATATTTACCTCTACTGGTTTTTGTTCACACAGCCTTAACACTCACTCATTACTGCAACTCGAGCAAAAAAGTTATTCCCATTCCCTCTACACTTTCTGCTAACACATCCTTAAGTACTCACTTGTGTGTATGTATAATCCTACTTAAATATCCCATTGCAACCAAAGAATTTAAAAACCAAAGCTTTTATATAATATCTTAACTCACAATGATACCGCAGCACGTGTTGTTGTTGGTCATCTTCAAAATCTGATAACGGCATTAACAAACACATTCATTTGTTTGGTTATTAGTTTAAACAATACATTACCACGTTTGAGTTTCAGATCACTTGATGTACAGCAGATGAAAACGATTGTTGAGGACCATATTTGCCATGGCATGAAAAAATCTACATTGTTATAATCTCAACAACCAACTTCAACTTTGGATGACAAAAACAAAATTCAGTTGTAGTTCTTGGAGCTCGCAGGTACATCTTTAGTCCAGATCATCAACAGCTTTTTTCTACAATCTACATTCATTTGAGAGCCAAAAACAAAAGGAGCAAGAAATTACAAACATGGAATAGTACATGGGATTTTAAAGCTGAGTTTTTTTTTCTTTCTTTCTTTCTTTCTTTCTTTCTGTTTTCTTTTTCTTTCTAGGATAGTGAAATGAAACAAAAACTTATAAATATAACTTATCATTAGATACGATAAATTTAAAGCTGCCATAGCCTCTTGTCCAAACCAACGCTTGCAACCTACCTAAACCAAGATAGAGAGAAAAATATTGAGAGGAAAAAAGATGTACAATATGAAAAGAGAATGTAGTGACTTGACAAAGTAGTAGATAAAGGAGTTAGAACCAGAAGAAACAAGATAATTTCCACCAATAATCTTCTATCTCTGAGTTCCTCTTGTTCTCTGTCAAATAGAAAGAAACCCAGGTGAATGTTATGAGCTAATGGCTTTTTTCCAAGAGACCCAAGTGAACTTTTCTTACACACAGGCCTCTTTTTTTTTTTTTTTGAAAAAACAGTAGTAAAGTTTTTTTTTTTTTTTTGGAAGGGATCTAAACCCCACTAGCTTTTGTACCTAGGACTTGAACCCAAGCAACCAAAATGATCAGTTAACACATTAACATCTTCATCTTCAACCCCTTTAGCATCCTCACTAAACAACTCTTCCCAAAACCCATCATCAAGTTCTCTGTCCCCACTCTCTGGTGGCTCAAGTTCTTCATCTCCTTCCTCCTGCTCCATTCGCAGTTTCCCAAAACCTTGCATCTCAAATGCCAAAGCTTCCAGCTCTGAAACTTCAAAACCATAATCACTACTCTCAAGAGGCTCAACTTTGATTGAGCCATGACTTGTTTCAATCCCACTGGACCTACTGCTAGGCCCTTGATCAATAGGCCTTCTTCTTTTCTTAGTCATGGCTTCCTCAATGACTTTTCTCCTCTCTTTCTGTTGAAGTAACTGCTGAAGAAAAGCTGGGTTTTTCATTGCTCTAGCTAAGAAAGCCATCATTTGCTGCTGCTTCATTTCTGTACCTTGTAACCTTTGCTCCATAGCTTGAAGATAAGCTCTAGTGTTCTGCTGTTGTTGTCTCAGCTTGACCAACTCCATCATCAAAACTTGCTTGTCTCGCCTCAAACGGTCAATTTCAGCATCGAGCCCAAAACGGCCCACTTCCACGCATGGACCTAATGCCTGTTGTTCATGAGGAAAAGGCTGAGAAGAGGCTCTTCTCCTCCTGATGCTTTTCAAAAGATGTTTTTGGTCTCTGATAAACCCTTCATTCGCAAATTCCCATCTATCTGCATCGATTTTTCTAAACCCCTGAAAGAAAGAAAAGAAGAAATAAATTTTGTTTTACAATTTGTATCAAGTTTTTTTTTTTTTACCCAAACCATAAACTTAATAGAAAATCTCTGTTTTTCATAAAGTAACTGATAGAGACATTTACGGTGATTGTATAATTGATGGGTGAGATTCTATCAAACATTAAATTTCCTTTAATTTCGCATAAAATTACAGAACCAACGTTACCAGAAAAAACAATTCACTGCAACTGTAAACACGGAAGAGGGAAAAGACAAAAATACTGGCAAATTGGAGTGAGCCCAGAAAATAATGGAAAGAAAAAGACAAAGCAAAAAACAGTCCTCTCCATGAATATTCTACAATCAACCAATTAATGCTATCAATTCATTTTCACGCACCTAGAGTGGAGCAAATTTCAGAACCCATACGAAAACAACCCTAGGTTTTGACTTTTCCTTTTTGAGTGGAGCAAATTTAAGTTTCCATTTTTAATTAAAGAAGAAAACAATCAAATGCCTTAAAGAAACTGTTCTTTAATCAAATTTCAACGAACGAATAGAAGAAAATAACAACATGGTTATTTCTGCATGATGATCACTTAAAGTGTATCGATCTGGGTATCTCTGAAAATTTGATATTTAGATCCAACTTCAAAACGCAGAAAGAGATGAATTGAGTAATAATATCAAAAAAAAAATTGATATTTTTTCTTTCTCATTTCTTTTAATGTTGGAAATATCAAATTTTTTCCGATCTGGGTATCACTAAAAATTAAAATTTCGACGAAACTTAGGGTAGAAAGAGAAGAATCCGGTAATAAATAGAACTTGTTATATGCAATTTCCAAAACAAAGCAAAGTTCTTAGTAAATGATTTTTCTGCTATAAAAGTTTGTATTGTACGATCTGGGGTATGTTTCAAAAACAAAAATTTTAGTGAGAAAAGAAAAGAAAACAACTTACATAAGTATTGAGCTGTCTAACAAAACTTGAGAAATTATTGTGCTTAAAGTATCTGGGAAGGAGATTCAGAGCGAAGGCATGAGGATCCCAAACGACAAAGCTGGTACCATCTTTGCTCCAAGACACTATCCGATTGGTCGATGGGTCATCCACCATGTCATATGTCTTGGTCAGAAATGGTGGAGGACCCACATCGTGGAGGCCTTCCATTGGCTGAGGCGGAGGCATCGTAAGTGGCTGTGACTCACCGCCAATAGTAAACTGTGAAGAGCTAGACGACCCACCACTACTAGGGTACTCCTCCTTAACTGGGTATAAAAAATTCATACCTTGAAACTGCCACTCACAAAACTTTTCTTGGGTTTTGGTTACTTTGTTCAATGGCCTTAATGGGTCAGATGGGTTTTGATCGAACAATTCGATATTAGGAACTAATGAATTGAAATATAGGTCAAACATACCAAGAACTCAAATGGGTTTTTTTTTTCAAAAAATAAAATAAAAAAAGTATGTCCTTATGAGAATCAGTAGCTAAAAGTCAACAGCATATAAATGAAAAGAAGAGAAAGAAAACTGTGAAAGATATGAAAAAAAGAAAGAAAATTTGAAAGCTTTAATGGCTGCTTCTGATTCTGCTTCTGCTTTCTTAGAGCTATTAACTGTATGTATGCAGTTTTTTTTTTACCTCTTTTGGGAAAGTCGTTGAAGCCGTTATATGAAGTGGATAATAGTGTGTTTAATTAAGGACCCGTGGGAAGCTGTGGATTTGGTGCCCAAAGGGTCAAAAATATAAGAAGAGATTTTTGGTTAAGAAAAATGGAAGAAAGTTCTAGATCTTGCTTGTGGAGCAAATATTTTATTTATATGTATATGTTCTTCATTATTAATATATAAATATATATTTTTTTTATTTGTCACTACCTCTTTCTTCATTTGGCAATATAAAATTAGAAATGGGGCCATTTCATAAAAATAAAAAATAAAAATTAGGAATGGGGAATAGGAGGAGAAAGTGGTCCATAGGAAAGTTCTCGAAGTTGCTCATCAGGGGATGGGAGGCAATAGGGGATGGTCTCAAACATGAGTTTTTTTTTTTTTCTCTTTCAAAAAATAAAATAATAAAATACTTCTATAATATATTTTTTAACTGTCCACAATTGGTATTGGTTGGAAATATACCCTACTTATAATTGGTTTAAATCATCTTTTATATTATTCCACCTACACCAAATACCACAAAATTTAATTCACAAAAAAAAAAGTTTCTAAAAAAGCAATGAAAGAAAAAAAAATCTTAAGTTTTTCTTTCCTCTATTATTTATTTATTTATTTATTTTTGGAAATAGCTAGTATGCATATAAATAAATAAATTAAGAACTCTTGATTGAAAGCACAAATTCAGAAACAAATAAATAACTTTAACAAGAGTATGTTTTAATCATTATCTATAAATATTTCCATTATATAGTTTATAATTTTTTTTATTAAGTACTAATAGAATTTAACATCACTACAAAGAAGTACCGTCATACGAGTAATTAAAACTTTCTATATTTTTAAAATAAAATATGTGGGGCAATGTTAAATTATACCCATATAAGAGAATGATTAATGATATCTCTATAAGAAGTAACACTAAAATAACTTATTCATGTACTGTAATAAGAAATAATGATTACCCAACACTGTTTGATAAATGACACATAAAAGAAAAAATCACAAAAAAGTTTGATATTCTTGGGCAAAATGATATTTTATTTTATTTGTATACTTTTTAAAGTTCATCCTTAAATTTGTGTTCTAGCTGTTCTTTCATAGTGCATAAATATCTCAAGCAAATTAATGTGAATCGTGCAAATTCCAGTTTATATATCAGGTTTTGATATAAATGTTGTTTTTTGTATGAATTTTTACTTCAAAAGTGTATATAACAGTGAAAAGACATATAAAAACAATGCGTGCACTTTTATGACAATTGAAATTGTGGTCGACATGCTACTATATATATTATTAAATACCATTTCAAAAAAAAAATATTATTAATTAATAAATATGAAATATGAAAATGTCTGCAGTATTTCTTTTAATTATTATATACTATAAAGTCCTATTAAAATAAATTAAATGTGCAATCATTCTCGATTTATAGACAGTACCGACATCGAGCATCAGAATTTGTAATCTCCTCCTGCCTAATCTATATATATCAATAGCATACCCTAAAATCAAATTTATTATCAAAAATACCCTTAAGTTATTAAATTATTAATTTGTTGCCTAGATTTGTCTATCTCCGTAGATTCTAAATTTTATCTAAGTTAAATTAATTGCATGCTTCGTGGATTTACTGCTTAGATAAATGAGTTAATTATTGAGGACTTCGCTTTGATTACATGTAATAGGGAGATTGAGATAATTTAACTGCTTTAACTTTATCTGCGAGAATAATAGTATAGAAGTTAAGAATGATTATTGAGGGTGGAGAATATTTAACTATTTATTTCATATCATAGTATCAATTTTAATTCGTTTTTTTTATTTTTATTTATGTTATTTTATTCTAATCATCAAAATCCTCTTTTCTAATTATTGTCACTAATTTTTGAATAATTGAATAAACATAGTCGTTGTGGGATCGACCCTTATTTACATTTATACTAAAATAATTGGAAGTATTGGAATTAAAATAATAGTAAATTTGATACGACATACGACACGGATCAATCCTCGTCAGTTGTCATATGTTTAGAACAACTACAGTCAAAATACCACATTTGAGAAGCAACACTTTTATCAAAAAAACCCAGCTAGATATTTTTCTTTTTCAATTCATTTTTGTTTCAAAGCACTATGTTTCTTTTGAAAATTTTTTAAATTACCAAAATTATTTGTTTTGTACATATTTTGCATAGTGAAATATTTAGGCCTAATATGCACCTTAATACCACAAAAATGACAAATTGGAACAAACTTTCTTACATGAGATCTTACCCTTTTTGAGCTTACTGGAGAATTTGCTTATGCAGACAACATCTTTGCAATAGCAGATCTTGAATTTGCAGTAGCAGGTAAATTGCCGGAACACTGGATTTTACAATTTTTTTACATAACTGTCAGTACCATTTGACCCAAGACCAGCGAAGCCTCTTCGACCTGCATTTTTAACTTCCTCAAAAATAGAAGATTTAGGGTTAAGTATTTGAAAATTTTTCTTGAAATTTTTAAGTTCATTCCTTACTTGAATAATTTTTTCATATTTTAAACAAAAATCAGTCTCATATTCTTTAATTTTCAATTCAAGAGATTCAATTTAATGAGACAATCGTTTATGAAAAACCGTTTTTTTGCAAATGTCAGTTGTATATAAGAAAATATTAAAACTGTAAACGTTTGCAGCAGCAGAAAGTAATTCTCGCTACAAAGAAATGTAACAGTGCGTAATATAAAATATTTGCAGAAAAATAAATAACTTGACACAAGAGATTTATACGTGGTATCAGTGTTCTCACGAACACTCCTAGTCCACGGGGCCACGCCCAGAGAATGAAATCAATTAATAAAGTATCAAAATTACAAAGACAATTGACTTAAACAAGTTTAGACTCCCTCTAAAGTATTGTCGCAATCCTTTGTAATCCACTTTAAGAATCTGACTTCTTGAAACACCTTCAAGCCCGAACTCCCTTCGTCTTTGAAGTGTGAGTGCTTACTTCCTCCCGAAGTAAGGCTTCAACAAGTCTTCTCCCGAAGACCAAATGCTTACTTCCTCCCAAAGTAAGGCTTTACCAAGTCTTCTGTCGAAGACCAATCTCTTGTTCAGTCAAGTAGTTCTTCACAACCTCTAGGACAGAGTAAGAATAGAAATAGAACAACTAGAACCTAGATGAATAACTAGGCTCTCACAAAATAAAGAAACACTCTTCTCTCTAAAAGATAAATGCAAAAAATGAATAATGGAAGAGCTAATTCGAATGGTTGCTCTCTAAGCTCTATTTATAGAGCATAGAAACCAAAGAGGCAACCACAAGTTCGAATCTACAGCTGTACAAAAACTTTCCTAAGAAAACACGATCTGCTACATCAGAATCGGATGCTGACGCAGCAGATCTGACCAGAAACGGGAAACTTACTAAAATCGGGTCCGATCTTCTATCAATGCTTGATTCCTGCCAAAAACAGATTAGATATTCTGATTGTATCAAGATACAATCGAAATCAATAAGGAAAACGCAATAATCAAAGTTTTCCTAAAAAAGACAACTTTCCAAAAGAGAATTCCTTCTCTTTTGAGAAGATTTCAACAAAGGAAAGTTCAGCTGAAAGTGCAACTTTCCAAACAAGGAAAAGAGCAACTACAATCCGAATTTATAAGGCAAGAAATCGAATATACTCGCATAGCAATCTTACCATAAATGAAAAAATTATTTTGTCAACTAACTTGCCAAAAAAGGACTTTACAGTTTATTTATTTTTGACAATGATCTATTTTTAGGAGTAACCTGTATCCACTTTTTATACATAATCTTGTAAGACTCAGCTAGGGACTCCTCACAGATTTCAAATTCATCTGAATCAGATTCCTCCTTAATGAAATTATTCAAGCACACCAATCTTTCTTTCACCTATGAGTCACAAACAAACTTAGAAGAAACTGAGGTTAGTGCAACATTGTCAGAAATATCTTCATCACTATTAGTTTCATCGTCACTCCATGTGACATTGAAACTTTTCTTATTTTTTTTTAGTGTATTTGCACATTCAGATTGAATATGTTCAAAACCTTCACATTCCCTGCATTGAATTCTCTTTTGATTGTTAGTTATTGATGGTTTTGAAAAAGTATTACCTTTGGATGATTTTAAAACATTCTTTTTTCACTTATATTTTTCATGTATTTCTGAAAGTTTTTAGTTAAAACATCCATCTCATCATCTGATTTTTTTTAAGTACATTAAAAGCAATACATTTACCTCTATCAAATGTGGACTTGGGTTTGTCTTTTTACTTGATTTGGTTTAAAGGTACGAAAGGACCCCATCAACTCCTCCATCTTCATCTTGCTAAAATATTTTACTTCTTTCATAACCAATAACTTAGCGTCGAATTTGTTAGGAAGGCCTCTCACAATTTTTCTGTCTATCACTGATTCTTTAAGTTTTTCAACCAAGAGAAAAAAAATTGTTAGCAATATCAAATAATCTTTCATAAACTTAGACAAAGATTTATTGTCAGACATTCTAATATCATCAAACCTATAGTTTGAAGCATTATAAATTTAGATTGCTTAACATCAGTTGTTCCTTCAAATTGGGTTTGAAGAATTTGTCAAGCATCTTTAGCAGATTCACAAGAAGATATAAACTTAATAAAACCTTCACCTACTCCATTAAATATAGCATGTAAAACTTTACTATTGTAAGCAGATAACTTATCATCTTCAGTAAATTATTTAAGTTTAGATTTTAACTTAGAATTATCTGCGAAATCTACCACAACAGGATGAGACCATCCTGAAAAAATTATTCTCTATGCTTTCTCATCTTGAGACTTGATAAATGGTCTTATTCTGACCTTCCAATAAGGATAGTTAGAATCATTGAGGAGTGGTGAACGAACAATAGAACTTCCATATGCATAGGGAATCATATTGCAAAAATACAAGAAAATATTAAAGGATCACACTAAGAGTTTAGTATCCCACTCTAATGCCAATTGAAAAAATGTGTTTTTACAAATGCCAATAATTTTACTAAATTTCAATAAAAACAAAATTGTAACAGTCTAACAGATTACAATTCTGTCTTGGCAGGATACAAATTTGCAAAATATCAAACCAGTACCAGAAATAAATAAATGTAGAATTTAAAATAACTTAACACAAGAGAATTATACGTGGTATCAGTGTTCGTTCAAACACTCCTAGTCCACGGGGCCACCCCCAGAGAATGAAATCAATTAGTAAAGTATTAAAGATTACAAAAGCAATTGACTTAAATAAATTTAGACTCCCTCTAGTAATTTTCTGCAACCCTTTGTAATCCACCTTGCTAATCTGATCTATAAAATACACTAAGTATTGAACTCCCTCTCAGCTATTGATGTGTGCTTACTCCTCTCAAGTAAGGCTTAAACAAATCTTCTCCCGAAGATATATACTCACTTCCTCCATAAATGAGACTTAGAAAAATCTTCTCTCGAAGACCCATGCTTGTTCAAACAAGTTCTTCATCCGATTCTACGAACAGTATAAGAACAAAACAAACACTAAAACCTAGCTGAACATCCTAAGTTTTCACAAAATAAATTTTCTCCTCACAAAGATGAAAATATGAAAAATCTTACTTTTAGTCACAGCAAAACTTGTGACTAAAAGTGAAAAAATTGTGACTAATTATAAATTATTATTCCTATGTTATGACTTAAATAGTTAAATGTCCGTGGCTAAAAGTATTAGTCACAAAAATTACAATTTGTTGTGACTAAATATATTTTTAGTCACAATTTGTTGTGACTAAATAAATTTTTAATCACAATATTTGTTGTGACTAAAACTAAATTAGTGACAACTTGTAACTAAATATAATGTTTTAGTCACAAGTAATATTTTAAATAATGACAGTTATGTTATTGAAGTTATTAGTTATTATTATTATCTAATGTTTTTTTTAGAGTTATTAGTTATTGAAGTTATTGGATTATGGTTACTGATCGATGCTTGAAAGTAATATATTTCACATAGATAAGTTTACTTTCCACACTCTTTATTGTGAGGTTGTTATTATATATTATTTATGAATAATTTCTATGTAATTTTATCTACTAATACATATTTTGTTCTTTTTTTATGGTGAAACAAATAAGTTTTAAATCTTTATTTTCAATTTGTTCTTCCCAAAAGATGTTGTCCTGAGCTTAAGTTCTAAATGTAGGAAACATTTTCATTTTTAAAAGCCTTTTTTTTTATTGGGATTTATAGATTTTGACATTTTTTGAAGATAACTCTATTCTATTTATTGTTGGCTAATTAGTAATTTTTTTCCCTGAACTTTGACATGTACTAAATCGTGTTCCTGAACTTTTTTGGCGTCGTTAAAAATTTCCCCCGAACTATTGAGATTGTTAAATTTAAGGACTTTTGTCTAATTTTAGTAAAAAAATTCTAACATAAATGAAAGTTCAAGGGGGCATGATTTAGTACATATTAAAGTTTGAGGGGCATGATTTGGTAGATATCAAAGTCTGGGGAGCATAGTTTAGTACATAAACAATCACTGAAATAGTAAAATTGAATGAAATTAGACAAAAGTCTTTAAATTTAACAATCTCAGTAGTTTGGGAGGAATTTTTAACATCCAACAAGTTCATGGGGCACGATTTACTACATGTCAAAGTTTAGGAAAAAAAATTACTAATTAGCCTTTATTGTTTTTAGGAATTTTATATGTTATTATCTGTCTTAATTTTTAGGTGTATGTATATTTAGTTTTGTTGTATTTTATTTCACTATAAATAAAAATTATATTACTTAGTCCAAAAAATTTCCTTCCTAATTTTTCATCAACAAAGTTTATTGGTCGTTTTATTAAAAAAATTATATTATAACTATTTGAATAATAAAAATAAAATAAATACATGAATACACCTATTTTTTAAATTTTTTGAAATTTCCAATAACTATCCCGGCTAAAAAAAAATAAAAAATAAAACAGTTTGTAATATATAAAAAAATCACTTGTGTGGTTCGCTCTTATCCTCATTGGCACTCGCGTCCATTTTCGCCTGTCTATTTCTCTTTATAATTTCCCCACACTACTGATCCCCATTAATCGAGCCATATTCATAAATTAATTCCTCCCGTATCTTTGTAAATTGTAGTATGTCTTTTATTAATGGGCCTTTTTGTAAAATAAAATAGCACAAAAATTTGTTTACTTTTCTTTTAAGTGGCTTTTTTTTCTGAATAAATAAAAGCTCAGAATTTTTAGTGGCTTTATATTTTTGGTTAAGCATTTACATGTAATGTAGCTGCAAATTTAAAGAAGCTAACTATTGTAGGATTGATGATTATATTTATATTGAATATATAGCGATATGTGCACTCAAATACACAACAATTTTATACAATTATTTATAGGTATAAATGTAAAAAAACATCATTGTATAAAAGCAGTACTATGTCATTAAGTGTAATTTTGTGTACATATTTTAGGTACACATATTATTATATTTACTGTTTTATGTTATGTTCTTAGTTTGTACTAATTCAATGTAAAAAAACTAAATAATGATAATAATAATAATAACAACAACAACATTGGAGATGCTGAAAAAAGAGTGGTAATTATTGGCGTGTTTTTTTTCTTCCTATTTATGTGTTGTTTCATCTTTGGTTTGGTATTCCTGTTATTTTACTACTTACTTATAATACTATGGGTGGCTAGACGAAACTTCTGGCTGTGAATAAGTAATAAAATAATACAAAATGTAATAAAATATACAAAATCCTACTAAGCATTAGGTGGCAATCACATTGCTCGACACGTACCTGCTTTTTCGGGATACGTCAGCAGCTACAAATGGGCGCCCAATATTGGTTCACAGAGACGTAAAACCAGTCACATTCAACACTGAAATTCGAAATTATAACTTTATTTATTTTAGTTTTTTAATGTAATCTTTTAAAGAAATATTAAAAAATATCCAAGTTGGCGTTCATGTTCCATATTTTATTGTTAACAATGGTATCAATAATGGAACAGAGCCACACAACTTCACCAAGGCCAATGACACAAAACAAGAGTGGTCTACTTTCCCAATTGTTTATTTATTTTTATTCTCTATAAAGTTTTACATTATGTATATTTTAATCTATTACACACTAGTCCTTCTACAACCTTCCGGAACAAAGCTTCTACTTCTATAATAAGAAGGAACTTATATTATACTGTATAATATTTGATTTGATACACAATCAACACATGTAATTATTTTCCTTAACTCGAATGATTGAACACATTAATATAATGGGAATGTGGGATTAGAAGTACTTATTATACGACTCTCATCAATTTTCTTAACAGCCGTACCTATAATAATTCTTTTTATTTAAAAGGGTTCACTTTCTATATATATATGGTTCTGTGGAGTTTGGTCTTAGTCATTCGTTTCGTGTCGTACAGTTTGATAATGAATGAGATCACACGGAAGATCTTAACTAAATAAAAGTGAGCTATGTGTATATATTCTGAACTGCACTTAGTCCCATGTTTTGGACCAATATTGACCGCTCATTTAGTGCCACGTTTTAATACAAACGTTGTACATATCAAATTTAAATGATGTGTTAGTATTTAAGGAAACAAGATTATTATTAATTTATTACTATTATTATAATTGTGATCTTTCCTAAGTTAAAACAAATATCTTTAAACGGTCTACGTTCATCATCTAGAGACTTTAAATATATATAAATCATCTCAAACTTTCTTAGTTTCTCTAGTTTTCTTTTCTTTTTCTTTTCTGGCATTTCTTTTATATTATTTGTTCAAGTACGTCAATAATTATTTTTTCATATTATATAACAGAACAATCTTGATCGATTTTGCCAATATATAGATGAAATTTAGAATTTTGGGGCAGTTATGAAAATAATAAGAGAATTTATTAATTTTGTTATAAAAATTCTAGGAAGGAAGTAATATAGATGGTGATAAAATTTTATTAAATCAAAGTAATATTAATACGTGGAGGGTACGTGGAGATGTAGCCATTCGACAGGTTTTACGTTAATCTAATTCAATTTTGTTTTTGGTTGTGTTTTTACGTAGGAATAGGGCCTAATTAGGATACAGCTTTTTCTAAAAAAAATTCTTGGGAGGAGGAAGATTGCATTATTCTTCGTGAAGTAGGAGATTATTGGTTAAATATACGTGGCATTAAGCTGAAATGCCACTCTATTTTTGTTGATGCCGATGAATTTTTTAAATTAGTTTTAAGTAGTCTTTTTAGTTCTGATTATTATATTATTATATCCCATGACTGACTGACTGACTCATCATGAGTGGTCCGGTCTCCGGTGACTGAGGAAAATATCTTTCACAACATAAATATATGTATAGGGCTGTGCTAGCCATTTTACAATTAATTACCATATTTTCTAAAAATTATCTAATCAATTTATATAATACTTAATATTAAATTATACAAATATTATAATTATTATTAATATTTTTAGAATTAATCTAAATATATATATTAAAAAAATTATAACTGCATCAATTACAAAAAAGGAGTAACACATTTATTTTGTAAGAAAAAACTAAAAAATATTAGAAATATTTATAGTGGACTCTTTATATTATATATTGTCGGGAAAAATAATAATCTTCAAGCGCAACGAAATTATAAATAAATGAAGCAAAAAAAATTTACTCAGTTTGATAAAATTACCAAATTCATAAAGAGAGATATATTTCACTTATTGTAAAGTCCTTTTTTGGCAAGTTAGGTGACAAAATAATTTTTCCTTTTTATGGTAAGATTGCTATGCATTCATTTTCGAAATCTTACCTCTTTTATTCAGTTATTAGCTGCCATTTTCCTTGTTTGGAAAGTTGCACTTTCAGCTGAACTTTCCTTTGTTGAAAACTTCTCAAAAGAGAAGGAATTCTCTTTTGGAAAGTTGTCTTTTTTAGGAAAACCTTGTTTATTGCCTTTTCCTTATTGATTTCGATTGTATCTTGATACAATCAGAATATCTAATCTGTTTTTGGCAGGAATCAAGCATTTAAAGAAGATCGGACCCGATTTTAGTAAGTTTCCCGGATGCAGGTATCTCTTCGTCAGCAACCGAATCTGATGTAGCAGATCGTGTTTCTTTTGGAAAGTTTTTGTACAGCTGCTAATTCGAACTTGTGGTTGCCTCTTTGGTTTCTATGATCTATAAATAGAGCCTAGAGAGCAACCATTCGAATAACCTCTTCCACTATTCATTTTTTGCATTTATCATTTGTGAGAAGAGAGTGTTTCTTTGTTTTGTGAGAGCCTAGTTGTTCACCTAGGTTCTAGTTGTTCTATTTTTGTTCTTACTCTATCCTAGAGGTTGTGAAGAACTACTTGACTGAACAAGAGATTGGTCTTCGGGAGAAGACTTGATAAAGTCTTACTTCGGGAGGAAGTAAGCACTTGGTCTTCGGGAGAAGACTTGCTAAAGCCTTACTTCGGGAGGAAGTAAGCACTCACACTTCAAAGACGAAGGGAGTTCGGGCTTGAAGGTGTTTCAAGAAGTCAGATTCATAAAGTGGATTACAAAGGATTGCGGCAATACTTTAGAGGGAGTCTAAACTTGTTTAAGTCAATTGTCTTTGTAATTTTGATACTTTATTAATTGATTTCATTCTCTGGGCGTGGCCCCGTGGACTAGGAGTGTTCGGGAGAACACTGATACCACGTATAAATCTCTTGTGTCAAGTTATTTATTTTTCTGCAAATATTTTATATTCTGCCTGTTTCGTTTTGCTGTAGCAGAATTACTTTCTGCTGCTGCAAACGCTTACAGTTTTTATATTTTCTTATATACAACTGACATTTGCAAAAACACGGTTTTTCATTTGGTATCAGAGCGGGACACTAAACTCTTAGTGTGGTCCTATAACGTTTTTGTTAGAATGTCATTTTTTGCAGAAGGAAGTTCTATTTCTAGACCACCATTGCTTAATGACTCTAACTATCCTTACTGGAAAGTTAGAATGAGAGCCTTCATCAAATCTCAAGATGAGAAGGCGTGGAGAATGGTTCTATCAGGTTGGTCTCCTCCAGTTGAGACAGATTCTTCAGGTAATACTATTATAAAATCTGAACTGGAATGGTCTATTGAAGATGATAAACTATCTGCCTACAATAGCAAAGCCTTGCATGCTATCTTTAATGGTGTAGGTGAGGGTTACATTAAACTTATATCATCTTGTGTTTCTGCTAAGGAAGCTTGGGAGATTCTTCAAACTCAGTTTGAAGGAACTTCTGATGTGAAAAGATCTAGATTTATCATGCTTCAAACTAAATTTGATGAGCTTAGAATGTCTGATAATGAAACTTTAACTGAATTCTATGAAAAATTATCTGACATTGCTAATGAATATTTTGCTCTTGGAGAAAAGCTTGATGACTCTGTTCTTGTGAGAAAAATTGTTAGAGTTCTTCCAGAAAGGTTTGATACGAAACTTTTGGCAATGGAGGAAGCTAAAGATTTTAGCACTATGAAAGTGGAAGAATTGATGGGTTCCTTACGTACTTTTGAATTAAATCAACAGATTAAACAAAAGGACAAACCCAAATCCATTGCTGATAAAGGTAAAAGTATTGCTTTGAAAGTTGCTGATAATGAAAATTCTGATAGTGAATGTGATGATGAGATTGCTTTATTAACTAAGAATTTTCAGAAATATATGAAAAAGATGGGAAATAAAAAGAATATTTCGAAAGGTTCAAAAGGTAATACTTTCATTAAACCTTCTGTCTCTAACAAAAAGGGAATTCAGTGCAGGGAATGTGAAGGTTTTGGGCATATTCAATCTGAGTGTGCAAACACTTTGAAAAAGAATAAGAAAAGTTTCAATGTCACTTGGAGTGATGATGAAACCAAAAGTGATGAAGATATTACTGAAAATGTTGCCCTAACCTCTGTTATGACTAATGTGTTGTGTGATTCACAGGTGAAAGATAGATTGGTATGTCTGAATAATACCACCAAACAAGAGGAATCAGATTCAGAT
The DNA here is from genome assembly GCF_029168945.1 of Cannabis sativa. Taxonomy (NCBI): domain Eukaryota; kingdom Viridiplantae; phylum Streptophyta; class Magnoliopsida; order Rosales; family Cannabaceae; genus Cannabis; species Cannabis sativa. The sequence goes on from NC_083610.1 coordinate 14,812,456, forward strand.
GAGTCTGAAATACCGTGAAGAATCTCTTGCCGAATCATACAAAGTCATGTATGAAAAATGGATTCGGGTTGCTTCGAAAATAGAGAGTTGAATAAATTGAATAAAAAATTGTCTCATCAGATTGAAATGTGTGAGTTGAAAATAAAAGAATATGAGACAAGTGTTTGTGATAAAGATGAAAAAATCTCTCTATTGAAGAAGGAACTTGAAAACTTTAAGAAAAATGTTCAAATGCTTAATCCTGGATCTTCTATTTTTGAAAAAGCTCAGAATGCAGGTCAGAGAGGTTTTGCAGGCCTTGGTTCTAATGGAATGGAAAGTTCTGGAGTCACGAAGTTTGTAAAATCTAGTGTTCCAACGAATCACCGTGAGGCTACAAACTCTGCTGTAACAGTTTCACAGCCTGTGGCAGCAAGAACAGCTTCTGATGCTGCAAAATCTCCAGGATTTTCGAAAAAGGTAAAATCTCAGGTAAAAAGATTTGTTCCCATTTGTCATTTTTGTGGTAGAAAAGGACATATCAGACCTAAATGTTTCACATTGAACAACCTGTTTAAAACAAATTATTTTGATAATTTGAAAAAATCTCAAAAGAAACATAAAGGTTTGAAACAAATATGGGTGAAAAAGAAGTGTCTAGCTGGTTTTTCTGATAAAACTGTTGCATCTCAAATGTGGTATTTTGACAGTGGTTGCTCTAGACATATGACAGGTGACAAGGATTTTTTGACTAACATTCGCCCTATGCAATGTGGAGAAGTCACTTTTGGTAATGGCTTATCTGGAAAAGTTGTTGGTATGGGAACTCTAAATTTTGAAGGGTTACCTAGACTGAAAAATGTGATGTTGGTTGAAGGACTGAGGGCTAATTTACTTAGCATCAGTCAAATCTGTGATCAAGGGTTTACTGTTTCTTTTGATAGTGATCATTGTTATGTTCTGAATGATGACAATGAATGTATCTTGCAAGGATTTCGATCCAATGATAACTGTTACACTCTAACCCCTGTGTTTACTTGTCACTCAGCTATCAACAACACCACAGATCTGTGGCATGCCAAGCTTGGGCATATTAATTTTAAAAACCTAAAAAAAACTGTCAAATGCAGGTATTGTTCGAGGTCTTCCCAAGCTTGGTAAGGAAAGTGAAGGTAAGTGTGAACCGTGTCAACTTGGAAAGCAATTAAAAATCACTCACAAGCCTGTGTCTGATATCAATACCTCAAAGGTATTGGAATTGCTTCACATGGATCTTATGGGTCCAATCCAAGTTGAAAGTTTGAATGGTAAACGATATATCTTTGTGTGTGTTGATGATTTCTCTCGATTTACTTGGGTAGATTTCTTAAGAGAAAAATCTGACACTTTTGATGCCTTTAAAACTCTTTGTCTGAGATTAAGAGTTGAGAAAGGTTGTAATATTGGGAAAATTGTTCGAATTCGAAGTGATCATGGTAAGGAGTTTGAAAATTCTGTGTATGATGATTTTTGCAAGTCTACAGGTATAACTCATGAATTTTCAGCTCCCAAAACTCCTCAACAAAATGGAGTTGTTGAGAGGAAGAATCGAACTTTGCAGGAAATGGCAAAAGTGATTAGCAAGAAGTTGACAAAGCGATTATGGGCTGAAGCTATTAACACAGCTGGCTACATAATAAACAGAGTGTTTATTCGTCCAGGTACCTCAAAAACATCTTATGAAATCTGGAAAGGTAAGCGCCCCAATGTAAGTCATTTTCATGTTTTTGGATGTGTGTGTTATGTCTATAGAGATCGTGAGCATATTGGTAAATTTGATGCTAAAAGTGATGTTGGTGTGTTTATTGGATATTCCTTAAAGAGTAGAGCTTATCGTGTTTATAACAGGAGAACTCAAACTGTTTTGGAATCAGCTAATGTGGTTGTTGATGATTTTAGAGATTTTTCAGAATTTTCCACAGAAGCCAAGATAGATAGTCTCATGGATACTCCTCCAAAAGTTGTAACAACAGATCCTGATGCAGCAGAACCCATTGCTGATGCTGCAAATGACGAATCTGCTGCTGCAACTGAAACTGGAGAACCAGAACCGCCTATCTTGACTCATCCAAACATCATCACTGACTCTATTCAGAAAGAACCAAGCACCAGAGTCAAACTGAATCATCCAAAAGATCTCATCCTTGGAAATCCTGAAGAAAGCATGGTAACTCGCAGAAGGTATATTAATTTAATCAGCTTTCTTTGCTTTGTTTCTCAATATGAACCGAAAAATGTGAAGGAAGCCATGACCTTTGAGGAATGGCTCAATGCAATGCAAGAGGAACTCAACCAATTTGTTCGCAACAAGGTATGGATTTTGGTCCGAAGACCAAAAGGTATAAATGTTATTGGAACAAAGTGGTTGTTTAAAAATAAAAGTGATGAGTTCGGTACAATTGTAAGAAACAAGGCTCGTTTGGTGGCACAAGGGTACACTCAGGTAGAAGGTATTGATTTTGATGAAACTTTTGCTCCTGTTGCAAGATTAGAATCAATACGTTTACTTTTATGTATTGCTTGTATTCTCAATATTAAATTGTTTCAAATGGATGTGAAATCTGCCTTCCTTAATGGTATTTTGAATGAGGAAGTTTATATTCAAACTACATCCTCTAAACTCACAATAAGAGTATATATGCACAGAATTCTGTTGAAAATATTTTACCAGAATCTAGATTTATTAACAAGTATGTTGATTAAAATCCTAAATATGAATATCTCTAAAATAATGAAATTAAACACATAAGAGTTTAGAAAAACCTTACATTGATTGCAACAGAATATTATGACTCCTTCTGCTCAGATCTCTAACCTTTGTTCCTTTTTGTCGCAGAGTATTATCAAGATCTGAGCCTGAATCTCTTTCTCTCCTTCGGAATTGGTTTCCACCGTCTTACTCAGTATGATTGAGTACTTGACTTGCTATGTGTGGGCACGATACTCTATCACTAAGGGTTCGAGTATGAAGAATAATGAAAGAGGCTTGAAAATCACTATAAAAGGTGTCTCTCATCTACAAATTGTCAGAGAATGAAAACTAGATTTGGTTTGGTTGAAGGCAATAGTTAAGTTCAGTTGGATGAGATGAGAGCATCATGTTCCTTTTTTAGTGTTTCAACTAGGGCTTAGGGTTGAATTATATGGATTAAAAAATAATAAAATATTGGGTAAAAAATACTCTAAGGTCGGCCACATAAATGGACCACTTTCTAGTTACAATTTTACCACTTTATTTCAACCACTTATTCTTCTTTTAATAATACCATATTTTCCAATTCAATCCTATAAATGTCAAAACTATTTATTTAATAATTATAATTAAGGAAAAGGTTTCAATGGTTACATTTTTACTGTAACCATCATGGTTATATTTTTTTAAGCCATTGGATTACTATTAAATGGTTGTGATTAATTTGGAAATTAAATAAAAATAAATAATAAATAACTTGTAACCTGAAAGTAACCTAATCATTTATTTCCTTATAAAACTTTAATTAAGATTAATTATATTTTAAAATTAAATTAATTATAATTATTAATTAATTTTTTACAATTTATTACTATATAAGGATCTTTTAGCAATTTATTTTTTTATACTTAAATTATTTAAAATTTTATAGCAAAACTTTTTATAATTTAAAATTATACACATATAATTTCATAATTTAAATTTTATTATACTTGTAATCTTAATTTTAAATTATTACACTTAATTATTAATTTTTTATTTAAATATTTAAAAAGTAAAAAATGAAATAAGTTGAAGGATTTTTTAGAAAAAAAATGGTTGCACTTGTTATCGATTGATTAGCTTGAGACCTCATACTTAGTTCATATAATTGTAACAAAATAATTAAATATCATTTAAAAATAATTAATTATTTGAAAATTTATTATAGGAAGAAAATTTTAATTTGTGTCAAAAGAAGTTTAATTTTTGTAAAAAAAATAAATTTTATTGTAAATATTATAATTAAATGGCTTAATTATTAACATAATTCAAGTAAGGATTTAAATATAAATATTAATTGCTAAAAGAGGTCTAGTTAAATATTTAATTAATTATTTTAAGAAAATAGTTAATTATAATTAAATAATTATAAAAAAGGAATGTCTATTTAATTAATTATTTTAAGAAAATAGTTAATTATAATTAATTAAATCTAAAAAAGGAAAGTCTACCTATTAGTAACCTGCTATTACAGGTTAAAGAAAAATGTAACCATGCGCTTACAATAAAAATGTAACCATTGAATAGTCACCCTTATAATTAATTATCAAATAAAATTACTATTTATATTATTTATTAATTAGACAATACAAAGTCTCTTAATTAATAAATTGACCCCAAAACTTCTTTTCTTCACAATTAAGCCCTTTGCTTAGTGAAAATTCATAAATAAGACATAGTCTAATTTTAGAATTATAATTGATTAATTAAAATTAATTAACTGAGTTTGCAAGCAGTATTATCTCAACTAGTAAGGGGACCATGGGCCTATATAACCGAGCTTTCAATAAGTAGATTTAGAATTTACCAAGTAAATTCCCTAACTTATTAATTTTGCCTTGCACTACTATAGATTTAGAATTGAATAACACTCTCAATTATATAAAGCACTCTATATGTACCATGAAAACTATATTTAAGAAGTTATATCAAAAAAAATAATTATTTTGAAAAATATTATAGAAAATGATATATAATAGGTAATAAATAAAATCAAAATATTTTTAAAATTTAATTCCATTTATAGCTCGTTAATTAATGAGAGAAATGTATCGGTTTAAAATAGAAAATAATTAGAAACAATATTTTATTATGCTGTTTATTAAACTGTCGGAAAGGAAACTAGAATCACATAAAGATAATCGAAATACTTTAATTTGACAAAATTATTTTTATTAGAACATGTAATTATTATCTGTTTATAGATTTTGAAAGGGCATATTTATTTTTTTTTAATAAAATTAAAATAAAAATAAATTAAGTTAGGAAAAAGAAAGGTATTCCCTAGAAAAATGGGGGAGAAGCTTTCCCTTTATTTTCTTCCTAATTTATGTGGGTACCACTACTTTCTATTTTTCTAAAATTTAGTAAACAATTGTATATCAATATCTTATAATTCATTCTCTTTTTCTATTGGGCTTGTTGGGCCGACGGAGGGGTTTGATGTGTGTATGGGGGATGCTTTTGCTACTGTTTCAAAAAAACGTCACTTTGGCGAGCTCGGCCGACCAGGCTCGCCAGTCATTATGAGTGTTCTAAGTTGGAATTGCCGTGGGCTTGAGAACCCAGGGACTATTCAATGTTACATATTTGTTATTTAACAAATATATAATGAAAATTAAAATGTGGCATATTATATATTAATATGAGATTAATATATATTATGTGTTGGAGGTTATATTATATCTTTATAGTATAATAATACACATAAATTGTAACAAATGAGAAGTTACAAATCTGAAATAGATTGTAACCTAAGGATCAAAAATTGATAAATATGTAATTATGTGAGTTGTTACATATGGGAGTTATGGAATTAGCTGGGATAAGTTTCTAGTTGTTAGAAACTGTTGCAATACTCAATTATATCATTTAAATGGGTATTGAGATGTTGGGAAATGATTTAACTCGGAGATGAGTTACATTTTGAGTTCTCAGGAAACAGTTGTTTAATAGTTGTTTGTATGTTGTTTTATGGTTGTTTTCGAACATCTGGAACCAGATTTTTGAAAACGTTCATAAACGTATACAAATTAATAGAGCATGTTTTCAACTCTCTTGTCCAACGTTTTTATCTCATTAAACACAAATTAATGTGTTGGTAACAGCCATGTGATGAAGGAATTTGATTTTCAAATGTGATCCTCAAAACACTATAAATAGAGGGCTTTGGTTCACTTGTAGAAAACAATAATTTTCTATCTTCTAAACACTAAGCTAAAAAATATTGAGAAGCTTGTTTATTCCCAAAAGCATTTTCATTCTATTCCCTCAGTGTTTTTTATAGGGGAAATAAGCTTTTTGGACAAAGGTGTTTAAATCTTGTTCAAGCCTTTGGTGATCCCCCATTGCTTACTTGAGTTCTTCTTCATCTTCTTTTTCCTATTAGTTTTCTGCTTCTTCTTCTCTTTATTATATATACATATATTATATCTCTTCTATATTCACTAATATATATATTCTATATATCTACTATATATCATTCATATATATTTCTTTACTAATATATATATATATTCTCTTTTTGCTTTTACATTTATGTGTATATATTTGCTTTGAGTTGTATCTTTGTCCTTGTCTTTTCTTTCTCTTTATTTGTATTTTGTGCTTTGGGATTGTAACTTTTATTTAATCTATAGTCCTTGTAATTTTGTTGCATAGAGTTGTAATTTTTTTGGTCTCTTTATTCATCTTATTGTTATTCTTCTATTGATATCTCATATTTTCCTAACATTCAATTTCTTAAAGATATGATCCATCAAAAGAAGCCCATGTTTATTTTTCTATGTGAGACGTTATGTTTAAAAGCTCGGCTTAAGCTTTTAGCATCACAGCTCAGTTATGAGGATTTTTTTGCGGTTGATGCGCCAGGGAGGGGGTGGCTTAGCAATGTTATGGAAGGATAAGAAGGATGCTGAGATGGTCGGGTATTTGCAAAATCATATAGATATGGTGGTAAGACTTGATAGCTCTCATGTTCGGCGCCTGACGGGGTTATATGGAGAACCTAATTGGTCATTGCGGGGCAATACTTGGAATCTTATGAGGGTGTTGAAGGAAGAAAATGATCTCCATTGGTGTGTTATTGGTGACTTGAATAATGTTCTTAGCCAAGATGATAAAAGAGGTGGTAATCCTTATCCTAATTAGCTTATAGATGGCTTTCAACAAACTGTCTCTGATCGTAATCTTGTGGATCTTGAGCTTGTGGGTCATCCGTTTACTTGGGAGAAGAGTAGGGGCACAGACAGTTGGATCGAAGTGAGGTTGGATAGAGCGCTAGCTACCCCTTCTTGGATGAGTTTGTTTTCGAATGCACGGTTGGTTAACATGGTCTTTTCCACTTCGGATCATTGTCCTCTTTTTTTGGATCCATCATTCTGGTTCCAGACATCTTCTTAGAGGGTGTATCGGTTTGAGAATGCTTGGCTGCGTGATTCTAATTGTTATGCTATTATCCAGGGGCAATGGGAAGCTTGTGTATCGGGTAACATTATTGACAAAGTGGCGGCTCTTCAGGGTCCTCTTGGTGTGTGGGGAAGGAGCTTAGCTGACAATTTTAAGGAGAGGATTCAAAGTTGTAAAACCAGAATTGGTCTCCTTAAAGGCCGGTTGGATGTAGAGTTTCTAGCTGAATATAAGGAGGTGAAAAAAAAACTTGCTGAAATCTATCATCAAAAAGAAATCTTTTAGCGGCAAAGATTGAAGCAATTGTGGCTTCGAGAGGGTGACCAAAACACGAGGTATTTTCATGCTGTTGCGAGCTGAAGAAGGAAAAATAATTTCATTCATGAGTTAAAAGATGAGACCGGTTCCTAGGTTCAGTGGTGGTCAGGCCTGTCTCAAGTTATGGTAGACCACTATACTGATATTTTTCATTATAAGGGGTCGAATTATGTGGGGGTTCTTGATGTAATACAACCATCTATAACATATGAGGATAATGTTGCTCTTTTACAACCAGTTTTAGAGGAGGAGGTAAGGAATGCTGTCTTCCAAATGCACCCAAACAAGTCTCCTGGGCCTGATGGATTGACGCCTGCTTTCTATCAGAAGTGTTGGCATATTATGGGTAAGGATGTTGTTAAGATGGTTCAGGATTTCTTCCGATCTAAGTACATGCCTCGGGGTCTAAATGCTACTAATCTTGTTCTCATTCCGAAGAAGAAGTCTCCTTCTGTTATGGGCGATTTGAGGCCTATTGCTCTGTGCAATGTTTCATATAAAATCATATCAAAAGTCATGGCTAATTGGCTCAAAAGCTTACTATCGAAGATCATCTCGGAGTTTCAGAGTGCGTTTATTCCTGGTAGACTCATTATTGATAATGTTCTTGTTTCATTTGGTATTTTACATTACCTTAGACGTAAGCAACAGAGGAAGAATGGTTGTATAACTTTAAAATTTGATATGAGTAAGGCATACGATAGGATGGAATGGTCTTTATTGGAAGCTATTTTGTTACTGATGGGCTTTTCGGAGGCTTGGGTTGACATGATCATGGAATGTCTTCGAACGATTTCGTATAATATTGTTCATGGAGGAGAAAGCTTGGGTCCTATTATTCCATCTCGGGGAATCCGTCAGGGAAATCTGTTGTCGCCGTATTTATTTATCATTTGTGCGGAAGGTTTGTCTGCTCTAATTCGGTTATATGGAGAGCGGAAGTGGCTTCACAGTTGTCGGGTGGCTAGGGGGGCTTCTTGTGTTTCCCATATGTTGTTTGCCGACGACAGCTTTCTTTATTGTAAGGCAAACAGAGAAGAGGCTCAACGGGTCCTGGAGTTGCTTAACACTTTTGAGAGGGCGTCAGGCCAGAAGGTGAACCTTAGTAAGTCTTCTGTTTTCTTCAGTTCTAATACCGATATCGGGACTCGTGATCTTATTTTGTCTACGCTTCATATGAGGGTGGTGGATGATCAGAGTTTTTATCTTGGGCTGCCTAGTATGGTGGGAAGAAAAAAGAGTGTCACTTTCGGCTTTCTAAAAGAGAAGGTGAGGAAAAGAATTCACAAGTGGGATAGTATACTCATGTCTAGAGCGGGGAAGGAAGTGCTTTTGAAGACGGTTATTCAATATTTACCGACTTATGCTATGAGTGTTTTCTTGATCCCGTTGGAGATTTGTAAAGATGTGGATCGACTTATGGGTAGATATTGGTGGCATACGAAGTCTTCACAAGGCCAAGGTATTCATTGGAAGAGTTGGGATAAGCTGTGTTTGCATAAGCACCAAGGGGGTCTGGGTTTTCGAAATCTCAGGGATTTTAATTTAGCTATGTTAGGTAAGCAAGGTTGGAGGCCTTTGACTAATAATAGTTCCTTAGTGGCTCGAGTTTTTAAAGCTAGGCACTATCCACATTCCTCGTTTCTTGATGCTGAATTAGGTGCTAATCCAAGCTAAGTGTGGCGGAGTGTGCTAGAAGCAAAATCTATGGTTAAGATGGGAGCGAGATGGCGTGTTGGAGCCGGTTTTTCTATACCGATTCTCAATCAACCATGGCTTCCTTATAAGGAACATCCGCATGTTACCTCTTCTCATGTGGCTCTCCATGACTGTAAGGTCAATAATTTATTAAAAGTTGGCTCTCTTGAGTGGGATGAGGAAGTTCTTCAAGATTTATTTCCTCAGAGGGAAATTGATTTGATCCGTTGTATTCCATTGTCTCCGTCTTCGGTTGAGGATGCATGGTTTTGGATGTTGGAGACGCATGTGGATTATTCTGTTAGAAGTGCTTATCATGCCTTACAAGTTAGCAATGGTAGGTGGAATACTCAAGACAATTCGAGTTTTTGGAGGATGTTTTGGAACTTGAAATTGCCGCCTAAGGTGAAGAATTTTCTTTAGCGGGGTCTTACCCATTGTCTCCCTACTCTTGTGTCTCTATGGTCTAAAAGGGTCCACGTGAGCGGATTGTGTCTAATGTGTCATCCGGAGGATGAGACAATTTTTCATTTAATGGTTAGTTGTGCTTTTACTAAGAGTTGTCTGGACAGGGGGCTGGGAGGAACGGTTGGAGGGAGTGAAGCTGTAGTGTTTTGCAGCTGGTTTGATAATGTTTGTAAGGTGCAGCCTATGGATCTTGTTGAGAGGCTTGCTATGCTTCTATGGGGAGTTTGGGGAGCTCGTAATGACTTGGTTTGGAATAATAAGGCTTTGTCGTAAGAGAGAGTGATGAATTCTGCAATTACTTACCTTGTGTTAATTCCATTTTTGGCATATTTAATTGACAAAAATATTTTATTATTCTTTGTATATTTCGGCTGGCATATATTGATATAGTTTCCCTATTTGTGTAAATCTAAACTTGGAAGGAAAGTTGACTAGCTTTCCTATTTATGGAAATTGAGGTAAAAATGGTAAGTTTTGATTACACATTGATTCTTTGCTAACCAGCTGTTATTCTGATCTTGTGTTGAGTTTCCCATTTTCTAAGATCAGGTTTCTTGAAGAGAAAACTGGAGCTAAACTTTCCTTTTCTATAAAAGGAAAGTTGTAGTTACTGCCCACGATTCTGTAGGTACAGAAACGGAAATTCCTGAACTGATTGAAGAATTATTTTAGGGAAGTTTCTAGTGGGTTGAGGTCTTGTTCAGACCGAATGTAAGCTGTCTATGAGATGTATATTCATTATAAATACATCTTATAGTAGCTAGGTTTTGTATCTCTTTCATACACTTAGAATTATATTCATATCTTAAGGAAATAGTGTCTCTGTTATGTTAACTCTTTTATTCACTTTCATATCATAAGAAAAGAGTGTCTTTGTTTTGTAGAGAAGAGTTGTTCTACTCTTACTCTGTTTATTTGTTGTTTGTATTGTCTTGAGTCTGTATTCAAGTCTACAACGAAGAAGAACATCAGTGCACCTTCGGGAGAAGGGTATTTACAAGCTTTCGGGAGATTGCTTTTGAAGTCTTGCATCGGGAGGATACAAGCACACAACCTTCGGGAGATGGTTGTATAGGCTTTCGGGAGATAGCCTTTAAGCCTTGAATCGGGAGGATTCAAGCACTCTTCAAGGTGATCGAAGGGAGTTCGAGCTCTTGAAGTTTTATCAAGATTCGGTTAGTAGGTGGAATACATCAAGCTTGCGGCATACAATAAGAGGGAGTCTATTTATGCATAAGTCAATTACTTTGTATTTTTGATACCAATCTAATGAATCTTATCTCTGGGCGTGGCCCCGTGGACTAGTAACAATCTGAAAGGATTGTTGAAACCACGTACAAAAATCTTGTGTGTTTTTACTTTTATGCACTGTTTGTTTTTCTGGGTTTCTCTGGAGTTACAGAGTTGCATTCTGTAACTACAGAAAACTGTTTTCAGTAACAGTTTTATTATTCCGCATTTAATTAATCATTTAATTAAATAATCAAACTGGGAATATTAAAATACGGAATTTCAATTGGTATCAGAGCAAGTCACTAAATTCTTAGTGAGATCTTGAGGTTATTCCGTTTAACTTGTTTTGTGTGAAGATGTCTTTGTTTGCAGAAGGAAGTTCTATCTCTAGACCTCCTCTACTGAATGAGTCGAATTATCCTTATTGGAAGGTCAGGATGAGAGCTTTCATCAAATCGCAAGATGAGAAGGCATGGAGAGCTATTCTTACAGGTTGGTCTCAACCTACTGAAAATGATGAAAAAGGTAATATTCAGGTAAAATCTGAACTCAGTTGGACCACTGAAGATGAAAAATTGTCTGGTTATAATAATAAGGCTTTACATGCTATTTTTAATGGTGTTGGTGAAGGCTTTATTAAATTGATCTCATCTTGTGAATCTGCAAAGGAAGCATGGGAAATCCTTCAAATTCAATTTGAAGGTACTGCTGATGTAAAGAGATCACGATTTACCATGCTGCAAACTAGATTTGATGAATTGAGAATGTCAGATACTGAAACTTTAAATGATTTTTATGAAATATTATCTGATATTTCTAATGAGTTTTTTGCCTTGGGAGAAAAACTAGATGAATCTGTCTTGGTTCGAAAAATTGTTCGAGTCCTTCCTGACAGGTTTGACACAAAATTACTTGCAATGGAAGAGGCAAAGGACTTTGGCAAAATGAAGGTTGAGGAACTCATGGGATCTTTAAGAACCTTTGAGTTGAATCAACAAATCAAGAAAAAGAGTAAGTAAAATCTCTCGAATGAGAAAAATAAAGGTATTGCCTTTAATGCTTCTGAAAATATTGTTTCTGATGATGAAAATGAGGATGAAATGGTTCTATTGGCAAAAAATTTCCAAAAATTCATGAAATCTGCAGGAAATAAAAAGTTCTTTTCAAAGAACCCAAAATGTAACATTTCTGCTAATATTCCCTCTAAACCTTTTTCATCTAACAATAAAAAAGGTATTAAATGCAGAGAATGTGAAGGTTTTGGTTACACTCAATCCGAATGTGCTAATACCTTAAAGAAAAATAAAAAGGGATTGAATGTTACTTGGAGTGATGATTCTGAGAGTAGTGAGGATGAAAAAGAAAAAGTTGTCCTAACAAGTGTTTTGTCAAGAAATTTGCAGGAAAAAGGAAAAAGCATTTGCTTGAACAATATCCTGATCAATGACAACAAGGAAGAATCCAGATCCGAATCAGATGAGTCAGAAATTGATGAGGATTCCATGGTTGAATCCTACAAGGTAATGTTTGGTAAGTGGTTGGAAACTTGTGCTGAAAATCGCTCCCTGGTTAAAGATAATAAAATTTTGTGTAACAACATTAATGAGTTGGAAGATAAACTCAAATGTTGTGAATCTGAATTGTCTTTAAAAGAGTCAAAAATTATTTCTTTAACCAAGGAAATTGATAACATTAAAAAGAATGTTAAAATGCTAAATCCAGGTTCCACCATCTTTGAAAAAATTCGAAACGCCAAACCAATCATCTTTGGGCTGGGTTATGTTCCAAATCAACTTGTTTCTAATACCACTAATAGTTTTGTTTCGGAAGAAGCTGTTTCTACCTCCTGTGTTTCGTCTCTACAAAGCAAAGCACTCTTTTGTTACAGAAAAGAAGCAGCACGGTAAGTTTGACAATTTCAAAGGGACTGGAAGACGTTTCATTCCTATTTGCCATTTTTGTGGAGTAAAAGGTCACATTCGACCTAAATGCATAACCATGCATAACATGTTTAAATCTAATTACATTGGAAATAAACATGTTTTACAAAAACAAAAATGGGTTGTCAAAAACAAATGCTTGGTAGGTTCTACTTGTTTTAAAACTGTTGCTTCTAACATGTGGTATTTTGATAGTGGTTGTTCTAGACACATGACAGGTGAAAAAGAATTTCTTGTGAACATAAGACCAATGCACTGTGGAGAAGTTACATTTGGTAACGGTCTTACTGGTAAAGTCATAGGAATGGGAACTCTCAAGTTCGAAGGGCTTCCTAAACTAAAGAATGTCATGTTGGTTGAAGGACTAAAAGCTAATCTACTTAGCATTAGTCAGATTTGTGATCAGGGTTATACTGTGAGCTTTGATAGCAATCATTGCTATGTATATAATATTCTTGATGAAATTGTGTTACAAGGGCTGCGATCTAGTGATAATTGTTATACACTCACTACGCATGCCACTTGTCATTCTGTCATTGAAAATGTTCTTGACCTATGGCATGAAAAACTTGGTCACATTCACTTTAAAAATGCGAAAAAATTATCTCGTTTCGGTGGATTGTTCGAGGATTACCTAAATTAGGTAAAGAGTCATTGGGAAAATGTGGACCATGCCAGTTAGGTAAGCAACTGAAAATTTCTCACAAGAGTGTCCCGGATGTGAACACTTCTAGAGTTCTCGAACTCTTGCACATGGACTTAATGGGTCCAATCCAGGTGGAAAGCTTAAATGGTAAAAGGTATATTTTTGTTTGTGTTGATGATTTTTCTCGATTCTCATGGGTGGATTTTTTGAGAGAAAAATCTGATACTTTTGAAGCTTTCCAATCTCTGTGTTTGAAATTACGAGTTGAAAAAGATTGTAACATTGGCAAAATTGTTAGGATTAGGAGTGATCATGGTAAGGAATTTGAATATACCGTATATGATGAATTTTGTAAAGCTAACGGTATTTCTCATGAATTTTCTGCTCCTAAAACTCCTCAACAAAATGGAGTGGTTGAAAGAAAGAATCGTACTCTAACAGAAATGGCTAGACTAATGTTGAATAGCAAGAAGCTCACAAAGCGCCTTTGGGCCGAAGCCATTAACACTGCTTGCTATACCATCAACAGAGTATTCTTGCGTCCAGGTACTCACAAAACACCATATGAAATCTGGAAAGGTAAGGAACCAAATGTAAGTCACTTTCATGTGTTTGGATGTATGTGTTATATTTTACGAGATCGTGATTACATTGGTAAATTTGATTCTAAAAGTGATGAAGGTGTTTTCTTAGGATATTCCACAAATAGTAGGGCTTATCGTGTGTATAACATGAGAACCCAAACTGTTATGGAATCTGCTAATGTTGTTGAAAAACCGTGTTTTTGCAAATGTCAGTTGTTTATAAGAAAATATAAAAACTGTAATCGTTTGCAGCAGCAGAAAGTAATTCTGCTACAGCAAAACAGAACAGGCAGAATATAAAATATTTGCAGAAAAATAAATAACTTGACACAAGAGATTTATACGTGGTATCAGTGTTCTCACGAACACTCCTAGTCCACGGGGCCACGCCCAGAGAATGAAATCAATTAATAAAGTATCAAAATTACAAAGACAATTGACTTAAACAAGTTTAGACTCCCTCTAAAGTATTGCCGCAATCCTTTGTAATCCACTTTATGAATCTGACTTCTTGAAACACCTTCAAGCCCGAACTCCCTTCGTCTTTGAAGTGTGAGTGCTTACTTCCTCCCGAAGTAAGGCTTCAATAAGTCTTCTCCCGAAGACCAAGTGCTTACTTCCTCCCGAAGTAAGGCTTCAACAAGTCTTCTCCCGAAGACCAAGTGCTTACTTCCTCCCGAAGTAAGGCTTTATCAAGTCTTCTCCCGAAGACCAATCTCTTGTTCAGTCAAGTAGTTCTTCACAACCTCTAGGATAGAGTAAGAACAGAAATAGAACAACTAGAACCTAGATGAACAACTAGGCTCTCACAAAACAAAGAAAGACTCTCTTCTCTCAAAAGATAAATGTAGAAAATGAATAATGGAAGAGGTAATCCGAATGGTTGCTCTCTAGGCTCTATTTATAGATCATAGAAACCAAAGAGGCAACCACAAGTTCGAATTAGCAGCTGTACAAAAACTTTCCAAAAGAAACACGATCTGCTACATCAGATTCGGATGCTGACGCAGCGGATCTGCCCAGAAACGGGAAACTTACTAAAATCGGGTCCGATCTTCTTTTAATGTTTGATTCCTGCCAAAAACAGATTAGATATTCTGATTGTATCAAGATACAATCGAAATCAATAAGGAAAAGGCAATAAACAAAGTTTCCCTAAAAAAGACAACTTTCCAAAAGAGAATTCCTTCTCTTTTGAGAAGTTTTCAACAAAGGAAAGTTCAGCTGAAAGTGCAACTTTCCAAACAAGGAAAAGGGCAACTACAATCCGAATTTATAAGGTAAGAAATCGAATATGAATGCACACCAATCTTACCATAAATGGAAAAATTATTTTGTCAACTAACTTGCCAAAAAAGGACTTTACAATCTCCCCCTTTGGCACTTTAGATGAACCAAATAATTTTTAACACAAAGTACCTACAAGTTAAAGTTAGCCATAACAAATAACTACTCCCCCTGAGTAGCACATTAAAGACACATTACCATATAAAAGCTCAATCTTTAAATGAAAACATATCAAAAATAAATCAAGGAAGAATAAATGTTGATACTTACCATTTAAGCACAAAATTTTCTTAGCCCATGAAACAAGTCACACGCCTCCCTCTCTCTTTTTTTTTTTTTTTTTAATTTAAATTAAAACCGAAAATAAAATATAATGTGTACAATAAATATATGTGATTCGAACCAAGCAAAAGAAATCAAATATCATTGACAATTGACAAAATAAATTACATGTTATGCTTTGAAGGAAAATAACTAGTTAATATCTCATGAAATAATCATACTTAATTGATGTTGAGGAAAAAGATATGCATGTTACTGAAAATTGTGAACCAGGATTATCAATTTAATTTTAATAGAGGAGACTTACGGATTTGAACACACTTGTCAGACATAAGTGTGTGCAGTGAAAATAGGATCATTGTCCTTGGCAAGATTTTTCATTTTCGCCTTTTTCAATTTGATCCCGCAACTGGATGCTTTCACACCATACTGAAGGTAGCCCTTTTCTATGGTAGTGCATCCTCATCATAGTTGCTAATTACAATGTTCCAGCTTACTCATCAGATGGCTTTCACACCTCAGTATGGGTAGCTCTATTCCAGTAAGGGGCCTGACAAGACTGAAACAAAAATTGCTCAACTCTGTATAAGAACATTATTTAATCCTAGACACACATAAAGAGTAACATGAACCTTTTAGCACAACATCACAAAGTATGATCAGACTGAGATCCTAACTAATTATAAACCAAAAGCATAAACATGATTTGTCAAAATACAATGATAGACGATTAAAAGCTAGAGATGAATCACATAACACTATTGTACACGAATTATGAACAGATAAAATTAAACAATGCAAACTCCCAAAGACTTTCTGAGGGAGTCAAAGCGACTTGCATCTAGGGCCTTTGTGAAAATATCAGCTAATTGTTTTTTAGTATCAACATATTCTAATTGCAATGATTTATTTTCAACAAGTTCCCTGATAAAGTGGTGTCTTATGTCAATGTGCTTTGTTCTAGAATGTTGAACAGGATTTTTGGAAATATTTATGGCACTAGTATTGTCACAAAAAATAGTCAAAACACCCAATTCAAACCCATAATCAATCAGCATTTGTTTCAACCACAATAGTTGAGTACAACAACTGCCAGCAGCGATGTACTCAGCTTCGGCAGTGGATAAGGAGATGGAATTCTATTTCTTGCTATGCCAAGATACTAGATTATTCCCAAGAAAGAAACACCCTCCACTTGTGCTCTTTCGATCATCAGCATTTCCTGCCCAATCTGCATCACTAAAACAAGCAAGATTTGAATTGGTATCTTTCGAGTACCAAATTCCATAATCAGGAGTGCTATTAACATATCTAATAATCCTTTTTACAGCTGATACATGAGATTCCATAGGATTACTTTGATATCTAGCACACACTCCCACACTGTAACATATATCAGGACGACTAGCAGTTAAATACAAAAGACTTCCAATCATGCTACGATAGAGTGTAGTGTCTACCTTTACTCCATTCTCATCTTTTGTTAATTTCAGTGTGGTGCTCATAGGAGTACTTACCTGCTTAGCCGATTCAAGGCCAAATTTCTTGACAAGGTTCTTAGCATACTTGCTTTGAGATACAAATGTACCTCCTTCCATTTGTCTCACTTGAAGACCCAGAAAGAAATTAAGCTCACCAACCATGCTCATTTCAAATTCACTTTTCATTTGATCAACAAATACCTGCACTTCATGGTTAGATGTAGAACCAAAAACTATATCATCAACATAAATTTGAGCAATGATAAAATCAGATTTTATATGTTTGATGAAAAGAGTTTTATCCACACTACCTCTGTGATAGCCATGAGAAAGTAAAAATTGAGTCAACCTTTCATACCAAGCTCGAGGAGCTTGTTTCAGACCATACAAAGCTTTTTCAAGTTTGTATACATGGTCTGGAAATTGAGGATCTTCGAATCCTTTTGGTTGCTCAACATAAACTTCCTCATTCAAAATACCATTTAGGAAGGCAGATTTCACATCCATTTGAAACAATTTAATATTCAGAATACAAGCAATACACAAAAGTAAACGAATTGATTCTAATCTTGCAACAGGAGCAAAAGTTTCATCAAAATCAATACCTTCTACCTGTGTGTACCCTTGTGCCACCAAACGAGCCTTGTTTCTCACAATTGTACCGAACTCATCACTTTTATTTTTAAACAACCACTTTGTTCCAATAACATTTATACCTTTTGGTCTTCGGACCAAAATCCATACCTTGTTGCGAACAAATTGGTTGAGTTCCTCTTGCATTGCATTGAGCCATTCCTCAAAGGTCATGGCTTCCTTCACATTTTTCGGTTCATATTGAGAAACAAAGCAAAGAAAGCTGATTAAATTGATATACCTTCTGCGAGTTACCATGCTTTCTTCAGGATTTCCAAGGATGAGATCTTTTGGATGATTCAGTTTGACTCTGGTGCTTGGTTCTTTCTGAATAGAGTCAGTGATGATGTTTGGATGAGTCAAGATAGACGGTTCTGGTTCTCCAGTTTCAGTTGCAGCAGCAGATTCGTCATTTGCAGCATCAGCAATGGGTTCTGCTGCATCAGGATCTGCTGTTACAACTTTTGGAGGAGTATCCATGAGATTATCTATCTTGGCTTCTGTGGAAAACTCTGAAAAATCTCTAAAATCATCAACAACCACATTAGCTGATTCCAAAACAGTTTGAGTTCTCATGTTATAAACACGATAAGCTCTACTGTTTAAGGAATATCCAATAAACACACCAACATCACTTTTAGCATCAAATTTACCAATATGCTCACGATCTCTATAGACATAACACACACAACCAAAAACATGAAAATGACTTACATTGGGGCGCTTACCTTTCCAGATTTCATAAGATGTTTTTGAGGTACCTGGACGAATAAACACTCTGTTTATTATGTAGCAAGCAGTGTTAATAGCTTCAGCCCATAAGCGCTTTGTCAATTTCTTGCTATTTAACATCACTCTTGCCATTTCCTGCAAAGTTCGATTCTTCCTCTCAACAACTCCATTTTGTTGAGGAGTTTTGGGAGCTGAAAATTCATGAGTTATACCTGTAGACTTGCAAAAATCATCATACACAGAATTTTCAAACTCCTTACCATGATCACTTCGAATTCGAACAAATTTCCCAATATTACAACCTTTCTCAACTCTTAATCTCAGACAAAGAGTTTTAAAGGCATCAAAAGTGTCAGATTTTTCTCTTAAGAAATCTACCCAAGTAAAACGAGAGAAATCATCAACACACACAAAGATATATCGTTTACCATTCAAACTTTCAACTTGGATTGGACCCATAAGATCCATGTGAAGCAATTCCAATACCTTTGAGGTATTGATATCAGACACAGGCTTGTGAGTGATTTTTAATTGCTTCCCAAGTTGACACGGTTCACACTTACCTTCACTTTCCTTACCAAGCTTGGGAAGACCTCGAACAATACCTGCATTTGACAATTTTTTCAGGTTTTTAAAATTAATATGCCCAAGCTTGGCATGCCACAGATCTGTGGTGTTGTTGATAGCTGAATGACAAGTAAACACAGGGGTTAGAGTGTAACAGTTATCATTGGATCGAAATCCTTGCAAGATACATTCATTGTCATCATTCAGAACATAACAATGATCACTATCAAAAGAAACAGTAAACCCTTGATCACAGATTTGACTGATGCTAAGTAAATTAGCCCTCAGTCCTTCAACTAACATCACATTTTTCAGTCTAGGTAACCCTTCAAAATTTAGAGTTCCCATACCAACAACTTTTCCAGATAGGCCATTACCAAAGGTGACTTCTCCACATTTCATAGGCCGAATGTTAGTCAAAAAATCCTTGTCACCTGTCATATGTCTAGAGCAACCACTGTCAAAATACCACATTTGAGATGCAGCAGTTTTATCAGAAAAACCAGCTAGACACTTCTTTTTCACCCATATTTGTTTCAAACCTTTATGTTTCTTTTGAGATTTTTTCAAATTATCAAAATAATTTGTTTTAAACAGATTGTTCAACGTGAAACATTTGGGTCTGATATGTCCTTTTCTACCACAAAAATGACAAATGGGAACAAATCTTTTTACCTGAGATCTTACCCTTTTCGAAAATCCTGGAGATTTTGCAGCATCAGAAACTGCTCTTGCTGTGACAGACTGTGAAACTGTTACAGCAGACTTTGTAGCCTCAGAATGGTTCGTTGGAACACTGGATTTTACAAACTTCGTGACTCCAGAACTCTCCATTCCATTTGAACCAAGACCTGCGGAACCTCTTTGACCTGCATTCTGAGCTTTTTCAAAAATAGAAGATCCAGGGTTAAGCATTTGAACATTTTTCTTAAAATTTTCAAGTTCCTTCTTTAAGAGAGTAATTTTTTCATCTTTATCACAAACACTTGTCTCATACTCTTTTATTTTCAATTCACACATTTCAATATGATGAGACAATTTTTTATTCAATTTATTCAACTCTCTATTTTCAGAAGCAACCTGAATCCATTTTTCATACATGACTTTGTATGATTCAGCAAGAGACTCTTCACAGATTTCAGACTCATGCGAATGCGATTCCTCTTGTTCTAAGTGGTATTATTCAGACATACCAATTTAGCTTTCACCTGTGAATCACACAACACATTAGTCATAACAGAGGTTAGGGCAACATTTTCAACATTATCTTCATCACTTTCGGTTTCATCATCACTCCAAGTGACATTGAAACTTTTCTTATTCTTTTTCAAAGTGTTTGCACACTCAGCTTGAATATGCCCAAAACCTTCACATTCCCTGCACTGAATTCCCTTTTTGTTAGAGACAGATGATTTAATGAAAGTATTACCTGTTGAACCTTTCGAAATATTCTTTTTATTTCTCATCTTTTTCATATATTTCTGAAAATTCTTAGTTAATAAAGCAATCTCATCATCACATTCACTATCAGAATTTTCATTATTAGCAACTTTCAAAGCAATACTTTTACCTTTATCAGCAATGGATTTGGGTTTGTCCTTTTGTTTAATCTGTTGATTTAATTCAAAAGTACGTAAGGAACCCATCAATTCTTCCACTTTCATAGTGCTAAAATCTTTAGCTTCCTCCATTGCCAAAAGTTTAGTATCAAACCTTTCTGGAAGAACTCTAACAATTTTTCTCACAAGAACCGAATCATCAAGCTTTTCTCCAAGAGCAAAATATTCATTAGCAATGTCAGACAATTTTTCATAGAATTCAGTTAAAGTTTCATTATCAGACATTCTAAGCTCATCAAATTTAGTTTGAAGCATGATAAATCTAGATCTTTTCACATCAGAAGTTCCTTCAAACTGAGTTTGAAGAATCTCCCAAGCTTCCTTAGCAGAAACACAAGATGATATAAGTTTAATGAAACCCTCACCTACACCATTAAAGATAGCATGCAAGGCTTTGCTATTGTAAGCAGATAGTTTATCATCTTCAATAGACCATTCCAGTTCAGATTTTATTATAGTATTACCTGAAGTATCTGTCTCAACTGGAGGAGACCAACCTGATAGAACCATTCTCCACGCCTTCTCATCTTGAGATTTGATGAAGGCCCTCATTCTAACTTTCCAATAAGGATAGTTAGAGTCATTAAGCAACGGTGGTCTAGAAATAGAACTTCCTTCTGCAAAAAATGACATTCTAACAAAAACGTTATAGGACCACACTAAGAGTTTAGTGTCCTGCTCTGATACCAATTGAAAAACCGTGTTTTTGCAAATGTCAGTTGTTTATAAGAAAATATAAAAACTGTAATCGTTTGCAGCAGCAGAAAGTAATTCTGCTACAAAAACGAAGCAGTGCGAGAATATAAAATATTTGCGAAAAATAAATAACTTGACACAAGAGATTTATACGTGGTATCAGTGTTCTCACGAACACTCCTAGTCCACGGGGCCACGCCCAGAGAATGAAATCAATTAATAAAGTATCAAAATTACAAAGACAATTGACTTAAACAAGTTTAGACTCCCTCTAAAGTATTGCCGCAATCCTTTGTAATCCACTTTATGAATCTGACTTCTTGAAACACCTTCAAGCCCGAACTCCCTTCGTCTTTGAAGTGTGAGTGCTTACTTCCTCCCGAAGTAAGGCTTCAATAAGTCTTCTCCCGAAGACCAAGTGCTTACTTCCTCCCGAAGTAAGGCTTCAACAAGTCTTCTCCCGAAGACCAAGTGCTTACTTCCTCCCGAAGTAAGGCTTTATCAAGTCTTCTCCCGAAGACCAATCTCTTGTTCAGTCAAGTAGTTCTTCACAACCTCTAGGATAGAGTAAGAACAGAAATAGAACAACTAGAACCTAGATGAACAACTAGGCTCTCACAAAACAAAGAAAGACTCTCTTCTCTCAAAAGATAAATGTAGAAAATGAATAATGGAAGAGGTAATCCGAATGGTTGCTCTCTAGGCTCTATTTATAGATCATAGAAACCAAAGAGGCAACCACAAGTTCGAATTAGCAGCTGTACAAAAACTTTCCAAAAGAAACACGATCTGCTACATCAGATTCGGATGCTGACGCAGCGGATCTGCCCAGAAACGGGAAACTTACTAAAATCGGGTCTGATCTTCTTTTAATGTTTGATTCCTGCCAAAAACAGATTAGATATTCTGATTGTATCAAGATACAATCGAAATCAATAAGGAAAAGGCAATAAACAAAGTTTCCCTAAAAAAGACAACTTTCCAAAAGAGAATTCCTTCTCTTTTGAGAAGTTTTCAACAAAGGAAAGTTCAGCTGAAAGTGCAACTTTCCAAACAAGGAAAAGGGCAACTACAATCCGAATTTATAAGGTAAGAAATCGAATATGAATGCACACCAATCTTACCATAAATGGAAAAATTATTTTGTCAACTAACTTGCCAAAAAAGGACTTTACAGCTGTTGTTGATGATCTAAAAGATTTTTCTGAGTTTTCCACAGAAGAACAGATTGAAGATTTGCTTTAAAAGCCTGCTGCTGAGGAAAAGGAACCTGACGAAGCTTCAGAAGCAGTCGTCGAGGCTACTGTGCAGGAATCTGTTGCTACAGAAAATCCAACAACAAAAGAATCCGAGTATCCTTTAAATTCAATCACTGATCCAATACAGAGGGAACCATCCTCCAGGGTTAAAAAGAATCATCCTTCAGATCTCATTCTCGGAAACTTGGATGAGAGCATGGTTACAAGAAGAAAATATGCCAATATAATTCAATTTTTATGTTTTATTTCTTCTTTAGAACCTAAATCTGTAAAAGAAGCTTTAATGGATGAAGATTGGTTTTTAGCTATGCAGGATGAGCTTCATCAGTTTGTTCGAAATAAAGTCTGGAAAATGATTCCAAGACCACCGTTTGTGAACATCATTGGAACCAAATGGATCTTCAAAAATAAGAGTGACGAGTTTGGCACTATCATTCGAAACAAGGCAAGGTTGGTTGCCCAAGGATACACTCAAGTTGAGGGTGTTGATTTTGATGAAACATTTGCTCCAGTAGCTAGACTGGAATCGATCAGGTTACTTCTTTCCATAGCTTGCATTCTTGGTATTAAATTGTATCAAATGGATGTCAAATCCGCTTTTTTGAATGGGCTGTTAAAAGAAGAGGTGTATGTGGAACAACCTAAAGGGTTTGAGGATCCACATTTTCCTGATAATGTTTATAAGTTAGACAAGGCTTTGTATGGTCTAAAACAAGCACCACGTGCTTGGTATGAGCGTCTAACTGAATTCTTGCTTTCTCATGATTACAAGAGAGGAAATGTTGATAAAACACTTTTCATCAAAAACATTAATTCTGATGTGATTGTTGCTCAAATATATGTTGATGATATTGTGTTTGGCTCTACCTCTAACTCTGAAGTGCAGGTTTTTGTTTCCCAAATGCAAAAGGAGTTCGAAATGAGTATGGTAGGTGAACTCACTTATTTTCTCGGTCTTCAAGTGAAGCAATCAGATGAGGGAACTTTTGTCACTCAAAGCAAGTATGCAAAGAACTTGGTGAAAAAGTTTGGTCTTGAGAAAGCCAAACATACCAACACTCCCATGAGCACAACTTTGAAATTAAGCACAGATGAACAAGGAGTAAAGGTAGATCAAACTTTGTATCGAAGTATGATAGGTAGTTTGCTTTATCTTACTGCTAGTCGTCCTGACATTTGTTATAGTGTTGGTGTTTGTGCACGTTATCAGGCAAATCCCATGGAATCCCATCTTTCTGTTGTGAAAAGAATCATTCGCTATGTAAATAGCACTATTGATTTTGGGATTTGGTTTTCAAAAGACACTAATTCTAACCTTGTTTGCTTTAGTGATGCTGATTGGGCAGGTAATGCAAATGATAGAAAAAGTACTAGTGGTGGATGTTTCTATCTTGGAAACAATCTGGTTTCATGGCATAGCAAGAAGCAAAACTCAATCTCTCTCTCCACAGCGGAGGCTGAGTACATTGCTGCGGGTAGTTGTTGTACCCAATTGTTATGGATGAAACAAATGATGGCAGATTATGGGTTTGATTTGAAAACTTTAACCATCTTTTGTGATAACACTAGTGCTATAAATATTTCTAAGAATCCTGTTCAACACTCTCGCACAAAGCACATAAACATTCGTCATCACTTTATTAGAGAGCTTGTGGAAAATAAAATTCTTGTCTTAGAATATGTTGAAACTAGCAAACAAATTGCAGATATTTTTACTAAAGCTCTTGACTCGGTCCGATTTATTTCTCTAAGGAAATCCTTAGGGGTTTGTACTGTTTAATGCTTTTATTTTTTTCATAATCCTTGATATTTAAGTTGTCTTAGAGTTCATAATGTCCTGTCTTTGTCCTAGAAGAAAATTTCAACCTTATAAGAATTTCAGTCATTATTTTATTGCTAATGTTGTAATATTATGATGTCATACAGGTTTGTCAGGAAAATTGTTCACTCCTCACAGGAATATTCAGGTTTATCAAACAGTGTTATGTAAGCTACCATTTTCGAATATTGTTGTTCAAAAACTGTGTGTTCAAGCTCCATTGGATGAATAGAGCTACCTATCTCAATGTGTGAAAGCCATCTCTGAGTAAGTTGGAACTATGTAATTAGGAGTTATGTAGAAGATACGCTACCATTGAAAAGGGCTACCATTGAGGTAGTGTGACAACGTCTCCTATGGGTACAATTTATCAGAAAAAGTCTTTTTGACAAATTGGGCAATGTTCCCTGCTTACACTTTCACACACTAATGCTTGACACAGTTTGTGGTAAAATTTGTTTATTCTCGAAAATGGTGTTATAAAGCTATTACATACTGTTTGATGTGCTTTAATATTCTTGGTGATGGAGTCAATTTTTCCTGTGAACCGGTATGACCTCATTCTATTACTTCATTAGTTTGATAAAATAATTTCTGATTATTCTTATGAGTTTGATTTTTTCATCAGGGACAAAGACAAATGGACATTGTGAATTCTAGTTGCAAAAATATCAAGGTTATTTTATTTTTTCTGTCTTTTAATCAAAAAATAAAAAAATAAAACAAAACAAAAAAAAGGGGTTCGTGATCGAGTTGTCAAGTGAGCTTTGTTAAAAAATTTTGTTATTTTTTTTGTTATGTTTTATTATGTTCTTAGACACAATTTTTGCTCTTAAGTGGTGATTAGTGCTTTTTGTGTCTTGGTGTGTTCTCTTGTTCTTTATTTGCCATTTTTCTTTGGGGGGCATTTTTTGAAAAAATAAAAGAAAAAGGGGGGCATATTTTTTCTTTTCGAATTTTTTCGAATCCTTGTACATTTTTTCTTTTAGTTTTTCATTTTATGGAAACATGTTTTAATTGTATTTATTTATTTAGAATGTTTCCTTTATTTGTGGAGATTTGGTCTTTTTGGTGTGTATAGGAAACTTGTACCTAAATAATTAATTATGTTGGTTTCCTTTTTAGTGGCAATTTCGGATTTGGTGGGGTTATTATTTCTTAGATTTTGTGGGAATAATTGGTTTCCTTTTTCCATTTAAGGAAACATTGACTATATTTGAAAAACCTTTTTTGGTTTCCTCTTTTTCTCTCCACACGTGGGTCAAAGGTAAGGAAGTTACCTTCCTTTTCAGTTTTTTTTAATGGGTTATTTAAAATTGAAAGGTTATATATTCTCAACTACCCATAAACCCACGATCACCACTCTCTCTTCTCCTTCTATTTTTTCTCTCAAAGGTCTAATTTTTTTCAAAGTGAAAGAGTGTTGTGTTCTAGAGGTTCAAAGAAAAATGGCCAAAACTAAGAATGCTCAACCGTCCAAGAAGCCCTCTCGTGGCTCTGTCTCTGTTTCTCCGGTCACCCCGCCTGCGCCGCCTGCACCAGCAACCGGAGCTTCTGGTTCGTCTTCTGCTCCAACGAAGTCTGCCAAGAAATCGAAGACCCAAGCTTGAAAATCAGTGGCAAATTTCTCCTCTCCACTTGTTGGTGCCTCTCCTATTACTTCTTCAACACCTGGGTTGGGTGATCATGATGAATCCCATTCATCCGATCACACATTGTCGAAATCCTCTTCTTCGAATGGTGTTCCTAATGTCGACCAAGCTTTGGTGACCTTGCCCACGGTGAGTTCTCGAACTAGGTCCAAGGTTTCCACTCCTAAAAAGCCTGAAGTGGTTAAACCTAAAATTGCATCCAAAGGGAAAAAGGTGGTTTCTTCATCTTCAAAGGGCAAAAATCTCAAGGAGAATCCCCCTTCGGTCTCTTCCTCGGATTCTAAAACCAGAAGAAAGTGAGGAGGATCATGATTCAGAGGGCTTGTCCGATTCAAGTGAAGAATTTGTGCCCAAAGATCTTCCTGCTGTTGATGATTCTGGATCCGAGAGTGAAGAACCAGAAACTGAGCCTGTCACTACAGAACCTGTTCCAGTCCCTCCTGCTGTTCCAAAGAAGGACAAAGGAAAAAGGCCCATTGTCTCTCCAAATCCTGTTCTTCCACAGAAAAGAAAGAGGCCCTCTGGTATTTCTCTTGATAACTTCAAGCCCCACTCTCATTATTTTTGTTATAATGATCATGCTAGATATATGAAATTCTATGAGAATAGGAATTTTACTGTGGAGAAAAATTTTAATGTTATTGCTCATAAGCCTTTTGGAGTGTATAACATGTTGAAAGAAAGACAATGGGTAGATACCTTGATCGGTTTTGATGGGTATGTGGATAGAATTGTGAAGGAATTTTATGCTAACATCACTGATGAGTTTCTCGATGAGGACTCTTTCATGTTTGGCAAAGTTTTTGTCAGAGGACACTGGTATTCCTTTACTGTGAAGGATGTTGCTGAGGCTCTCAATTTGCCTATGGGAATTGAGCCAACTGATGTGGAGTTTGATCGTCAAAAGGTGTTCGGTTATCTCTCTGGTGATAATGAAATTGAACTCTCCGACACCATGCATATGTCTCAACTCACCTATCAACATGCTGCTCTCATGAGGTTTGCCCTATCCAATTGGTTTCCTTGCTCCAATCCGGTAAATGTTTCAAATGAACTTGCTTTCTTTTTGTATAAAGTTTCAATTGGTGCTAAAATTGATTTGGCTTTGTTCATGGTTTTTGTCATCTTTGACTCCTTGATAGACAAAAAGGGGGAGTAGTACTTATTTTTTTTGGATTTTGTGTTACAACTCTGGATCCTTGTTTTTAGGGGGAGTTGTCTTGTTTGTGGTTTGTGCACTTTTCCGTTGAAAAAGTTGCTGTGTTTTCGGTTTGTAAGCTTTTCCGTCCAAAAAAAGTTCTTTGTTTTATGTGTTAGAGAGCTTTCATGCAGGGGGAGTATTTTCTATACTCTTGTATCTTTAAAAAGCTATTTGCTTTGGTTTCTAACACTTGATGCAGGTTTTCTCATAATAAAATGTTTTGTCAATCAAAGTGCCAAAGGGGGAGATTGTTAATTCCATTTTTGGCATATTTAATTGACAAAAATATTTTATTATTCTTTGTATATTTCGGCTGGCATATATTGATATAGTTTCCCTATTTGTGTAAATCTAAACTTGGAAGGAAAGTTGACTAGCTTTCCTATTTATGGAAATTGAGGTAAAAATGGTAAGTTTTGATTACACATTGATTCTTTGCTAACCAGCTGTTATTCTGATCTTGTGTTGAGTTTCCCATTTTCTAAGATCAGGTTTCTTGAAGAGAAAACCGGAGCTAAACTTTCCTTTTCTATAAAAGGAAAGTTGTAGTTACTGCCCACGATTCTGTAGGTACAGAAACGGAAATTCCTGGACTGATTGAAGAATTATTTTAGGGAAGTTTCTAGTGGGTTGAGGTCTTGTTCAGACCGAATGTAAGCTGTCTATGAGATGTATATTCATTATAAATACATCTTATAGTAGCTAGGTTTTGTATCTCTTTCATACACTTAGAATTATATTCATATCTTAAGGAAATAGTGTCTCTGTTATGTTAACTCTTTTATTCACTTTCATATCATAAGAGTGTCTTTGTTTTGTAGAGAAGAGTTGTTCTACTCTTACTCTGTTTATTTGTTGTTTGTATTGTCTTGAGTCTGTATTCAAGTCTACAACGAAGAAGAACATCAGTGCACCTTCGGGAGAAGGGTATTTACAAGCTTTCGGGAGATTGCTTTTGAAGTCTTGCATCGGGAGGATACAAGCACACAACCTTCGGGAGATGGTTGTATAGGCTTTCGGGAGATAGCCTTTAAGCCTTGAATCGGGAGGATTCAAGCACTCTTCAAGGTGATCGAAGGGAGTTCGAGCTCTTGAAGTTTTATCAAGATTCAGTTAGTAGGTGGAATACATCAAGCTTGCGGCATACAATAAGAGGGAGTCTATTTATGCATAAGTCAATTACTTTGTATTTTTGATACCAATCTAATGAATCTTATCTCTGGGCGTGGCCCTGTGGACTAGTAACAATCTGAAAGGATTGTTGAAACCACGTACAAAAATCTTGTGTGTTTTTACTTTTATGCACTGTTTGTTTTTCTGGGTTTCTCTGGAGTTACAGAGTTGCATTCTGTAACTACAGAAAACTGTTTTCAGTACCAGTTTTATTATTCCGCATTTAATTAATCATTTAATTAAATAATCAAACTAGGAATATTAAAATACGGAATTTCACCTTGATTCTTGGAAGGATGCTCAGCTGGAGTGTAATATCCCAGAAAATAAATAATATTTAAATGGACATATTTTATTAAATATGTAATTACTTGGAAAATGAAGTAGGATTATGATCTTACTTAGGTAAATTGTTGAGAAATTATTTAATGAAGTGCGTTATTTTGGGCCCGGTAATGGTGGAAATTTAGCTATGTGGTTAGCAATGTCACGACATTAAATGAAAGAATTATTTTAAGAATATCCCGGATTAAGTTAGAATTTTATTAGAATGTCGGATTGGGGAATTAGTAAAATTACCAAAATGCCCCTAGGGTTTCTTTTAAAAAAAAAAAATTATTTACTTGTGAGAGGGGTAAAGTAGGAATTCAAGAAAATATTTTTTTTTGACTTTTCTTTTCTTTTCTTTGCTGCTGCCTTTTGTTATAAAAAGGAAGGAAAATTTAAAAAAAAAGAAATCAAAGCATTTTAAAAAGGAAGAAAAGCTTCCTTCCAAGAGAAGTAACCCAATTTTCTCAACCTTCTTCTCTTCTTCCTTCGAGCAAACTGAACCAGCCTCTAGAGGGATTGTTTTGCTTCAGCCAACATCAATTTTCAGAGCTAAACTCCATCTCCAAGTTAACCTTGCACCCTAGGTAAGTTCATCCTTTTAGTTTTGGTGTTTTCTTAGGTTTTCAAGCTAGGTTTTGTTATTTTTTTGAAAATTTTCAAAGCTGTAGGTTTAGTGAAGGTGTAGGTTTGTTATCCAAGTTAAATAAGGTCTGTTAATGCATGTTTGGATTGAATTCATGGCTGTTGGGATTGATTGGTGAGTGAGAAAGCTAAAAGAAACTTGATTTCTTCACTTGAGTGTGTGATTTCAAGCTAGAGATTGAACCATTGTGTTTTGCAGCTTAGGTTATGTCATATGTATGTTAATAAACTGTTCTGGAAAGTTTGGATAGGTTTGGAGGGGTTTTGGTTCGATTTTGGTGAAAAGGAACTTTTGTTCCTGGTCTGCCAGAACCGGTCGACCGGATGGGTTCTGGTATACCAGAACCGGTCGACCGGTTGCCTGCAGGGGAGAATTTCTTCGGGTTTGTTTTATGTTCAGTTTTGACCCGGGGAGTTGTGTACTATCTGTTTTAAATTAAATATGGGATGCTTGACCTAAATTAGGGTTGTTGGGAGTTAGGTTACATTTGATTTCTAAATTAGGGTTTTAATCCGGAATATTATGTTAAGGTATTTATTGTGTTTCAATTGTCGTGACATAGGACCGGGATTGCCTAGCTTGTTTTTCCACCCAGGTCGGCCATATTCTTGACTTCTGAATTAAGGTAAGAAAAGTGGTAAGCACCGTATGTGGTTAAAAATCAATGAATGAATGGAGGTGATTTTGATTATTAACATGATGTTGATTAAAGCTTATTAAGCCTAGGTTATTACCTAGGGTTGGAAACGGTTATTACCGTTATGAGTAATTACTCTTGAAACCGCGGTTAGGTTTCTTACTTATCGTTTGCGTTATCGGGCAACGATAGTGACATATTCAGCTCGTATGTAACGAGTGGTAAAAGTGGTACTTTATTAAGTACCAGGAATGTATGATGTTTAAGGAAATGCTTATTATTATCGAATAGTGAGTAAACATAATGGCATGAGAATAAGTTGATAATCATTTTCTTTCAATTATTGTTTTAGTCACTTTCTTGCTGAGTCTCTGTGACTCACTGGTGCTTTATGGTGCAGGTAAAGGAAAAGCTAAAGTCGAACAACCATGAGTTATGGTCACGGAAGAATGTACATACCGGCAGCAGGAAGCCAGTTTACAGGATGCTCTATTTTGATTGTATTTTGGAAAATATAAAGTTTATGTTGTAAAATACTTTGAAACCAGTTTGTAAATATTTTGGAAACAGGGGGACCCCATAAATCATGTTACTTATCTTTTGTTAAATAGTTTAAAGGTTGAGTTTTAACTATCAAAATTTTTAATTACCCACACTTTTAGTATAATTACATCTTATATAATTATTGGTATTTTAAATAAAGTGCACACACGTGGCGTCCCTGTTGGACAGGGCGTTACAACATGGTATCGTAGCCGCCAAGGTTTTTAGATCTGAAGACGGTTTGATATGTACATTGGCTGCAAGGACTCGATCGACTCATGGTTTAGTAAGTTTTAAGTTAAAAGATAGTTTGCTAATTTTCGATTACTCGATTACCCGAATTATGTCGATATCAGATGTTGTGGGAAGGATTATAATATATGGAAATACTTATCAGTATTGTTATTACTTGGAATGTGATCGCAGGTGTATAGTTATGCACCCAAGGCGGACTGGTAGGGGTGCCCGCGAGCTAGCTGGGCTCAGGGCTGCCGGTGAGGGAGAGAACCCTTTACCACCACCTAATTGGGAACAGTTATATGCTGCTATGCAAGAAACTATTCGGCAGCAGGGTGAACAAATCAGAGAATTAAGAGAGCAGCGAGCTCAGCCTGCTCTAAATCTGAATCCTGATCCTCCGGCACCTCTAGTAGTGCCAACGGATGCAGGAAATCGTTTGGAACCATTATATGAACGGTTCAGAAGCGTAACCCGCCGGTGTTTGAGGGTGGTGTGATCCACTCAGCAGAGCAATGGATGAGTATGATAACATCCATTTTCGATTTTATGCGAGTTGAAGATAATGACCGGTCGTGTGCTACCTATATGCTACGAGATGATGCCCGTATTTGGTGGGAGATTGTATCTCGGGGCCATGATACGAATAATATGACACGGGAAACTTTTCGGGCCTTATTTTTTGAGAAGTATTATAATGAGTCTATTAAGGCGGCAAAGGCAGAAGAGTTTATACGGTTAACTCAGGGTAGTATGACTGTGACAGAGTATGCTACTAAGTTTGATCGACTGGCAAAGTTTGCCTCGGATGAGGTGGCTACTGAAGCTGCTAGAAAAGCCAAGTTTATTTGGGGGCTGGATGAACACATCGCCCGGGATGTGATTGTTGCTTCTAAACAACCGGGGGTTGCCCGAACTTATGCTCAGATAATTGAGTTGGCTTTAGTTTCTGAGGGTGCAGAGGCTCAGATACGAAAGAAAAATATTGCCAGAAGAGATTCATGGAAACAATCAGCCAGGTCTTGGTTCGGGTAGGGTACCGATCTTGGTGACCGCGGGAAAAGACCTAGTGAAACATCAGCAGCAGGCCCAAACAAAAGATTCCAGGGTAACCAAGGTTTCCGTCGTAGTGGGAATGAAAACTGGCGGACTTTTCCTGAATGTCTGAGGTGTAAAAGGCATCACCTGGGCGAGTGTCAGGCTAGGGCCCGTTTCCACTGTGGAATGGTGGGTCATATGAAGAGAAATTGTCCACAATTGCTACGGTTAGAGCAAAAGAAGGATGATACACCCGCTCCTGCTCGAGTGTTTGCCCTGACTCAAGCTGAGGCTGATGCTGGTCCATCTACTGTGACAGGTCAGCTTTCTGTTGCTGGTACTTTATTGACTGTATTAATTGATTCTGGTGCGACGCATTCTTATATTTCAAGTAGAATAATTGAGCAGCTGAATAAACCTAGTGATGTGCTTTCTAGAGGTTTTGGAACCTTGTTGCCTACTGGGGAGTTGGTTATCTCGCGGTGGGTTCGATCCCTTCCAGTGTTTGTGGAAGGAAGAGAGTTATCGATTGATACGATAGAATTAAATGCGGAGGATTTTGATGTTATTTTGGGGATGGATTGGCTTGCTAAATACAACGCCACCATTGATTGTAAAAGAAAGATGGTAACTTTTCAGCCTGAGGGCGAGGACCCTTTTGTATTTGTGGGTAAGATGCAAGGATCTCGGATTCCCTTAATTTCAGCCCTTAAGGCAAGGGATTTGTTGTGTGAAGGGTGCATTGGTTTCCTGGCAAGTGTTGTGGATATTTCCAGGGAACCACTAGCGGGACCGGAGCATGTCCCAGTAGTTCGAGAATTTCTGGATGTGTTCCCAGAAGAGTTACCAGGGTTGCCACCAAAACGTGAAATTGATTTTGAGATTGATTTAATACTGTGAGCCGAGCTCGTATCGAAAGCTCCCTACAGGATGGCACCTGCAGAGCTGAAAGAGTTAAAAGTTCAATTACAGGGGATGATGGATTTAAAATTTACTAGACCTAGTACTTCACCTTGGGGTGCACCAGTTTTGTTTGTGAAAAAGAAAGATGGAACATTACGAATGTGTATAGATTATCGGGAGTTAAACAAATTAACAGTGAAGAACAAGTACCATCTGCCAAGAATAGATGATTTATTTGATCAGTTGCAGGGTAAAACTGTCTTTTCTAAGATTGATCTTCGATCTGGTTATCACCAACTGAGGATTCGAGAGGAGGATATTCCCAAGACAGCTTTTCGGCCCGGTATGGTCATTATGAATTCCTGGTAATGTCCTTCGGATTAACGAATGCCCCTACGGACATTTATGGATTTGATGAACCGAGTGTTCAAAGATTTTCTGGATGATTTTGTTATTGTCTTTATCGATGATATTCTAATTTATTCAGACTCGGAAGAGACTCACGAAAGACATCTTCGAATGGTATTACAACGTCTCAGGGAGCATAAATTGTATGCCAAATTTAAGAAATGTGAATTTTGGTTACCTCAGGTGAGTTTCTTGGGGCATGTGGTGAGTAAAGATGGTATTTTAGTGGATCCAGTAAAGATTGAAGCAGTGCGTGACTGGCCTCGACCTAAGTCAGCAACTGAAGTTAGAAGTTTCCTGGGGTTAGCAGGGTATTACCGAAGATTTGTTGAGGGCTTTGCAAAGATTTCTACGCCTTTAACTGAGTTGACCCGAAAGAATTGTAAGATTGTTTGGACTGACAAGTGTGAAGGTAGTTTCCAGGAATTGAAGCAAAGGTTGATTACCGCTCCTGTGCTAACCTTACCAAAAGGTGACGAAAAGTTTGTGATTTATTGTGATGCGTCCAAACAAGGGTTAGGTTGTGTTCTTATGCAATCAGGGAAAGTGATTGCTTATGCATCCAGGCAATTGAAGGAGTATGAGCAACGATATCCTACCCATGATATTGAATTAGCAGCGGTTGTCTTTGCACTAAAAGTTTGGCGTCACTATCTGTACGGTGAGAAGTGTGAAATTTATACAGATCACAAAAGCCTCAAGTACTTTTTCACTCAGAAGGATTTAAATATGAGACAACGACGATGGTTAGAACTGGTCAAGGATTATGACTGCGAGATTCTCTACCACCCTGGTAAAGCAAATGTGGTAGCGGATGCTCTAAGTCGGAAAGGACCAGGGCAAGTTTGTGAACTAAAGGAAATCTCAGCCAAGTTGGCTGAGGATATGACGAGAGCGGGAATTGAATTTGTAATTGGAAAACTTGCTAATATCACCATACAATCTAATCTATTGGAAAGAATTAGAGTAGCCCAACAAGGTGACCTTGAGCTACAGGGACATAAGGAGAAGTTAGAGGCTGGATTGGCAAGAGACTTTTCATGCTTATCTGATGGGTTGTTGCGATACAAAAACAAAATCTGTGTACCGGTTGACAAAGAAATCAGACAAGAGATTCTTGATGAATCTCATACTACACCGTACTCCTTACACCCGGGAACAACCAAGATGTATCATGATGTGAAAGCTTTATACTGGTGGCCGGGTATGAAGAGGGATATTGTTGAATATGTGTCAAAATGCTTAACCTGTCAACAAATTAAAGCAGAACACCAAAGGCCGGCAGGTTTGCTTCAACCTCTAAAGATTCCTGAATGGAAATGGGAAGACATCACCATGGATTTTGTGGTGGGATTACCCAGAACAGTAGGGTATTATGATTCTATTTGGGTGATAGTGGATCGATATACAAAGTCTGCTCACTTTCTCCGGTGAGGACAACGTATACAGTGGATCAATATGCTGATTTGTATATTAAGGAAATAGTTCGACTTCATGGTGCCCCAAAGTCGATAGTTTCAGATCGAGATCCAAAATTTACATCCAAGTTCTGGGGAAGTTTACAGCAAGCAATGGGTACTAAGTTGAGATTCAGTACAGCTTTTCATCCTCAAACCGATGGTCAATCTGAAAGGACTATCCAAATACTTGAGGATATGTTGAGGGCATGTATAATGGACTTTGAAGGTTCTTGGAACAAGTACCTACCTCTGATTGAGTTTTCTTATAACAATAGTTATCAGAGTACCATTGGCATGGCTCCGTATGAGATGCTTTATGGAAGGAAATGTCGATCACCTATTCACTGGGATGAGGCTGGTGAACGTAGGTATCTTGGACCTGAAGCTGTCCAAAGAACGAGCGAGGCTATTGAGAAGATTCGAGCTCGTATGCTTGCTTCCCAAAGTAGACAGAAAAGCTACGCGGATCCAAAGCGTAGAGATGTTGAATTCCAAGTTGGGGATTTTGTTTTTCTTCGGGTGTCCCCAATGAAGGGAATTCGAAGGTTCGGGAAGAAGGGAAAGTTGAGTCCCAGATTTATTGGTCCATTTGAGATTCTTGAGAAAGTAGGTCAGGTAGCTTATCGGTTAGCTCTACCTCCTGCCTTATCTGGGGTTCATAATGTGTTTCATGTCTCGATGCTTCGGAAATATGTATCTGATACAACTCATATCTTAAGTTATGAAGACATTGAGCTTCAAACCGACCTGTCATATGAAGAACAACCAGTACAGATCTTAGACAGGAAAGAAAAGGTGTTGCGAAACAAGACTATTCCACTAGTCAAAGTGTTGTGGCGGAATAACAAAGTTGAAGAAGCGACTTGGGAATTAGAGTCGCAGATGCGGGAGTTGTATCCCGAGCTTTTCAGGTAAATTTCGAGGACGAAATTCCTATAAGTGGGGGATAGTTGTAATATCCCAGAAAATAAATAATATTTAAATGGACATATTTTATTAAATATGTAATTACTTGGAAAATGAAGTAGGATTATGATCTTACTTAGGTAAATTGTTGAGAAATTATTTAATGAAGTGCGTTATTTTGGGCCCGGTAATGGTGGAAATTTAGCTATGTGGTTAGCAATGTCACGACATTAAATGAAAGAATTATTTTAAGAATATCCCGGATTAAGTTAGAATTTTATTAGAATGTCGGATTGGGGAATTAGTAAAATTACCAAAATGCCCCTAGGGTTTCTTTTAAAAAAAAAAAAATTATTTACTTGTGAGAGGGGTAAAGTAGGAATTCAAGAAAATATTTTTTTTTGACTTTTCTTTTCTTTTCTTTGCTGCTGCCTTTTGTTATAAAAAGGAAGGAAAATTTAAAAAAAAAGAAATCAAAGCATTTTAAAAAGGAAGAAAAGCTTCCTTCCAAGAGAAGTAACCCAATTTTCTCAACCTTCTTCTCTTCTTCCTTCGAGCAAACTGAACCAGCCTCTAGAGGGATTGTTTTGCTTCAGCCAACATCAATTTTCAGAGCTAAACTCCATCTCCAAGTTAACCTTGCACCCTAGGTAAGTTCATCCTTTTAGTTTTGGTGTTTTCTTAGGTTTTCAAGCTAGGTTTTGTTATTTTTTTGAAAATTTTCAAAGCTGTAGGTTTAGTGAAGGTGTAGGTTTGTTATCCAAGTTAAATAAGGTCTGTTAATGCATGTTTGGATTGAATTCATGGCTGTTGGGATTGATTGGTGAGTGAGAAAGCTAAAAGAAACTTGATTTCTTCACTTGAGTGTGTGATTTCAAGCTAGAGATTGAACCATTGTGTTTTGCAGCTTAGGTTATGTCATATGTATGTTAATAAACTGTTCTGGAAAGTTTGGATAGGTTTGGAGGGGTTTTGGTTCGATTTTGGTGAAAAGGAACTTTTGTTCCTGGTCTGCCAGAACCGGTCGGCCAGGATGGGTTCTGGTATACCGAGCCGGTCGGCCGGTTACTGCGAGGAGAATTTCTTCGGGTTTGTTTTATGTTCAGTTTTGACCCGGGGAGTTGTGTACTATCTGTTTTAAATTAAATA
This sequence comes from Cannabis sativa, assembly GCF_029168945.1. Lineage (NCBI taxonomy): Eukaryota > Viridiplantae > Streptophyta > Magnoliopsida > Rosales > Cannabaceae > Cannabis > Cannabis sativa. The sequence goes on from NC_083610.1 coordinate 14,849,157, forward strand.
TGGGATGCTTGACCTAAATTAGGGTTGTTGGGAGTTAGGTTACATTTGATTTCTAAATTAGGGTTTTAATCCGGAATATTATGTTAAGGTATTTATTGTGTTTCAATTGTCGTGACATAGGACCGGGATTGCCTAGCTTGTTTTTCCACCCAGGTCGGCCATATTCTTGACTTCTGAATTAAGGTAAGAAAAGTGGTAAGCACCGTATGTGGTTAAAAATCAATGAATGAATGGAGGTGATTTTGATTATTAACATGATGTTGATTAAAGCTTATTAAGCCTAGGTTATTACCTAGGGTTGGAAACGGTTATTACCGTTATGAGTAATTACTCTTGAAACCGCGGTTAGGTTTCTTACTTATCGTTTGCGTTATCGGGCAACGATAGTGACATATTCAGCTCGTATGTAACGAGTGGTAAAAGTGGTACTTTATTAAGTACCAGGAATGTATGATGTTTAAGGAAATGCTTATTATTATCGAATAGTGAGTAAACATAATGGCATGAGAATAAGTTGATAATCATTTTCTTTCAATTATTGTTTTAGTCACTTTCTTGCTGAGTCTCTGTGACTCACTGGTGCTTTATGGTGCAGGTAAAGGAAAAGCTAAAGTCGAACAACCATGAGTTATGGTCACAGCAGCAATGTACATACCAGCCGCAGGCAGCCCAGTTTACAGGATGCTCTATTTTGATTGTATTTTGGAAAATATAAAGTTTATGTTGTAAAATACTTTGAAACCAGTTTGTAAATATTTTGGAAACAGGGGGACCCCATAAATCATGTTACTTATCTTTTGTTAAATAGTTTAAAGGTTGAGTTTTAACTATCAAAATTTTTAATTACCCACACTTTTAGTATAATTACATCTTATATAATTATTGGTATTTTAAATAAAGTGCACACACGTGGCGTCCCTGTTGGACAGGGCGTTACAACATGGTATCAGAGCGCCAAGGTTTTTAGATCCTGAAGACTGGTTTGATATGTACATTGGCTGCAAGGACCTGATCGACTCATGGTTTAGTAAGTTTTAAGTTAAAAGATAGTTTGCTAATTTTCTGATTACCTGATTACCTGAATTATGTCGATATCAGAATGTTGTGGGAAGGATTATAATATATGGAAATACTTATCAGTATTGTTATTACTTGGAATGTGATCGCAGGTGTATAGTTATGCACCCAAGGCGGACTGGTAGGGGTGCCCGCGAGCTAGCTGGGCTCAGGGCTGCCGGTGAGGGAGAGAACCCTTTACCACCACCTAATTGGGAACAGTTATATGCTGCTATGCAAGAAACTATTCGGCAGCAGGGTGAACAAATCAGAGAATTAAGAGAGCAGCGAGCTCAGCCTGCTCTAAATCTGAATCCTGATCCTCCGGCACCTCTAGTAGTGCCACCGGATGCAGGAAATCGTTTGGAACCATTATATGAACGGTTCAGAAAGCAGAACCCGCCAGTGTTTGAGGGTGGTGCTGATCCACTCAAAGCAGAGCAATGGATGAGTATGATAACATCCATTTTCGATTTTATGCGAGTTGAAGATAATGACCGGGTCAGGTGTGCTACCTATATGCTACGAGATGATGCCCGTATTTGGTGGGAGATTGTATCTCAGGGCCATGATCTGAATAATATGACCTGGGAAACTTTTCGGGCCTTATTTTTTGAGAAGTATTATAATGAGTCTATTAAGGCAGCAAAGGCAGAAGAGTTTATACGGTTAACTCAGGGTAGTATGACTGTGACAGAGTATGCTACTAAGTTTGATCGACTGGCAAAGTTTGCCTCGGATGAGGTGGCTACTGAAGCTGCTAGAAAAGCCAAGTTTATTTGGGGGCTGGATGAACACATCGCCCGGGATGTGATTGTTGCTTCTAAACAACCGGGGGTTGCCCGAACTTATGCTCAGATAATTGAGTTGGCTTTAGTTTCTGAGGGTGCAGAGGCTCAGATACGAAAGAAAAATATTGCCAGAAGAGATTCATGGAAACAATCAGCAGGTGCTGGTTCGGGTAGGGGTACTGATCTTGGTGACCGCAGGAAAAGACCTAGTGAAACATCAGCAGCAGGCCCAAACAAAAGATTCCAGGGTAACCAAGGTTTCCGTCGTAGTGGGAATGAAAACTGGCGGACTTTTCCTGAATGTCCGAGGTGTAAAAGGCATCACCTGGGCGAGTGTCAGGCTAGGGCCCGTTTCCACTGTGGAATGGTGGGTCATATGAAGAGAAATTGTCCACAATTGCTACGGTTAGAGCAAAAGAAGGATGATACACCCGCTCCTGCTCGAGTGTTTGCCCTGACTCAAGCTGAGGCTGATGCTGGTCCATCTACTGTGACAGAGTCGGCTTTCGTTGCCGGTACTTTATTGATCGTATTAATTGATTACGGTGCGACGCATTCTTATATTTCAAGTAGAATAATTGAGCGGTGAATAAACCTAGTGATGTGCTTTCTAGAGGTTTTGGAACCTTGTTGCCTACGGGGGAGTTGGTTATCTCAAGCAGGTGGGTTCGATCCCTTCCGGTGTTTGTCAGGAAGGAAGAGAGTTATCAGTTGATCTGATAGAATTAAATCTGAAGGATTTTGATGTTATTTTGGGGATGGAGTGGCTTGCTAAATACAACGCCACCATTGATTGTAAAAGAAAGATGGTAACTTTTCAGCCGAGGGCGAGGACCCTTTGTATTTGTGGGTAAGATGCAAGGATCTCGGATTCCTTAATTTCAGCCCTTAAGGCAAGTGGATTTGTTGTGTGAAGGGTGCATTGGTTTCTGGCAAGTGTTGTGGATATTTCCGGGGAACCACTAGCGGACCGGAGCATGTCCCGTAGTTCGAGAATTTACGGATGTGTTCCCGGAAGAGTTACCGGGGTTGCCACCAAAACGTGAAATTGATTTTGAGATTGATTTAATACCGGGAGCCGAGCTCGTATCGAAAGCTCCTACAGGATGGCACTGCAGAGCCGAAAGAGTTAAAAGTTCAATTACGGGGGATGATGGATTTAAAATTTACTAGACCTAGTACTTCACCTTGGGGTGCACCGAGTTTTGTTTGTGAAAAAGAAAGATGGAACATTACGAATGTGTATAGATTATCGGGAGTTAAACAAATTAACGAAAGTGAAGAACAAGTACCATACGCACAAGGATAGATGATTTATTTGATCAGTTTCAGGGTAAAACTGTCTTTTCTAAGATTGATCTTCGCTCTGGTTATCACCAATTGAGGATTCGAGAGGAGGATATTCCCAAGACAGCTTTTCGGACCGGTATGGTCATTATGAATTCTTGGTAATGTCCTTCGGATTAACAAATGCCACGGCAGCATTTATGGATTTGATGAACCGAGTGTTCAAAGATTTTCTGGATGATTTTGTTATTGTCTTTATCGATGATATTCTAATTTATTCAGACTCGGAAGAGACTCACGAAAGACATCTTCGAATGGTATTACAACATCTCAGGGAGCATAAATTGTATGCCAAATTTAAGAAATGTGAATTTTGGTTACCTCAGGTGAGTTTCTTGGGGCATGTGGTGAGTAAAGATGGTATTTTAGTGGATCCAGTAAAGATTGAAGCAGTGCGTGACTGGCCTCGACCTAAGTCAGCAACTGAAGTTAGAAGTTTCCTGGGGTTAGCAGGGTATTACCGAAGATTTGTTGAGGGCTTTGCAAAGATTTCTACGCCTTTAACTGAGTTGACCCGAAAGAATTGTAAGATTGTTTGGACTGACAAGTGTGAAGGTAGTTTCCAGGAATTGAAGCAAAGGTTGATTACCGCTCCTGTGCTAACCTTACCAAAAGGTGACGAAAAGTTTGTGATTTATTGTGATGCGTCCAAACAAGGGTTAGGTTGTGTTCTTATGCAATCAGGGAAAGTGATTGCTTATGCATCCAGGCAATTGAAGGAGTATGAGCAACGATATCCTACCCATGATATTGAATTAGCAGCGGTTGTCTTTGCACTAAAAGTTTGGCGTCACTATCTGTACGGTGAGAAGTGTGAAATTTATACAGATCACAAAAGCCTCAAGTACTTTTTCACTCAGAAGGATTTAAATATGAGACAACGACGATGGTTAGAACTGGTCAAGGATTATGACTGCGAGATTCTCTACCACCCTGGTAAAGCAAATGTGGTAGCGGATGCTCTAAGTCGGAAAGGACCAGGGCAAGTTTGTGAACTAAAGGAAATCTCAGCCAAGTTGGCTGAGGATATGACGAGAGCGGGAATTGAATTTGTAATTGGAAAACTTGCTAATATCACCATACAATCTAATCTATTGGAAAGAATTAGAGTAGCCCAACAAGGTGACCTTGAGCTACAGGGACATAAGGAGAAGTTAGAGGCTGGATTGGCAAGAGACTTTTCATGCTTATCTGATGGGTTGTTGCGATACAAAAACAAAATCTGTGTACCGGTTGACAAAGAAATCAGACAAGAGATTCTTGATGAATCTCATACTACACCGTACTCCTTACACCCGGGAACAACCAAGATGTATCATGATGTGAAAGCTTTATACTGGTGGCCGGGTATGAAGAGGGATATTGTTGAATATGTGTCAAAATGCTTAACCTGTCAACAAATTAAAGCAGAACACCAAAGGCCGGCAGGTTTGCTTCAACCTCTAAAGATTCCTGAATGGAAATGGGAAGACATCACCATGGATTTTGTGGTGGGATTACCCAGAACAGTAGGGTATTATGATTCTATTTGGGTGATAGTGGATCGATATACAAAGTCTGCTCACTTTCTCCCGGTGAGGACAACGTATACAGTGGATCAATATGCTGATTTGTATATTAAGGAAATAGTTCGACTTCATGGTGCCCCAAAGTCGATAGTTTCAGATCGAGATCCAAAATTTACATCCAAGTTCTGGGGAAGTTTACAGCAAGCAATGGGTACTAAGTTGAGATTCAGTACAGCTTTTCATCCTCAAACCGATGGTCAATCTGAAAGGACTATCCAAATACTTGAGGATATGTTGAGGGCATGTATAATGGACTTTGAAGGTTCTTGGAACAAGTACCTACCTCTGATTGAGTTTTCTTATAACAATAGTTATCAGAGTACCATTGGCATGGCTCCGTATGAGATGCTTTATGGAAGGAAATGTCGATCACCTATTCACTGGGATGAGGCTGGTGAACGTAGGTATCTTGGACCTGAAGCTGTCCAAAGAACGAGCGAGGCTATTGAGAAGATTCGAGCTCGTATGCTTGCTTCCCAAAGTAGACAGAAAAGCTACGCGGATCCAAAGCGTAGAGATGTTGAATTCCAAGTTGGGGATTTTGTTTTTCTTCGGGTGTCCCCAATGAAGGGAATTCGAAGGTTCGGGAAGAAGGGAAAGTTGAGTCCCAGATTTATTGGTCCATTTGAGATTCTTGAGAAAGTAGGTCAGGTAGCTTATCGGTTAGCTCTACCTCCTGCCTTATCTGGGGTTCATAATGTGTTTCATGTCTCGATGCTTCGGAAATATGTATCTGATACAACTCATATCTTAAGTTATGAAGACATTGAGCTTCAAACCGACCTGTCATATGAAGAACAACCAGTACAGATCTTAGACAGGAAAGAAAAGGTGTTGCGAAACAAGACTATTCCACTAGTCAAAGTGTTGTGGCGGAATAGCAAAGTTGAAGAAGCGACTTGGGAATTAGAGTCGCAGATGCGGGAGTTGTATCCCGAGCTTTTCAGGTAAATTTCGAGGACGAAATTCCTATAAGTGGGGGATAGTTGTAATATCCCAGAAAATAAATAATATTTAAATGGACATATTTTATTAAATATGTAATTACTTGGAAAATGAAGTAGGATTATGATCTTACTTAGGTAAATTGTTGAGAAATTATTTAATGAAGTGCGTTATTTTGGGCCCGGTAATGATGGAAATTTAGCTATGTGGTTAGCAATGTCACGACATTAAATGAAAGAATTATTTTAAGAATATCCCGGATTAAGTTAGAATTTTATTAGAATGTCGGATTGGGGAATTAGTAAAATTACCAAAATGCCCCTAGGGTTTCTTTTAAAAAAAAAAAAATTTATTTACTTGTGAGAGGGGTAAAGTAGGAATTCAAGAAAATATTTTTTTTTGACTTTTCTTTTCTTTTCTTTGCTGCTGCCTTTTGTTATAAAAAGGAAGGAAAATTTAAAAAAAAAGAAATCAAAGCATTTTAAAAAGGAAGAAAAGCTTCCTTCCAAGAGAAGTAACCCAATTTTCTCAACCTTCTTCTCTTCTTCCTTCGAGCAACCGAACCAGCCTACAGAGGGATTGTTTTGCTTGACCAACATCAATTTTCAGAGCTAAACTCCATCTCCAAGTTAACCTTGCACCCTAGGTAAGTTCATCCTTTTAGTTTTGGTGTTTTCTTAGGTTTTCAAGCTAGGTTTTGTTATTTTTTTGAAAATTTTCAAAGCTGTAGGTTTAGTGAAGGTGTAGGTTTGTTATCCAAGTTAAATAAGGTCTGTTAATGCATGTTTGGATTGAATTCATGGCTGTTGGGATTGATTGGTGAGTGAGAAAGCTAAAAGAAACTTGATTTCTTCACTTGAGTGTGTGATTTCAAGCTAGAGATTGAACCATTGTGTTTTGCAGCTTAGGTTATGTCATATGTATGTTAATAAACTGTTCTGGAAAGTTTGGATAGGTTTGGAGGGGTTTTGGTTCGATTTTGGTGAAAAGGAACTTTTGTTCCTGGTCTGCAGAACCGGTCGACGGATGGGTTCTGGTATACCGAACCGGTCCGACCGGTTTACTGCGGGGAGAATTTCTTCGGGTTTGTTTTATGTTCAGTTTTGACCCGGGGAGTTGTGTACTATCTGTTTTAAATTAAATATGGGATGCTTGACCTAAATTAGGGTTGTTGGGAGTTAGGTTACATTTGATTTCTAAATTAGGGTTTTAATCCGAAATATTATGTTAAGGTATTTATTGTGTTTCAATTGTCGTGACATAGGACCGGGATTGCCTAGCTTGTTTTTCCACCCAGGTCGGCCATATTCTTGACTTCTGAATTAAGGTAAGAAAAGTGGTAAGCACCGTATGTGGTTAAAAATCAATGAATGAATGGAGGTGATTTTGATTATTAACATGATGTTGATTAAAGCTTATTAAGCCTAGGTTATTACCTAGGGTTGGAAACGGTTATTACCGTTATGAGTAATTACTCTTGAAACCGCGGTTAGGTTTCTTACTTATCGTTTGCGTTATCGGGCAACGATAGTGACATATTCAGCTCGTATGTAACGAGTGGTAAAAGTGGTACTTTATTAAGTACCAGGAATGTATGATGTTTAAGGAAATGCTTATTATTATCGAATAGTGAGTAAACATAATGGCATGAGAATAAGTTGATAATCATTTTCTTTCAATTATTGTTTTAGTCACTTTCTTGCTGAGTCTCTGTGACTCACTGGTGCTTTATGGTGCAGGTAAAGGAAAAGCTAAAGTCGAACAACCATGAGTTATGGTCACAGCAGCAATGTACATACAGTAGCGGGTAGAGTTTACAGGATGCTCTATTTTGATTGTATTTTGGAAAATATAAAGTTTATGTTGTAAAATACTTTGAAACCAGTTTGTAAATATTTTGGAAACAGGGGGACCCCATAAATCATGTTACTTATCTTTTGTTAAATAGTTTAAAGGTTGAGTTTTAACTATCAAAATTTTTAATTACCCACACTTTTAGTATAATTACATCTTATATAATTATTGGTATTTTAAATAAAGTGCACACACGTGGCGTCCCTGTTGGACAGGGCGTTACATGGAGAGTAGAGGTGTGTTGCCAATTTCTGGTTCGAATACTTCCGGGTGTGAGCAATGGGCTAAACCTTATTTTGGTGAGATTAAGGTTAATTGTCATGCTGTTGTCTTTGAGGATGACAATAGTCTCGGTTTGGGGTGGATTGCTCGGGATCATAATGGTTCATTCATTGATGCGCTGGCAGTTAAAACTTATGGTCAGCCCGACCCATTTTTGGCTGAAGCTATGGCATTGAAAGAGGTGCTTAGTTGGGTGAAAGGAAGGTGGGTCGAGGGGGGTGTGCCTGCTGGTGTGATTATGGAGGCGGACTCGCTGCTGCTGGTACGAGCTGTGCAATAGAAGAAGTGTTTGTTGTCTCCGATTGGGCTTTTAATTTCGGATTGTGTTGCATAAGTAATCCTCTCTTTTGTTTCCTATTTCAATTAGTTTTGTTAAACAGTCCGGGAACCAGGCGGCTAACTTTTTAGTTTGTTCTTCTAGTTCTATTCCTGGCTGTGTTTCCGCGGGAGTGTTGTCTTTGCTGGTTTGGAAGCTATCTTGGTAGCTGATTTGATTTAATAAAGTTTAATTTTTTGGTTCAAAAAAAAGTGCCATTAATGTTTTGAAATGTAAGTTTTCCAATTGGGAGCCCACCCCTATAGAAAAATTGCCCCTTCCAAATGTTATTACCCATTTCTGTACCGTTGGTGGCCGTTGGAGTAGAAGAAAAGAATAAAGAGAGGAATTTTGGAGGGAAAAGGAAAGAAGATCAAATCTTCTTCTTTACTCATCATCAATCGCTATGTTATTATAAACACAAGAAATCATTTAACGGTTTCTCTTTTATGAATTTATTTTAATTCAATGATTGCACTCTTCAATTTTCATTTACTCTCCTCCATATGGCTTCTACTTCTTGCCATGGCGAAGTGCACTTTCGGAGAATCGTCGACATGTTTGACGGTCTACAGAGAAGGAGGTGCTCCGGCTGTTTTTCAATCCCCTAAGTGTCCCCGCTGGAAGCTTTCATCTTCTGAATCCTATTACGCTTCTCAATCATGGAACACAGAGCCCTGTCAATTGTCCATGCTTCAAGGTCGAAGACATTCTCAGGAAGATCGAGCTCTCTGCGTTCTCGATCTACGAATCCCTTTCCCCGGTAGTATGAAACCTTTTTTTTTTTCCTTTATCTCTATATATGATTGTGATTGTGGATATTGTTATATTTCATTGGTATTAGGGTTTTCTTTCTGTAAATTGTTCTTAGCTGAATTGATTTTTAGAGTAAGTTAAATTCAATACGAGTATGTTTTTTTGCTTAGCGTTTAATCTCAGCACATTAACAAGAGTTTAAGTTTTACTTCATCATTGATATCTTCAATGTCTAGTGTCATGGTATACAACCTAATTGCGGTTTCATCGCTTGAAGAAATTGATGGTAAAATAGCGGGAAGAAAGTTGCCTCCGGTAGTGTTCAGTTTTGTTGTTGAAAGAGTAGTGTTCATCTTGACAAATTATGTAGAACTTAATTTGATAATTGTGACATATTATATAATCAGCTAGTATTTAATGTATGCATTTTTCTAGATACTCATTTAACTGCCACATGAACTATCATATCATTCAAGTTATGAATTTAGTAAAACATTTTTTAATTTTAAGACTTTTCTCATTTGGGTTATTTATATTGTCAAGTGATTCTCATGGTAGCATACTAAATACTTGAACAGGAAAATTTGGGCTTAAGGAGGTAACTGTCGGAGTGGTTGCTGTTTTTGATGGTCATAATGGTGCCGAAGCTAGTGAGTTGGCGTCAAAGCTTTTATTGGAATACTTCATCTTACATACATACTTTCTTCTCGATGCAACATATTCTGTTGTATTCAAGAGACCCATTGGAAGATTGCTGAAGAGTAATGAAGATGATAATGTTTTTCGATTGCTTAATTGGGAAGAAGTATTGGGGCACCATGAGTTGGATCATCAAAGGTGGTTTTCCCTGTAACCTGTTTTTGTTTCTGTATACATTGACTTGAGACAACCCTATCTACAGAGTTAAAAGTACGAGAGATAATTTATTCTCATAACATGTGAATGTGGTAGCAATCACTAGACTAGAGATTTTTTCCACTAAAGGTTCTTTTCTTTGACATAACAATTATTTACTCTCGTCACATGATAACTTCTCATGGTACAAAGTTATGAAACTATAACACATCAATAAGTAATAGAGTTGTTCCCTTTGCATCATGATTAATTTGTCATGGAAGCTTAGCAATGTTTAAAGGTAGTGTGTCATTTTTCATTATGTAATACTTCGTACTGTTATATATGACTGTAATTTGAAGCTAAGCCTGGCTCTTGTGCATTTACTTCATATTGGCTATATTATGTGTATGTCTCCTATTTATTTTCTCCAATTTTAGGACTCTTTTTTCAGGTCAGCCAATTTTAGGACTCTTTTCCTGTTGATAGATTTGTTGTTATGTAGTGTAATACATTTGTTTTATTATGCATGTATCTTATTTTGTATTTTATTGGGGGGTCTACTGTATTAATGCTGTGCTCAAAAGTCTTCAATATATCAATACTGTTCCAGGTTTAAGACTTCACTGTCAGATAATTTTGTTGATGCTCCTCACTTGGTAATTTTGAAGGAGGCATTGTTGAGAGCAATCAACGACATAGATGCAATTTTTACCAAGGCATGTTATATTTGTTGCGGAATCGTTTTGCATAGTATGTCATGCTTTTTCTGTTGTATTGACTTCAATCCAATCGAATCATGAAGGAAGCATCTAGAAAGAATCTGGAGTCTGGTTCAACAGCCACAGTCATTCTATTAGCAGATGGTCAACTTTTAGTTGCTAATATTGGAGACTCGAAAGCCTTTCTGTGCTCTGAAAAATTTCAGTCACCTGCAGAAGCTAAAGGTCATACTTTGGCTAAAAATCAGTTCATTCTTTTTTCCTGAACAAATGTTGCTTATACTTTACTATGTCATGATGCATTTCAATAAGAGTAACTTATCCTGGTATAGTTTTTTCTTGCTTGTTTTGAAAAATGATAGTGTTGTGGAGATTATTCATTTTTTTTTTGGTGCTTTTGAACTGCAGCCACTTATTTAAAGTTATATAGGCAAGAAAGACGTAATGGTGCTATTTCACATGTAAGAAATGGTGTAAACTCTAGGTCCCCTTCCTCCAGTGGATCATTGCATTTTTCTGTGAAAGAATTAACAAGAGATCATCATCCCAACAGAGATGATGAAAGATTTCGGGTTGAAAATGCTGGTGGCTATGTTCTTGAATGGGGTGGTGTGCCTCGAGTCAATGGTCAGCTGGCTATTTCTCGGGCAATTGGTGATGTTTCCTTCAAGAGGTGAGGCTCAAAGTTCTGGACTAATATCTCTTACCATTTCCATCCTTCTCCTTATGTTCCCAATGTCATGTTTCATAACAGTGTTTGCTGTCAAAGGAAAGAATGGTCAATTTTGTACATCTTGCATTTATCATCCATCCATTTTATTTAATTTATGACAGAATACTCATTCAGTTTTATGCTAATCTCACATCAGCTATGGTGTTATATCCGCACCAGAATGGACAGATTGGCAACCACTGACTACAAATGATAGCTATCTGGTCGCTGCATCTGATGGAATTTTTGAGAAATTAAGCTTACAAGACGTTTGTGACTTGTTATGGGAAGTACGAAGTCATGGCCCCCGTAGATCAGAGCTATCTTCTTCATGTTCCTACTCATTAGCTGACTGCATAGTAAACAACGCATTTGAAAAGGGCAGTATGGATAATGTGGCAGCTGTTGTTGTTCCATTAGAAAACAAAGAAGGAGACAAAGGTTCCCCTGCATCAGGGTTACAGAATTCCATGTATGATTTCTCAGGTGTGTCCCTGCTTTTACATCTTTCTGACTTTTGTTTGCTGTTCAAAGCAATGTTTGATGAGTCATATTTTTATGTTGTACCATAATTAAACATTACTCTTTTAAGATAATATACATTCCTTATTACATTTTTGTCATCTTTTCCAGTCAATGAGATCAGATCTGAGATAGTTCATGTGAAGCCTGCTCATCCAGTTATGACCAAGTTTGAAAGGTTATTGGTAAGTTTGACAACATAAGATTTCTTGGTTTATTTTATTATCAGAAGATGTTCTTATTATGTTCATGTATTAGCTGTAGAGATCTATTTTCCAGTTGGATACATTACAGTTTTTTACTTAATAGATTTAATAGTATCTCACAATGCTATTTGAGTCCCTTTGGGGTTTATACTGACGCTTTCTGTTTTCATGTGGTCGTTATGGGGATAATTTTGTGTTGGTAAATGTCAATGGTAGTACCATTTAGGGTCTGTTTGGAAACAACTGTGTAATTACTATGCAGTGTAATTACTAGGGTAGTAATTACACTGTATAGTAATTACATTGTATTTTAAAATACAAGGTGTGTTTGGATGTCAAGTGGTAATTACATGTGAATTCCTAATATCATGTTTGGCATGATAGTTAGTAATTACACAGTAAATTAATATTATAATATTTAAAAATAAATTTCATCAATTAATTATATATAAATAAATAATAATCTCTTCATAAAATAAAGTCAAAACTATACCAATTTAGTAGCAAATATTTAAAACAATTTTTTTAAGACTATCTAATTGCTCTTGCATTCCATATATTTTGAGCTATTATATCTCTAAAATTAAACATATATTGCTTGTCATCATCTGCTGGCCCGTCACCAAGTTCTTCATCTGAATCCGAATCAATATCAATATTGTTCAAATTTTCACAATTTCCTATTTCATTTTCCATGTCCTCTTCGAAAAATTCATCATCCCAATTCCACTTGCGAATAAAGTTGTGAAGTACACAACATGCTAATACAATCCAACCTTGTTTTTAGATGATTCATAGAAAAAGGGAAAGTCAATACATTAAAAATAATTAAAATATCATATCAATTAATTAAAATAATTTAAATTTATTTTTGGTATGTAATTACACCCAATTATCATGGGGGGTATGAGAATTAGAGAGAGTAATTGAGGCCTCCCAATTACCTCTAATTACACAGTTACCATGTAATTACGTGGCCACACAAACACGTCAAACTGTGTAATTACTTCCAATTACATCCAATTCCAATTTCCAGGTGGCTTTCCAAACGCGCCCTTAGGGATCTTGACAGTAATCGATGATCCACCCAGATTTTTAATTATTACTTTTTTTTTATCATGATTAGTGTTTAATCACTAGAAATATCCCAGTTGATGTAAAATATTTTCTATTCATATTATTGGCTGCTTTTCTTGTTTTAGGTACAAAGGAAACAGGGGTATATTGGCTGGTTTTATTTAGCTGAGAACCTTGCTGAACTCACAGATTACACATTGCAAGCCGAAAAGGTTGACAATGGAAATTATGCCGTACCTAAGGCTCTTCCTGGGTCCATTGACCACAGTTTTAGTAAGTAAAGGTGTTACTGGTGTAATATTCTGGCTATTTAGTTTCATGGAGCCACAAACCTTAATTTATATATCTATCTATATATGTGTATATATGAATATTGTTATCATGAGGCATATGGATTGAGGCTATTTGAACTTCTCTTCCAATTTTCATTTTCTTGATTGATTTAACTTCAACTTGTAATTCAATTTATGCTGGTGTTATTTACAAATAGGCAATTAGCAACTTTGTCATATGCTTCTGCTGCATGAAAATCCTTTACCATAAATTTTCTTTATGTTGGTATGTTGTATTATATGATAGAGCACTGCCTATAATATTCAATTTTTAATTTTAGGTGGATCTGTAAATCTATATCATGACCATAATCTGTGCTTGCATCATGGAATGAATGCTGATGGCACCAAAGATCAGTGTATAAATCCAGAAGGTTTTTCAAGTTTCATTGGTTTTCTTGAATCAATTCCTATTCATGGTTCTGATTCGAAAAATGGATCTTCTGAATTTGAAATTTCTAGTTTGAGGTATAAATATCTTCTTCTTCATTTTTTTTATTATGTATATACTTTTAATATTTTATTGTCAGTTCAAAAAAATATTTTATTGGCAGTGGCACTGATGACTTTGTCCCAATTTATTCCTTAAATAGCATATGTGGCTGTCTATGGTACTAAATTATGGATTCTTAGGGTGATAGGGGGTTGGGCATCGCACAGATTTTTTTTTACATGTGGTTGTTCTAGCTTTATTATTGACTTTATCCTTTTCTATGCAAATTATTGTTTTTTTCTTGCATCTAACTTACTCTCTTCGCTTTACCAGCTATGTTTTAAAGAAGAGGTTTGGTCAAGGATCATATGGTGAGGTATGGATGGCTTTTCATTGGAATTTTCATGAGGGCAGCAACTCTTCTGATTTCAGTGGCAGAGAAAATAATGTCTCATTTAATTCTATCCCATTTGATTCACAAAGCAAGAATAGCAGCTCATCAGGTCACAATGGTCAATCTGATTCTGTTGAAGACAACTTGTTTGTTTTAAAACGTATAATGGTAATTATTTTCATGACAACTTGTTTTTTCAACAATAATGGTAATTATTAATTATTGTCATTTCAATATTCACCTGTCTACAGCAGGGGTGACTCTTTACTGGGAGGTTTTTTGATCTAAGATCTGTTTTATTTTGTTGCAATTGTTTGACTTAAATCCTTACTTGAGTTCAGAGGTTCATAATTATGGGAATTTCCATTGACTATAAATACTCATTATGTATCTATGTAAAGTCTTTCAGATTTAATTACTATTCTTTTGAATGTTGAAGGGATTGAAACCCCATATTTTTTCAAGTTTTATTATGGATAGGCCAAAATGGCAGCTACTGAGTAGTTGATTACATCAACAGGTAGAGAAAGGGACAGCAGTTTACCTAAGTGGTCTACGTGAGAGACATTTTGGAGAAGTCTTTTTAAATGCTTCAAAGTGTCTTGGAGGTTTGCCAACAACTGGAGCTTTAGGCAGTTTCCCGAAAACATCATGTTTAGGTGTCTATGACATAATAGAAACAAATGAATACATGGCACATGAAATAGGAAACAGTTGGAGCTTCAAAAATATGATTCAAGATAAGTTTAGCCCACAAAGGGGTTATTATGAAGAAGGTTTAAATCATATTGCTAGATTTGTAGAATCTTTTGAATCCCGAACTAATGAAATATGGCTTGTATTTCATTATGAGGGTGTGTCATTGTCAAAGCTTTTATATAGTCTGAAAGAAGTAGATAAGAATGGCAATGAGGAAAAAGCTGAGGATGGGAAGTATGCTCAGATGCTGTATCCTTCGAAATGGTGGCATTGGTTAAAGACAACAGAAGCAGGACAAGAGGAAATGCGGAGTCTCATATGGCAGTTGGTATGTCTGCAATAAATCATTTTCATTTGAGCCTTTTATGATTCTTTGTTGTAGTAGTTGATTTTTCTTACTGCTATCTTGTATAATTATTGTGTGGATTGGATAGTCCTATTACAAATATTGTCTGGCATATAAGATGAAGACATGTCTTTGATGGATGCTGAATATATGGTTTCAACTTTCAAGGATGAGTAAAAGCTTTTTGTAAGACTGTTGTTTTGTCTAAATATTGTGTAGCAAGGTTGCTTTTGTTTGTAAGTTGTAACAGTTGCTTTGTGTGAAAACATGCTTTTAGGAGAGTTATAGATTTTTTTTTGGGGGTTGTTAGTTCTGTCTGTTTTCTTGTAAAAGGAAATCTAGCATATTGAGCTCATGCAATCCTTACAATACGTAATTGTTTTTCTTTCAGTTGATGGCAGTCAAGTCCTGTCATGATCGCAACATCACCCACAGGGATATTAAACCTGGTGAGAGATTGCTCTGCTGTTAATTTATATTTGTTTAATTTTGCTTTTTGACACATAAATGCCCGTGGAGTTGCCTAAAGATTTGTTTTTCCAAAAAACTAAAAAGATAAGAAAGATCCCCTACCTATGTCGGGATAATTTAATCCTACATTTATATCTGGCATTTTCTTACACTAACAAAACATGGCCTTTTTTTAAAAAAAAAATATTTGTAATTTTTGTCTTCTTTCTTCTCTCTTTCAGATCTACTAATTTATTGGTTTTTTTTATTATTATTATCATTATTTTCTGTAGGGAATATGGTGATATGCTTCAAAGATCAAAAAACAGGGAGATGTCTGAATGTGATTCCAAATGGAGAGGATAACTTCACTAGTAAAATGTACTGTAAATTGCATTGCATGGCTTTATTCTGGTCTTTTGTAACTGTTATAGCTTCATGGTCAAAGCTTCTACTCTTCTCATTTCAACTGATGACTTTATATTCTGAGTTGGAGTATAATAATGCAATGGACTTTATATTCAGATTAGTGGCTATTTTAATTTTTCTGCAGGTTTCACAAATTCTATAACTCTATTTTCCCAATATCTTCAGTAGTATACATCTATTTACGTAATTATCTGAATTTGCATTAACTCATATGTGCTTGTAATTTTCTTGGTAACAAAACCCACCCACATTTTGTAGCATTACGGCGTTCTGAGTCAATAAAGTTTGTTTTGTATTTTGAAATTGTTTTTAGCAATAAATTGCTTTTATACCTTTTTGTTTGGTCTGTAATTTTTTTTTTCTTTTTGTCACACTGTTCTTTGTGTCTTTTTTATTTTTTATTTTTTATTATAGTTTGGTTTTCTTAAATCTTAGGCGCATAATTGACTTTGGAAGTGCTATGGACGAGTTTACACTGAAGCATTTATATGGTTCTTCAGGACCTTCTAAGTAAGTTGTGTTCTTTTCGTGGCTATTTCTGTCGTGATTCATAGACATTTCCTTATTAATGTGTTATTCATGGTATATGGTTTTTTGCATTTTCCAGAGCTGAACAAACTAACGAGTATGCTCCTCCTGAAGCTTTGCTGAATTCTAGTTGGCACCAGGGACCAATGACCAAAACTTTGAAGTATGTGGCATTTTATGAACTGAGATTAGATTTATCTTTCAGTTGATATATCAAGGCATAAATAATTTCACATATCTTATTATAGTGTGTGGGTCTGTGCTTACCCTTAAAATGCTCACTTGGTATATTGACAGGTATGATATGTGGAGCATTGGTGTTGTGATCTTAGAGTTGACCTTGGGATCACCTAATGTTTTTCAGATTAGTGATTATACACGAGCTCTCTTAGATCAGCATCTCCAGGGTTGGAATGTAGGTTTAAAAGAGCTTGCATATAAGTAAGTTTTGCTCCTAAAATCCTGATCTAGATACTCTTTTAGTGTGTTGTGGTATGTATGGCTGTCAAGGTTGATGATTTAGACTGTTTTCCTCTTTTTCCCTTTATTTTGTGGTACCAGACTTAGGTCATTCATGGAGCTGTGTATTTTAGTCCCTGGGGCTTTCCCAAAACATCACAGTACAATGGACCGAGTAAGTGTACCATCTTATTCATTCAAGATATAAACCATCTTAGTCCCTGGGTTTTTTCAAAATATAAAATATTACCACACATCTTCAGGGGAAACATCATGACTCTTCTGAGATCATTTGTAGAAATATTTTCGTTGGTGTCTTTTATTTGTGTTTTCGTGGTCTGCTGTTAGATGTGTATTGTCATTTAAATTTATTTTACTTCTTGTCATTATTTTCTCGTTACCAATTTTTGTTGAATATTCTCAGATATACTTGAACTTTGCTGCTAGCTTTGCTTTATAATAACATTACATATCTGAATTCGACTGCCTTTCCATTCAGCACCAATTATGAATGAGTTCGAATGATGAAGAATTGTTTAGCTTTAATTGAATGTTATAGCTCGAATGATATGGAATTGTTTAGCTTTAATCCAATGTTATAACTCGAATGAGAAGGAATTGTTTAGATTTAATCCAATGTTTAGCTTCTATCCATTTTCTTCTCCATTGAAACTTTTGCAGATTGTTTAGGTTTTGCAAGTGCCTGACATGGTAAATTTCTTATAATCAGGTTGGAGTATCACCAGCATCCTGGAAATGCTCAGAGGAGTTTTTTTCCTATCAAATAAGGAGTAGAGATCCACTTAAAATAGGGTTAGTTTAGAAGCTGAGATGATAACCTTTCCCTCATTATCTGTCTTGAACTTGGTGTTGTTTCATGTTTGCACATCCAGACTCATCTTCTTAATCCCTACAGGTTCAATAATGTTTGGCTTCTGCGGCTAGTGCGAGATCTTTTGCTCTGGAATCCTGTAAGTTCTTTCATTCTGTAGCTGTGCAGTACTTGTAGGGACAATTCCACTAAATTAGTGTGGAATTTTATACTATTTGGCGCTAAGGATACACCAAATTATACACATTGGACAATATTACCCCACTTGATTAAATGTAAAAATAATAAGTCATCTATAACAACATGGGTTATGACAAGAATCATAGGTTTTATTTCAAAATCATTTGGTAATAAGTGAAGTAGTTCATGTTTTTATAAATGGCTCAAATCATTTAATCCATGTGGGACAATATCCTACAATAACACTAAATTGGTGTGCACCAAATTACACACTATTAATAGTGTTGGATTTTAAATCTTAGTTGTTGCAGTAATAAATTTTACACGGAATTTACACCGTGTGCATATATTATATAAATTTTAATCCATTATATTATATATAAAATTTTATGTTATCTTTTTCTTTCATTTGATTCTAGGAATTGGAAGCACGTACCACAAACTTATTAGTTAACGCCTTATAATTTGGATTGCAGGAGGATAGGTTAACCGTCGATGAAGCTTTGCAGCATCCTTATTTCAAAATTTCTCCTAAAGAATGAGATCTTCTCATCAGACCGCATAAAGGTATTAGTTTTGCATTTTTTTTAAAAAAATAATATATAATAAAAAAATGAAAAATGGGGTGAGAGAGGCTCGAACTCTCGACCTCAGGATCACTCTTTATAGCTATGAGACCTACGCGCTAGCCAACTGCGCCACCACCCCTTCCTTTGTTGTTTTGGTAACTTAGCATAGAAAACATAGCTCGCAACTTTCCAGAAAAGTCAAAAAAAGTGGTTCAGGTCTATTTTGTACTGAACTTTTTTACCGGTGACAACGTTAACTATGATTACAATTGAAAGAAAAGACCAACTTCTAGGCAATTAGGCTATGACAAGGTATATTTATTAATTAAGTTAAGACCAACTTAATGGAGCTTGATTTCCCCAAGTTACTGAAACGTGTTGAGGAAATAATTTTTTTCTTTCTTTTCTAATTCTGCATTCTCTTTCAAGTGAGTCAGATTAGTTGAACGCATTTTAGTTATGCCAAGTTTAGTTTGATCCATTGACGCTAGTTAGTAACATTCTTGATGAATATACAAGCTCTGGAGGCATCTTCATATGAATTCAATAAAGTCACGATGGAAACATGGACGCACAATTATAAATAATGTTACAAAAATCTTTTACCAAAACTTGGACCCAATAAAACAGAATGCCATATGACATGTACCTTGCATGCACATGCTTACTGCTAATATACAGGTGATACATTTTTTTTGGTCCTTTTTCTTCTTTGTAGCCCACAATTCAGGGCTCGTGGCTGTTTACACGACTCTGAAGTTCCAGCATTTCTTGATGGCTTGGGTCCACTGAGAGGGCAGCTCGACAGTCTCGTAAAGCACCCAACACATCCCCAATATGTTCATGGAATGCGGCTCTTAGGTGTAGAAGATGAACATCTGCTTTGAATGCAATTGCCCTCGACAATTCAGCAATGGCCTCCTGTTCTTTGTGGCTATCCATTAACACTGTTGCAATCATGAAGGTAGATCAAACTCATTACCAGCTGAAATATGGCTTCTTTTTTTTTCTTTTTTGTGAAATGTATACACTAAGGCGGACACTTAAAACAGCTTTTGGCAGTGTTATTTGTATTACAGAGTCACCAAGTAGTTTCAATCCATGTTTTACGCAGTATCATATCAATTATGTTAAAATGAAAAAAAGATTTACTGTATTAACTATGGTCATCTGACCCCTGTCCCTTGTTCAAAAAAAAAAAAAAAAACTACGCAACTACTAGAAAGCTAAATATGTTAAGGACTAGAGTTCTAACCAGCAGCTCGATATCTGTAAGGGTAAACCCGAAGTGGATCTAAACGCGTAACCATCTCCAGATCTGCCTTAGTGAGTTCCCGATCACAGTATTCAGATCTCTTCTCATAAGCAGAGGCATTGTTCTGGGCCTTCTCAATCAATCGAGTCATTTCCTCATACGCAGCAGACTTATTGTTTTTCATGGAATGCACCCGTGCTAGCCCCTGGTGGGCTCGAGTATGCCGGATATTAAGAGCTTCAGTGTAGCATTCAGCTGCCAAATCTAATTTCCCACAGTCAACATAAACACTGCCAAGATTGTTGAGTGCCTGCAAATGGATATTGAAAGGTAGAAAAGGTTAGAAATGTTCTGCGGTATGCTCTTTTCATGCAGTAAGGTTGAGGCAATTCCTTCTAGGGCTTTTATCACTAAGCGTCCACAATATACATTCAACAAATAAATAAAAAACTTTCAACATCCTAAGCTTCATTTTTTGGTCAAAGATTTAACCTAAAAATTTTGTATTTCCTAATAGACACTTTAACAATACAGAACCTATCTGCAAACCAGTATGGCCAACAAATATCTTTTCTATGATTGTTAGTCTTCGGTTTCTTTCAGCTAATCTGCATTTTCAATTCAAACTAACCTCCTAAAAAACGGTCACCATTGCAGTTCTTACTTCCAATCAGCAACTGTATAAAATTCAAGGCCAGCGTTCTCTCTTCCCTAATCACTATCACTAAGATGCCAATAAGTAATGTGTTATCTAATTCTCTCTAGAAGACATGCAAACAGAATGGTTACTCAGTCAACCAACCTACGGTATATGAGAAATTATCAAAGTAATGCAGGTACGATGCTCAAGTTTATTAGAAAACACACTCCATTTCTATTCCAGCAAAAGAAAAGGAAAAAGAAAATATTTAAGAAATGAGATGACAGTGAAAGCACACCTGGCCTTTCCGTAGCCTATCTGAGGGGCACTTTAAGGCATCATCAAGTAGAGAAATAACAGTTGATGATGAACAAGATGGGTCTTGGCTAGAATCAGCCAGTGCATATGCTTTCAGGAAAAAGGCTTCAAAAGATCTCTTGATTTTAATAGACTCCTCAGCTTTTCTTAGTCCTTCCTCGCAATGACCTGTATCATATAAAATCCAACCCTCATAGACAAGCTGTTCATGGTCACTGGATGCATGCTGACGAGCCAACTGTAAACTCCGCATGGCTGCTTCAGGACAGTTTAACCTGGTCATCGAAAGACATAAGACTTCTAGAGAAGTTGACGGCTACAAAAGGAAGGAGCCCAAGAGAACGTAAACTGTTCAAAAATGGAGCATGAGGCCAAAAACAGGATTTAAACAAGTTATGCTAGATGGCTGGTACACAGCATTTGCTGCAAACTCATACAATTGTTTTTCTTGGAGGCAGGCTTGGCAACTCAGGAACACAAATTTTTAGGTTAGACTTGGACATAATAGATTGTTGAGACCTAGATAACACAACAATATGCTGTATTTAAAAATATTGATGGTAATGTACTAGACTAATCTCCTGGTATTCATGAAGATAAAAAACTCAATTAGATCACCGGTACCAAATAACATACCAATAATTTAATGTTCATGTTAATGTAATATAAAACTATAAGAACTAAACCAAGAACTACCTGAGGAGAAGCAACGACTGTCTAAAATACAAGACGCCTTTTGCTGAATCTGATTCAAGCATCTGGTAGATAACAGATAGTGATCCAATATCATCCACAGATGACCACCGATCATACAGTTGCAGCCAGCAATCTGCAGTTGTCCAATTTTGCACATGCTCACGAACAAGCGTTCGAAGTTGGGATGCTGCCACCCGTCCCTCAAACATCCTATATTCTGGGGAGAGTGTAAGAATTGCTTGAACATCACATAGAGCTGATTGGTAATCCTCAAGAGCAAGATAGAAACAAAACCGTAGCTCCAAGCATTCTAATGCCAGTTTGAATCCAAGGATCCGATTAATCTCTGCAAGTGCAGCTTGAACATTCTCATTTCGCATCATGGAAGCAGCACGGAACATGTAAGGGTAAGTAAGAGTTGGGTCCAATTCAGTTGTTTTCTCAAGATCTTGCCACCTCTTATCACCTTCACAGTATAGTGACCTTTCTTGATACATCCATCCAAGTGGGGACATTGAGGAAATTACAGAGCTGAGTTTCTCGTAGGACCAAAGTTTATTACCCTTAATGCAAGCTAGTCTAGCTAAACCTGTAACAGAGTAAAGATGTCCTACTTTTAAAGCTGCCTCAAAGAGACGTTCGGCTTCATCGTACTCTTTTCTCATGAGCCTCACACATGCCAACTGATGAAAAGCCAGCATTCTTTGCCGGTCATTTTCAGCGAATTCAGCCAGCCTTTCAAGGAAGCAAGCTGTTGTATCTGAACGAGGATCAAGGTTCACAGCAACTTCACTTAATAAACAGTAGAGCGAAAATGATGCCGGTCCAACCATGATAAATCTCTGTTGCCTATCAGCATGCCGGAATATTTCCACAATTCGACTATCATTTATACAATTAGGAAGATCATTTAAAAAAACTTGCAAACAAGATGCGGCAAGGACACGGCAATTCTCCTCCAAAGCACATTCCAAGAGCTCCACAGCATCATCTCTAGACAACACCAAAGATGCAAGTATCCTATCACAAGCATCTTTGAGCCTTTCACAACAAAACTGATTTGCAAAAACTAATATTTCCAACAAAAGATGTGGTCGGGCTCCACTCAAACTTCCAGTCACTGAGAATTCTCTGATTAACTTCATACCAGATGCAGAAATATTGTTTTCAGATAAATCTATGTCCTCACAGAGTGATTCTGAGAAACACCCATTAAGCATGGCATGAAATGGAGCTGAAAGGCTTGATATTTTCTGCCTATCACAAACTATTTTTTCCTCTCCAATTCTAAAAACAACACTTTTCAAAATTTGGTTCCCATTCACGGACACAGTCTCGTAGGAACTTGTGTTTACCTCAAAAGGAAGCTGAGAAGAAACATCTATGGTGCCAAACTCTTGAGCACATTTACCACAAGTGGCGAGCAAGTCAGCTATAAGCTCTTCCCCTTGCTTCTCATACTTTAACCATGCTCCAAAAACAAGTTTTTCATGAACAGTGCTAGCATTTTGCCAAGCAGCAAGGAGGCTTCTCCGCATCAGTTTAACTTCTCCAAGGCCCCTAAAGACCTGGAATTGTAACAAGTAGAGATTCGACCGCTCTTCTGGAGAACAAGAGTCAAGCTCTTCATGAATTTGGGCTAATACCTCAACATAATCAGCAGGTTTAAAAAAAGGGAGTATGGCAGGCTCAGGGACCTTGATGAGAGACTCTCTACAAGGATTTGACCACCACCATCACAAAAAGAAAACAAAAAATGAAAGCTTTAGTAAATCGATTCAGTGTTTTTATATGAAAAACATACATATATATTTTGAAAATGAAGTGACTTACATAGATGAGGAGAAAGAAGTAGAAGTAGAAGTAGAAGGAGGGGGTGATGAAACTTTAATAGCTTTCCCTCTTTCAACCTGGAGCCAAGACTGTGGATTGAGAGCGTTGAGCTGAGTGTCTTTGTATGATTCAGAGGGGAAAAAAGTCCTCATGGGGCATAACAGATTAAACAAATCCCAGATCTCCACAATACCCTTATGGGATTTTCTCTCAAAAGCTCAAACAAATGAAAATATATATGGAGAAAAAATAAGAGAGAAGAGAACTACCGCAATAAAATAAACAAGGGACTACCACTGATCTCAAATCCACTATTCCTGAGATGACATCTTGTTCCCATCCAGGAACACTATTTTTCAAAAAATGAAATTGAAAATAAAATTTACAAACACTTGAAAAATTAAGTGGGTGCTCTAATTTCCTAAGGGAATGAAAAAAAAAAGGGACATAAATTAAGGTTTGTTACGACCCACCAAAAAGGCACAATCTTCTGTGAGTTTGCCTCCTCTTCATTCTGAGATTCGCAGAAATGAACTCTAGTTTACAACAAAATTTCATTAGCTTCTTCAGTGAATTTTTTTAAAAAAAATAAAAATAGCCCAGAAGAAGAGCAAAATCCCCCAGCGACTACGGAATGATCTGTACCAGAAGCTTAGCGAAATCTTGAACAGTGTGGAGCCAAAACTCTGATTAAAAACGCCAAAATAGCAGAAAGAAACAAGAGAGAGGCAGATGAAGAGAGACCCTTTTCAGTTCAAACTCGAATTTGCAGCATAACCCGCATCAGAGAAGGAGGAGCAGAATTAAATGAGATGAGATAGATGAAAGTAGTGGAATCCAAATAAAAATTGATACTTTAACTTTTCTTTACTTTTTCTTTTCCTACCATTTGTTTGGTAAAAGAGAAAGCTTCTTTTTTTCCTTTCTTTCTCTCTCACTTTCTTTATTTCCTTCCGTTAAGTTAACAGGCTCAAAAGTCGAAAATCACAGCTACTGTTGGTTACGTCTGACCCTCTTACATTAAAAAATAATAATAATAATAATAATAAAAATAATTTACACTATAATTTCAATTTAAATAAATATCTAATTTAATTTTTATCAATAAATTAAATACTTTGTCTGATAATTTCTTATTCGTCCCAAGTCATAAATTTTAATTGCTTTTATATATATAATATATATTAATGATTTGGTGGTAAGTAGGTTTGGTTTTAATATTTTTAGTTATTTTTATTTATTAGTTTCTTAATTTTTTTAATAGTAGTTTACTATATAAAAATTCATATATATATATATATAATTTGAGTGTTTTTCTCTCACATTTTTTAAATTATTATTTTTGATATTAAAACAAATAAATTACATATAACAACATAATATATACCAACGGTTTGCGGTAAGTAGTTTTGGTTTTAATATTTTTAATTATTTTTGTTTATTAGTTTCTTAATTTTTTTTTAACATTAGTTAACTATATAAAAATTCATATATATAAAATTTGAATGCGTATCCACCAAATATAGTGTTTGTTTATTGGTAGTGTAGTTTATGTGATTTTTTTTATAACTCTTGTTTTTTTTCTCTCTCACATGTTTCTAACAGAATTTGAAAATATCTCTTTGATTAAATGAATATAAAAAAATTTAAAATTTTAAATAAATTAAAATATCTAAAATATACGTGATATATTAAAAATTTAAATAACTTAAAATATCTAAAATTTAAATTTAAATAAAATATATATAAAAAAAAAAAATTCAGAAAAAGCATAATTCGGGAAAAATTATCCTATTAATTATTCTAATTGTTACATTTTTTGTATTATTTTTCTCATTTTATATTATAATTATTATTTACACATTAAGAGTCCATGCTCCTTGTACTAAAAAAACAAGTCTATGCTCAAATTAAGAGAAATAATTCATAAATAATAAGGCCATTTCGAGAGCATATTTACAAAATCAATTAAGTAAATTATTATTATTATTATTATATTGTGATTGAGATAGAAATGTTAAATGTTACTAAAATAATTTTTGTATAAATAATTAAAAATATTTATAAACCGCACCCGAAGCGCGATTTGTTTCTTTTTATATTAATAAAAAATAATTAATATTTTTGAACCAACTTGTTATAATTACGAAATACAACATTTGCAGTTATACGATTAAATTTTATTGTCAAAAAGCTAATTTGTTTCTTTATTGTTTTTATTTTCAATAAAAACCCTAAAAATTTATTGTGGCTTGATATATTAGGTCGTTTTGTTTTTTTTTTCTTTCCTTTTATTAACTAAAAGATTTATTAGTTTTTAAATCAATTTCATTAGTTTTTATAAATTCTGACCGTTCTGTTTTTGTTTTATGAGTTCTTGATTAATGTTTAAAATATTTTTTAAAAATATTTATATGTATTAGTATAGACATATATTATTTATATTTATGTATAAATTAGATTGATGTTACCTGCAGATATAATTAGTTTTCTTTTTAATTAGGTTTAATTAAGTGTAATACGTTAAATATTTTTATTAGGTAATGTATTTTATTTTTAAATTTTTAAAATAGAATTTGAGATTTTGATCTATACGTATTTTATAGTAATTATTTCACAAATACACAAAAATTACAAAAATACAATTTCGCGGAATTTTAAATATTTTTACGATTTTTTTATTTTATTTACAGAAAATACAGTCTTTTTATGTTGTACTCAAGTTAATTTGTTGTTGATTTTTTGTTATCTGTTTTTTTTTTCTTTTGATGTTACTTTTATGTAGTTTTCTTATTGTATTTGTGTTGTTTGTATAGAAAACCGTAAAAATGTATATAAAAAAAATTTAAATGTAAAAATATAATTTTTTTTTTACAAAAAATGGTGTCTTATGTAATTATTCATAAAAAAATAAATTTAATTGTTATACTTATTTTATATTGATCTCTATATTTATAAGGATTATATTAGAAAATATTTTGACAAAATTTGAGTTTGATAAGAAAATTATTACTTTCAAATAAAATTTATATATTATGTTCAAACATATATTTTTTAAAAAATAATAATAGTGATAGATTCATTCTCATAATTTGTAATTAGGAGAGTGTGATTATAATAAAGTGTATAAATTATTAGAAACATATATATAGGGACACGATTTTGTCCCGTGATCGGCAGCCGTTAGATGAAAGAGTTATTTAATCTGAGAGCTGGGACTGATCTAGGGTTATTTGGGTTAAGAAATGGTAACATACCCTAAGACCCATCTAATGTACCTTGAGACCCATCTAATGTATCACGGAATACATTCCGTAAAAGTACATCACAAAATCGTGTCCCTATATATATCATTAATCATTTTTTTTTTTGAACAATATCATTAATCATTTTTAAAACAAAAAAATTGTATTGAAATTAAGGTTTATATATTTTATATATAGATGTGATTATATATAGATATAATTTTTATAATTAAATATATAATAAAATTATTTTTTTTTATATAAAAAATTTACATGATTTTTATTTTTTACTATATATAATAATATTATAAAATTAATAAAAAAAAATTGTAATTAAGATATTCTGTTAAAGTTAACATAAAAAATTTAAAAATACCGTTAAATCAATAGACACATTTTATATAAAATAAATATTTATGTTTTAAATAATATTATTTTTTTACCTTTTTTTTAAAAAAATAATATTATTTTTTTATATATAAGAATTTGTGTTTAATATTTATCCTTTACTAAAATGCCACATCATCAATTATATTAAAGAATATTTTTAACAAACCATTTGATAGTGTCATAAATTTAAGAGACAAAAATATTAATTATTCTATTAATAATAATAAATATTGGGTGATTCTACAATGCACTCCTTTAAAAGGGATGTATTGATGCACTCTTAACTTGTTTCGGCATCCAGAAAATTTTTTTAGTCTAATTTTTTTTAATATTCATGTACGTTATAGCTATTTAAGATATCCTCCAAAATTTTAAAAAATTCGGAATAATTTACAATATCGAAAACAATCTTCAAACAGTCTATTTTACACGCGTATAAAATAAAATAGTCACGTGTGAAACACACTATTTGCACATAATTTTTCAGCGTGTTAAACTTTTCTAAATTTCTTAAAATTTTGCAGGATGTCTTAAATAACTATAACGTACATGATCATGAGAAAAATTTTGACTAAAAAATTATTTCGGATGCTAAAACAGATAGGGGTGCATATATATATTCATTTTAAGAGAGTACACTGTAAAATTTTCCATAAATATTTAAGTAATAATAATGCAGAATACAAAATTATGTCATCAAAAAAGAAAAAATATGTGACTTGGAATTCATTTTGAAAAGGATGTAGATTTCAATACTAAAATGTAGATTTCAATACTAAAATATTCTCTTATTAATTTTTTTTTGGGCTATTTACAAAAATATGGGAAAATGAAGATAAGTTTTGATATATATGGCATAAATACTTAATTACACTAAATATGACATTTTTTAAAAAAAAACTTACAAATATGGGAAAAAGTTATAAGTAATGCCATAAAAAACTTTAAATTTTTGTTTCTTTTTATTTTTTTATCTCTTTTAAAAAATAAAACACTAAAATAAATAAAAAATAATCTCAAATATAGATGCTGTTTTTTTTCTTCAGAAATTAAACGTATTTTTTTTTTATTTAAACTACTCTTTATTTGTTTTTTTATTAAAAACTAATTATTTCATTAACAGCAATAAAAAAAACCAGTTTCGTCAACATTATCCTGGAAAAAAAATAATATAAAAAATTATAATCTAAAAATAATACAAACTTTAAAAATCAGTTTCATCAACATTGAAAGAAATTAATAATTTTATTAAAAGAATAAAAAAATAGTTTCATCAACAAGATAATGAAAAAAATTATAATCTAAAAACGATACTAACTTTAAAAACCAGTTTCATCAATATTAAGATAAACTAATTATTTCATTAAAAGAAGAAAAAAATAATTTGATCAATAACATAATGAAAAATACACAATGTCTAATAACTAAACTTTTACAAACGATACTAAATTTAAAAACCAGTTTCGAACAGATAAATTTTAGATCAATACCTAATAACCAAATTTTTAACTTCATTCTTTATTTTGGCATTTAATTTTTTATTTACTTGCTCAAAAACCAGAGTTGATTTAAGCATACAATATGCAACAAATATAACAAAGAGAATCAGAAAATAAAATCAAAGATAAAAAAAAAAAAATTAAAGAGACAAAATGTAATAAAAACTATAAAAGACTAAAAAAATAGTAGAATGTGAGAAATCAATTAGTAAAAACAACTAAAATAAAAACAAACAAATAAAAACCAGTTTCCTAAAATAATCAAATAAAAAATTGAAACTTAAAACTCAATTATGAACAACAATAAAAAAACCAGTTATGAAAACTATTTACTTAAAAAACCAGTTATAAAAATAATAAAATAATGTGTGTTAGAAACTGATTATTAAAAATAAAACAAAAATTATTGTTCATATATCTTACAATAATAAAACTGATTTTATACAAACTAAAAAATATACAATAACATCATAAAAATGGAGCAATCCCATCACAGAACAGTTAAAACCTGTGAAACCAGTTTCGACCCTGTAAAACTAGTTTTGACGCTATAAAAATCATAAAAATAATAAATGTTAAATAATAAAGTTAACTGAAACCAGTTTCATCAAACAATTAAATGAAAAATGAAAAAAGAAAAACACATACAAAAATACAAAAAAAAAAAATATTAATCACAAATATAATCATACCAATAATTTGAAAATAAAATATAAGTGTAAGTTTCGAACCTAGATCTAAAAATAATAAAAAAGAGTAACTTAAAATTAAAAATTTGTAATAACATTATAAAATAGAGCAAGCCCATTACAGAACTCTCAAAATATGTAAACCAGTTTCGAACAATAATTTTTTTTTAAAAAAAAAAACACTAACAAAAATAATCAAAAACAACACATAAAAATAATTTAAGAACATAATATAAATGTGAAAAACCAGCTTCAAATTTAGAAAAAAAAAATAATAAAAAGAAACTTAAAATAAAAAAAAAATCATGAAGCAATCCTATTATAAAACCTTTAAAATTTTTGAAACCAGTTTCGAGCCTATAAAAAAATAAATTATTATTTATATTTTTCTAAACATTCCTAAGAACATATAATATCACTTTGAGATTCATATTATAGAATTTGAAAATTTATTATTGAATTTGGAGGAATCATGCTTTAATAAATTTATGTATTAATTAAGAATAAAAGCAGAGATTTCACAAAATTCTTCTTCTCTTTCTTTCATAATTATATATACAATATGAAAATTACAGATCAAATATTCCAAAATTATGTAAAAAAATAAATATATATATCAAGTTAGGTTGATCGGAAAATAGAGATGGAATTGGCCGAACCTTTGTGGTTTCGGTTAATAGGAATAAACTGTTATTTTTTGAAGGCATAACACACTGTTGTTGATCCTCTTCAGTTAATGTAAACTTCAGTTGCTGTAAACTAAGGTGATGGTGGTGGTGGTGGCAAAACTTGTAGAGAAGGCAAAAGGCAGTGGTCGAGAAGGGATTTAGTCGCCGGAGCTACCACTGATCGGTGGTCAGAGAGAGAGAAGAAAGGAGAGAGGCAGCTACTGAGTGGTGTGGCCTTCGGTTTCAGTCCGATTGGAGAGAGAGAGAGAGAGAGAGAGAGAGAGAGTAGCGTTTAGGTTTAAGATGATTCCTTTTATGGGATTTAAAAATTAAATTTATAAAAATGTGGTAAAAAAAAAACCATAAAAAACTTTAAATTTAGACAAATGCCATATAAGAGTGGTAAAGTTAAAAAAGCCATATTTATGAAACTTTTTTATAGAATCCCATATATGGTGTAATTTTCACCCTTTTTTTTTTTTGATAGAACTAAAAGTTCGTCTTATTAGTTTTTAATGAGAATACATCTTTTTATAGAATGAGATCATTCAATTATTAAAAAATTCCGATTATTATACTGTATATATAAATGTATGGAAAATTCTACAATGTATTCCTTTAAAATGGATATTATTGATACACCCTTGTCTGTTTTAGCACCTGAAATAATTTTTTAGTCAAATTTTTTCTCATGGTTATGTACGTTATAATTATTTAAGACATCCTGTAAAATTTTAAAAATTTTGGAAAAGTTTAACACGCCAAAAACTACGTTCTAACAGTGTGTTGTACGCGTGACTATTTTATTTTATACGCGTGTAAAATAGACTGTTTGAACATTGTTTTCTATATTGTAAATTATTCAGAATTCCTCAAAATTTTATAGGTTATCTTAAATAGTTATAACGTACATGAATATGAAAAAAAATTAGACTAAAAAATTCTTCTGGATGCCGAAACAAGTCAAGGTGTATCAATACATCCCTTTTAAGGGGGTGCATTATAGAATCACCCTAAATGTATAATATTAATAAGTTATAAAAAGAAGAAAAAAAAATAGGTGATTCTACAATGTACCCCCTTAAAAGGGATGTACTGATACACCCTTAACTTGTTTCAGCCTCGAGAAAATTTTTTTAGTCTAATTTCTTTTCATATTTATATACGTTATAACTATTTAAGATAACCTACAAAATTTTGAGAAATTTCGAATAATTTACAATATAGAAAACAATGTTCAAACAGTCTATTTTACACGCGTATAAAATAAAATAGTCACACGTGCAATACACTGTTTGAACGTAGTGTTCGGCGTGTTAAACTTTTCCAAATTTCTTAAAATTTTGCAGGATGTCTTAAATAACTATAACGTACATGACCATGAGAAAAAATTTGACTAAAAAATTATTTCGGGTGTTAAAACAAATAAGAGTGCATCAATGTATCCATTTTAAGGGGTGTATTGTAGAATTTCCCCAAAAAAATTGGTTAGTTCTACCAATTATGATCGCTCCTTTAAAATGATAAACTTTGTTAGGGTGATTCTATAATGCACTCCCTTAAAAGAGATGTACTGATGCACCCTTAACTTGTTTCGGCATCCAGAAGAATTTTTTAATCTAATTTCTTTTCATATTCATGTACGTTATAACTATTTAAGATATCCTACAAAATTTTGAAAAATTCGGAATAATTTACAATATAGAAAATAATGTTCATACAGTCTATTTTACATGCGTATAAAATAAATTAGTCACGCGTGCAACACACTGTTTGAACATAGTTTTCGGCTTGTTAAATTTTTCTAAATTTCTTAAAATTTTGCAGGATGTCTTAAATAACTATAACGTACATGATCATGAGAAAAAATTTGACTAAAAAATTATTTTAGATGCTAAAACAGATAAGGGTATATCAATATATCTATTTTAAGGAGGTGCATTGTAGAATTTTCCACTTTGTTATATAAGAAGAAAAAAAAAACACAGTTAGAAGATTAATTAATCAAACCAATAAATATCCATTTGAAAAAACCAATAAATATTTAAAATATGTATATTTAATAATGCAGAATTAAAATAATCCCAATATTATTGTACAAATATGGATAAATTTGTTTATCCCACGAAAAGAATAAATTTACAAATTAACAAACAAACCTTTCCAAATAAATTTTATTGGGAGTTTTTATAATTCACCTCATTAAAAAAATGGGTGTATTGATACAACTTTTAGTTTCGGTATCTATAGTTATTTAAGACATTCTACAAAATTTTAAAAAATTCAGAATAATTTACAATATAAAAATGAACGTTTAAACCGTCTATTACGCGTATAAAATAAAAAAATCACGCATGCAATAGACTCTTTAAACACTGTTTTCGACGTATTAAATTTTTTTGAATTTCTTAAAATTTTGCAAAGATATCTTAAATAACTACAACGTAAACAACTATGAAAAAATTTAAACTAAAAAATTCTTAAAGATACCGAAACAGTTAGAAATTGTATCATAACATTCATTTTAAAGAGATGTATTATAAAATTTTCTAATATTATTTTTCTAAAAGAAAATCTTTTTATGAGATGAGGGGCAGAAAAAGATTAAAGGGTGTAGTGTGGAATAAGTAAGTTGTATAATATTGATACAATAATTGTCCTGTGTGAAATAAATGGGTCTGTCAAATTAAATTATATGTATGAATGAATTAACAATGTACGCAATGGAAACACAACCACTTGTCTCTGCTTCTCTCATACATATATATATAGATATTATTAGATTTAGATATCATATATATTATGATATGGCTTTGTCATATAGAAGATCGAAGAAGTAGTAGTGAACCTAATCATAATCTGCTCTCAAATATAAGGGGACCCACTTCGGTCGGTGACATTACTCTCTTAATTTTATTTTTCTTCCTTGAAAAAAGATTACATTATATTTGTCAGGGTTTCTGTATATTGAAACAGTAATTTAATTTGGTCAATATATCCTATTTAGTTGGAGCCATTAATTGTGTTTTAACACGACACTGTATTTTTACAAAAATTGACATAAGGAAAACTTCAATAAAATAGATCGTCTGTATAATTTGAAAAGATTCTGAAACGACACCTTTTATTTTAATTATTGTTGTTATTATTATTATTATTATTATTAAATTGGTGGGGTCCACTAATCTGCCTTGACTGGTAGGAGTGCATTTGTAACAATGGAGTTTTTTTTTTGTATATTGTTTGTAGGTAAGACATTCTCACTCTCACTTTTTCACTCTTCTATGCAAGAGCAAACACATGCTTCTTTTCTTTCTTCCTAAAAAATTAGAAAAAACCAGCTCAATAAATAGTTATAGTAATTCTACCGATGTTTTCGCCTTTGAATTCTCCGGAAAATTGAACTTTTAAAATTATCAAAATATCCTACTGTCATTTTTTTTCTTTTTTACAATTTCCAATTTTCTTTCTAATCTACTCTCGACCAAACTCCTTTAATTTGTTTGTGGGCTGAGTAGTAGGGTGGGGTCAAAACAAACTCCCTAAATAATAATAATTATGATTAAATTGTGTCTCTTAAATTTATAATTTCTCTAAATTATTGAAATTATTGGGAAATTAATTGAGTGGTAGTTTTTTTAAAAATATATATTAATCGTGAGCTCGAGAGTGGCGTTGAGAACGTGAATCCTTTACTACCCTAGAATTAGAGCAAATGTATGTCAAGAAACAATCCAACAACAAGGGTAACAAATTAGAGAACTAAGGAAATAGTAGGTTTGGCTTGCTCATGATCCTAATCCTCTGATACCTTTGGTTGTCACTAGATATTGGAAACTATTTGGAATTATTGTATGAACGGTTTCGGAAGCAAAATCCTTCAGTGTTTGAGGGGGATCCAAATCCACTTGAGGCGGAACAGTAGATGAGTATGATAACTTCCATTTTTGATTTTATGAGGGTTGAGGGTAACGACAGTGTATGTTGTGCTATAATTATGTTACAGGAGGATGATCGTATATGGTGGGAGATGGTGTCCCAAGGTTATGAGGTGAATACCATGACTTTGGATACTTTTTAGACGTTAAGTACTATAATAAGTCCATCCGTGCCGCAAAAGTGGAAGAGTTTACCCATTTGGTTCATGGTGACATTGTTGGGATTTTATACCCTAAATAAATTCTATTTCAATATAATTAGATTTACTAATTAATAAAAGATTAAAAATTATTATATGTTGCATAGTTCACATGATTACTTTCATGATTATATGTTTAATGTATAAATTCTATTAAATCATGAACATATAGTTATTCATGATTATAATGTTGTCTACACAGTGAAAAATATTTGATTTCTTGAGTCCTGGCCTTGAAGAGCATGATATTAGGGTCTTAGATGAGGACTTTACTGCTGATGAAGTTAGGAAAGCTGTCTTTCAACTTCAACTCTCAGGGGATAAGGCTGTAGGTTTAGATGGGCTTAATGCAAACTTTTATATAAAAAAAAAACTGGACTATCTTAGATAAGGATTTTACCAACACAGTTTTGAACTGCCTAAATAAGGGAATTGATTTCACTGATGTTACTCCACTCTTATTGTTTTAATTCCCATAAAACAACATGCTAATATGCTTAAGGATTTTTGGCCTATTAGCCTTTTCAACTACTTTTTACAAAGTGCTTTCTAAAATCCTTGCTAATAGACTCAAATTAGTTCTTGACAAAATTATCTCTCTCTTTTAGAGTACTTGTGTTTCGGGTAGTGTGATTTATGACAATATTATTATTGCTAATGAGCTTGTCCATGCCATTAATAATAGAAAAGTAGGTAAGAGATGAGATGGTGGACTGCTTTAAAGCTTGATATAGTTAAAGCTTTTGATCGGGTTGAGTGGGTGGCATATTATTTATGTTTCAAGAGAGTATAAGAATTTAGCTCATCATTTTGCTAAGGCAAGTTTAAGATTAAACAATGAGCTTGTATGGAATTTGAACCTTATGTATCTTGCTCTTTTAGTAAAGTTCATGTTTTTTATATTAAAAAAAAAAATATTAAACATAATATTATTTAGAGTTATGAAAAAAAAAGGCCTTAATATTATTTAGCAAATTATGTTTAGCTAGGGGAAAAATGAGTGGAAAGGAAATTTCAAATGAGAAAACTAAAACAAATAAAAATAAAAAACAAAGCATATTCGGTAAGTAAAAAGAAAAAGAATGTAAAGGAAAAGAAAGTGAAAAAAAAAGGTGAGTCTTGGAGAAAACTTCGTTTCCAATTTTAGTGAGAAAAAAAGGGGTAGAAAGTTCTTTAAAACTAACAAAGTTGTATAATTATTATAATAATTTATACTAATGTTATTTTAAAATAATAATTAAAAGGTTACAAAGTAATTGTAAAATAATCCAATTTTATTTCCTTGATGAAAACACATTTTACTATTTTCCTTCTTAAATTTTTTCTTAGTTTTTGCCTCCCATCTTAATTTATTTCCTCTCTATTAAATTTAAGATAAGTTACTCGGGATGCTAGTTAATAAAATATAGAAAAAACACAAAATTAGTTGACTTTTTCATTTTTTAAAAAAAAAAAGTAAATTAATAAAAGATAGAAAAACTCAAATTAAACTTGGAAGTAGGCAAAATTGATGTGAAATTGGTAAACAAGAAGAAAAGACATCGTGAAACATACCATAACCTTCCATTCCATCTTTTATTAAAGAGAAAATGAGCTACCAGGAAACAAGTCAAAGAGACCATTAAGGAAGACATTATTGTTGGATCCATTTCATAGTATTAGTAAGGGGCAAAGGCAACCTTGTAACTACGCTGAGGGACCTTCTTAAAGTTTGCCCATATAAGGTCAAAATAGAGTGGAAATTGAGCAAGAGCAAATAAAGATACAGGCAAGCATGTAATGGCATACACGGGAAATGCTGCATACTTGAGTTTCTCTTGAAGAACAAAGAAATGACCAGCACAGAAAGAAACCAACATAGAAGCAATAGACACAAACAAAGATGTTAACCCCATCAACAGCTTTCTCGGCAGATCACCTCCAAAATCTCGTTCTTGGTACCGAGAGGTGAGTATTGCTAGGAACATGACCACTGAGGTAACTGAGAAACACAAGGCCACAAGCGAAGCTATCGCGAAAACCTCAAAAGCCGGCTTATCTTCCAGGGTTGGTCTACCACTGATCTCGTTGTTGCCTCCCGGGACAGTGGTGGACGTAGCGAAAGCAACGGTGGCAATAAGAGCAGCCACCACCGAGCACGACTGTGAAGTGCTTGTCAACCATTCTCCACCGGCCTTGAGGAGACCCCTGTGTGTTTCGGTGAAAATGTCCTTTGCTGTCTTGCTAGAGTGGTTGTAGCGCACAAAAAAGTTCGCTGGCATAGACCTTTTCACATACTGCATGAAAAGACCCAACAAATAAATATGATTTCATTCATACTAGTTGAACAAAGGTGATAATAAGCTAGCTAGGACATACCAACAGAGGAGTACTTGATCGAAAACTTACCTCATACCATTTGATTTCCCATTGCATTTGAAGAGCAGCGCCTGGGATTAGCCAAGGTTTATAGTCTCCCAACATGGCAGCAAGATGCAACGCACTGTTCCCTTTGTTGTCCACTTGTTGAAACACACTGTCTTTCAAGATTTTCCTCTTCAACAACATCTTGTACACGTGCGGTTGTCGATGCTCCACTGCTAGTAATACTATATTCTTTTTCTCAGCGTTCGTGTCGTGGATAGCCACTGGAAAAAGCTCAAGGATTTTCTCCACCAATTCAGTCACACCATTTTTAGCTGCAATTAATATAGCTGTTTCATTCTCCTCATCTGTAGCATTAACGTTGGTTCCTTTATCATTCCCATTTGGATTATTTAGTTTGAGAGAAGTATCATCATCAATAGAAGAAGTGGTTGAACCGATTATGGTATCAGCAGCAAAAGTGGCATCTCCATCCTCAGCAATCTCATAAGGCTCGGTCTCACCATCTTCTTTGTGGGGTGGCACTACTGCCTGTGGACTCGCTCCAGTGTTTTCGTACTCGTACATAGAGGCATGTTTAAGAAGTTCATTCATGATTTGAACCGACCACACATGCTTCTCTTTCTTTTCCTTTATTCTTTTAATCATTCTAGACCCTATTAAGGAATATGTTGGACAGAAAGAAACTAAGTTATTAAGAAAAATACTATCACATATAGTATTTAGTATGTTGATTTTTGGAGCCAAATGTATATATACCTAATCCAAGAATGACCAGCAAGGCCTTGCATACAGTCTGGAAAAGGTTGAAGCAGGTGGCGTAATTAGGTGGAAATATTAAGCGGTCACTTTGAGATCCAGCTGCAAGGGGTAACTTATTATAACGATGTGATGTCCTTTTTGGTAGCTTAATAAATTTTGAGTAATTTTCGACATAAACACTTAAGTTTAATTTTCACTTGCAAATAAATATATAAATTTAATTTTTAGCATCAATAATACCTAAGTTTAAGTCATAAATTTTTATTTTTTTTTTTTAAAAAAATTTGTATATAAAGTGACACTTAGATAATGATTTGACATTTAATGTTGAGATACCTACAGAGTTATAAAAATATAACTTAAGTATTATTACCGCCAAAAATTAAACTTAATATTTATTTGTAATTGAAAGAGTTAAACTTAAATAATTATGCCACAAATTACTCTATAATTTTTAACAATAAGATTGTGCTGAACAAAGTAAAAAGTTAGTATACAACACCCGAAATCAATATTGGGATTAGTAATAAATATTTGTTCACCCTTTTGTTCTATGGTGATAGCATTGGATCCTCCAAGACTCTCTCCACCAGCTCGTGTACGTCCTTGATGTGCATCCTTTTTAACTGTTACTGAAAAATTAGAATGTTACTTACTATTTAACAAAAATATGTGTTAAAAGAAGGATAATTAAATGGATATATTATATACCAACTTCAATTGCATTCGTCAGAAGTTGAGCAAAATTAACGCAAGTTTTGTAATTGTCTGGATAGCTTTGTTTCTCTTCATTATCTAATCTTTTCAACAATAAAGTTATGCGATCTTCAGATTCTGGCTTCAGCTCATCCACAAACGTCCCTTTATTCGAATATAATGAATATAATTAAAATGAAGACAGTTTTTTAGGTACCAACATATTTGTTTTGTCAAAATAAAACTGTTAACTAAAGAATAAGTGGCACTTACAATGGGAAATGAGGTTGTGCCAATGACCAAGGTTGCTACCACTTTTAAAGGCAAATGGCTTACTTGCCAAAATATGGAGAGGAGAAAGTCCATGCTCATCGACGGAGTTGACTAGTTTCGGGTACAACTGAATTATCTGAAATGCCAAATCTGTCCAAACACAAACAACTCTGTCATTAATTTCACTAACACTAACTAGCTTAGTATAATATAAATTACCTAATTAAAGTGACATGGTCAATTAAAATATGTGATATATGTGAGTGTTGGAGAATATTGTCCCACGTAGATTAAATGTGAAAGTACTGAGCCATATATAAGAATATGGGTTACTCCACTCATTGCCAATTGGTTTTGAGATGGAACCCCACGATTCTCAACTGTGAGATTCGATAATTATAGTGAATGTAGAA
Source organism: Cannabis sativa (assembly GCF_029168945.1). Taxonomy (NCBI): domain Eukaryota; kingdom Viridiplantae; phylum Streptophyta; class Magnoliopsida; order Rosales; family Cannabaceae; genus Cannabis; species Cannabis sativa. The sequence goes on from NC_083610.1 coordinate 14,887,675, forward strand.
TTTTTACTGACCGAAGTACTCTCCTGCTATTGCAGAATGAAGAACGGTCTGACCGTCGCGCCTACGGCAAAAGGAGCCGTCGTGAGCGGTGGCCGTACTTAGGTAATGCAGACAGAGAAAAGATTCTTTTTTTCCTCTTAGAGCGGCCAAAAACAGAGGAGTCTCGCTGTTATGGTTACGAACACCAACCAACAAGGGATCAACTTTGGCTATACAATGACACATTCTGACGTACCCCATTGAGGCTGCCAGATGGAGAGGAGTGTTCCCTCTGTCGTTTTGAATAGCGAGCACTGTTATAGAATTGGAAACGACACGTCGTACCAGCAGTTCCACTACTTCTTCTTGGCAGTCAGAGACGGCTATGTGAAGTGCCGTGTCACCTGACTTGGTGATCTTAGCCTTATGCGCTCTGTAGTTTTGCTCGTAAACCCTTATTACTTCATTCCATTCGCCTTTCATGGCCACATTGAACAACTCTTTGTTGATTCTCTCCATTTCACAATTCTTCATATTGGTTTCCACCGTACAAGTTATTGTGCTCCTCTATTCTATATATAAATATATATATATATAAATAAATTTATAGTATATATGTATATTCAATCGTAAGATTTGTTATGGAAAAGAATAGGAAAAGTGAAAGGTTGATGCTTATTTGTAGTAATGGTTTTTTTTTATTCTTTTGATAAAGCAGTAAAATGTTATTTAATTAATGTGTATCTTCAAAATAAGGAACGTCTTGTAATGCTATCTATATTGAGAAATGCTTATGGCACATTGGATTTTTGTTATGTGTAATATTATTATTGATGCAATTTAATATTGAGTTTTACTTATTTTATTTTAATAAATATTATAGAAAATCGCTAACTAATTATAGAGAGCGACACTTCATCATGAAACTAGGTTAATTTCGCTTTTAGCCGACGACGCTGAATCTAGAAAGGAATTTAAAATTAATTAGATGAATGAGAATATATTTAATTTGAAGCATAAACCAAGAACACAAGATTTTATAGAGGTTCAGTCCCATTTATTTGACAATAGTTTATTTCTCTTTCTGATTGTATTTCACTTGTGAGAAGAGAAGTAATAACAACTTGATCTCTCTCGAAAACTTTTTTTACAGATTATTGAGCAGCGTAATAGTTCCCTTGAAATTAAAATTTTGAATCACTTTATAATGGAATGACTATTCTATTTATAGGGGATAATTACAATAAAAAATAGTTTTCCAAAAGCTATCTAGCCATACAAATAGGAAATTAATGACTTTCCTAAACGATGACAAATATATATATAAATCCTCTAATTATGAATTTGATTATATACAAAATGGGAAACTTCAATTAATGAATTCTCCCATTTTTCTTTGGTCGGATTGTGTGAAGTGTTGGTTATTTCCTCCCGTCTAGGTTAACTTCGTTCATTCTGTACAACAAGTTTTACTTTGCTTAATTATTGTTGCGTCTAGCAAGCTGTTTATCCTGTGCGGGCACTTGGAAGACCATTTACTCCGCCAAGGTCTTGGAACCATGATACGTGTCACGTCACCTAGATAGGATTCAGGATAACATTTGTCTCCCCAAGTTCGCGTGAACACTTTTTGGTTGGTGCGTGGACTTACTCGACCCGCATACTAGATAGATACAGTGACACGTGTTAGGTGGATGAGCAGGCCCAACAGAATTGTCACTTCAAATCTTTTTTAAGCATCTCTTCAAATATTTAATGCATTTAATGATCTGATATAGATTATCGTACCCTAGGTGCATGCACGCTGTACTTATAATGAGTATCATTGCAAATTTTTGGTGGGAAACAAAAATTTAGTTTTAATAATATAACCAATTTTTAAAATAGTACATGAGCTTATTTTTTTTTTTCAAACAAAATTTAATAATTTTCTAGGTGTTACGATAAAACTTATTATATTTTCTATATTTGTTCATCCTAATTCATTATTAAGAATATAAATGGTCCAACTAATAAATTTTCAAACCAAAAAAAATAATATTAACTAAAAATTAGAAGAAGAACATTGTAAATTTGTAAGCAAAAGATGTGAAAAAAAGGATGGAATATTATGAAGCCATATTTTTGACTGATTTGACGAGAAAGGAAAAATATAGAAGTTTAAATATGAAAATGAAGCAGTAGAAAGAAGAGTGCTTCTGCTGCATATGGGGTCTACTAGACTTGCCCATCAAGCATGTATGCTACAAAAATCTTTTTTGCTTAAATCCTTACGTTAAAGTTTTTATTTATTTAATTTTATATTACACACCATATATTCCCTAAGATTGAGGCTAGCTCTTTGTTAATATACCAGAAATAAACTCAAGAAAAGAAAAATATACAGTGAAAAGAGACTCGAGAGAAAAGTTGAGTCTCACTAAGCTTCGTATTTATAGAGTAAAACATACAATAGTTGTTAAGCTAGATAACTAAACAAACTAATATATACGGAGGAGATTCTAATGATTATATTTTTATTGTGGTTATATTTTTTTTAGCCATATAAGATTACTATTAAATGGTTGTGATTAATTTAAAAATTAAATAAAAAAAAATAAAAAAATAACCTGTAACCTAATATTAACCTATTAATTTATTTCTTTTTAAAACTTTAATTAAAATTAATTATATTTTAAAAATAAATTAAGTATAATTATTAATTAATTTTTTGCAATTTATTATTATTAAATAAGAATCTTTTAATTTTTTTACACTTAAATTATTTTAATTTTTATAAAAAAACTCTTAATAATTTAAAATTATACACATATAATTTCATAATTAAATAGTTTAATTGTTAAAATAATTAAGCTAAGGGATTTATATATAAATAAAAAAAATTATTTATAAATTTTAATTGCCGAAAAAGGTCTTCTTAAATATTTATTTAATTACTTAAAAATAGTTAATTAATTAATTCTAAAAATAGAATTTTACTTATTGGTAACCTGCTATTACATGTCAAAAAAAATGTAACCATTGAATAGTCACCCATACATATATAGGAGATTTCAATTGTTACATCAAATATGTAATTCTTATGGTTATATTTATTTTTAACCACTAATATTATTATTGAATGGTTGTGATTAATTTAAAAATTAAAAGAAAAATAAATAATAAATAACTTGTAACTTGATTTTTTATTTCCATATAATAAAAATTGAATTAAAATTAGGGAAATTACCTTATAAACCATTTTTTTTTAACTTTTTTTCAAATTTACGGTTTGGGTTTCTAAAGTGCTTGCAGCGCTAGTTGCAATAGAGGTAACTGTACGATTTTTTGTTGCAATTTAGGTTGCAGCGCTAGTTGCAATAGGGGTTTCTTTGTAGAATTCCGTAAAAATACAAAAAAAAAAAAACTGTTTTTAAGTGTAAAAATAATAATAAAAAAAAAACCCCTTAAAATTATTATATTCAAAATTAAATTACTAATAATTATTAATTAATTTTATGCAATTTGTTAATAAGTAAAAAGAATTTAGCAATTATTTTTTTAATTTAAATAATTGAAATAATTACAATAAAATTCCTTATAATTTAAATTTATTACACACATAGCCTAATTCTCCTGCAGGTGTTGGATTCGTCATAGTCTTACACACTGTGATTGAGACTAGACTTGCTATGTGTGGGCATGTACTCTATCACTATATGGCTCGAAAATTTGAAGAGAAAGAGAGAGAGAAGAGAGAAGGCTCAAATTTTACTGAAAGGCTAATGATTCATCATTTTAAAATTTTAGAAATAACCACATAAGGTAAATATGTAGAAAAATCAAATTTTCAAATTCAATGGCTACTAATATCTAAAACTAACTTTAATTAATTAAAAAATTAATAAAAATTAATTTCATCCTAATAATTAGATTTTTATTTGAAAATTTATATTTTATACAAAATTCTACCAAAATTTGAATTTTGTTTCATTAAAAAATGATTTTTGAAAGCAAAAATATCACAAAAATAAAATTGGACACAAGGAATATGCACAACATACTCCTACGCGTGCGCATAAGGGGTCATGTGCGTGGGAGAAGGCTGCATTGCAGCCTGTTGGCCAAGCTAGCTCGGCGTGAGTAGTAACTTCGGACAAGCCCTGTCCGAGAAACTTCGATTATGAGGTTTGTCTGTGCCTTGGTCATGGCCGAGGTGCACTCAGCCTCCGCGCGCGCACATGTGCACCAAATTTAGGATATTTTCATTCAAACTTCAAAAAATCATAACTAATTCAATAAAAATTCAAATTAAGTTCTGTAAAAGCCTAAATTCATTAATTTTTTATCTACTTTTCAAAAAAATAATTCCAGAATGAAACTAAAATTATTTATCATCGTAAAATCATAATTTCCATACAATAATCAAATATGCACATAAACTAACATGAACACATCCAAATCATCACAAATATTATTTTAAATCCATATTTCATGAAATTAAATCATTACCATGGCTCTGAGGCCAGTTTTTGAGGATTATATTACTGGGATCTAAATTTACTACCATGTATGTTATTTAACATCCTAAATATGAATTTCTACAACAATAGAATTTGAACACATATAAAGTTCAAGAAACCTTACATCGGTTGCAGCATGATTAAATGACTCCTTCCACTCAGATCTCTAACCCTTATTCCTTTTTGTTGCAGCGTATTATTAAGACCTGAGCCTGATTCTCCTTCAGGTGTTGGATTATTCACAGTCTTACACACTATGATTGACTTGCTATGTGTGGGCATGTACTCTATCACTATATGGCTCAAAATTTAAAGAGAGAGAGAGAGAGAGAGAGAGAGAGAGAGAGAGAGAGAGAGAGAGAGAGAGAGAGAGAGAGAGAGAGAGAGAGAGAGAGAGAGAGATCAAAATAGAGAGAGAAGAGAGATGGCTCAAATTTCACTGAAAGGCTAATGACTCATCATCTGTCAGTTTTGAGTCTATCACTGTCTATTTATAGGAATTCTTTTAGGTTTAGGTTTGAATTATATGACATTAAAAAATTGATAAATAAATGGCTAAAAGTAGCTTAAGTGGCCGACCATAAGATGTGGGCCCCACTAATTACAATTTTACCATTTTACTCAACTATTTATCCTTTTCTTTCGCAAACGTCATATTTTTCAATTTTAATCCTTTAAATGTCAAAACTTTTTATATAATAATTAAAATTAATTATCAAATAAAATTTCCATTTAATTTATTCATTAATTAGACTTAATAAAGTCTCTTAATTAACAAATAAACTCTAAAATCTCTTTTCTTCATAATAAAGCCCTTGCTTAGTGAAAATTCATAAATAAGACATAGTCTAATTTGAGAATCATAATTGATTAATTGAAAATAATTAATTGAGTCTTACAAGCAGTATTGTCTCAATTATTGTGGGGATCATGGGTCTATATAACTGAACTTCCAATAAGCAAATTTAGAATTTACCAAGTAATTCTCTAACTTATTAATTCCTCCTTGCACCACTATAGATTTAGAATTGCACTCGCAATTATATAGAGCGCTCTATATGTTCCACGATATAGATACGCTATGAAACTATCAATCGTTCTAATCCCAATAATCAAAGATCCTTTATAGATGATTTACATCGAGTAGGGATAAATTTACCGTTTCATCCTGTTAGGTTATAATTAGTCTATGTCTCGGGTCTTTAAAGTTAGCATTATCTCATCTATTGGTGTCTTTTGGAGCAGTTTTACGCTTGATTTTCATTATTTCAGGTTCCCGGAGTGTTAAAGTTCAAATTCAGTCAAATGGCAAAAAACTGGGATAAACTGGAAAAAATTGGAAAAATTCATCTCCAGAAGCTACAGTAGTCGCGACTTCCATTGAGCCAGGTCGTGACCCTTTTTCCTGGTCGCGACCCTGGTCGCGACTTCGAGGTTTGGCAGAACCTTCGATTTTCGAGGTTTGCCTGTAGTCGCGACCACCTTAAATGCTAGTCGCGACTAGGTACGGAAATTGCAGATTTGACCTAATTTTGATTTTTCTCTCAATTGGAGGCACACCACTCATCCCTATATAAGGAATACGACATTGAAGGTCAGGAGCAAGCAAAAAACCTAATAGTGGAGGCAAGTGGAGAGGAAGCTATCTTGAAGACCCGGAGCGATACCACCTTCTAGTTTCTTTCTTTTACCCTTTTAATTCTTCTTTATGTTTGTTTTAATTTCTGAATTAATCATGGATGTTTTTAGAGTTATTATGAACTAAATTTCCCAATAAGGGAGGATGATGATTGTTGTTTAAGTTTATGCCTAGTTAATAAATAATTGCCATTCCTTCATCTTGTGTGTGAATACTATCTTTATTTGTGTTTAATTCCATGTGTAAGCTTGATCACCTTTTACATGTTTAATGATCTCAATTCGAAATCTGAAAAGTGAGAATTGAGAATGCTAAAATTTGGATAGTCTAGGTTTTGATGTAAAACGAAAGTATTTACATAGCCTCAGTGACTAATAGATTATTGCTTAATGCTGATTTTGTGTTGATTTAATTAAGAAGTTAATTAGAGAACATATTATTTAGAACCTAAAAGATCTGAAAAGAGTTAGATTAATTTATAATCTGTCATTCACATTGAGATAAGGATAGCAATTAGGTATTAACATTGGTAGCTTATCAACAGGATTCACCTCCCTAATCTCTCATCTTGATTAATCTTCGTTTATTTTCTCTTTAATTTTCTGAGTTATTTACTTTCAAATTGCAAACTTATTATTTTACCAAATAGAATCATAAGTATAGTTCAGTAGTACTTAATCCAATTCCCTGTGGTTCGACCTCACTTGCGTGAGATACTACCTGATTGCGTACACTTGTGTAATAACCATAAAATTCGTAACAAGTTTTTGGCGCCGTTGCCGGGGAGTTGTTTAAAGATTAATATTACACAAATTATACTAACTTCTACTTTGGTATATTTTCTCTTGCTGATTTTTCTAACATTTTTCTTGCAATATTTTCGTGATCCATTTCAGGAATCATAAGTGTATGCGCCGTCAAGGACAAGCTGTCATATTACCAGTTGATCCTGAAATCGAGAAAACTTGTAGGAGAAACCGAAAGAACAAGAGGCAAGAAGGAGTTTCAGCAACTGCTGAAACTTCAGAAATCATGGCTGCTAATGCTGCAAACAATGGAGGCAATAACGGTAATAATGGTGGCGCAGTAGAAGATCAAGCTAATGGCCGCAGCTTGAGAGATTACATTCTCCCTACTCTGACGGGAGTGCAGTCATGTATCAGGCCACCGGCAGTGGATGCAAATAACTTTGAGATCAAACCTGCCATACTTCAAATGGTGCAGTCTTCGCCCGCCTTTGGTGGCCTCCCTTCTGAAGATCCTAACCTGCATCTCTCTAACTTCATGGAACTTTGTGAAACTTTTAAAGTTAATGGAGTTAGTGATGATGCCATTCGACTGAGACTGTTCCCATTCTCTCTCAGAGAACGAGCCAAGAGTTGGCTAAACTCCTTGCCACCAAACTCTATTACCACCTGGAATGATCTGGCAACGAAATTTTTGTCAAAGTTCTTTCCTCCAGCCAAGTCTGCAAAGCTGAGAGGAGAAATCAATAACTTTTGCCAACAAGACAATGAATCTCTCCATGAGGCTTGGGAGAGGTTTAAAGATCTAATCAGAAAGTGCCCTCATCATGGTATAGAGAAGTGGATGCTGGTCCACAATTTCTACAATAGGTTGGTAGGAAACACTAGAACTCTAATAGATGCAGCAGCTGGTGGAGCCTTTATGAGAAAAAGTGCTAATGAGGCGTATGATCTATTGGAAGAGATGGCTCTAAATAATCAGCAGTGGCCAACTGAAAGAAGCCAATCAAAGAGGGTAGTTGGTGTGTTAGAGGTGGATGCCATCACAAAGTTGACAGCTCAGGTTGAGGCATTGACAAAGATAATTGCAGGGCAAGCTAAACAAGCACAAGTTGTGTGTGAGTTATGTGGGGGAAGCCATCACTTTTCAGAGTGTCAAGCAGATGTGGATGATTTGCCAATGGATGAAGCTAAAGCCATTGGAAACTATTCACAGAACAACAACAACAATTATGGGTTCAACCAGGGTAATAACCGAAGAAACGGTGGGTTCTATCAGCAACGAAATCAGAACCAGAATCAGAATCAACAGTTTAATCAGCAACAAACCTCTGGTGGAAATTCTAGTTTGCAAACAGATTTATTGCTTCAATTCATGACTGAAACTAGATCTTCAATCAAAGACCTGCAGACACAGATGGGCCAACTAGCAACGCAAGTAGCAACTCGTCCTCAAGGGAATTTGCCTAGCACAACTGAAGTAAACCCCAAAGAAAACTGCAAAGCAATTACCCTTAGAAGCGGTAAAAATTATGATGGTCCTGAAATGCCACAACTAGTGAATGGAGAAAAGGAGAATGAAGCTCAACCAATGTCAACCCCAACACCCACTTCAACGAAGGCTACTGATAGTCCAACACAACCACAACAGTCTCCACCAATTAATAGTGATCACCATGTGAAAATACCTTACCCTCAAAGGCTTAGAAAGTCAAGCTTAGACAAGCAGTTCACCAAATTCCTAGAAGTTTTCAAAAGGCTTCACATTAACATTCCCTTTGCTGAAGCTTTAGAGCAGATGCCAAGTTATGTGAAGTTTATGAAGGAAATCCTGTCAAAGAAGAGAAAGATGGAGGATTATGAGACAGTGGCTCTAACTGAAGAGTGCGGCGCCATCCTACAAAAGAAACTCCCTCCTAAACTCAGAGATCCAGGGAGTTTCACTATTCCTTGTACTATTGGGAGAATTGAGGGAATAAATGCACTTTGTGACTTGGGAGCCAGCATTAACTTGATGCCTCTATCGGTGTTTAAAAGATTGCAGCTGGGTAAAGCAAAGCCAACAACAGTAACTCTCCAATTGGCGGACCGATCACTAGCCCATCCTAGAGGAGTCATTGAGGATGTGTTAGTTAAGGTTGACAAGTTCATCTTTCCAGCTGACTTCATCGTTTTGGATATGGAAGAAGATAGCAATGTCCCAATCATTCTTGGGAGACCATTCTTGGCAACTGGCCAAGCCTTGATCGATGTTCAGAAGGGTGAATTAAAGCTGAGAGTCCAAGGAGAAGAAGTGGTCTTTAATGTGCTAAAGGCTATGACGTACCCAAAGGCAAGTGATAACTGTTTCTTCATTGACTTGATTGATGAAATGGTGGGTGAGAAAAAGCTGCTAGATGATCCTCTTGAACTAAGTCTAACTGAAGATGAATTGACGGAGCAAGAGGGACAAGAGGTCATGGGTTATGTGAATTGGCTTGATTCCTATGGGCCCTTGAACTGAAGATATTTTGAGGAATTTGGAGCAGTTCCAAAAGAGCTAAAGCCATCTACTGAAAAGCCTCCAGAACTTGAATTGAAGGTGCTTCCTAGTCACTTGAGGTATGAATTTTTGGGTCAAGATAAAAAGCTGCCAGTTATTGTTTCAGCTTCTCTGTCTGATGTGGAAACTGATAGACTTCTGAGGGTACTCCGAGCTCATAATAAGGCCATCGCTTGGACACTAGGTGATGTCAAAGGAATCAGTCCTTCAACAGTGATGCATCGAATTCTCATGGAAGACAATGCCAAACCAACAATTGATGCTCAACGAAGACTCAATCCACCCATGAAAGAAGTTGTCAGAAAAGAAGTAGTTAAGTGGTTGGATGCTGGAGTTGCTTATCCTATTTCAGATAGTAAGTGGATTAGCCCGGTGCAAGTGGTCCCAAAGAAAGGTGGAATGACGGTGATCAAGAATGAAAAGAATGAGTTGATTCCTACAAGAACAGTCACTGGTTGGAGGATCTGCATCGATTACAGGAAACTCAACAAAGCAACACGAAAAGATCACTTCCCTTTGCCCTTCATTGATCAAATGCTAGACAGATTGGCGGGGCAAGAATATTACTGTTTTCTTGATGGATATTCTGGATACCACCAGATAGCTATAGCACCTGAAGATCAGGAGAAGACTACTTTCACATGTCGCTACGGTACCTTTGCTTTCAGAAGAATGCCCTTCGGCTTGTGCAACGCCCCTGCTACTTTTCAAAGGTGTATGATGGCTATCTTTTCAGATTTGATTGAATCTTGTATTGAAATCTTTATGGATGATTTCTCAGTTTTTGGTTCTTCATTCGATCATTGTTTGGAAAATTTGGAAAAAGTGCTAACAAGGTGCGAGAAGTCTAACTTGGTGTTAAACTGGGAGAAGTGCCACTTTATGGTAACAGAAGGAATTGTTCTTGGGCACAAAATTTCAAAGGCAGGAATTGAGGTGGATAAGGCTAAAGTCTCAACAATAGAAAATTTGCCACCTCCAGTTTCTGTAAAAGGAGTGAGGAGTTTCCTAGGACATGCTGGCTTCTACCGCAGATTTATCAAGGACTTCTCCAAAATCTCAAAACCTTTATCTAGCTTACTTGTCAATGGTGTTCCATTTGAGTTTGGAGAAGATTGTTTAAAAGCTTTCAAGATTTTAAAGGAGAGATTGATTACAGCACCGATAGTAACCTCACCAAATTGGGAATTGCCGTTTGAGTTGATGTGCGACGCAAGTGACTGCCATTGGAGCGGTCTTGGGTCAAAGAGTTGACAGAGTATTCCACACAATCTACTATGCTAGTAGAACTCTGAATGATGCTCAATTAAATTACGCCACTACAGAGAAAGAAATGCTGGCAATAGTGTTTGCTTGTGACAAATTTCGACCCTACCTGATTGGAAATAAGGTAATTGTCTACACAGATCATTCAGCAATCAAATACCTTATGACCAAGAAGGATGCAAAACCAAGACTGATTTGGTGGGTACTTCTACTTCAAGAGTTTGACTTAGAGATAAAAGATAAAAAGGGCACCGAAAACCTGGTAGCAGACCACTTGTCAAGATTAGAGCTGGAAGAGAGTCAGAATACAAAGGAGGTACAGATAAATGAACAATTTCCTGATGAACAACTCTTTAGTGTGAGGGAAAACCTGATGGTACCGTGGTACACTGACTATGTTAATTTCTTGGCTGCAAAAATAACTCCTCCCGAGCTTTCGCGTCAACAATTGAAGAAATTATTTTCTGAGGTGAAACATTACTATTGGGAAGAGCCAATCCTCTACAAGCACTGCGCTGATCAGATAATTAGGAGATGTGTGCCTGAAGAGGAGATGTATTCTATCCTAAATCATTGTCATGCTTTACCATGTGGAGGACATTTTAGTGGAAATAGAACAGCTGCAAACGTGTTGCAAAGTGGATTCTTTTGGCCAACGCTATTCAAGGATGCTACTACCTTTGTAAAGGCATGTGATCGTTGTCAACGAACAGGTAATATCTCAAGAAGAAACGAGATGCCTTTAACAGGAATTTTAGAAGTTGAATTGTTTGATGTGAGGGGAATAGACTTCACGGGTCCTTTTCCTTCATCCTTTAGCAATCAGTACATTCTTTTGGCTTTTGATTATGTGTCTAAATGGGTCGAAGCTGCAGCTACACCTCAAAATGATGGTAAGACAGTTCTCCGCTTCCTACAAAAGAACATCTTTACTCGGTTTGGTACTCCTCGAGCAATAGTAAGCGATGAAGGGAGTCACTTCTGTAACAAGCAGTTTGAAGCACTTCTTTCAAGATATGGTGTCCGACATCGAACTGCTTTACCATACCATCCCCAAAGTAATGGCCAAGCTGAAATTTCTAATCGGGAGATTAAGATGATTCTAGAGAAAACAGTGCAAAGATCAAGGAAAGATTGGTCAAGAAAATTAGATGATGCATTGTGGGCATACAGAACTGCTTTCAAAACACCGATTGGCATGTCCCCATATCGGTTGGTATTTGGAAAGGCTTGTCATCTACCGGTGGAGTTAGAGCATAAAGCTTTTTGGGCCATGAAGACTCTTAACATGGAACTAAAAGTCATAGGAGAAAAGATCACAAGTGAATGAGCTAGAGGAGTTTCGAAACGAAGCCTATGAAAACGCAAAAATATACAAGGAGAGAACTAAGAAGTGGCACGATCAAGGTCTAGTACGGAAGGAGTTTCAACCAGGGCAGCAAGTGTTACTCTTTAATTCAAGGCTGAAACTGTTTCCTGGAAAGTTGAAGTCAAGGTGGTCATGACCATTCACGGTGGTCAAGGTGTTTCCTTATGGAGCGGTGGAGTTAAAAGGTGAAAGTCCAGCAACTTTCAAAGTTAATGGACAGCGTTTAAAGCTCTACTTGGGAGGTCAATTTGACCAAGCCAAGTCCGTCATGATCCTGGCGCCACTTTGAAGTACAAGGCTCAGCGTCCAGCTGTATGACGATAAAGACAGCGCTCTTGGGAGGCAACCCAAGTATTTTTCGTTAATTTTTTTTAGACTTTTGATTATGTTTTAGTATGCTTTAGTATTGTTAGTATTTTTAATTTTTAGATTAGTACCAGACATTATTTTTTTTTAATTGAATCGTGAAAAGCGTGAAAAAAAAATATAAAAATTTTTCGACCTGGAGCCCAGTGGTCGCGACTAGCCTTTGGCCAAGTTGCGACCTATTTTCCAAGTCGCGACTGGGGTCGCGACTTCCTGATTTTCCAGAGAGGCATAAAATTTGATCGTCAGCTAGTCGCGACTAGCCCTAGGCCAAGTCGCGACTTGCTCACGAAAATTTCTATAAATTCAAACTTTCCCCCTCATTCAACCCTACACCAAAAATTTCAAATTTCAAATCCTCTCAGCCGAACCCTACCCTTTTCCATCTCAAAAATTCAATTTTTCACCTCCAATCTTCAATCTTTTCATCTTTTCTCAAATTTCTTAAACCCAATCTATTCAAAAACCCAATTTCACTCAACAATCTACACATATCATCAAAACCCATACCAAAAATAACCCATAATAGCCCAAATCCGAAAATCACCATTGTCTTCAACTTCAACCTCAAGCTTTCAAGAACATTCAACAATGGAGGTGGAGTAAAGCTTTTTCGGGTTTGTAAGTATCACTTTCTTCAATCTTTAAAGAATTTGATTAACTTTTTCTAGATTTTGAGTGATATAAATGTGTGTTGTGCAAAAATATTGTTGATATTGGGTTTGTCATTATTGTATTGTGGTATTGAGTTTTTGGGAATATTGTTTGAGTGAATTTTTTATTTTTGGGATAGAGAAAAATTAAGGGAGAGTGCTGCCCAATTTTTTTTTTTTTAAAAAAAAGTTTCAGAATATATAAAAAAAAAGAAAAAAAAAATTCGAAAAAAAAGGGCAAAGAAAAAAAAATGGCACCAAAGAGGACTAGGAATGTAGAGGAGGGTTCGTCTTCAAACCCACCACCAACGGGTTTTGATAGGACCCGCTTTGGAAACATTGAGGCCCACAATCGCTTCGTGAGGTTAAAGAATAGGGCTTATATTGAAGATCGGGGTATTGAATTCCCGGAAAATCCCTTGAGGCGCCAACCTCGATTTGAAACAATCAGAGCTCAAATAGAAAGAATGAAGTGGGGGAGCTTTGTAGATACTCGGGGTCGGGCAAATGTTACTATGGCTTGTGAATTCCTTGCGAATTGGCCCGACCGCCGGAATGGGGAAGTTAAGGTGCGTGGAAAGAAAGTTCCCGCTACTGCTGATGCATTTAATGTGATGTTCTCTGTCCAAGATTACACTAGGGAAGAACAACGCCTCCGAATTATTGAGGAGGAAGAGCAGTTTGATATGGTGGATGTGGCGGAGACAGTGGGATTTCCTGGGTTGAGGTTCCATGACATTGATGGCACCGAGGGGTCGCCAAATATTCTATACCGGTGTGAGCTGAACCCGGTGGCAAAAACATGGCTGTACTTTGTGAGTGCTCGGTTAGTGCCCAACAAGCATTTTTCCGATGTCCAGATGGATCGCCTGAAATATGTGTACCCCATAATGAAGGGGTACAACATTAACATTGGACAAGTCATAAGGCAAAGCATTGAGCAGATCGTGCAAGGAGCCACGAGAGGTGGTTTTGGTTTGGCAGGAGTTATCACAGAACTCTGCGGGGCATATGAAGTTCCCCAGTTAGAGTATAACAACACGGTGTTGCCACTTCGCAAGATGGACATCGCCTTTGTCAACAGGCTGAAAGAGCCACATCCCTATGGCCAACCACCACCTGATGCACCGCAAGGGCATAGGCGGCAACACGAGCCTAGTGTTGAAGAAGAAGAGGAGCAACCACTACAATTGCCTGGGCCCATCGATCCTACAACACAATACACTCATGCACAACTGAGTTATATAATTCAGCAGAACAACCACATGCAACAATACATGGTGCAGAGGAGTATCTATGATGAGGGACAAGTTCAGCAACTCAACTCTCTTATCAACAGAATGAATATTGGGATTGATGACCCGAACTATTTAGCACAACCTCCTCGGTTCTATCCCTATGACCAGCCGCCACCACCCAACCCTTTCTGAAAGGGTCTCAGGTAAGTTTCTTCTCTCTGCATAGTACTGTATACATTGGGGACAATGTAATATTTAGTTTGGGGGGAGAGACTTAAAAATTTTAAATTCTGCACTTTAATTTCTGCATTTTAATTTTCTGTTTTAGTTTTAGTTAAGGAATTGCAATAAGCTTGATGATCGTTAATACTGCTGATAAGTGTGATGTGATCTGAAATTGCAAAATAACTGTGTGCTTGATTCTGTTAACTCTTTGGATTAGTTTGGATGCTTAGAAACCTGTGTTTAATTGTAAATACTCAATCTGTGAAAATTGTTATAACTGTTTTACTATGGTTTGTGGTAAGATTAACAGGATAGCTTAGAACTTGCATGTTTATTCTTTTGAGGCGAAATCCTTGATAGTGTTCAATTAGAACATGACTTAGGCATTTGTTGGATAGTTTAAGCCTTTCAAGCCTACCATAATAATGTGTATCCCTAGTTAACCTTTTGAGCCTAAACCTGTTATGTTTTTCACCCATTGATTTGAAAATTTTTGCAACCACACTATTAATTATTCTTCTTCACCATGTTATCCATGATATCATAAGCTACATGATTAGTTTGGGGGAGGAGAAACATTTAGTGCGAGGAAATAGTGAGAGGGAGAAAAACTTGTAAGATTGAGAAGAAAAAAAAATTTTGTAATTCAATGTCACTGAAAAAAAAAGAATATGAGAAAAAGAAAAAGAAACACAATGAAAAAGTAAAAATATGTGTTTAAAAAAAAAATATATGATTTCAGTGATGTTGGAAAATAGTAGAGATGTCTTCTATCAATCTTGGTAAATTTGGGAACAGTATGGGGTTTTATAAAAAGAGAAGTAAAAAGCTTGTGGGTTCTGTTTGTGTGCTTATGATATCTTGAGCCAAAATTGTCTTTTGCCTATCCCTGAATATCTGAGCCATACTACCTAAGCCTTGAAAAGACCTAATGATTCCGAAGAACACTGTCAACATTAGTGGAGAAAGGTAAGCATGCAAGCTTATGAGTTATCGGATTGTGGAATTAATGGAAAGAGTAAAACTTTTATAACAATGTTTCACATTTGAGTAAATTGTTGCAGTTGTACATAGTGTTATTTATGGAGCATCCGAGTTAATTGTTAGAGTTAGTAGGATCAAAATTCTAGTTTATGCAAGTAGAAAACAGAGCATGAGTCAACAGCATAGTAATTATCTGATAGCGTAGTTAGTTTTTTTTATCTTACTCGGGGGCGAGTAAGAATCTAGTTTGGGGAATTTTGTTAGGTTATAATTAGCCTATGTCTCGGGTCTTTAAAGTTAGCATTATCTCGTCTATTGGTGTCTTTTGGAGCAGTTTTACGCTTGATTTTCATTATTTCAGGTTCCCGGAGTGTTAAAGTTCAAATTCAGTCAAATGGCGAAAAACTGGGATAAACTGGAAAAAATTGGAAAAATTCGTCTCCAGAAGCTACAGTAGTCGCGACTTCCATTGAGCCAGGTCGCGACCCTTTTTCCTGGTCGCGACCCTGGTCGCGACTTTGAGGTTTGGCAGAACCTTCGATTTTCGAGGTTTGCCTGTAGTCGCGACCAGCTTAAATGCTAGTCGCGACTAGGTACGGAAATCGCAGATTTGACCTAATTTTGATTTTTCTCTCAATTGGAGGCACACCACTCATCCCTATATAAGGAATACGACATTGAAGGTCAGGAGCAAGCAAAAACAGACCTAATAGTGGAGGCAAGTGGAGAGGAAGCTATCTTGAAGACCCGGAGCGATACCACCTTCTAGTTTCTTTCTTTTACCCTTTTAATTCTTCTTTATGTTTGTTTTAATTTCTGAATTAATCATGGATGTTTTTAGAGTTATTATGAACTAAATTTCCCAATAAGGGAGGATGATGATTGTTGTTTAAGTTTATGCCTAGTTAATAAATAATTGTCATTCCTTCATCTTGTGTGTGAATACTATCTTTATTTGTGTTTAATTCCATGTGCAAGCTTGATCACCTTTTACATGTTTAATGATCTCAATTCGAAATCTGAAAAGTGAGAATTGAGAATGCTAAAATTTGGATAGTCTAGGTTTTGATGTAAAACGAAAGTATTTACATAGCCTCAGTGACTAATAGATTATTGCTTAATGCTGATTTTGTGTTGATTTAATTAAGAAGTTAATTAGAGAACATATTATTTAAAACCTAAAAGATCTGAAAAGAGTTAGGTTAATTTATAATCTGTCATTCACATTGAGATAAGGATAGCAATTAGGTATTAACATTGGTAGCTTATCAACAGGATTCACCTCCCTAATCTCTCATCTTGATTAATCTTCGTTTATTTTCTCTTTAATTTTTTGAGTTATTTACTTTCAAATTGCAAACTTATTATTTTACCAAATAGAATCATAAGTATAGTTCAGTAGTACTTAATCCAATTCCCTGTGGTTCGACCTCACTTGCGTGAGATACTACTTGATTGCGTACACTTGCGTAATAATCATAAAATTCGTAACACATCCCTCAATGTATTTTATCCTTAAAATACTTATCTTCCTATAAATGATATTTCAGTAAACTAATATCATTACTGAAATAAGAGCTCTTTTATTAAGCCAAGCTCGAAGGAAATTATCATTCCACTTCTATGTCCAAATAGAAGCTATAGATTTCATATCTATGATTAGCGCTATTAGTCAATTGTACTATCATGTTCCCAAGATGTATGTGTAACCTAAACCAATTGGTAGGCTTTGACGAACAACTTTAAGAACAAAAGTAACACTCTTGAGATCGAACCTAACCATATCAAGATTAAGATCTTTTGATTTAAGATCAACTAGTGATATTGACTTAGAAAGGTACAATGGTAAGATTACAATATCTTTACCAAGATTAATATCGGTCCCGATCCAATGTATACTCTATATATCCGATACTAGCATACTTTGCCAATGTCCTGGAAAGAACATAACACTTATCTAAGGTGTAAGTAAGCTTTATCGCTGAATATCACATTAGTGTAAATTCAGTGCACTGATGAATCATGGGACATTATCTTTTGAAGCATATAATCACAATTATGTTTCACTGTGTTGACATCACTGTAATTATGAATAACTATATGTTCCGAATTTAACAAAAATTGTATATAAAACCTTAAACATGAAAAGTACATGTAAACATAAATGATTTCTAATCTTCTATTGATAACAAATAAGATTATATTGAAATGGCTTTTATTTAGGGCATAAAATCCCAACAGTCTCTATCTTATTTGTAGTTTGGAATTTGGAGGTCTTTATCGTCTCTCCGGCTTTTGCAGGAGAGGCCTTACTTGTCCCCTAGTGCCATAGCAATAGAGGAGGTCATGTTCATCCCCTATGATGCCATAACAATAGAGGAGGTCTTCTTGGCAAGTGATAACGAAGCGTTATAACACTCTCGGGCACTTCCTTGATTTCTAAAGAGACAACCGATACCAGCCGTTGTATGGAATTTTATGGACAAATAATACACTAAAGAGATGGCTCGAAGTTCATATAGAGCAAGCCTTCCGAGCATCACATTGTATAGAGACTTCACATCCACCACTATGAACATGGCCATGATGGTGGTCTAAATTGGGGCAGTGCTGATGTTGAGTGGCAGTTTAATCTTGCCACATGGAGCGTTGTTCGCTCCACTGAAACCATACATAAGCTGCTCGCATGGTTGCAGATTTTTTAAGGTCAAACCCATTATGATTAGGGCTTACTTGAACAGGATGTTTGATGATGCACCATCATCGATCATCACCCTGGCCACCATCATATTATCTATTTGAACCTCAACAACTAAAAGATCGTTGTAAGGGTAGCTGACATGATATAAGTCCGATTCTTTGAGAGTGATAGGTTCACATCCGTAGCGTTGAGACTTTGGAGGGTGTTCTACCACCTCCAAGACTTCGGCTCTTGGTTCATGTTGGAGTGATCTTGAATACCTTTCTAAGGCCTTCCTTGAATTTATAGCTATGTGAGGGCCTCCAATCCCAATTTCTAGCCTACCTGCAATTAGCACAGGCTGAAGAGGTGCATCGCCCCCAACTGGAGCTTCAAGTCGTACATACCGCTGAAGAGCAACATGCTTTTGTCTGATGAGAAATTCTATCTTGTCTTGCAACTGATTACACTCATTAGCATCATGACCATAATTATTGTGGTAGCAACAAATTTTTTCATGTCCCTCTTCTCTGACTCATTGAAGGGAAGAGGTTTGCGATATGACACTGTTGATTGTGTAGTTGTATAGATCTCCTCTCTTGGAGCCTAGAGAATGGATTAGGTGGTGAAACAAGGCTCATATTCTCGAGTTACTTTGTTTGCCACCATTGTTGGCTCTTTTTCCTATGTTGAACCTCCTTTTTTCCCATTGCTCTAGGCCTCAGTAACAGGGGCTTCAGAGTCTGGTGACTTTTTCTTGCCACCCTTTGAGCTCTTGGCTCGGGTGACGGCTTCTTCAAGTTTGATAAAGTCATCTTCTCTATCTAAGAAGTCATTCATTTTGTATACCACCTTGAGACGAAAGTCAAACCATAGAGGACTCATCTCTTTGAGCCTAGCTACGAGTGTCATAACCTTTGCGTCCTTGCTAAGTCTTTTGGTCTCAACGACTTCCTCTAAGAACTGTTGGATGTAGTCCTTGAGGGGCTCGTCTTCTTGGTGCTTGACATCCACCAAATCATTAGGCTCAATCTGGCATTGTCGAAAAGGAGTGAACTGGTTGCCAAAAGCATCTACTAGATCTTCCCATGAGTCGATTGATCCAAGAGAGAGCTTAAGGTACCACCATTGGGCTAGACCTGTTAGTGTGGCAGGGAAAATTCTGCACCTAACATCGTCTCTCACACCTTACAGATTGGTCTGCACTTCAATGTAGTGGATGCGAGCCTAAGAGGCACAAGCACGACTAGACACGAAAAAAATATGGGCCTGGACACGACACGACATAAAAATATGGGCTTAAGCACGATATGGTACGAAAATATAGTCTTAAGCACGACATGTCATGACAAGTCTAAAAGGCATGACACGTAAGCAAGAATAATCTATTATGAAAGCACACCATGTTAAAAATCATATATTTAATAATAAAAATAATAATAATTTAAATATTTATTAGTAAATATTCAAATTTTAATACTTTTGATGATCTCCTTGTGTAATTTTATGTGAAAAATTATATAAAAATAATTGAAACTATAAAAAAATACATAAATTTAGTAATTATCTCATTGATTATGTATATAAAATGAGGAAAAATAGAATACTAATTTGAGCTCATATAAGAAAATAGGTCAGTCCGAGCACAACACAAGTCTAAGCACAACATGACACGATTTGTATTTTTTAATAATACGGCACGATACGATTTGTATTTTTTATAACACGGTACGATACGATTGTATATTTTTATGGCACGACACGGTACAATTCGACTCATATTTATGGCACGACATATATTTACATCACTAATTGAGATTTTTGATATAATTTTAACAAAATAAATAAGTAAGATATGCACTAAAGATATATAATGATGTTTCTTAGTTAGAAAAAATTTGTTCTTATATAATATTAATGTATTGTTTAACTCTCAATAATAAAATTAAGGGAAGTTCTATTTGCTTGCACCCCATAAAATGATAAATACACCTTATTATTAAAAAAATATAAACTTAAAATAATTTTTAAAAATTACTCTTAATATATTTTTTAATTTTTTTCCTCACATTATTTTATGTTAATTTTAATACTTATTTTGATTTCATCTTCATAAATTTTTCTAACTCATGTATATATATTTTTTTATTTTTTTCTAAAAAAGTTTTAAATAATTTTTTATTTTAATTTTTTTGTCATATTATTGAAAATATAATTTGTTTTTGTTTAATAGGTTTATTTTTTAAGAATATAAATTAGGAAAAAAAAAAAAAGTTAAAAAAGCTTAGGGGAATTATCCCATATACTGTTTTTTTAACCTTTTTTTTTCAAATTTACGGTTTGTGTTTCTAAAGTGGTTGCAGCGCTAGTTGCAATAGGGGTTTCTATACGATTTTTTGTTGCGATTTAGGTTGCAGTGCTAGTTACAATAGGGGTTTCTATATAGAATTCCGTAAAAATGCAAAAAAAAAATGTTTAGAAGTGTAAAAATGAAATTAAGTTGTCTTTGAATAAGTCCGAGTCTGGGTCCGGGTCCGGGTCCGAGTCTGGGTCCGGGTCCGGGTCCGAGTCTAGTTCCCAAGAGATCCGAGTCTTGAATTAATTTTTTTTTTCAAAATAAATTGAAATCGAGTCGGATCAGATCCGATCTAGAAAAAAATTAGGCAGGGCGAAGCGGATCTGATCCGAGATCCGATAAGTATCCGAATGTTTCAGATTAGAGGTGATCCGTCGGGTCGGAGCTCCAATCCGCTCCAACTAAATGGATCTTTATATAAAATAAAAATTATTAAAATAAGGTGTGTTTAAAATTTTTTAAGTGTATATAAAATTTTCTTACAATTAATTATTATATATATGGGTATGCTTTTAATGGGTATTACCCATGTATGGGTATTTTATTCTTGACCATTAGATCAAATATCTAATGGTTGATATTTATAATCATTAATTAAATATTAAAAAATTAATATTTCCTATTTTGTTATTCTTTATATTCCTAAAATAGATAAAACTATTAATAGAAATAAAAAATTTATAAATGGAATTGTTATTTAAAAAATAAAACACACTAAAAAAATTAACAAACTATTTTTTTTAATAAAAATCATTTTAAAGATTAAAAAGAAAAAAAGTGTATATTTATCTTTTTATAAATTTTTTTCATACTAGAATTCTAATTTGTATTACTGAAAATAAAAAAAAAATAATAATTTTAAGCTTTAAACTGTAATATACATAAAATGTATAAGATTTTTTGTTTTAAACCTAAAATCTTTAATTTTATAATAATTAAGAATTATTTATATGTTTTTATTTTTTTAAAAAAATACTTGAGCTTACCAAATCTATAAGAACAAAACCAATGAAGAAAATTTAAAAAAAATGAAGGAAGAAAAAAGTGTCATAAACATTATTGAATAATGGCAATTGCCAACACAAGAATTTCAGCACAAAAAATTATATTTGACCGTTAGACAAGATTATCATCTTCCAATCCTAAAAATATAAATAATGAACAACACCTCATTAGTTATTCTAGGAGAATGATTCATGGTAATATCAAAAAAATTATTGGATAATAATAATATTTTTCTAACAAAGATAGCCTAAGTAAGAACTAAGAAGTATTGTAGCGTTTTATTTTTAAGAATATGAATAATATTAAGACAATTGGATTCCACAATCAATCTCCTATTCTTCTAATAAAAAAAAACACATTAATATACATGTAAATGATTTTTAGTTTTACAATAATAAATTATTAATAAACTCATAATTTCATAAAATAATAAAGTAGTAATTTTAATTAATTTTTAAAAATAATTTATAATTTTTTTAAAATTATTAGTTGTAATTATTATTTTCAATTTTATAAAAAATAAATATAATTTTTTTAAAGAAAATAATTATTAGTTATTAGATTATTAACTTATTAATATTTTTTTAGTACCCAATGGCTATTAGTGTTATATATATATATATATATATATATATATATATTAAAAATAAAAAAGCAAATGTCGTTAAAATATTTGAAGGAGACTAAAATAAAAATAACGTAAGACACGTCTAGAAGTTTGTCGAGTTGTGCTGTGGTGTGGTGAGCGTCCAACTCAGACTCAACCGCCTCAATTGGCTCACGTGCGGGGATCCATCCCGAAGTCTCTCATTTCATCCAAAAACAGAAACTCAAACTCCTCTTCATATTAATCCCCCTTTCGACTCCTCTTCGACACGTAACTAACTCCTTAAAAAAGACTCTTTAATTCTCCTCTTTTTCCCTTACTTTCCCGCAAAGAATCCCGACAGCCAAACGCATTCTCTCGTTCATTGTGGTTTTCTCATTCTTTCTTGTTTTCTCTAACAACAACAACAACAACGATGTGGGCTCAACCGTACCGGAAGACTGATGTCGAGGCCGGCGGGAGTAGGCCTCTTTACCCGATGATGTTGGAGAGCCCTGAACTCCGCTGGTCTTTTATTCGCAAGATTTATTCCATCATTACCATCCAATTGCTTGCTACCATCGCCGTTGCCGCCACCGTTGTCTCCGTTCATCCGATTTCCCATTTCTTTGTCAGCACTGGGGCTGGCTTAGCTCTTTACATCGTCCTAATAATCACTCCCTTCATCGGTATGTAATTAATTAAAGCAAAGAACATAATTCTTTTTTGGTTATGTGTTGATTGAATTTTAATTTGGGTGTTTCTGTTGTTTCAGTTTTGTGCCCTTTGTATTATTACTACCAGAAGCATCCGGTGAATTATCTTCTACTTGGGGTTTTCACTATTTCTCTTGCATTTTCGGTTGGTCTGACCTGCGCTTTTACCAGCGGTAAGATTTTTCTTTTTTTTTTTCTTGATTAAAAATTGAGTCTTTGTTTTTTTAAAAGATTGCTACTTTCTTCTTCTAAAAGATAGCCTTGTTGAAAGGATCAGATAAAATATAGGAGATATGGGTTGATGCTTACATTATATTTAAGGGGCCCTACATTTAAAGTCACTTAATTTGTTTTCTTTGAATCGGCACTTTTGTTAATCATTAGGTTGTTTTGATAGTGCCTTGGTTCTTGAATAAGATCCCCCTTTGATGTTAAACGTGACTAGGTTGGCTATGGCTGATAACATTACTCAAATGGAATATCTTACGGCTTGTTCAAATAACCAAAATTTGATTACTCGCCTTCTTATGGATCATGCATTATTGTCTTTCTTTTTTAATGAGATATTACGGGGAAAGGAAATGTGTAAAGGATATAATTTAATTTGGAGAAATATTAAAGGGCAGTGTGCCTAGCACCCTCTAAATATTGGGTCTCATGTAATATAATTTAACAACTATTATAGAGTATCAGCTAAGAGTTGTCTATGCAAGTCCCTTATATCAATGCACATTATTTTGCGTTTAATAAGTATGAGAAATAAGATTTAAAACACAAACAATGGAAGGAATCCTTTGAAAAAAATTTAATTTGTCTTTTCACAATTATTTTTCTAGTTTTAATCATCTGACACAATGAATTATGGTATTTTCAATTTGAGACAGGCAAGGTAATTTTGGAGTCTGTAATTCTAACCACTGTTGTAGTAGTTAGTCTCACACTCTACACATTTTGGGCTGCAAGGAGAGGTCATGACTTCAACTTCCTTGGACCCTTTTTGTTTGGAGCCATGATGGTTCTTATGGTGTTTGCTTTTATTCAGGTATGTTAAGCCTCCAAACTCATTTTCTTGTTTAGGCTCAAATTTATGGCATATGGGTTTCTAAATACAGGATTTTTTTGCTAATAACAGATTCTCTTTCCGCTGGGCAAGATCTCAGTTATGATATATGGGTGCCTGGCTTCAATCATATTCTGTGGATACATTATATACGACACAGACAACTTGATTAAACGCTATACTTATGATGAATACATTTGGGCTGCGGTTTCCTTGTACTTGGATATTATTAACCTCTTCCTCTCACTGCTGACTATTTTCAGAGCAGCTGATAGCTGAGCAGACAAATCCTTTTGCTCCTTTTTTTCCTTGTAACCCCTTCTTTGGTATAAACCAATTCTTCACGACATTGTTTCTTTTTTCCATGTAGACTATTATATTGAAGCAAATATACTTGTATCTTAATGGTATGTACATAGAAACAAGATCTAATTGTGTTGAAACTATTGTCGGATTATCTACTATAGATCACTGTCACTTGATGAAAATGTCTTTATTTTTGGGTTTCTTTGGATCAATACTTGCCTAGGGTTTAGACCATAGTTCTGCAAACTAAGAAAATGTAACCACTTTGAGATCAGTCTGAGCAAAGGTTCATAGTAAAATGAATATGACATTCCTTATATTTAAATTGAGAAATTCTGGTGAAATGATCAGTCGAACAATACAATTTATACTTGGCTAAACTCTAGGCTTAATCTTCAATTTAAATCTGACTCGTTTTTCAACTAATTTCGATAATGTATATAGCTCTGGCAGGCCCTGCAATATCTCCATCATTGACCATTTGATGTCTTAATATCCTATTTACACAGAGGCAGTAATGGAATTGATCGAAGTCAACAATTAGAACATGAAACTAGTCTAACTCTTAGTCTTAAAAGCTATCTAGAAGATCAAATATTTGTTGTTTTAACGCAAATAGGACATTTTGTTCAACGATTACTCTTTCCCTCGGCAACAATGGAAAGCAGCTTGGAGACCCCTTGAGTCCAGAGTTCATAGTCACTCTGAGTCTTGCACTCGAACTCCACAAGCCCACGTGCCTCTGTTTTCAATCCAAAGTAACGACGCTGATCCGCACCATCGAACAAATGTCGTCCTGGCCAAGCCGGCATGTCCTTACAAACTTCCAGCACAACATCTACAAAGATTTACAAGGCAATAAGGTGTCATGACAAAATGTTTCAACCTTAGATGCTTCAAAAAATAACAGCCAAGCCAACTACTTACTCTTTTTCTTCTTGGTGAATGTCCCACCTACGTGCTTGCTTTTCATTTTCAGCATCACCTACAAAAAGGGGTTTAATCAAACAGAACAATGTGTTTTATGAACTATTAGATAAGCCAAAATGGATGATGAATGTCTCACTTACTTGCCCAGATCGATGAATGTAAACAGAGACTATTTTCCAGTGAAGATCACCTGTGATAAAGACCAGTTTGCATTAGAGATATCATTCCTGTGTGGTTTTGAAGGGTTACAAGAGGTTACAAACACAAATCATTATGTTACCTTTTCTTGTTCGTTTGAGTAGCTCAGTCCCCCTAGCTAGAAGATCTTGGTTCCAAACAAGTGGCAAATTTTCTGGAGGGCATATCTCTCCACTGATGTTGGCATTAAGTTGATCCGTACTGGCTTTGCCACAAACACCGAGTGCCATTCCCTTCTCAACTGGTATCACTGCCGCAATGTTCCACACTTCCTTCATGGCCCTCGCCTTCAGTGTCGCCGCACCACGTAAAGCTACCACATTAGATAAAGAAAAAAAACCAACAATTTATGGCTTGAATCTTAAAAAAAAACTCTAACAATTGATGTAAAATGCCGAAACCATATGGAATCTTTGTGATTTTTTTTTTATTTTGTACCTCTTTGTATGCAATACAAAATTATTTTACAAATTAGTTAGTTCTTATGTTAATATTTAGTGTCATTGGTGAAGTTGTAACACCAAAATTTTCATAGATTCTACACTAAATTAGTGAAAACAATTATATCAAAATGCTTGGAGAGGGAAAGAAATCAGGTACCAGTGGCTGCTGCAGCTGTGAGAGTTAGGATATCATCAAAAGAGCGGACATTAACAGCAGAGCTAACCACCGAAGCGAGGTGTTCATGGTCAGCTCCAAGAGACTCAGCAGCCTCAGCACATTGTGCGGCTACTAACGTGGCCGCAGACGCCATGGCTGTGTCTGTTTTGGCTGCTTGCTCATTCTTTCTCGTGGAAGATGAAGCTGCTGTGGCAGCGGCAATGGCAGCCACAGCAGCAGCCACACCGGCCACCGAGACTGCAGCGTGGATCTGAGCATTTTGGGCTCTGCTTTCCTCTTTCTTCTTTTCTTTCCTGTCCTTGAGCCACCTCCCTACAGTCTTGGCTCCGCCTGTGGTGGGGGCATTATTGACATTTCCTGCGCTTGTTCGTCCACCATTGAATAGGTGTTGTATGCTGTTGTTTGAACGGAAGAACTGCATAGTACATAAAATTAATGTAAACTAAGTAAGCTCAGTCTACAGAGTAATGAGTAAAGTAAAGTAGTGATGTTTTTAGTGGAGAAACTAGGCCTAGAAACTAGTTTATTTCACTCCATAATTTATGTTTCTTTTCTTTTAATGAATTAACGTTGTCAACATTATTGGAGGAAGGACATCTTTCTTAGGCAAGCATAGCATTCATTATTGTATCAAATGAAATGACAAGACAAGTCAAGCCTGACTAAGGGGATATAAAGTCAATATTAACTGGAATCCATGTTGGTTTTAATGTTGCAGCACTCCTACTGGGGGGTTTAGTATTTGAATGAAAGAAGAACGCTGTTTTGTTTTTTGTGTCAAGAATTTTTATAAAACGAGTAAAGAAAAATATGGGGAACAGAGAGAGACAAACTAGACCTGAGACACTGATTCACTTTGTTTACTTTTTGGATAATAAAGTGTGGTTGGTTGGTGCTTCTTATATTTTATTACTTTATATTTCTACTAGAATTTGAAAAACATAAATAAATAAATAAATAAATTAAACTAGACCTTGACGACGTCGTCATATTCTTCTGAAGGAGATACTGGAGGGCTGTCTGTCTCTGTCAGAGAACCTCCATTCAAGGGTCCACTGCTGTGGGAGAGTCTACCCGATGTTAATGGTGATACTTCCTGTTTAAAAAAACACACACACACAATATGCATTTCAAGCCAAAAAAATAAAACAAGGAGTAAAAGAATTTTGATTCAAAGCTTTGAACTTTTCTTTCTCAGAGCATATACAAGGACTGAAATTTATCATAAATGTTATGAAAAAGGAAAAAGAGAAAGAAAGAAAGAAACCTCTCTCATAGACTGGGACATTATACGGTCGAGGACGAGTTGGGAAGTAACAGAGGAAGCAAAAGAAAACTGGTGTCCGGCCAATATGGGGAGCTCCTCGGATTCTTCTATGACATCTTCAGATATAGATGTATTAGTACAAGAAGAGGAGCTATTGGCAGACTTGGAGGTCATACAAGAAGGGTTACTATGATTGTTATTATTATTGTTGTTGTTTGGTGTCAGCAAGGCTTTCGAGACTTGGAGAGCTGAAGCACTCCATGACCTAGAAAGAAACTCCATTGGAGCTCTTGGACTCTCCGGTAGGTGGGTATTGTATTCCGGCCGGCGAAAGCATTTTAGAGATAAGTTCTCTTCCATGGAAGTAGAGTTGTAGTGAGAGTGAGACTGAGACTGAGAAGAAGCAGCAAAAAGGTGGTGGAATGAAATTGGTTTATTGATATTTATTTATACAGGGTAAGGGGTAAGGTGTAAAGGAGTAAGTAAGGACTGGTCAACTGTTGATAAAGGGGGTTTATCTCTGGCTGTCTGGCTTTGGAGTAATGGCATGTGGGGATGTGTACTACTTTTGCTGTGGCAATAAGAAAAGCTAATTGTGAGTTGTGAGGAGTGACCACAAAGGAAGAGCTTTTATATTAGCTTTCATTAAAAACTCTTAGTTATGACTAATTAGTTATCTTTTGGCTGTCTTATCACAGATTTTTGAGTATTAATGTTAGTGATTTGTACAAAAGAAGAGAATCAAAGATGCTTTTGTTATTTCCCCCGCTGAAGGTGGGGCTGCTGGCCTATATGTTTGGGGTTGTATGGCCTATGTGATCTTAGTATGCGTATCATGTGAATTTGTGATTAATCTCTTTGTTCAAAAAGCGCTTTAGCTAAGATTGTATGGTGTAATTAACTACTTTTTTTAAGAAAAAAAGAAGGGTTTTTTGATTAACACTCTTATCGATTTCTTCTCTTTTTCTGTCTTTTCTTTTTCACTTTTCAGCAAACTATTGTATCGGCTAAGGTCAACAAGGACTGCCTCAATTGCAACGCAACAATGTTGGTGTCACGTTTCAAATCAGCCTGAAATTATCTCAGGCAACTGGCAATGTGCTTTCACATTGTCAATCGTCACAAGCTATAGAGATCAGTTTCGTGTAAACTCTCAATTCAGATGGAAATCTTCTCAGAGGGGATATAAAGCTTAGAAAGGCTATTTATCCATATTACGTCTTCATAAGAGATTATGATTAGCCATATTAATAAAGCTACTCTAGTCTATAAGCTTTTGGATTCAAATTGTTAGATTTTGAAGTTTTCTTTACAATTCAACAAGAATTTCTGGCTCAGTTTTCAAAAGGGGTCCCCAAATACAGAGAAAGATACATAAGAAGTTTTTGGTGGTGGCCTAAGTGATTATGTTCCTAACGAGAAACGAGCCTGAGGTCTTGGCAAGGTCACAGCCGACAGGTTTAGAGGTCCAGACAAATTAAGCTGAGAGCATATTTTATTTTTCCATTACTGTTTTGGGACACAAATCTGCGCACCAGAGAGAGACTTGTGCTAAAATACGCGTGCCTGCACACGTCATCATCTAATCCCTCAGATCTTTCGTCCAATAAACAAATGCTTTTTTCAAAATTTCAGAGCAAAGGGATCAAAGCTGATACAATAAGAGCGACAGCTTTGTTCTTTTTGGATTTTAAGGCATTTGTTTTCTAGCTCATGATTATGGACCATAGAGACAACCTTTATTCCTTTTGCCACATTTTCCCAATGATCATTACCACCTTTCATTTTCTATATCAGTTCAAATTATGTACTTTCTTACTTCCGAGTTATTCAAGCCCTTTGCCATTTACTTTTCTTTCTTTGTTTTTTTTTTTTTCTTTTTCCAAGTGTGAATATGTGATTTTAGGAAGCATGCATTAACAAGAAGGATATTCAGTTGTAATAGAACAACATAAGGTAAGTTTAATATCATCAATATATGGCAGTAAAGGCAAGTTGCACGCTTTGTATGAAGAATGCATAAATGTGATTTGCGAGCATAAAATAATAGTTTATGCATAATGGCATATAAAGTAAAATTCAGAACCATTCAACCATGCCCTCAACCTATAGTATGCCCATTTGCTTTCTTTTGCTCCCTCCATTAAGATAAGAAGGATTCTACCTGTTTTTCTCTTTCCAAAAATTCAAAACTAAAGGGAAAGTGTTAGCTCACATCAACATCAAATGATCCAAAGTAGGATTCTCCCACTTAATGATGATGATTACATCCACAATCCACTTACTTCATTAGATTATCTTTAAGGAAAAGGACTTTACTTACTAATCTTTTTGGGGTTTTCTAGTACCACATTAATTCACAACAGTATTGATCCTCGTTCCCACTGTATATTGTGAATTTTTGTGGAAATCTAAACCTGTAAGCTTAAGTTAAAAGTTAATGAAGGCCTCTAATTGTACTGATGCTTATATCACAGTTCTGAAAAGCATTAGATAAAGCTACAAAAAGAGATAAAAACATCTTCGATGCATTAGTAAAATATATCAGAACTCGGTAAACAGCTTTTGACTAGAACTAAACATTCTTTCCAGACATATTTTAAAATACAAACAGATGATTTCCAACACAAAATAAAGATCATATGAGATTTAGTACCTAATTTCGTGAATCCCATGAGGCAGGCAGAAATTGAATTATATCCTAGTTATATATATAGAGCATAATTAATATTCCAAGGACCTAGATGAATGACAAGATTAGCAATACAGCATCAGCACCAGACACTGAACCAGAGAGCACAGCTATTAAAGCTTTTACTTTATTTATTTACTAGACTAGGTTACTAAACCTTCCTAACCAATCAGCCAAAAGTGAATAAAGATTACTTACTCCACACTTGGAATCCAAGAAATTTATTTCAATAAAAAATAATATTTTCCAAAACTTTTGGTGGGTCATTTCCTGTTGTACAATAGTCGTTTCTTTTCTTCTATGTATGAAGAGACCTACACTAATGGGAAGCAAACAAACAGAGTAACAACAGAAAAATAATAATAAAAGATAATGCTAAATTGCTAATCAGCATGACGAAGAAATTTCCATTATTTCGCCTTGCAATAGCAATTGTTATAGCACAAAAGGCAGTTTTATCTATTAGATTGCAAACCACTGCCACCATAATACTGCCTGGTGGTTTCACGGGAAAATTCAGCAAAAGTCATACCGTCCTTTAACCGAGACGATAGAGGTGGTACAATCTTCTCGATTTCTTCAATTCTCTCACCGAAGCCTTCTTCTTCTTCCTCTTCGGAAGTCAACAGGTTCAGACATCGGTCCTCTAAACTTAAGCACTTCATAGGGTAACCCGAAATGCACAGAACTTTGTCCCATGCTGGCTGTAAGAACACCACAAAAGTTTCTCTGCTCAAATTTTCATACTTTCCAGGTCTTGAAACAGAGTGTAGAGTCGCCCGAAGCTTGCCTTTTGAAAGTACCTCAGCTGATTCCCCAACCTGAATGATAAAATTTTCAGGAGAGGAATTCGCCATGAAAATACCTTTCTTGTTGCGATCGTATATTTGCAAGCATGTGTGGCCATTGGGGTAGCCACATTCTTCATGACGAGACTCCATTAATTCATCTTCTTCTTCTTCTTCAATTTTTTGCAAGAGAAAAAGAGGTGCTGTCAGAATAGTAAAAATCCCATAATCATAGTGCCATTGCTGCCATAAATCTAAACCTGAGCATGCCTTTGAAGCTCCCGGCTCATCATGGGCTTGCTTTCTCTTCTGTTCATGTTTCGAATTCCCTCTTTTTTTCTTCGCACTATGTTTCAGAAGAAGCCGCGTATCCAGCTTCGAATGATAATGAATGAGACGCCCCTTGGACGCACGCGACTCTAACAAACTCTGCTCCAATTCTCGGCCTCCAATAGCGGAATCGCAGACTCGAGCGAGTCGGAGCCCGAGTTCCATCATGAAAAACCCTAGCTCCGTCAAATCACTTCCCAGGCTCTCAAACTCCTTCGCCCGATCATTAAACAATAAATCTCCTCCTGAATTCGAATTCTTCTCGAAGTACCTCAGTTGCATCGCAAAAGATGACACATTTCTACACGGATTCTTCAACGGGACGTCACTTCCCAATTTGTTATCCTAAACCCAATAAATAAATACGATCATAATCGAAAAATCGATTGTAGCTTCTAGAACCCAATTTCCATTACTCACCTTGAGGATGCGATTGCGTTGGTCGGAATCGAGAAGAGCGAGATTGCGAGCGAGTGGGAGGCAATGGCGGAGAACGGAGTAATTGGGGACGCCGGAAACTGATAATAGGCCTGGACCCATGGGCCCTAGGGTTTCCATTATGTGTCGTTTGACAATGTCTAGTCTCTGAAGCTCTGCCGGAGACGAAGAAGGCGATTGAACATAATCTGAGGATAGGATTAGGAGATCAGAGTAATGGAGTTCGAAAAGCTCAAAGCCTTCGGCTTTTTCCATTGTCGCTGAATGTTGTTAGTCTCGTCTAAGTATTGGAGATCAGTATAATATTTTTCAAAAGAAAAACAAAATCGCGCCATTTTTTATATTTAATCATTAATATATGGCTCATTTACAGTATTTTTCTTTTTTCTTTTTTTAAAAAAAAAAACTAACATCTTTATTCACAAAGCCAAAAATTACAAAGAATTAGAGAGGTCAGCTTTACAAATATCAGCCAACCACTCGGGTAAAAAATGAGAGAAGGCTTGAGTGATTTTGTTCTCAAGACTTTTCTTAACTAGCCTATGGGCTACTTCATTATTCTTTCTTTTAACAAAAATGAGCTTTGTACAAAGGGGAAAAATCTGGTGCCTCTTAATCTTGTTGATGACTATATTAACATCACTTAATGTATTTTCCTTAACCTTGAAACTTTCCACCAGCAATTTGCAATCAGTTCTTATTTCAAAGGCCTGATTTTCACCAATTGGGGACGCCTTCAAAGCAGCAGCAATGGCTTCTGCTTCAGCCATGATCGTCGGACAGATAGCAGGGAGAAAACTCATCCCAGCCGAGAGCGTGTTGCCCTTCCAATCTCTCCAAACGAACCCCAAACCAACGCCCACCTGACCTAGAATTACAGCAACATCACAGTGAACACAAACCATACCTTCAGGAGGAGATAACCAGGTGCCTTCTTTATTGATTTCTGGTGTGGGAGTCCCTTGCTTCGGATTAATGACTGGCGGGGAATAGCTATTGAAAACCCAATCTATGAGCCTTTCTCCATTCATGACTTGTTTATTATTCCTTTTCCGATTTCTGTTTTCCCAAATGGCCCAAAGGATCTTAATGACTTCCTCAAACTCGACTGTTGATAACTTGTTATTGAATTCTGTTAGAATATCGAACATGGACTGACCTTTGCTATCTTTGATGTGTTTGTATAAAGGCAGCAGCTTCCACACCTGTTTCGCCTTTTTGCAAGACCACAAAGCATGAGTTAAGGATTCAATATACCTACCACACATATCACACGTATTGTCAATCTTCATTCCCCTATGAGTCAAATTAAGTTTAGCTGGGAGCCAATTATGACATAACTTCCAACCAAATAATTTGATTCGAGGGGGAAGGTTAAGTTGCCACCATTTTTTTCACCAATCATGTGTTTGTTCCATGTTCGAACAACGGGTAGGACTAAGGTGTAATTCCCGAGCTACTCTATATCCACTTCTAACCACATACTCACCGTTTGATGTGAACGGCCATATGAGAGAATCCTCCATATATATGTTCACGGGGGTGCCCAAAATCCAAGGGACATCCTCGTGATGAAAGTATGTATGTATAGCCTCTTTTTCCCATTCACCATCTTCATTTAACAACTCATGGATAGTAGAGTTAGGAGCCAACCTCGGATGCCGATATAAAATTGTTCCATTTTGCCTAGGAATCCATTTATCTTCCCAAATGTGAGTGTGTCGACCATTTCCAATTCTCCAACGAGCCCCCTCTTGAATTATTTGTCTTCCCCAAATTATTCATTTCCATATGCTAGAAGCTCCTTGAGGGCATTTAGCCGTGAGGAAATTTGTCTCCGGGTAGTAGCAATTTTTTAACACCTTAGTTAAGAGAGTATTCGGTCTGTGAATTAGCCGCCACCCTTGTTTGGCTAGCAAGGCTTGGTTGAACTCCATTAGGCTTCGGAAGCCTAAACCCCCCCTCTTCTTTCGGTCTACAAAGTTTATCCCAAGTACTCCAATGTATCTTTTTATTTTCTTTTGTGTCACCCCACCAAAAATTGGCCGCCAAGGAGTGGAGATTCTTGACCAATTTTTTTGGGAGACGGAAGCAATCAAACTAAAAATATAATTTTTTTTTAGAAAAAAACCTTATTAAACATTAAAAAAATCTGAATTTAAAATTCATAAAAAATAAAAAATTTAATTAAATTACTATAAAAAATATTAAAATTCCTTTCATAATTATTTTTTTAAAAAAATAAAACAAATAAAATTATAGTGATCGCCGAAGTTGTCACTCGTGCCGGAAAAGTCACCGAAGTTTACTGTCGGCATCGGAAAATTTGTCAGAGTAGCCGCCGGTGCCGGAAAAGTCGCCGGAGTTGCTGCCGGCGCCGAAAAAGTCGTCAGAATTAGCATTGTCCCTGGAAAAATCACCAAGAAAACCGGTTTCTTAATGAAGAAGAAACCAGTTTCTTGGTGATTTTTCCAGTAATTTTACCAGTGACAATGCCAAGTCCGATGACTATTCTGGAGTTTGATGTCGGTGCCAGAAAAGTCGCCTAAGTAGTTGCCGGTGTCGCAAAAATTGCCGGAGTTATTGCCGGCGTCAAAAAAGTCGTCAGAATTGGTATTGTCGCGAGCAAAATCACTAGAAAAATCACCAAGAAAGTGGTTTTTTCATCAAGAAACCGGTTTCTTCACCAAAAAGTGGTTTCTTCATCAAGGAACTAATTTTGTTACACAACAATAATAAAGATTATGAAAACAAAATAAAAATGATATACACTGAAAATAATTGAAACTAGTTTCATCAATCAACCAAATAGAGAAAAAAAGTACATAAAAAATTACCAAGAAACTGGTTTCTTCATCAAGAAATTGGTTTCTTGATGAAGAAAAAA
The DNA here is from genome assembly GCF_029168945.1 of Cannabis sativa. Taxonomy (NCBI): domain Eukaryota; kingdom Viridiplantae; phylum Streptophyta; class Magnoliopsida; order Rosales; family Cannabaceae; genus Cannabis; species Cannabis sativa. The sequence goes on from NC_083610.1 coordinate 14,922,044, forward strand.
AACCAGTTTCTTAGTGATTTTTCCAGTAATTTTTCCGGCGACAATGCCAATTCCAACGAATTTTCCAAAGTTTACTGTCGGTACTGAAAAAGTCACCGGAGTAGTTGTCGGCGTATTACTCGTCAAAGTTGCTACCAACGCCAGAAAAGTCGTCAGAATTGTCATTGTCATCAAAGAAATCACTGGAAAAATACCAAAAAACTGGTTTCTTCATCAAGAAACCAGAAACCAGTTTCTTGGTAATTTTTCCGGCGACTATGCCAATTCTGATGACTTTTTTGAAGTTTGCTGTCGGTGCCGAAAAAGTCGACGGAGTAGCTGCTAGCGTCAGAAAAGTCATCAGAATTGGCATTGTCAACGGAAAAATCACCAAAGAAACCGGTTTCTTGAAGAAGAAACCGGTTTCTTGGTGATTTTTTCAGTGATTTTTCCGGGAACAATGCTAATTCCGACAAAATTTCCGGCGCCGACAGCAACTCTAGTGACTTTTCCGGCACCGACCGCTACCCGGCGACTTTTCCGGCACCGACAGCAAACTCCGGTGACTTTTCCGGCATCAATAACAAATAAAACTTCCTAAACAAATAAAAACATTAAATATGGGATTTAAAAACCTAATTACATATATATGGCATATCAAATACCATAAAAAAACCTAAAAACAAAAAATTACCATATAAATTGGTCAAATTTAATTTGCCATATTTATCATAAGAACTTTTAAAATCCCAGTGTAATTTTCTCTAATATAAATTGATATCTTATTAACAAAAATACATCCGTAAAATGTGTACAATATTTATACCTTTTATGTAATTTTAAATACCAAAATACCACATACATTATTACTTACACAATCAGACGATGGTTGCTGCGTGGTTGCGCGGTGGTTGCATCAGTCAATGGTTGTAGGGTGGTTGCTAGGTAATTGGCCGAAAGTTGCATCAGACGAAAGTTTCTGGGTAGTTGCTGGGTGGTTGGCCGAAGGTTGCATCAGACGAAAGTTTCAATCAGATAAAATAATTGTTAGTAAAATATTAATGCAACTATAATGCAACTGTTGTGAAACATTAAAACTCAAAACAGTGTTTCCACGTACGTATAATTCTATCTACATGTCTCTTTATGATTTAATATGAACAAATTCGCCATTAGAAATTTGGAAAACAACGAAAATACACCAGGATAAATATTTTACTACAGTATTGATGTAATTTTTTTGGATTATACTTGAGTTGGATTGCTCGGGAACTCCAGTTAACTTTTTAAGATCTGTCTTTTTCATGGATCTGAAAATTGAAGTTAGGACATTTGTTTTATGCAAATTAAACTGGATTTCCGGATGAATTTTAATTTCGTAGTAGTTTTTCTACACTTTTTTTCATGAATTCGAAACAGCCCCTGTTTTGATTAATTCTGGTTGTCTTTTCAGGTGAAGTCGCCAGAATTAATGGTAGTTCTTTTTGTGGTTGAATTTTTTTTTCGGTTGCGTGGTTGCGCGACGGTTGCCCCATAGTTACCCAAGAAGCATGGATCCTGGGTTGAATGTATGTAAGTGGTATTTGTGTAATTTTTTTTATTTGGGCTGTATATTTGTTCATTTGGCCAGCTGGAAGTATTTTTGTAATATTGTTACATTTTTTGGTTGAAATTGAAAAAAGCCCTAAATTTTTACTAAATTTGGCTAGAAAATATTATATTTGAGTATTGTTATTGGGCACTAACACTTTTTAGATGTGTGTCTTGTAATTGGCTAGCAATACTATCTAAAAATTATTACATTAAACTATATGGGATCCGGACAAAAGAATAGGAAAAATTCAACTTCTTTAAGGAGAGGTTTGATTGGTGTTTTGTGAACAATATGTGAGTGGATCATCTGTTGCCCACTGTCACACATCTTGAGTATTATGGTTCAGATCATAGAGCTCTTTTAGTCAATATTCTTGTTAATATTTAGTCAGGCGGTTGAAAAGAGAAGATCCTTGATTCCGTTTTGAAAGACTGGTTAAATGAGGTTGAATCCACTGATTATCATTTTTTCTAGTTGGCAGGTTGATAATGATGCTAATCCGTCATCCACCCTTGCAATGTGTTTAGATCGTTGTGCAAACAATTTACAACAATGGCACAAAAGGAAATTTGGGAATATAAAGCAAGACATCAAACAAGCTCAAAATAAAGTCACCTTGCTGCATAATTTAGATGCACCAGGTTATGAACATTCAAACACTGCAGAACTGATACTAGATGAACTGATAGCAAATGAAGAGCAATATTGGCAGCAGCGGTCAAGAGTGGAGTAGCTAAAATCTGGATTGACCAAGAAGGTTTGACTTGAACCCCACCGTCCAAATCTGAGCCTGTGAGTACAACTGCTAACCAAGGTTGTCGAAGAAGAAGGGAAGAGAGAAATTAGGTTTTTTGTTATTAGTCCTATTTAATAAATCAATTGTTTAATTTAAATTTTTAATTATTTTTTAAAATAATATAAATTAATTAGACCAACATAAATGTGTCACTTATGCACACATGTTCAGTTAATTGAGACAAACAAACGACACCTCACTCAAATGTGTGCCAAGAGAATCGAAGTGTAATGAAATGTAAAGAATAGAAAATTTTTCCACAAAAGTTGCATCCACCTTCTAATTTTTGAAGCATGAAATCATGTGAAAATTAAAAGGTTGCATCAAAAATTAAAACAAGTATTAATGCGGGAAAAAAAAAAGATTGTATCTGAAAATACAAACAAAACAAACACAATCACCCGTGAAGCCTAATCTATCAATCAAATTCTAACATTACTAGTTAAGGAGTGTCTTCTAAGTTTGAAGACAGCTCTCTGAACTTCATCGACATCTTTCATGTACAATTTACAAAGTGTAAACAACAGAATCAAATGAACCAACATTAGGATTTCCATCTATGTTATGTAGCAGTCTCCTTGAAGCTTTTAGCCAACCAAATGGCAGTCTCCCTCGGAGAAACCTTCTCTAGTCCAAATGGTTTTAACAGCACACCCAACTCTTCGAACCGTTCCTGCTGCAAGAGACGTGCACTAAACTCCAACAGTCCTTCCAAAGCCTCGGCACGTTGCTGGTAGGATGATGTGTCAAATCGATGCTGTTGTGACTCAGGAGATGACTTGTGGTATGCTCCTGTAGGGTTGTACTCAGATGGCTCACTTCCATTTTTTACATCTCCATGACTCCGGTCTGAGATGCTGCGCCTAGAAAACGCTTTTTCTACAACCTGTACTGTGCACTTGTCCTTCATGATTGAGCGGTCTGCTGCAATGTCTGCAGAAGAAGAACACTGGGCTGATGTTGATGTCGATGAGATTTTTCGGGTGGGAAAAATAGGGTCTTCTGAAGAGGCTAAGGGGAATTCAGCAATCCTGTCAATTCGTGGGGCATTGACAGAGACATCTGGAGAATCCACACTGTGAAGGAGACCAATATTATTTCTGTAAGGGGATTCCAAAGCTGTGCCTCTAGTTGCCAATGGAAGGGATGCTCTCCTTGTAACCTGGGATGCAGATTTTGCTGGAATGTGCGACATTGGAAGCTGTAAAGATAAGGTTATGGTCAGAAAAAAATACTATATACAGAGCTCTAAATTGAAGTGTGAAATCTAAATAGAAACCATAGGCAAAAGTTCTAGGGGATAAGGGATTACATATCTAAGCAACTGTTTTGAAGCAGATCTAATCCTACCAGTTACAATCCATAATTGGTTTTGTACGATAATAAGAATATTAGTAGTAAATGATTGTGTATAAAAACTTACCGAATCACGTTTTGAGGCAATATGAGGAATCTTGGTCGTTGTTATCTGTCTCCTTGGAGTAATAGAATGTTTTACTGGTGTCAATCGTGGAGTTTGAGTGACACTTGAGAATTTTTTCGTTACTGACTTTTCCATTTCATATTTTTCATGAGAACTGCAGCTGCCAATGGACAATTCAGTAAACTTATAATCCAAACAACTTGGGAATCTTTGCGTCATTTTGGAAGAACATAGTGAATCCTGTTCAGTTCCAGATATACTGGGATTTAGAGCCCTGTCATTGCTGAGTGACTGTCTTTTCTCCCTGATTATATGGACTGGAACAACTGAAGGCTCCATAAACCTTGTCTTCTTTATGTAGTTAGAATCAGACCATGTCATTGGAAAAGTATTCCGTCGAGGACTATTTAATTTCATGTGAACCTTTAGGATATGAGGTTGAAGATGAGGATGACCAAGCAACTCTGCAGCCTGGCGAAATAGAGATAAACTTCAACAATTATAAGATGAACTACCACGGTTAAATATAATGGGAAAAGGCAAATGCCATTTGACAATATTTTATTGAAAGAAAAAAGAGACTCACACTTGGTCTAAATTCTGGATTTTTTCGCAGCATGCTTTTAACAAGGCTTCTACTGCAAAAGGGGAAACCGAAAACATCTCAGTAATGATATGATTACACAGAAAATCCAAGTTATTTCACTGCTGAAACGATAAGAGATGGCGTTGACTACAATTTATGATTGAAAATATGTAAGGAACCAAATGATTACAAAATCTGAAACATATGAAATAGTAACATCTACAAGATTATGAAGCAAACATAGAGGAAAGCTGACTCACAATGCAACAGAGTACATAGTTGGAAGGGGAGCCACTATGGACTTATTTATTTTGTTTATCAGACCTTGCATATCCTGAGCAATCAAAACAACGGAAACATACTGATCACTAAAAAATAAAGGTAAGCTAGGTTGGAAAACAGTGAGACATTGAAGTCACTGAATAATACTTTTTAAGACTGGTAAGAAACAAATTTGCACCGAGGGATTCATCTTTTCTTAATAACATAGTCCAAAGAAAATAAATGAAGATAAAAATAATCAAGTTCCTAATTTATTAATAGCAACTTACAAATGCTTTGAAAGCAGATTTGTGAGCAGCCATTTCATATACACAGCATCCTGTGATGAAAAAGGAAAGAAAAAAAAAAGTTGCATTATGCATATAAGCTATAGGGACCGAAATTGGTATAGCGATAGCCTACACTCATGTTTCAGTTTCTGGAGATCAGAATAGGAAAACAGCTAACCTAAAGACCAAATATCAGACTTGGACCCATATGGTATATCAGCAAGAAGTTCAGGGCACATATAACTTGGAGTTCCCACAACCTGCACGCAGAAGAAGATCAACATTAAGAGTCATAGGGAGGTTGTATAGCAAGAAAGTAATGTTTGTTAATCTTGGCTACTCACAGAAGAAGCAAGATCATCGGAAGTCAACTTTTTCGCAAGACCAAAATCACCTGATTCCATCAATGATCTCAACACATTAGTCATTAGCACATACAATTTAGAATAGTGTAACGATGTGTGAAGGATAGGAAGGGGGTACTAGTAATGTCAAATTGTAAATTACCAATGATAGAGACAAGGTAAATGAAATTTTACCTAAGCGTATGTCTTGATCCCTAGTCAAAAATATATTTGAACACTGAAACAATTGGAAAACATTCAAAGTAAATTTTGGATCCCATACATGTACTCTAAAGTCTAAACAAATCCGCATATTTTTTTCCACTGACCTTTACATCACGATGAAGGATATGATTTGCATGCAAATAATCAAGTGCCATCAAGAGTTGAACAAGCCATTTACAAAGTTTCTGCAGAATTCAGTCATAAGTACAAAAAATAAATTATTTTTAAGTAATGCAATCACTGCAGTTAAAACATGATAGTGAAAAATTAAGGTTGCTAGACAACAACCTCTTCAGGAAACTGAACACCGTTAGCTCTTTTAATAGCTTCTGCCCTGTAAAAGAAAAATTACCCAGATACAGGGATCAAAATATAGTAGGTATCAAAATTTTCTCAATTAAAAAAAAATATACACACACCCTGACTAAATCTAAGAAAATAACTTACATGTCTCCGCCTTCACAATATCCTATAATAATGCATACAAAGCAACCCTGAAAGAAGTACCAAGAGTCAATTGCACAACAAACATAATTTCTAGCAAGTTTTCAACTCATTTTAACTTATCTAAAGGCTTACTAGGAAAGACATGAAAGAAAACACAACATATAAGTATATAAACATTTATCACAAACAGAGTAGGAAAAATGTGAAATGTACAAGCAAAATTGCACAGTAGAAATCTGTTACTTATTTATAATAAAGAATGAAAAATACTTCTAGTGAGACTATCACCTTTTCTACCCATGAATCTTTGTACTCCACAATAAATGGATTTCGTGCTTTAGAAATCAGCTCCATCTGCCAATATAATGAAGGAAAACAAGATAAATCTCACATAGTAAACATGCTATATCATATTCATCTACCATGGCAGAAAATTTTGCTAAAAATACCAGAAGCACAAACCATCAAAAATTATGACAGTATACAGATTTACAAGCTTCAAGTCAAACAAACTTGGAATACAAAAAAGAGACATCTCATGGCCTTCAGATGAAGATCAAGTAATCTGCGAGGATAACCAAGGATAATAGACTATACAGTATTCAACATGTGATGGAAACTGAGGAGCCAAAAGAGAAAGTAGCATAATTACTAATGCTTTACTCATATGCAATCATCACTAAAACAAAACCACATTGTTAATTCCCAAAATAACTTGACAAAAATAAGCATTGCCTTCAACAATAAGAACACCAGACTACAACGAAAAGAAACATTGTTATCTTTATTGATTTCTTAAGAAAGTATCATAAATTAAAACAACAAGGGATGGGCATATTATCATAATAACCTCTTGGTGCGCAGAACGGCGAGTCCTATCAGTTTGTCGGGCAAGACGAATCTTCTTCAGGACATACCTATGAAGAAAGATAAATACAAAAAAGAAAAACAATATATTTATAGTAACTCTTACAAAATCATATTAATCCATATACATAAGATGAGAGGGTTGCTCACTTCTTATTTTCATGCTTATGCCTCACGAGAAGAGCAGAACCAAAAGAACCTTTCCCAATCTGCTCTAGAACTTCATACTGCTCCATCTCTGGAACTTAGCCAACCTAGTGTACCTGCCCTGTCACCAATATTGGGTGATAAATTAGATTATATGGTTATATGAAGTTTCAACGAACCAAAACAGCAACGAGCTTTCTATCAAAGCAGTGAATGAATACAGAAAAGCCATCCTCAGGTTTTATTTTACTCTGAAACCTAAATCTGTTTGAAAATTTCAAAGTAAGTGCTCGTAGATTTACTAAGCAAAAGAACAGTACAAGAGGGCCCCAAAATCAGGGAAAGATTTTCCCACTCTGAACTTCTCAAGTGTACATGCTATATATAGCTATATACCACCATCTTGCTCCTCTCAGTACCAACCATGGATATAAATTGGTGACTCTTGAGTCTTGTCCACCAAATATCTACAGGGTTTATTCACACATGTACTAACACAATAAATGAAAAATCAACAAGGATCAATTTAGTTTGTACGAAACCAAACGTAAATGACCCACCTTGTTTAATGTAGGACCCAAAAAATGTAATTACATGTATATTCCACGCACAAGAATACTAAAAATAAATAACTTTGATGAAACTTATCTAAATCAGAAGGCTTGCTAAAACCCAAGGCGTACAAAAACCTCCAAGAACAATGTCAAAAAAGATAAATCATTCCACTCAAAATCTAAAATGAAATATAAAACTGGAAAATGCATACTATATATTATATGTTATATAAATCTATACGTGTGTATATGAATGTAGGTAGGAAATTAAACAAAAAGAAAAAGCTTTAAGACCTAACCATGAAACCCCAAAAATCCAGAAAGCTCATGAAGCAAATAAATGAAGGAAAAAAAACATTAAGCAAGTAACAACAATTAGATAAAAGAAAAAGAAGTACCGAAATGGAGAAATGGCGAAACTTCAATAAACTATGACGAGGGATGAATCTTCAGCTTCTTGGTGAGAAGAAAGTGAACAACACTTGACAACCATTCGCAATGAAACCAAAAAAATGAGAACCAAAAGACGAAGATTAAAGCCTCTTACCAATTTAGACAGAGAGAGAGAGAGAGAGAGAGAGAGAGAGAGAGAGCGGCAAAATAAGAAAACCCAAACCAAAGCAAGCAAAGAAGGAGAAGAGTTCAAGTTCAAGTTCAAAATTAGAGAGAGAGAGAGAGAGAGAGAGAGAGAGGCTGGTTCAAAAGGATTCCTGAAAGCGACTGAAAAAGAGTGCAGTACACGGTGAAGAGGAGAGGGCTATGTTCCTCTGCACCAAACTCTACGGTACATACCGTGCTCTCTTACTTTTCTTTTGTGTAACACGACGTCGTTTTAAGCTGCTTAAAACTCGGATGTGTTGCACTCATGTTTTGTTTTGTCGTTTGTCGTTTCGATTTTGCCTCTATTTTTCTTTTCCTTATCCTTTTGTTGTTTTTTTTGTCTTATTTTTCTTTTATTCGCAAAGTTGTCTTATTTTCTTTTAAATTCCTTTTTCAGTGAGAAGGAAAGTTCTAAGATGTGTCAGTCTGGGCGTTGAAGAGGCAACTTTTGTCCCCCAGATTTTAAATATAGAGTTATAGAGTTATCTTTATACTAAAATTCTAACCTTATGATTATATATTTTGCTTTTATTAATTATATTTAAATTTTAAAAAATTAAGTTTAAATAAAAATACAAGAATAAGTCTACAATGCATTTCTTTAAAGGAGATATACTGATGTACTCTCTACTTATTTCGACATTCAGAAGAATTTTTTAGTCTAATTTTTTCCATATTCATATACGTTATAGCTATTTAAGATATCGTATAAAATTTTGAGAAATTCGAAATAATTTACAATATAGAAAATAATATTCAAACAATCTATTTACACGCGTATAAAATAAAATAGTTACGCGTGCAACACACTGTTTAAATACAGAAAATGGTGAGATGGGCCTCTTCCACCAGATTACTTTACTTACTTTCATTCAGCGTGTTAAATTTTTCTAAATTTTTTAAAATTTTGCAGGATTTTTTAAATAACTATAATTTAATGACCATGAGAAAAAAATTTCGTATACTAAAATAGATAAAAATGTATCGTACATTTTTTTTAAGGAGTTGCATTATTGAATTTTTCAAAATATAGTACAGTATAAATTTATTTATTAACAATCATTCATAATAAAAAAAAAAGAACCAAAAAAAAATAAATTTTACATCAAAATTTATAATTATAAGTATAATGCTAAAAATTAATACAAATATATTATAAGTTATTCTTTTGCTAAATATAGTACATTTTTATGTATCCCATTAAAAATATTATTGCAAACTTATATATAATAATAACAAAAAAAAATTTATTGAAGTTAATAAAAAAAATGTACATTTTAATAACAAAAATATTAACGGACACATTAAGGTACAAAACACTACAAAAAATAACATAGTGTTATTAGTATATTTTAATATCAGTTCCCACAAATTTTAATTAAATTTTATTTAGAAAACTGTTAACTAATTATTGTATATGTGAATTAGTATGGTATTGAGCACCTTAAGGTATCACATAACAATAATAGTACAAAAAATCATTTATGAAAAAAATAGTATAAAGATCATTCATAAAAAAAAAACAAAGACAAAAAAAAAATTACTAACCATTTATTGGATGCCATATTGGTATGGCATTGAACACCTTAAGGTGACAATAGCAAGTACAAAAAGTTATTTACCAAAAAATAATATATATATATATATATAAACAAACGATAAAGACAAGTCGTTTTTATTTGTTTTATTATAACATCCATTTATATATAGATGTTATAGATTAAGTTTTATTGTAAATTCAGCAACAATAACAAGATTCCAACACTAATACATGCATTAAACTGTAACGCCCTAAAAAATTAGGCACGCTACCCAAAATACTTATAAAGTCCTAATCCCCTAACCGGGATTACTAATTAAAATAGCGCAGAATTTAAACTTTTATATTAAACAGACTGAAAATAAACTTGTAATATATTTAAAACTTTTCAAAATAGTTGGGATCCCAAAAATATTTACAAACTTATTACAAGTTCTTTCTTACTAGCCGACCTAAGCGGCAAAACAGAATACAAAAGTCAACACTGTTAGACCCATAACCCGCTTGGTCTGAAGTGGCATGAACATGTACATTCTTCGCCCTGCTCCTGAAACTCATGGCTGATCAGTTAATGCCTTACCCTTTCCTGCACAGTAGAGCACCCGTGAGCCAAGCCCAGCAAGACAGTATAAATCATAACAAATATATTATGCTCATTCACATATGTCTGTATAGCACAGACCTGATCATTATTTCATCATGCCCATTTATGTCTACATGGCGTAGACCTATGTGTTGCGCTCACACATCTAATTAAATCTACGTGACGTAGACCCACGTGTTACTCTCACACGTCTAAATACATTAAGGCCTTAGAAGCGGTTCATCTCGGTTATGAGTACCGAGTCCAACCTGATTATGCCTTGAGCACATAATCCTTAAATCTCATTTCAATTAACATGGCATGGCATTTATACACATATATCACTAGGGTAATAACCCTAGGCTATTAGACCGTTCCTATTAGGGTAATAACCCTAATCCCGGTTACTTAACATTCATGCATATCATTCTCAACATAAGCGCCACTGCGCATACTCTACGTGCTAATCACTGTCTTACCTGTTGTCCCGCAATAGTAGAGATTCCAAATCCCCGGGTGCTCCTGACCAGGTGCCGGTAATCCTAGTCACACACAATCCGGGATTTTCACAAATAGGGTTAACCCCTGATTTCACATTCATAAAATAAATTCATGGCATTTCAAATACAGATAATCATATAGAGCTTGAAAAGAGCTTTCCAACGGTATAAAGAACGTCCCAAACGGAGTCCCGAGTCAAAAGTTATGGCCAAAACAAATTTCAGCATTTCCCGATGAACTCCAACCGGAATTCCGGATGAACCAACCGGAATTCCGGTTGTACGGAAAACGAGAGAACACGAAATTTCTCAATCTTTAAACCCCCAAAACTCACTCAAATCATTCCCAAACATTCCCAAACTTTCCAGAGCATCAATATATGTCATAATAAACATATTCCACAACTTAAACCCAACAATCGCACTAAAAATCAAAAAGTGCCATTAAAGCACCAAGCTTGAGTTCCATGAACTCAAGCTTGCTTTTCACAACCAATTTCACAATTAACCCACTTACAGCAGCTAGCAAATATTATAGGGTCTAAAACACATAATTATGCATCAAAATCCAACAATAAACCCCATAATTTCAGATTGCACAATAATCACAAATCATGCTTCAACTAGCAAAACTCCAAGTTCAAGAACATGAACTTTAACCCAACACATACTTATTCAATTTCCAGCAGTAAAACAATAGATAAAAAAATTAGATTAAGCATGTAAAACATCCTTGAATTGTACTCTAAGCCCAATCAAACACAAATCAAGAGATTAACACACAAATTATCAAGATTAAACATCCATTTCCCTAAACATGCAAACCAAGATCAAACAACTTAAAGCATGCTTTTTCCACAATAATTTCAGCAAGAATTCAACCATAAATTTCACATAAACTTAGCAAGAATCTACCTCAACTCCAAGCTCAAGAATTCACAACTTCAAAGCTCCAAAACAAGCTAAGAACCAAGCTTTTCTTCAAATTCAACTTTGAAATAATAAGAGGGTTTGGGAGAGAGAGGGGGTCGGCCAAGAGTGAAAGTAAAACCAGAATTTTGCATTTCATTTCATTAAAAATCAATTTTAATCAAACATAGTAAATAGGGGTCAAATGACCAAAATGCCCTCATGGCTTATTATTCACATCTACACCCTCACAAGGGTAAATAAGTCATTTCATGCTCAATTAATTTCAAATAAATTTCAGATTATCATTCATCAAATAAAATGCCAAATTATCAATCCAATTTACATTTCGGGCCCGAACCCGGTTCGGCCCGAAATTCCCGGTTGTGACTATACCGCGCTAACCTGTCAGAACACACCTGAAAAGACAACACAGGTATACTATATAATAATATAGTTCCATTAAGCACGTAATCAAATGAATTTCATCATTTTACCCTTCTCGGGTCATAATTACCAAAATGCCCCTGGCTCACCAACGGGGTCTTTAATATATTAAAATTCATATAAATCACATATATTGAACTATATAATAATATAATTCCTCCATTATACATAATTATCTAGTTAGGGTTTTGCTAATCCATTTCTTAATTCCGGGTATTACAATTACCCCCTCCTTATAGAAATTTCGTCCCGAAATTTACCTGAACAACTCCGGATATTTCTGCTGCATATCCGTCTCGAGTTCCCAAGTTGCCTCTTCTACTTTACTGTTCCTCCACAGTACTTTCACCAGTGCCACTGTCTTGATTCTCAAGACTTTTTCTCTTCTATCAAGTATTTGCACTGGTTGTTCCTCGTATGACAAATCCGGCTGAAGTTCCAATGCTTCATAACTCAGAACATGGGACAAGTCTGAGACATATTTCCGAAGCATTGAAACATGAAACACATTATGTACAGCTGCCAGCGCTGGGGGCATAGCCAACCTGTACGCTACTTGCCCTATCCTCTCAAGGATTTCAAAAGGTCCAATGAACCTCGGGCTAAGCTTTCCTTTCTTCCCAAAGCGTTTTATGCCTTTCATCGGAGATATTCGGAGAAATACCATGTCCCCGACTGGAAAATCAATATCTCGACGCTTTGGATCGGCATAACTCTTTTGCCTACTCTGAGCCGCGAGCATTCGCGCTCTAATCTTATCAACTGCCTCACTTATTTTCTGAACAGCTTCGGGACCCAAGAACTTTCTTTCACCCACTTCATCCCAGTGAATGGGCGATCTACATTTTCTTCCATACAAAAGTTCATAAGGAGTCATCCCGATTGTTGCCTGATAGCTGTTATTATAAGAAAACTCGATCAGGGGAAGGTACTTTACCCATGATCCCTCAAAGTCAAGCACACATGCCCGTAGCATGTCCTCTAAAATCTGAATGGTCCTCTCGGATTGCCCATCCGTGTTAGGATGAAAAGCTGTGCTGAACTTTAACTGAGTTCCCATAGCTCGATGCAGACTCTCCCAGAATCTCGATGTAAACTTCGGATCTCTATCCGACACAATGGACTTTGGGACACCATGCAGACGCACAATTTCTCTAACATATAACTCAGCATACTGATCAATGGAGAAATTCGTCCGAACAGGTAAAAAGTGAGCAGACTTTGTAAACCTGTCCACTATGACCCACACAGAGTCAAATTGTCCCGTGGTTCTAGGCATACCTACCACGAAGTCCATAGCTATATCTTCCCATTTCCATTCTGGTATTTTCAGTGGTTGCAGCAACCCTGCAGGTCGCTGGTGTTCAGCTTTCACTTGCTGACATGTAAGGCACTTTGCAACATACTCAGCGATGTCATTCTTCATGCCTGGCCACCAAAACATCGCTTTCAGGTCTTGGTACATCTTTGTCGACCCTGGATGAACTGAATAAGGAGTCGTGTGAGACTCATCCATGATCTCTTTCTTGATGTTTTCATTCATAGGCACACAAACTCGACTTCCAAATCTCAACATTCCCGTTTCATCTACTGAGAAATCACTAGCCTTCCCAGCCAAAACCCTAGCTCGGGTTTTTATCAACTCTGAATCTTGCTTTTGTGCTTCTTTAATTCTCTCTAAAAGAGTGGATTGTAGGGTAATATTAGCCAATTGCCCCACAACCAACTCAATCTGAGCTCGAGTCATTTCATTTGCTAACTGTCGGGAGATTTGCTTCATAGTACTCAACTGACTCTGACCTTTTCTACTCAAAGCGTCAGCAACCACATTGGCTTTACCAGGATGATAAAGGATCTCACAATCATAATCCTTCACCAATTCTAGCCAACGTCTTTGTCTCATATTCAAGTCCTTCTGGGTGAAGAAGTATTTCAGACTTTTATGATCAGTGTATATCTCACATTTCTCGCCATAAAGGTAATGCCGCCAAATCTTTAGCGCAAATACCACTGCTGCGAGTTCTAAATCGTGAGTAGGGTACCTCTGCTCGTACTCCTTTAACTGCCGAGAAGCATAAGCTATTACCCTCCCAGCCTGCATAAGCACACAGCCGAGACCCTGTCTCGAGGCATCACAATATACCACAAACTTTTCCTTATCTGAAGGAAGAGTTAGTACAGGAGCGGTAATCAAGCGTTGCTTTAACTCTAGAAAACTTTTCTCACACCGATCAGTCCAAACAAACTTCTGGTTCTTTCGGGTCAGCTCCGTTAAGGGTACAACAATCTTTGAAAAACCCTCAACGAACCGACGATAATAACCAGCCAAACCCAGAAAACTTCTGACCTCTGTAGCTGACTTCGGTACTGGCCAATCCCGTACAGCTTCAATTTTAGCCGGATCCACCATGATCCCATCTTTATCCACTATGTGCCCCAAAAATGAGACACGAGATAACCAGAATTCACACTTTTTGAACTTAGCATAAAGCTTGTGATCCCGTAATCTTTGCAAAACCGCTCTGAGATGCAACTCATGCTCTTCTTCTGTCTCAGAGTACACCAAAATGTCATCGATAAACACAATCACAAACCTATCCAGGTAATCCTTAAACACCCGATTCATCAAATCCATGAATGCCGCCGGGGCATTAGTGAGTCCAAAAGACATCACAAGAAATTCATAGTGTCCATACCGAGTACGAAACGCAGTTTTCGGGATATCTTCCTCTCGAATTCTCAGCTGATGATAGCCTGAGCGAAGATCAATCTTGGAAAAGACTGTCTTCCCCTTCAGTTGATCAAACAGATCATCAATTCGAGGTAAAGGATACTTATTCTTAATGGTAAGCTTGTTCAACTCCCGGTAGTCAATACACATTCGCAGGGTTCCGTCTTTCTTCTTCACAAACAAAACCGGAGCACCCCAAGGTGAGTAGCTCGGTCTGATGAATCCCAGATTCAGTAACTCTTGCAATTGTATCTTCAATTCCTTCAACTCAGCTGGAGCCATTCGGTACGGTGCTTTAGACACTGGATCCACTCCCGGAGCCAATTCAATAACAAATTCAATTTCCCGAACAGGTGGCAATCCCGGCAAATCTTCTGGAAAGACATCAAGGAACTCACATACCAATCTCGTATTCTCAGGCCCTGATGTCACAGGTTGGCTAGTGTCCACTGTAGTAACTATGAACCCTAGACAACCTCTACCCATCAGGTCTTTAGCTTTCAACAGTGATATTCTCGGTATGCGTGCCCCTTGAACTTTACCCACGAACACCGCTGGGTTAGCACCGTCGGGCTCAAACACCACCATCTTCCGTTTGCAGTCAATCATCGCTCCATATTTAGACAGAAAATCCATTCCCAGGATTATGTCAAAATCAGATAATTGCAGCTCAATTAGATTGGCGGTCAACTCACAACCGTCAATCCAAAAAGACAAGGACCGAATCCACCTTGTGGATACTATCAGGTCTCCCGAGGGTAACAGGGTTCCAAACCCCGAAGCATAAATATCACATGGCTTATGTAAACTTTCTATCACTCTACTCGATACATATGAATGAGTAGCTCCCGAATCAAATAACACAGTATAAGCACAACCATTAATAGATAACTGACCTGTCACAACTGACGGACTAGCATCAGCGTCTGCCTGAGTTATAGTAAAAAGTCGCCCTGGGTTTTGAGCAACATTCTTCTTAGGCTCTTCTCTCTTGGCTTGGGGACAATCTCTGATAAAGTGGCCCACCATGCCACACTGGAAACATGCCTTGGCTCGGCACTCACCAGGATGATGCTTCTTGCATTTAGGACATTCTGGATATGATCGGAATGAGGACCCACGACCCTGACGGCCACCTCTGTTTCCCCGAAACTTTCTATTTCCCCCTGAAGCTCCGGAAGCCTCAGCCTTCCGTTTGTGCTCAGGGTTGCCACTGTCGGTCCCCTTACTGACATTACCACCAGCAGGAGGGTTTGATGCCATGGCGGCATCCTTTGCAGCCTGCTCCTTCATTACTTGCTGCTCGGCCTCCTCAGCAATTAAGGCCAAGTCTACCACTCTCTTATACAGAGTGTCATGTGATGTGGTAATCTTCAAGTCCCGACTAATTGTAGCATTTAGTCCTCGAACATATTTCTGCTTTCTGGTGAAATCTGTAGGCACCGCATCACCAAAGCAAATTTAGATAACCGATCGAATTCCAGAGTATATTCGGCCACAGACATTTTCCCCTGAGTCAACTTCACAAAATCTTCTTGGTGTGAAGTCCTCACTGCAACGTTATAAAACTTTTCTTCAAAAAGTTTCTTGAACTCTTCCCATGTCATGACACTGACATCTCGAGTCTGATTCACTATATCCCACCATACGCGGGCATGATCTTGAAACATAAAGGCCGCACAATTCACCCTCTCAGTTCCCGTCACCCCCATATTATCGAGGATACGGGTAACAGTGCTCATCCATTGATCGGCCTTAATAATATCAATGCCTCCCAGAAAAGTCGGAGGTTGCAGCTTCACAAACCGCTCGAACACAGAGTCCCGGTGCGGCATAATATACCCTTGGTTACCCACCACTGGCACAGGAGCTGGTGGTAACCCTTGATTCACTGGGGCAGCTTGTTGCCTTAAACGTTGCAACTCTTCCTCTTGACGAAGTATGACACTTCGCATTTCATGAAACATCCGCCGCGTCGGCGGGAGGATTAGCATTAACGGCCCCCGCATTATCCCCCGGATTTTGCGGAGGTGGAGGCGGTGCTGGTGGATCGGTTCGGGTAACCCCGGGCTCTACTTGCTCGCCCCGTGGTGCAGATGATTGCGGAGGGTCCATTACTAGTACCCCTGTAATCAACAACCCCAGCGAGTTAAGCACCAATACCACACTTACGCACTTATTGCCTTAAACCCTAACTCATCTATTTACCTCATACATATTTACATAAACAAATAGCATTTATAGCATGGCATCACATAACACATACATACTCTAGATGCTTGCATACTGCCTAAAATGGAAAGCGGTAAACAGATGATCACACATACAGTCAAGTATTTACTCTCAATACTTACTGCACCATGAGTCGAGCCTATCTCTGACGACGAATGTACATGTTCGGCCGGTCTACAGGAAGTTTAAAAACCTTGGGCTCTGATACCAAATTGTAACGCCCTAAAAAATTAGGCACGCTACCCAAAATACTTATAAAGTCCTAATCCCCTAACCGGGATTACTAATTAAAATAGCGCAGAATTTAAACTTTTATATTAAACGATCGAAAATAAACTTGTAATATATTTAAAACTTTTCAAAATAGTTGGGATCCCAAAAATATTTACAAACTTATTACAAGTTCTTTCTTACTAGCCGACCTAAGCCGCAAAACGAATACAAAAGTCAACACCGTTAGACCCATAACCCGCTTGGTCCGAAGTGGCATGAACATGTACATTCTTCGCCCCCGCTCCCGAAACTCATGGCCGATCGGTAATGCCTTACCCTTTCCCCGCACAAGAGAGCACCCGTGAGCCAAGCCCAGCAAGACAGTATAAATCATAACAAATATATTATGCTCATTCACATATGTCTGTATAGCACAGACCTGATCATTATTTCATCATGCCCATTTATGTCTACATGGCGTAGACCTATGTGTTGCGCTCACACATCTAATTAAATCTACGTGACGTAGACCCACGTGTTACTCTCACACGTCTAAATACATTAAGGCCTTAGAAGCGGTTCATCTCGGTTATGAGTACCGAGTCCAACCTGATTATGCCTTGAGCACATAATCCTTAAATCTCATTTCAATTAACATGGCATGGCATTTATACACATATATCACTAGGGTAATAACCCCAGGCTATTAGACTGTTCCTATTAGGGTAATAACCCTAATCCCTAAGCATTTAACATTCATGCATATCATTCTCAACATAAGCGCCACTGCGCATACTCTACGTGCTAATCACTGTCTTACCTGTTGTCCCGCAATAGTAGAGATTCCAAATCCCCGGGTGCTCCTGACCAGGTGCCGGTAATCCTAGTCACACACAATCCGGGATTTTCACAAATAGGGTTAACCCCTGATTTCACATTCATAAAATAAATTCATGGCATTTCAAATACAGATAATCATATAGAGCTTGAAAAGAGCTTTCCAACGGTATAAAGAACGTCCCAAACGGAGTCCCGAGTCAAAAGTTATGGCCAAAACAAATTTCAGCATTTCCCGATGAACTCCAACCGAATTAGGATGAACCAACCGGAATTCCGGTTGTCTGGGCAGAGAACACGAAATTTCTCAATCTTTAAACCCCCAAAACTCACTCAAATCATTCCCAAACATTCCCAAACTTTCCAGAGCATCAATATATGTCATAATAAACATATTCCACAACTTAAACCCAACAATTGCACTAAAAATCAAAAAGTGCCATTAAAGCACCAAGCTTGAGTTCCATGAACTCAAGCTTGCTTTTCACAACCAATTTCACAATTAACCCACTTACAGCAGCTAGCAAATATTATAGGGTCTAAAACACATAATTATGCATCAAAATCCAACAATAAACCCCATAATTTCAGATTGCACAATAATCACAAATCATGCTTCAACTAGCAAAACTCCAAGTTCAAGAACATGAACTTTAACCCAACACATACTTATTCAATTTCCAGCAGTAAAACAATAGATAAAAAAAATTAGATTAAGCATGTAAAACATCCTTGAATTGTACTCTAAGCCCAATCAAACACAAATCAAGAGATTAACACACAAATTATCAAGATTAAACATCCATTTCCCTAAACATGCAAACCAAGATCAAACAACTTAAAGCATGCTTTTTCCACAATAATTTCAGCAAGAATTCAACCATAAATTTCACATAAACTTAGCAAGAATCTACCTCAACTCCAAGCTCAAGAATTCACAACTTCAAAGCTCCAAAACAAGCTAAGAACCAAGCTTTTCTTCAAATTCAACTTTGAAATAATAAGAGGGTTTGGGAGAGAGAGGGGGTCGGCCAAGAGTGAAAGTAAAACCAGAATTTTGCATTTCATTTCATTAAAAATCAATTTTAATCAAACATAGTAAATAGGGGTCAAATGACCAAAATGCCCTCATGGCTTATTATTCACATCTACACCCTCACAAGGGTAAATAAGTCATTTCATGCTCAATTAATTTCAAATAAATTTCAGATTATCATTCATCAAATAAAATGCCAAATTATCAATCCAATTTACATTTCGGGCCCGAACCCGGTTCGGCCCGAAATTCCCGGTTGTGACTATACCGCGCTAACCTGTCAGAACACACCTGAAAAGACAACACAGGTATACTATATAATAATATAGTTCCATTAAGCACGTAATCAAATGAATTTCATCATTTTACCCTTCTCGGGTCATAATTACCAAAATGCCCCTGGCTCACCAACGGGGTCTTTAATATATAAAAATTCATATAAATCACATATATTGAACTATATAATAATATAATTCCTCCATTATACATAATTATCTAGTTAGGGTTTTGCTAATCCATTTCTTAATTCCGGGTATTACATAAACAATTAACAAGAACAGAAATAACAAACAAACACAATACGAGAAAACATAATTGAATCAAGAGAGAAGGCAACAAGATTTATCCTGGTTCCAATCCTAGAGATCAAGTTGATCCCTGGCCATACTCCAGCTGAGAAACGTCATCTTTGCTTTCATTAAAATGGAGAATAAGAGAGTAAATACAATCACTAAGATCATAGCAACAATGATCTATCCGCACTTGATACACACGCCAGAGAAACAGTCACAGTTTCTCATTCACCACCCGAGTACACCCGATCATTTATTGACCCATTCGAGAACATGATCTCACAGCTTAGAAAACTAAGCACTTAACCTCCAAACTCTCTCTCAATTCTCTAACTCAGAAGTGAAAAGAATAGCCTATATATAGGTACAACTCACAATTAGAAATTAGGTGCAAAACCAGCACCAACTAACATAACTGAAACTTAGTTAAGTTAGTAAAGGGTAGGTGAGTTAGAATTAACTTGGTTTAGAGGATCAAATACCACAAGTTTTTTTACCAATACGAATCTACCATCTTTTAATATTTTTATAGATTTTTAGGGTGAAATTAATATTTTTATAAATTTTTAAGATATATTTAGTTGGAATAAATGAAAACAAAGGAATAAAAATAAAAATGTAAATATGAATATGAATGAAAATAGGAATGAAATAAAATTATTTTTGTTTTGGTAAATTAGATATGTATATTACCATTTGAACATAATTTACATCAAAACAATCATTTTAATCATGGACTCTAGGTATTACGATTTTCCAAACCAATTAATATCTACTTTAGAAACTTCCACACTTCTAAGTCTATTCTTTACATCATATTGTATTATTTTTACAAATGTCTCTACTTAGGGATGTAAACGGGGCGAGGTGGGTGCGGAGATTGCTCCCCCACCCCCATACGCGCTTCCTAAATTCACCTCATACCCGCCCCAATATCCATTTAAATTAAAGCGGGGCAGGGCGGGGATTACCCAACGGAGGAAAGATTCCCATTGGGTACCCATTACATATATATATATATTTAAAAAAAAAATAATGTTTCAAAGAGAATTAAGAAATAATAATCATAAAAACTCAGAAAAATAATAATTTTAAGTGGAATAGTGTGTATAGTAAGAAAATAGAGTATAATCAATAAAAAGATTAAAGCATGAAGTTATTTTAATTGTAGTAGTTATGATTTTAAAACTTAAATATATACATATACCATATTGGGGCGGGTAAACCGTACTTAGTAGTTCTATATTAAAGATTTCTTTTACTTTAATATACTACCAACTAGTTTTATTCATATTGTATAATCTTAATCCTCTTGTACATCCTTATAAGATCATACATTCTCCATATAATTAAGGAATTTTTAGATATTTATTAATTACACTTCTATAATTAATATATTCATTTATCTTAGGCTAATTAAGATTTTTTTTCCCCCTAAACTTTGACATATACAAAATCATGCCCCTTAAACTTTTCTGGCCGTTAAAATTCCTCCTGAACTATTGAAATTATTAGATTTAAGGACTTTTGTCCAATTTCATTCAATTTTACCAATTCGATGATTGTTTATGTACTAAATCATGCTCCCCAAAATTTGATATCTACTAAATCATGCTCCTCAAACTTTTACATGTACCAAATCATACCCCCTAAACTTTCATCCATGTTAGACTTTCCTTACTAAAATTGAACAAAAGTTCTTAAATCCAACAATCTCAATAGTTCAGGAGAGATTTTTAACGACCTTAAAAGTTTAGGAGGTATGATTTGGTACATGTTAATGTTCAGGAGAAAAAAAAATCCTAATTAGCCTTTATCTTATAATTGTATTTCATATATTCTGTAATATATTATCTATTAATTACTTGCTTTTAGGGCATTTATTCTTTGGGGTTCAACCATTTTGGCTTTCCCCTTGTTGTTTGCTGGCTTTGAGGGTCCAACCTCAAGATGGTTAAACTCTCCCACTAGTGAGTTTTCGGCATTGAGATTCCCCTTTGCTACCATGTTTTACAGTTAAAGATGGGTTTCTCGTATCTGGCTTGTGACTTCTTGTTGCTTTGCCATTTGCCTTTGTTGATAAAGAACTACTTGCCTTAGTCTCACCATCTTTGGGTCCTCCTCATAGTCTTTTTCATGGTTTTTATTGTAGTCATCCTTTGGGTTCTTGCTTTGGCCTTTTTGGTTATCCTTGTCGAAGGAAGTCTCATAAACATAATTTTCTTGGTGTTTGATTTTCCATGGTGGATGATTAGCTACCTCTGATGTTTCACCGTCTTTCGTGATGTTTGCCTAAGTGTCCACCAGAGGAGGGCAATTTAGATCGTCTTTTCGCTGTCTTTGCAAGCGTTTAGCTTGACCACCATGTATCTAGTTGCAACTATTATTGTAGATGACGACAATGGAGAATACTTTTCTCAACTCTCAATGAAAGTGCCAAAATGTTTACCGAAATTTTCTAAAATTGAATAAGTAATAAATTAAGCTAAGAAAAAATGTTTAAGAAATAAAGAAGAAGATAATTTCTACGTGGTTGGGGTATTGATAAGCCTTAGTCCACGATAGCTCTTTGGATATGGAGTATTTTACACAAGATTATTCTTGCCATATTTCTACAGAGTGTCTAGCTAAAATTTGTAACCCTTTGCATGAAGGGATAAATCCATATTTATAGGCTGAAACTGGATTCTCGAGTAAACCTAGACCTGCTAGGGTTTTGTACATGAAATAGCCCACTAATGGGGTGAAATACATTATAATATTGCCTTTGGGTCGGGTAGGTGAGACCTAAATTGGAGGAATTCCCTTTGTTTGTACGTGATTGTTCAACTTGACGGTGATAAATGTCCATGCATCGCCGATTGTGTACAGTAAATGTAAGAGGAGTGGACGTTGGACAAAAAGTATGTTGATTTTTGGTGTTGTACTCCTTTCCTAGGTCCGACACAGGGGAAAAACTCTGTGGGATCTGATGTCAGAAGGGTGCCACGTAGGATTGCACCCCGACACCTCCTCGACTACTTTCCATTATTAACCCCGAAGGTATCCGACTGTGTCTCTCCGAGTCTTTCTCTCTATACGAGAATCATCCTTCCCAAACCAAGGAGGTTCGACTTTGTTGAGACAGGATCATAGTTGAATCTAGGGCCACGACCCGGCTCCGCTTATGGGCTAACCCATTGCTCTATCTAGCCTGACGAATGGGCTCGTGCATTAATTTTGGCCCTTGAAGTACACGTGTGATGCATCCAGAAGTGTGGATAACATAGATCATTAAATAATTAACTTTTTTATTATACTTTCTTTAATTACAGATTATTAATTAATTAATTTTATTTAATTAGAGATTATTAATTAATTAAAATTAAAAAGAACTATATAATTACATACGATAACTAATGATTCACTTAATTAATTTATAATAGAATGATTCACTTATGTATAAAAGTTAGTACTTACCGATTATTGTTTGATTTATTTTATGCATGGAGTAAATTTATTGAGAAAGATATTAATAATGATTACAAATTAAATAAGGTGATGACAATTATTTTACAGATAATTCTATACTTTTTTTTTTTCGTTGCATGTTTTATATATATATATATATATGAAACACTTCTTAATGGGTATTACCCATGAATTATTACTAAACAATTTTAACTATAAATATTAATTTTAAAAATATCAAACCATCGAATTTTGATCTAATAACGAATAATGAAATCACAAATTTGAATTTTTATGCTTAATTTAACTACTTAATTAAAAAAATATCAAAAAATATCTCTTTTTACACTATATCAAAAATATGCTTATACAAAAATATTTAACTCAAACTCAACTTTTTCTTTTCTTATTTTTCTTGCTAAAAAACATTTTTTAATTTTTTTTTTATCGATGGAACAATCTCAGCCCATATGATCATATGATATAAAAATGAGAGATTTTTTTAATTAGATAGAAAAATTAAGCATAAAAACTTAAAATTTTCTAATTTTAACCATTCATGAGTAATACCCATTAAAAGTGCACCCACATATATATATACATTAGAGTTATTTATATAGACATAATTTAAAAAATTTATAAACACCTCCAAGAGTGAAACTAGTATATATAGGGAAATTTGAATATTTATGCATTTATTGAACTAAAATTGGTCCATTAAATCAAAACTATTCAACGTTTGTAGAATAGGTTAATTTTTACTAAAACCCATTTTTACCCCTCTCATTCCAAAAAGTGGCTCTCTCTCTCTTCTTTCCCTCTCTCTTCTTTCCCTCTCTCTTTCTTTCTCTCGAAGTCTCTCGAACCCACTGAACCCACCACCACGACAAAAATCTCCACCGAACCAACCATTTGAGCATCACTCGACCCATTCCATCCACCACCCAGTCGACCCACCACGAAGACGAACAACCACCAAGGTAAGATTTCCCCCTGTGGTATTTTTGAATATTTTTCTTATTGATTTAGGGTTAAAATATTATTTATTGAAAGATTTAGGGTCTGATATGTGCATTTTGGATTAGATTTAGGGTTAGATTTGAATATGTGATTTCTGGGTTAGAAAATGCATTTTTCTAGGCAGGCTCGATGCCTCGTGATAAAAAAAATTAGATCTGGGTTGAAGACAAAGGCCCGATATAGGACCCGATGGCCAGTCCGATGGTCAGTCAATTTTTTGGGCCCCATCGGACTCGCCATCGGGCCTTTGTCTTCAACCCAAATCTAATTTTTTTTATCATGATTCAGTGGGCCTGCATCGGACCTGCATTAGACCTGCATCGGACGTGCCTTGAAAATGTATTTTTTAACCCAGAAATCACATATTTAAAAACACTAACTTTTGACATTGGATCTGTGGGTCGCGGTGGTCGTGGAGAAAGAGATCTTTAGTCCGTCAAACACGGTGGTCGTCAGTCACAATCGTCGTGGATGGTGAAAAAGGGTGTTGTTTGGGTCGTGGGTCGTGGTGATGGTTGGGTCGCGTAAATCCTCAGATGGAAAATTGGTGGTGGTTGGTGATAGAGAGATAGTGGCTGTTTGAAAATGAGGAGGATATTTTGGGAAAAAAATAAATGTTGACTTATTTAGCAAATATTAATACATATAGGGAATTAATTTTAAGGTATTGTAATATACATAAAGAATTAAATTTTCCAATATATATTCATATGATCATTCACATACCATTTCCAGAATTAACTAAAATAAAATATTAAGTTGTGTGTGCAAAAGTCCATCGTCACTAATTAGTGAGAAATAACCCATCACCTAATAAATATTTATTTAAAGAGAAAACTAAATCACACCTAAATGGCTATTCATGTAATATAATTACATCATCAACGATCCAAACAATATGGATTCGATGGTCAATACAGATCCAATATCTGCTGGATGATTATGACATCTTATCATTATTAACATTAAACATAATTACGCAATTCTTTCACATGTTTTTCTTTTTCTTTTTCTTTTTCTTTTTTCGAGTTACTACTTACACTATAAAACTAATTAAATGTCATAAAGCTAATTAAATGTCATTTCTCATAAAGCTATTTTGTTGTTTCTTTCTTGGGATGGACGCAAATTATTATTAGAATAATTAATAATTTTGCCTTTTGAATTTTAAATAATACTACTAATTATGTTTTTTAAAATATACAGTTTGTTAAAATTTTTTCTAAATTTTAATATTTACAGAAATTTAGTCATTCTGTAAAGTAAGTCCTATTATTCTGTTTAAATGCTCATATATTTTCGTTAATTAGTAATTTTGCTCTTAAACTTTGACAACTATCAAATCGTACTCATTCAAAATAAATCTTAGAAAATTAATTTAGATCTTAAAAAAATTATGTTGAATGATTAAAAAAAATTAAAATTTTAAAACTAATTAAGCGATTTAAAAAATTATTTATTTTTTATGAAAAAATTCATTTAGATATAAAAAAAAATATATATATTAAAATTTTAATTTTTGTAAATACTAAATTTACAGGAACAAGCTTGAGTCTGTTTTTTTTTTCTTTCTGAAAATCTAGTTTAATTTCTAATTTTTTTACACAATAATTTTATATTTTTATTGAATTTTTTATTATTTTTCTTTATTTTTAAGATATGAGTTTATAAATATAAATAAGTTTGATTTTATCTTCAAAAAAAATCTTTGTTTATTTAAATTATTTATTGTATTTTTAATAGTTTTAGTTTGATTATTTAAAATACGTGTTTATAAATAAAATAAAGTTTAAAATACTTTTTTTTTTGGAATAATTTAAGTTTCTTCAGTAAACTTAATATTTTTTTTAATTAATTAATATTTTTATTAATTTTTTAAAATAATTTTTATTAATTTTTTTTAGAATTAATAGAATATTATAATTTTTAAAATTAATTTTTTTTAATAAAAGGGAGCAAAATTTTGTATTAGTCAAAATTTAGGGGGTAAAAATATTAACTTTTAACGGTAAAAGAAATAGAACCTAATTGAAGGAGCATAATTATATAATTATTATATTTTAGAGAGCTGTCGAAAGTTCAAAAGATAAAAATATTAATTATTATTATTATTATTATTATTTCGAAATAGATGATAGACATAAATTATTTAGGGATATTTACATCTATACTTTGAGTGAATTTTTATATTTTTTTTTAACTCTTTTTATTTGTTACAATTTTTATATAGTTATTTTTTTTGTATATCTCTTTCTATTTTTTTTATTGACTCTTCTTTTTCATAGCTCTTTCTTTGTTTTTTTTTTAAGCTTGGTTTACATTTTTTCTCTTTCTCTTTTCTCTCTGTTTATCTTTTTTTTTTTTTTCTAATTTTCTTTTCCTCTCGACACAATTTTTTTTTGTCTTTATATATAAAAATATATATAATAAGTCTATATTTTTATATTTCTTTTAAAACTTTTTTGTTCTCGTTCAAAGTTTTATTTAAAAAAAAAAATACAAACACTTATCATATTTCTATTACATTTTCTTACTATTCACACTCAAATTCATACTATTTTTTTTCAATTAATCACATTTCATAAATTTTTTTTAATTAATTTCTTTAACCTTTACTAAAATATGATTCTTTCACTTTCATACTTTTTCTCATATTTTTTTCAACACCCTTTCTCTATCTTTGAATTTTTTTTTTTTTTACATGATTAATGAAAATAGTGTTTTTTAGATATTTTGTAGTCTATTCACATTCAATTTATGAATGATTTGGATAATATAACAAAATTGATGTCATGTTTCAAGAAAAAAAAAATAAACAAAGTTGTTGTCTTGTTATTTTTTTATTGATTAATTTATAATTATTTTTTTTATTATTATTTTACAGTTATTTTATAATTATTCTTATGTTGTTATTTAAGTGTTTTATAATTATTATACTATTATTTTTATGTGTTTATTTGTACAGTTGTTGTTTAGTTTATGTAAAAAATTTATGGTGTATATTTTAGTTTGTTCCACACAATTTCTTTGTTGTATATATGTGTATTTGTTTTATTATTTTTATGTTACTTTTCAATTATTTTTAAGTGGGTTTCAAAATATATTTTTGTTCAATAGTTATTTTTTAGTTATTTTTTATTTATGTTTATTTGTTTTTGGTATATATTTTTATTTTCTTCCTGAATTTTTTTTGTTTGTATGTGTGTTGCATTGTAGTTTAGATACATATATTTAGTTTTTTTTTGACACATTTTATTAAAATATAATGATAAGATTTTTTATTTTTGTAATTAATAATGTGCAGTAGTAGATATTGACATGTTAATTATATATTATCTATTATATTATATACCCTATTTTAAAATTATAAAATTTTATTATTTTTATTATTAATGTAATTATTTATTTAACTTTTAAAAAATAAATTATCATTTTAACTGCTACCACTACCTTAAAAAGGAAAAGAAAAATTGAAAGTATGAAGTTGGAACAAAAAATTATATAGAAATAATGTAATAGTATAAAAAAATAAATCAAATTGTCAAAATTAAGTTAAAAGAAAATCCGTAATACAAAAATATATTGAGGAGTTAATATTGTTTTGTATATTGCAATTATGTCATTGTTTTGTTATTTTTCGTTGTTTTGTGATTATCATTTTGTTGTTTTCATATTGTTTGTTAAGTTGTTTTTTTATTTTACCGAAACATAGTATTTTTGTAATTTGAAAAATTTAATACAATACTTTTAAAAACTTGGTAATAGTAGAAATATATAAAAAAATGTGTGACACTAAAAATATAAAAATGACAATAATAATAGGTATTTTTGTAAGATTCTCAATTATTTATTTATTTATTTATTAAAAATTCCTTTTGACATTGTGGGTCCAAAACTTGTATTCTTTTGATACCGGGCTTTGGGCCTTGGTCAATTAAGTATTGAATCACGATGAAGTGAACCCAATCCACACACACTTTAAAAATGGAAACCTAATCGAATATATTATAAATTCTTACTTTTTTCATCTATAAAGCTATACTCAACCTTCAAAAGAGACTACTTGGACAAAATGAAACATTTATATAAATTCATTTAAAGTTGCTTTAAAATTTAAACAACACACATATAAAGAGATAAAGCAACAACATTTTGTACACAACCTTTATATTAAATTTTAGATACCACGGATATTTTGGTGGTGTTATATATAAATACAATTCTTAAAAATATTGGACATGATTGGTTATATTATAAGTTTATAAACTAAAGTAACCTTATTTTATTAGTATATATGTATGAACGATGCACGCACTACTATCCAAGCTTTTGATAGTGGTCGCCATTGTTGAAACTATGAACAATTGACCAGCATTTATATGTTTTCCTTTATATAGCTTTTTTCTTAGCTTACTTGGTCCACACGGTTTGAAGACCCAAGGCCCAAGGGCCATACTAGCTAGCCTAGAATGGAGTTTATATATATGTATCGATACAAATTAATGATTAGAGAATAATTGAGTGATATACTGTATACAATTAAGAGAAAAAAATGTTATAATTATAGTAACTTTGATTATGATCACTCTTCATCAATATAGTTTTATAAGATCGAAACATAAGCACTTGCTCAAGAAAAGAAGTTACATAACAAATATACCCATGAATTATTAAAGAATTATGCTGAATAATCAGTTAATTATCACAAAAATCATGAATTATTAGTAAATATACAGAAAGAGATTAAAAATAGAGTATTATGGTTAGGTGTAAATGTTTTTTTTTATTATATATGTGAGGGTTATACGATTAGTGTAGAATATTTTGGTTTATTTTTTTATTTAAAAGAAAAAAATTAGTTAGAATTATTATGTTTTTGGGTTGATATTATTATTATTTTATATTAAATTGATAGTTGACGATATTTTTATTGATTAATTATATATTTTTTTTATTGTATCTTTATATATTAAAAGTGCCTATCTAACGGTATTTCTTGGTTTAACAGAATATACTTAAAAATAAAAGAATATTCTGTTAAATTTAACGATTAGGTTTGATCTTCGTTAAAAAATAAACCCAATAATTAAACCAAAAAAATTAAACAATCTTTTAAATAAACAATCTTTTAAATATTAATAATCTCTTTTTAAATTAAAAAAATCATCTTAGCCACATATCTCTCTAACAAACCTATCTTGGGAGAATATTAATAATTTTTTTATTTATTTTTTTTTTAAAAAAATATAGATAAAATATCTAGAAAAGATAATATAAAAGAAGATTGATTGTGTTGGCTTAGAGATTTTTGGGCTTGGGCTTAAAAAAATAATTAAAAAAAAAAGATGAAATGGGCTGTAATTAGTATTTACCTTATATGTTTGTGCTTATTTTTAGTTTTATTTTTAATTTTACCACCAAGAGGAGAAGGTTGAAAAATATTAGAATATGAAAATATTATTGGTGCTTATTAGTAATTTGCAAAGAATGTGAAAGTTTATAAATATATAGTTGTGTAGCTATTATTAGATATGAAATGAGATAATATAACTTTTTTCAATTAGAAGATTAATGTACATTTTACTATTAATAACATATATTATTATAACACAACTATGTTTTACTTACTAAATATACTGACACATATTTTATTTTTATAAAACAAATCGTTCAAATAATTATACTATTTTAATTATTAATTAAAATAAAAAACTAAAATATTAAATAAAACTAACACTACGTGCCTTGGTACGTAACAATCACCTAGTATATGTAAATATTTGTTGACATAGTTTTTCGTTAATGGATCTAAGAAGATCGTAAACGAGCAAGATAAACCCAAGCAATAGTTAATCAAAGTAACCGGTTGTAAAAGTAAATTTAACAAACACGAACACGAGAATTTTATAGTGGTTCATCCTTTTCAGCGGTAATAGGCTAGTCCACTTAGAGTGTTATTGATCTCAATGCTTGAGGAGAGTTCTCCAGAGTTATATTTTTCAAGAATTCAATCCTTAAGTAAGTTTTTAGAATTTAAGAGTGGGAGCTCGAGAGTATAATTTCGGGAGTATCAAGTTCAGAGTCTCTTTACAAGTAATTTCACTCCCCTTATATAGATTTTCATCTAGGATTTAAAATTTCTTAATCATAGGTGCACCTTCCCGTAACAATATTCGGGTTAGGTTTAAGATACAAAATAATAATAATATAATAATAACCATTTTAAAAAATAAATATCTCTTCACTTATCATTTTTTGACTATATTTTTAGAATAGCTTTAAAAGCACGTGTCTTTTGCATTTAGCGGACCCAAATCATCCTTGAGGTTCGTGCCAATTAGGTTCTTAATGGTTCCTTAATGTTTTGTGCCTATCAGGTCCTTGAGGTAATTTGGTAGTTGAGGAGCTCTTTGTGCCTTAGCAACTGACGGAGCAGGAAGCTTAGTACGCCCAATGTGCTCCACTAGTAGGAGGTGCAATGTGCCAATGTGCCCTTCGGTTGGTGGTGCAATGTGCCAATGTACTCCACTGGTAGGAGGTGCAATGTGACAAAGTGCTCCATTGATAGGACTTACATATCTAGAACAAAAATTCATGCACAATTCTCTTGGATTTTTTGAGGGATAATATTTGTCCCCCAAGTTTATCATAATTTAATAATATTATGGTGAACTTGTAGAAAAAATAATTCCCACATTTTTGGACTCCATACCTGTAAATATTGGTACTATCGAGAATAAATATGTAGAAAATCACTAATATTTCTAAGCATCTTGGAAAATGTTTATAGCTATTTAGGCTGTGGGCAAAATGAAAATAAAAATAAAAGTTGAAATAAATAAATAAGGCTTTTTATATATATATATAAAACTAGGTGATTGTTACGTGCCAAGCCACGTAGTGTTAGTTTTATTTAATATTTTAGTTTTTTATTTTAATTAATAATTAAAAAAAGTTCTATTATCTCATTTCATATTTAATAATAGCTACACAACTATATATTTATAGACTTTCACATTCTTTGCAAATTACTAATAAGCACCAATAATATTTTCATATTCTAATATTTTTCAACATTCTCCTCTTGGTGGTAAAATTAAAAATAAAACTAAAAATAAGCCCAAACATATAAGGTAAATACTAATTACAGCCCATTTCATCTTTTTTTATTATTATTTTTTTAAGCCCAAGCCCAAAAATCTCTAAGCCAACACAATCAATCTTCTTTTATATTATCT
This sequence comes from Cannabis sativa, assembly GCF_029168945.1. NCBI lineage: Eukaryota > Viridiplantae > Streptophyta > Magnoliopsida > Rosales > Cannabaceae > Cannabis > Cannabis sativa. The sequence continues at coordinate 14,953,465 of NC_083610.1, forward strand.
TTTCTAGATATTTTATCTATATTATTAATATTTAAAAGATTGTTTAATTTTTTGGGTTTAATTATTGGGCTTATTTTTTAACGGGAGATCAAACCTAATCGTTAAATTTAACAGAATATTCTTTTATTTTTAAGTATATTCTGTTAAACCAAGAATGTTAAACCAAGAAATGCCGTTTAGATAGGCACTTTTAATATATAAAGATATATTTGGATTGAATTAGATTAGTTACTTTTACATATCAATTAAGTGAGATTCATACAAGTACATATTTTAAATTTCTCAATCTATTCCAATATGCACAAATTGGGATATTCCTACTTTACCTCTTACCAAACAATAAATTTAATCTCTCCTTCCATCACTCTCCCTCTACCCTCTCCATCCCTCTATCTCTTACTCTTACCAAACATTAAGGATCACATTAACAATTATTCTAACAATAAAATATTACATTTTTAATGAGTGTTAACTATTTTAGGAATAGTGTTATTAATAAATTTAGGATGTCAATTATCTTGCTTGAATATAAACTTGCTATATTTAATAATATTATGATTTAGGTATATTATTTTTTACATGTAAAATTTGTAGTTATTTTATATGATTGTATAATCTTTCTAAATGATGTATAGTTACGAAGATTTCCTTAGTAATTTACAGGCTTATCATTAACTTCAGCATGAGCCATTCTCCTAGTCCATTGATAGCACGTGAAGTTACAACATGGGCCGCCCTTGTAAAGTCCAATATTTCTCTAATCCTTGTAAAGAAGAGGCTTAATTTTAGAGATTTTTATAAAAATACTGAATTTTGGGTCAAAGTTTATAATTTTACTGCCACACGATTTTTTTATAAAAATACTGTCTTTTTATAAAACAACCTAAAACAACAGTAAAACAACAAAATAGAACAATTAAAAATAACAGTAGAACAACTAAAAAACAACCATAAAACTTAACACAGTACACAATATAAAACTTATACAATATTTTTGAAAAAAATTCTACCCCACAGTATAAAAGTAAAAAAAGTTAAAAATTTCAGTATGTGGTATAATTATCCCTTAATTTTACTTAAAAAAAAAAGAAGCTTAATTCCACTATGGTCCGGAGTAGAGTCTAATGGCTGAAACCCAAAACTTTTTGCTGGAGTTCAGACTAAACAACTACCAAACTAGTGTTGTTTAAGGAAATTACACATATACATTTTTTAATTTGATGTCTTTAATTTATATTCTTTATTTCAAAATTTATTATGTTTATTTTTTTTTTCAATTATTCTACTAATTTTATCCGTATCATTTCACGATAGTTTTCATTCTTCTCTAATTAAAATTTTGCCTCAATTTTTCTACAAACCTACACATCCATCTACAAAGAACACAAATCTATTATGTTTGAAATTATGTCTTAATTATGTGAGTGTGTGAGGATAATTTGGGTACAATACTCATAAAAAAAAATATATTTGAACTAAATTTTATTTAAGAGAAAATTTGATTAATGTATATAAAAAAAGTATTCTTTAACTTCTCCCTTCTATGTTAGCTAAGAAAAAGGATTTTCACACTACATACTAAATTTTTACAATTTTTTTTCTTTTTTAATGTAGAGCGGAATTTTTTGTAAAAAATATCATGTATTTTTTATATTGTGTTAAGTGTTAAGCTTTTACTATTATTCCACAGTTATTTTTTAGTTGTTCCACTTTGTTGTTTTACGGTTATTTTTAAAAAGACAATATTTTTTAAAAAATTTCCATGTGACAGTAAAATTGTAAATTTTTATTCAAAATCCAATATTTTTGTAAATATTCAAAAAAAAAAAAAAAAACCTTCACAAATTCCACTTATTTGTCCTTTCTTGAATGCTGACTATCTGAATTTATAATTAAAAATTGTATCGTTTTTCATCTTCATTTTAACTTTTTTTAATGAAAAAAAAAAGATAGAGTAGCCGTACAAACAACCAACTACAAAATACTATATCTTTTTTGTTAGACTAAGTGTGACTTTGTAATATGCCACATAAGCAACTATTTTAACTAACTCTTTCAGTTAGTTAAAACTGTTACTCTAATGTCGGTTTCTCTTGTACCTAATGTTAGCTATAAATACCATGTAATTGCAATGTAGAAACTAATCCTTTACTTGTAATTCAGATACATAATCAATAAAGATAGAGAGACTATTATTCAATCCTAAGTTCTAATTTCTGGTTTAAATTTTGGCTTTACCTACTGGTTTCTCGATTTAGTGTTTTGTGGGATGTTCTTAGTTGTGTATTGAACTCTCTTGGTGTGAGAGATTGAACTCGAATTCTCCAACAAGTGGTATCAGAGCTGGGGTTGATCGAAGATGGATCTTGAAGCTGTTTGAAGTCAATTCTTGATTGATCAAGAAAGGTGATTTGCTCTGTCGGTTCAAGCTTCAGAACCAGGTGATCAATCGAGCAAGAAGATGGGGAATGTCAAATTCGATCTTGAAAAGTTTACAGGGAAGAATGACTTTGGGTTGTGGCGTGTCAAGATGAGAGCACTTCTGGTTCAACACGGTCTGCAGGATGCTCTATTGGGGGAGAAGAACTTACCTGGTGATCTAACAGAAAAGGAGAAAACAGAGCTTCTCGATAAGGCACACAGTGCCATTATTTTAAGTATAGGTGACAAGGTTCTCAGGGAAATCTCAAAAGAAGAATCAACAGCTGGTGTTTGGAAGAAATTGGAGAGCTTGTATATGACAAAATCGTTGGCAAACAGGTTATTTCTTAAACAGAAGCTGTATTCTTTTAAGATGACACTAGGAAAAGAAATTGAAGATCATTTGGATGATTTCAATAAAGTTATCCTTGATTTAGAGAATATTGGAATCAAGGTGGAGGATGAAGACCAGGCCATCATTGTTTTAAATTCTCTTCCAACAGAAAGCTATGAGCATTTTGTTGATACCATGATGTATGGTAGAGAGTCTTTGACACTAGAGGAGGTTCAGAGTGCTCTAATGTCAAAAGAAATGAAGAGAAAGGCAGATAAACAAGAAGACAATAATGGTGAAGGGCTCTTTGTTAAAGGAAAAGGTTCAAAGAAGGAGAACAGGGATCAAAGCAGTGGAAATAAAGGCAAGGCTAATGCCAAGTTCAAGAGAAGATGCTTTCTGTGTAACAAGACAAGTCCAATTTTGAAAGATTACAACTCCAAGAAGAATGGTAGTGCAGATGTAGTTTCTGATGGAGATGACAGTGATGGTTATGACAGTGCAAGTGTGTTGGTAATCTCTAAAGACAAGTCAGATACTAGTTGGATAATAGACTCTGGGTGTTCTTTCCATATCTGCCCTGACAAGAAGCAATTCATAAATTACAAGACTATCAACAGTGGATCTGTGAAGTTAGGTGATAACCATTCATGTCCAATTGTTGGAATTGGATCAGTGAAGCTTCAAATGACTGGTGGTGGAGTTACAGTTCTTGAACATGTGAGACATGTTCCTGAAATTAAAAGAAATCTGATCTCAATGGCAATGCTTGATCATGATGGTTACTCAGTAAAGGTTGAGAATGGCTCACTGAAGGTGACAAAGGGATCTATGGTAGTCATGAGGGCTACTGTGATGAATGGCATCTATGTATTACAGGGAAATACATTCAAAAATCAAGTAAATCAGTGGCTCAAAGGAGTGAAGAACCAACTCTAATTTGGCACAGAAGACTGGGTCATATAAGCTATGGTGGCTTGAAAATTCTGAGTAAACTTGGAGTATTTGGCAAGGACCAGATACAACCTATGGAGTTGTGTGAACAATGCATTCTTGGAAAAGCTACAAAGGTCAAGTTTGGCACTGGGAGACACACAACAAAAGGAATTGTTGACTATCTACACTCAGATTTGTGGGGGCCATCAAGAACAAAATCCAGAGGAGGGGCCAGGTATTTCTTGATTTTCATTGATGATTTTTCAAGGTTTGTTTGGATTTTCATATTGAAAAATAAAAATGAGTCATTAAGTAAGTTTAAAGAGCTGAGAACCATGTTGGAAACACAAACTGGAAAGAAGGTAAAGAAGTTGAGAACAGATAATGGGCTTGAGTTTTGTGCAGATGAGTTTAAAGAATATTGCAAGCAAGTTGGAATTGGCAAGCATCTAACAGTACCTAGAAACCCTCAGCAAAATGGACTTGCTGAGAGAATGAACAGAACTATACTTGAAAGAGTTAGATGCATGCTTATTCATGCTGGTTTGCCAAAGTCATTCTGGGCAGAAGCAGCTGTTACAGCCTGCTATTTGATTAACAGATGTCCTTCATCTGCAATCGAATTCAAAACACCTATTGAGGTGTGGAAAGGCAAGCCTGCAAGGTATGATCACCTAAGGATATTTGGTTGTCTTGTGTATGCCCATGTCAAGGAAGGAAAGTTAGATCCAAGGGCAAGAAAATGCATTTTTCTGGGTTATCCAGAAGGTGTTAAGGGGTACAAAGTATGGAGCATTGAAGAAGGCAATCACCAAAAGAACTTTGTGAGTAGAGATGTGATCTTTGATGAGAAGACCATGTACAAAGATCTTACAAATATCCAAAGGAATGACATACCAGAGAAGAATTCTAATAGTCCTATACAGTTTGAGGTGGAGTCCAACAGAAGAGAGCATGTTGTGGACAGAACTACAGAACCGGAGAAAGAAGAAGGAGAAGAGGATGAAATAGTTGAGTCTGAGGGTGAACCAGATGCAGATGAAGACACTCAAGACTATCAAATGACAAGAGATAGAAAAAGAAGAGCTACTAGACCCCCTGACAGGTTTGGTTTTGCTGATGTGATTAATTATGCTCTTAGTATTGATGCAATGGGGAATGAAGAACCAGCTACCTATGAGGAAGCAATGCAATCTGATGATAAGATTGAGTGGAATAATGCTATGGATGGTGAAATGACTTCACTAACCAAGAACAAGACCTGGTATTTGATTAGAAGACCTAAAGGTCAAAGGGTTATAGGCTGCAAGTGGGTATATAGGCACAAGGATGAGATTCCTGGAGTAGAAAAGGCAAGATTCAAGGCTAGATTGGTTGCAAAGGGTTTCTCACAAAGAGAAGGGATAGACTACAATGAGATCTTCTCTCCTGTGGTGAAACATACATCAATAAGATTGTTGTTGAGTATTGTTGCAATCAATGATCTGGAATTGGAACAGCTAGATGTGAAGACAGCTTTTCTACATGGTGATTTGGAGGAGAATATACTAATGAAGCAGCCTAAGGGATATGAAGTAAAGGGAAAGGAAGATTATGTTTGTCAGCTGAAGAGATCCTTGTATGGATTGAAACAATCACCAAGGCAGTGGTACAAAAGGTTTGATGAGTTTGTACTCAGAAATGGTTTCAAAAGGAGCTCTTATGACAGCTGTGTTTATGTCAGAAGCAACAAAATTACTGCTTATCTCTTACTGTATGTGGATGACATGCTTATTGCATGTAAAGACATACAAGAGATAAACACAATTAAAGCTATGCTGAACAAGGAATTCGAAATGAAAGACCTTGGTTCAGCTAAGAGAATTTTAGGTATTGACATCATTAGAGACAGACCAAAGAGAATTCTTAAGTTGTCTCAACATGGTTACATATCTAAAATCCTCAACAGGTTTGGCTTTGATCAAGTCAAACCTGTCAAGACTCCCTACACACCACTGTTCAAAATGTCAAAATCACAGGCACCCAAGGATGATGAAGAAACTGAGTATATGAACAGGGTGCCTTACTCAAGTGTGGTGGGTAGTCTCATGTACCTCATGATCTGCACCAGACCAGATATCAGTTATGGTGTCAGCATGGTAAGCAGATTCATGGGACAACCTGGGAAGGAACATTGGATTGTGGTAAAATGGATTATGAGGTATTTACAAGGTACTAGACAACTGGGATTGGTCTATGGAGCAAATTCAGAATCTGTCAACATAGCAGGCTTTGTTGATTCTGATTATGCAGGTGATCTAGACACCAGAAGGTCACAATCTGGGTTCATTTTTCAGTCAAGTGGATGCTCTATTTGCTGGAAATCGAACCTACAATCCATTGTTGCTCTATCTACAACAGAAGCAGAGTACATTGCATGTACTGAAGCAGTGAAAGAAGCCCTGTGGCTCAAAGGAATCTCCATGGAATTTGGTCTGGATCAGAGGTGCATAACTGTACAATGTGACAGTCAAAGTGCTTTGCACTTGAGCAAGAACCAAGTCTTCCATGAGAGAACTAAACACATAGATGTAAGGTTGCATTTTATCAGAGATGTACTAATTGGAGGAAAAGTCAAATTGGAGAAGGTATCTACTGAGAACAATGGAGCTGATGTTCTAACTATGGGACTTCCTACATCTAAATTCTCTCATTGCTTGAAGCTGCTGAATGTGTTGGATGTCCAACAAGATTGATTTACAACATTGTTTGGATGTTATTTTGTGGATATTACTTGTCAAGGTGGAGATTTGTTAGACTAAGTGTGACTTTGTAATATGCCACATAAGCAACTGTTTTAACTAACTCTTTCAGTTAGTTAAAACCGTTACTCTAATGTCGGTTTCTCTTGTACCTAATGTTAGCTATAAATACCATGTAATTGCAATGTAGAAACTAATCCTTTACTTGTAATTCAGATACATAATCAATAAAGATAGAGAGACTATTATTCAATCCTAAGTTCTAATTTCTGGTTTAAGTTTTGGCTTTACCTACTGGTTTCTCGATTTAGTGTTTTGTGGGATGTTCTTAGTTGTGTATTGAACTCTCTTGGTGTGAGAGATTGAACTCGAATTCTCCAACATTTTTTGAATAAATACTATACCTTCCTGTGAAATCTATGGAAGAAAATCAACATATGGAACAATGTATATTTTAATAAGATAGAACTAGCCATTTGTGAAACATCTCCATCCTAGATCCACATGTTTTGCCAAGCAAACAATTCTTAGCTATCAAATGTGTAACTCTTTTTTTTTTTTTTTTTTTTTTTTTTGCATATTTAGTCTTAAACTACACTTTCAGAGAACCAATGGTCCAATATCAATATCCCTCTACCAGCAATCGAAACCGAAACGTTGGTTATGCCAATGTTAATGATTTCATTGTTGTTGTTCGTGTTTGTCTATTTTGTAACCATTATGATCTCCTCTAAAATTTCAGAAATGTTATAAAATTGTTTCCCACAGATATCGCTAAATATTGTCAGAGAAATTTAGACAACACCAAAAGTACGAGTATTTGAGCAAAGCAAGAACTCTCCCTTACAGTTATGCAAACACACATAGAATAACGAGTAGTTAAAATTTAGGCTACAAAATAGACAAAAACAATAACAGTAAAATAAAGAAACAAAGAAGTATAATAGTTCAGTCATAACTTGGTCTGTTAAGTCTACTTTTGCAATAATTTCAGCGTTTATTTAATATGAATCACCCCTTTATATATAGAAAGCAAGTGTCCATTAATATTACATGACTAATTAAATTGGACTGTTATTACAATAACTGTACAAATTAATTAAGATAAGCGTTTAAAGAAATAAATACAAGTACAGTTTTATTTGTTTTTGTCTTAATTACAGCAACATCTGCGACTTGCAAAGTTGCATATTGTCTATCCATATTCCAAACACGCGAGCTTGAAGGCTTTGTGGTGTTGGATTCGAATAATGTGCCTCTGGGTCCATTCAGCTTAACGAATGTCTGCGATCAGCATTAATTGCATTGGACATCCTGTGTTGATAACTTAATTAGAACATGTGAGTTCATTACGAGTCATTGAACATATTTATCATTCAGACCAAATCTATATGTAAAGAAGCGATCTTTATTTGTCACAGGAAAGATATACTTGCTCATCACATATAATCAACATGCGCGGCCAATGTTAACTTCTCTTGATGACATTTCTTGTCAATTACAGTACAACTTTTGTATTAAGGCTAGAAGACTTTGCTACCAATTATGCGTTGATGGATATTAATTAATATTGAAAATCAGCCAAATATCTTGATATTCATTGACCTTAATAGAATTATATTAATTTAGCAATATTATTCAACATATATATATCAATGAAATTTAGATACAGATTCATACTTACCAAATGATAAACTGAATTTAGAGCAATTAACACACATACATAAATATCATTTACTTGATAAATTAAAACTTCACTTTTATATAAATAAATATATATATATATATACACACAAATTTATATAAAAAGTATAATGATGACAAAATTAACTTCTTTCTCTTCTAGTTGATCTGTCATGTAGTTGTCTGGACGAGACAGTTGAGAGCACTAGCAATACATTTATATAATTTTCAATAAAAAATCTACCACTTCTATAAAAATCAATATTAATTAATACCCAAATTGCATGATAATCATAGCTAGCTATAGCTGGTTTTGGATTTTGATTCGAAGACAAATTCAGGGCCATATATATTTTAATGGGTGATGATGCTTTGTTCCCCAGCAAAAGTTATAACATGATATGTTGTATTCATATATATATATATATATATATGTATATGGGTAGGACCAAATAATAATAGTTATAAGGATTTCTTCGAACACACTCTGATTAATGCAGGGCAATAGAGCCTCTCTCGGTGGTGATGAGAATCAATGCCCTCTTTATTTAGAAGGATCCATTTATATGGACCACTTTGTATATATCAAGGTATATTCAAATTATAATGGCTTTTCTATGGATGATATATAGTCACAAAGTAATGGTGGGTTAATAAAGCCAGAGAATATATATATATCTATTCTATATAAAGTGTGCCTATATAACTGAATTTCTTGGTTTATGAGAAATTTATGGGTGACTTTTTATTTATATTTAATAAAATAATAAAATATTATTTATATATAATAAAATAAAAATAAAACAAATCTCATTAATATTTGAACCGATATTTAATGCTAATTATTCGAGAGTCACAACCCTCTATCATAAATAGTTACGTTTTGCTAAACCTATCGTCTATGATTCGACGATCCAGACTTTGGTGAGACCACCTTTGCAGGAGCTTTCTCTGATTAATTGCGTTGATTTTAGTGGGTAATTGCTTTCTGAGATTGGAACTATGTGCAAGGACTTAAAGTTAGCTACTCCCTGCTACCAAATTCATGTGTCCGTGGAAGTTTTTCATTTTGACAACACATACTTCATTTACATTTAAATACCTTTTTTCTTTTTAGATTTTTCATAATTGGTATTTCTATATCATACACAATAAAATATAAATTTACAAGCCGTAAATTCCACTTGGAGGCGCAGGAACTGAAGACGCCGTGCTACCCGCACCCAAAATCAGTCGACAAGGCAATTCTCTTAAAGTCTCTCTGGTTCTTTTTCTGTGTAGATTTTATATGTTTGTTTGTTTGAATCTGATAAGTGTTTTTTTATCAAAATTATGATAAAAGTGATTGTTTATTATATCGTTAACATATGAATTAGTTTCTTTTGTTTTTTTTATTCTCAACTTATCAGTGACAATAAAAAAATCACCTTTTGTTAGCTAAAAGTTTGAATCCATCAAAAACAATCAATAAAGCAAATGTCAGAGGAGACGAAGGCGGTGGAGCATCAATTCCGAGGCCAATATGGTGGCACAATAAATTGAGATTTTTTTGGCATATATTTTGTAATTTTTTGTATCTATTAATTACAATTTTATTTTAATTTCCTTTATTTTAATTTATCATTTATAATAAAAGATTTATTACTTTAATTTCCTTAATTTAAGTATGTCATTTAATTTTTTAATGGTATTTATCTCTTTTTCGGCGTTTTATGTTTATTAATTTGACTTTTCAAAAGAATTTTAAATGGTAACTATATAACTATATATGTTAATTTTTAATTTTAATTATTTTTATAATAATAATTTTTATTATTTTATTTTCTTAATTATTTTAGATATTATTTGCCATCTTTATTATTGTTTATTTTTTAAATTATTTTTATACCAGGTTTCTCTCTATTATGTCAACTTTAAAATTTTTAGGTAATGATTGACTAAATCACCATTTTAAATTTTGTCTTAATTTCATGTCATTTAGTTATTATTACAAATTAAATTAAAGTTTTAAATGATAGTTATATTTAGAAATTTTTAGTATTGTTTTTACAATTCAATTTTTTCAGATTATTTATATTTACTTCAAATTTTTATTTTGTTTTTATACTTTTATTAGTACTTTATTAGTATTGTTTTTGCACTATTTTTATAATTTGGATGCCTTTTATGGCTTTTGTCCCATCTTTATGACTTGCCTCTAATTGTTTAGAGTAAATTTGTAGTTTGGTAGTCGTGGCTTCTGCAAACGACTTTTGAAATTTGACAGATAAGTATTTCAAGTCTTGATATTATTATATGAATTGTTTTACAATCTTTATTCACATTACATACAATCTTGATATTATTAGTATTTCAGTAAATTTATCTTTTTATTAAAATTTCTTTAAACTAGAATTCTAAATTGCATTACTGAGAACAAAAAAAAAATAATTTTAAGCTTTAAGCTGTAATACATATAAAATGTATAAGATTTTTTCTAAACCTAAAATTTTTAATTTCATAATAATTAACAATCATTTATCTGTTTTTATTTTAAAAAAATAATTGAGCTTACCAAAATCTATAAGAACAAAACCAATGAAGAAAATTTTAACAAAAAAAATGAACGAAGAAAAAAAGTGTCATAAACATTATTGAATAATGGCAATTGCCCATACAAGAATTTCAGTACAAAAAATTATACTTGACCCCTAGACAAGATTATCATGATCTTCCAATCCTAATAATATAAATAGTGAACAACACCTCATTCTAGGAGAATGATGCATGGTAATGTCAAAAAAATTATTAGATGATAATAATATTTCTCTAACAATGATACCCTGAGTAAGAACTAAGAAGTATTGTAGCGTTTTATTTTTAAGAGCATGAATAATATTAAGACAATTGGATTTCACAATCAAGCTCTTATTCTCCTATTAAAAAAAACACATTAATATACATGTAAATGATTCTTAGTTTTACAATAATAAATTATTAATAAACTCACAATTTCATAAAATTATAAAGTAGTAATTTCAATTAATTTTTAAAAATAATTTATAATTTTTTCAAAATATTGGTTATAATTATTATTTCCAATTTTATAAAAAATAAATATAATTTTTTTTTTAAAAAAATAATTATTAGAAACTTGCCATAAAAGGTTATTAGATTGTTACCTTATTAATTTTTTTTAGTGTCCATCTATGGGTATTACCCATTTAGAAGTGTTCCATATATATATATATATATAAAGTATTTTAACTAAAACATTTCACATTAAAATTTGTGAAAAAGAGATTTTTTATCTATAACTTTTAGATAGATGTTATCTTCAATTGTCAATAATTTGGAGATTGATTTTTAATTTTCTTTTTTATTTCACACACATTTAAGTTGTGTTTTCTTTAGTATTTGAACATGAATTTTTAGTTTATTTTTAGATTATCTTAAGAACATATTACCCTTAAATTATCAAGTTTTCTTAAACACTATAATATATTACATTTAGTATTTACTTTTAATTGTCAAAATTATAAATTACATTATTTAGATATACATAATAATAATCTCACCTAATAAGTAATAATATTTTTTCTTTAATTGTTAATAATATTTTTTAAATGAAATAAAAAATACCTAACATAAAATTAGTATACGTGCCTCGCACGTAAATTTTTACTAGTATTTATATATATATATATATATTTTACTTTATCTTTATATCAGAAAAACGACAAGAGATTTTGAATGAAAATGTTTAATAAAGTTTAGAGGAGAAGGACAAGAGATAGAGCATCTTCTTTGTATCTTTTATAATTATTATTTTTTGCATATATGTATGGATAATTGTAATAGTTTAAAACACTTTTGACGATGGGAAAGTTATCAGAAGAACATGTGAAGAATATGAAATACTATATACTCTCTGCTAGCTAATATAGCTATATATATAGAGAGAGAAGAGGTGGCAGTTCCTATCACCACATTTAGTCATATGTTGGTCATTTGTCTGTATGTTCTTATCTTTTGCCTCTCTTTTGTGTAATTTGGCATCGTTTTTTCTATCTCAGTTTAGGTATTTCTTATAATATTAAGCTTGATTAAGGCAATAAAAGCAAATAAATTATTTGAGTAACATTGTGGCGCTGTACCTTTTCTTTCTTCTTCTTCTCTTTCATAAAGCATTTCGAATGCTGTATATAGCAAAACATTGTGCTAATTATATATACTATATACTATATGATTAAGCAAGTATATATATATATTTTGCCATGCAATGAATATAGATTTATTATCATCTTTAAATATTTATTTTACAGTTTTAGTGTTCAAGTAGTTCCAAAATTATCTTACTAAGTAATAAAAATCGATTACTTTATCCAATTTGAGTACCTTTTCTAAAAAGTGTAATTTAAAATATCAACATGCATGCAAGATTAATTTTGGGATTTTTAATAATAAATTTAGCATTTTTTTTTAATATTTTTATTTATGTTTGGTTTTTAATTTTTTTTTCTTCATAAAATCTGTTTTTCAAAAAGTTCTTTAATTACAAAAATATTTTTATTGCTTATGTTATCTTTCCTTCTCATTTTTAGTCTCTTTTACATGTTAACTTCCTCTTTTTTTTTTTTCCTCTTTCTTCTTTTTATTTTTTTCTTTCTCTCTTTTATATTTTTTTTATGACTTATTATGATTTTTTTTTTATATTTTATTTCAAGATAATAATTCTTTCTTTTAATTAAATTATAATGACTATAATAATTTCATCCTCATTATCATGTACTTGCTTCACTTTAAGTCTCTTAATACAACAAATGAATATTTCACATTTTTTAAGATAATTAGTATACATTACAAATTAGATTAGGTTTGTGATATATGTTTGACTGGTTGGTGTGTGATATTGTTAATGTGGTAGTTTCTTAGTTATATTAACGCCTCTAACAATCCTACATTTAGATGCTGATGTGGTATTATTTTTTGTTGTACTTGTAATTTAGTTTTTGAATTTATATAGTGTAGGATTGATGATGTGTTAAATTTTTGTTGGTTTGTAATTTATTCTAGGTTGGCGCAAAATGAGATTGATACATGTCGTTTTTGAGTTGTTTGTTGGTTGTTTTATATTGGAATGACACAATGCCTAGGTTGATGTTGTGTTGTTTTTATATTATTTATATTGTATATATTTTAAATTTTAGTTTTGGAGTTATTAGTTTATTAGTTGTTTAATAAAAAAAAGAATGTATGTTTAGTTGTTTGTTAGTTATTTGCATGTAAAAATGTAAACATATTTGTATTGTTGTTACGTTCTTTAATTTATAATAATATATTTTTATATAATTTTAGATAAATATTTAGTTTTTAAATGTGTATTTTAGGTTAATTTCAAGTTTATTTATATATTTTAAATAAGTTTAGGTATATTTTGAACCGTGTGTCATTTTGAATTTAACTCATCATCATGATTTTTCTCAAACTATTTATTTTCCTTTTTAATTTAATGAGCTTTTTTTGCTAGGTAAAATATAATGAGTTTATATTAATGATTTGTAATTTTTTTTTGAAATGTATCATTGTGAATATATTTTTGTTGTTATTAAATTATTAGTTAGTTGATTTAAAATTGTCATCTAGTTGTTTAACAAATATTAAAATTATATATGTTTAGTTTTTATGGTGTATAAATAATATTTTATATGTGTTTTTATCTTATTAAATTATTTTTGTATTTATTAAGTTGTTGACTCAATTTATTATGTCTAATTTATTTGCATATTAACACTACTACAAAATAATGAATTCGCGATGGTCCCAAAAATAATTTTTTTCGGGGACCGTCGTTAAAAAAATTAAGCAATTATTTAAAACTGTTGAGAAAAATTAGTATTCTCGACGGTTTATAACTGTGCCTAAAAAATTAGGCGACATTTTTTAGGAAAAAAAATATATGGGCTTATACCCGACGGTTCAAAACCGTTAGGTATAGTATAGCCGACGGAAAGTTGCTTCGGGCCACATTGTCAAGGAAAAATATTTAAAATATGGAAAGTTTTCCATTAACATGGATGAATACCTATACAAAGATTATCGTCGGGTATTTATCGAAGAAGCCAATGTGGAGAATGCACTACTACTCCCATGTTCCATAGCCGACGATTCATTGACGACAATAGGTCAAGTTGTAAAATATTATATAGTATGACCGAAAGACTATCTTACACCTCTTGGAAAATGATTGGTATGTTTCAATTTATTTACTTAACTTATTGTGTTTATTCATTATTGAAATTGCTAACTTTATTGTTTTTTGATATATATATATAGACACAACCACCCATGAGAAATTTCAGAACCAACCCGTGAAGAGAAGCACAAAAGCCTTTAGATTTACTCGGTCCTCCAACACAGCCTCTAAAACACCTTGAGAGGCCGAGTAAGGCAAAAGTTCATGGTCGTTATGTCCAACCATTCCAAACTTCCTCCATCATTGCCTTTTGAAACTTCCTCAGAAGGTGGCCCAAGTCATCTATAATCCAATTTCAAGTTAATAATGAGCTATTTGGGGGTCACATATGACTCTATTTCGCTTGCTAAGAGTGACATTTAGGAATTGTGCACCATACAATACTTGGGAGCCCAACCAATAGGAGTTTGGTGAAATTATGATTTCTAACTCTTAATAATAAACTTGATAATGTTCTTTTGACAACAACGATTATTAATTATGATTTTTTATCAGATACATGAAAGAAAGATTGTTGGACATTGGTAGACTGAATCAAGTATATGAATTTCTGAATCCGGGTGCGATTGTCACTGATGCAAGGGCTGATAGTAATCGTTGTAAAGCACTAGTCACTCGAATGACTAGGATGACTATTTCAGACAAATAGCTTATTGCCCCATATAATAATTGGTATATGTAGATTTAAAATAAATAATTTCAGTATTTATAACTCTTCATAAAATTTATTATTTTGTATATGCTAACAATTTTACACATATTTGTCAATGCAGGGACATGTTTCACTGGATTCTTGTACTCATCCAACCAAGTACGCAGACGGTGGCATACTTGGATCCAGGCAACGACGACATAGCGGATGATCTGAACTTTATCATATACACGCAAGTTCTATATCAAACGTCCCAATATGTAAACTTATTCTTTATATATAAATATGTATATGCTAATTAAATTTACTTTTTGTGTAGATCGTTCACCATATATAACCAAATGATAGGACGGCCTGATCGACCTATCTAATGGATGACTCCTATCTGTCCTCAACAATCCGACGACAAACAATGTGGATACTACATCATGAAATTCATTAAAAGTTTCATGATCGTAGAACATCCAATGCAAGTACAGTTGATCCGACATGATAGGTTCTCCACTCCGTACACTAATGATGAGATAAATATTATGCGTGATCGGTGGATTTATTAAGTGAAAGTGGAAGCGGAGCGACAACAGTTTCCGTGTTAGTCAGTGTGTATATATCTCGATTTATCGTTACTATATAGATTTGTAAATATATTTAAATTATTATAATTAGCGTTAACTTAATTATATATTTTTGAATGATATGAGCGTTAGTTTAATTATTGTGACTATACAGAATTTTAAATATATTTAGATAATTATAGCGTTAGTTTAAATAATTGTGAAAACTATACAGATTTGTACAAAATTTAAAAATTAATGCAGAGAAAAAATTGCAGAAAATCTATTTTTCCCCTATTTTTTAAATGTAATGAATGAAAAAAACCGTCGCTAAAAAAATTAATAAAAAACGTAACCAGTCTATAAGGCACGGTTTAAAACCGTTGCCTATAACTGTTTATAGGCGACGGTTTATAACCGTGCCCTATTTAACCGTCGCCTATAGTATAGGACACGGTTATAAACTGTCGCCTATACCCATTTGTAGGCGACGATTTTAAACCGTCGGAAAACCCACATTAGCAACGGTTTTAAACTGTTGCCTATTCTGTCCGTTTTACGACGGTCGTATAGGCGACGGTTATAGAAACTGACGGGAATACTTTAAACGACTGTTAAAAAACGTCGAAAATGTCTATTTTTGTAGTAGTGTAAAGTTGAGTTGTTGTCCTTTTTTACTGTGATGATTTTGGATTTATATACAGTTGTTCTTGCGTATATTTTTAGTTTATTTTTGACACATTTTGTTGCTGTTTTATTTTTTATCGGTGTATTATGAGTTTGATGTAGGTTTTTTTTTTTTTTTTTTTTTTTTTTTTTTTTAAATACAATTAATTATTATAAAGGTGATCTTTAGTTGTTTTAAGTTCTTTTTTAGCATTGATGTGTAATTGATTTCCATATTTAAATTGGGTTGTTGTCTATTCGTTTATTTGTTGGTATTTATGTTCACAAACAATACAAAATAAAAAGGAATTATTACATAAAAAATATAAATTGACACTTTATTTACAAAAATACTTCCTTAAGGTAAAGACAAGTACATTTATACTTTTTATGTGATTTTAATTACCAAAATATCACTTACACTATAATCACTTACACAATCAGGCGATAGTTGCAGGGTGGTTGCTGCGTGGTTACGCAGTGGTTACATCAGACAAAAGTTTCAATCAGACGATGGTTGCAGGGTGGTTGCTGTGTGGTTGCGTAATGGTTGCATCAGACGAAGGTTTCAATCAAACGATGGTTGCAGAGTGGTTGCTAGGTGGTTGGCCGAAGGTTGCATCAGACGAAGGTTTCAATCAAAAGAAAGTTTCTGGGTGGTTGCTGTGTGGTTGGCCGAAGGTTGCATCAGATGAATGTTTCAATCAGACAAAATACCTGTTAGAAAATGTTTATGCAACTGTAATGCAACTATTGTGAAACATTAAAAATCAGAACAGTGTTTAACACGTATGTAACTCTTGTTGGGTTTTATGCCCTAAATAAAACTCATTACAATCTGATTAGTTATCAATTTAGAAGTGAAGCATGTTTACATGAATGTTACATGTTTATGGTTTAATACATATATTTGATATATGCACAAAATCAGTTAAATCCAGAACATATAGTTATTCACAATTACAGTATCGTCAATACAGTGGAATGTGATTGTGATTATATGATTCAAAAGATTTGGTCCCTGTTCGTCAGTGTTTTGGATTTACACTGATGTGATAATCAGCGATGAAGTATACTTACACTTGGAGTAAGTGTTATGTTCTTTCCAGAACATTGGTAAAGTATACTGGTTTCGAATGCATGGAGTATGCATTGGACTGGACCGATATTGAACTTGGTTAAAGATATTGTAAACTTACCGTTGTATCTTTCCGAGTCAATGTCAGAAGTTGATCTTAGATTAAGAAAATCTAAATCCTGATATGCTTAGGCTCAATCTCAGGAGTGCTATTCTTGTTCTTTGATTTATTAGTTAAAGCCTGTTTTGAGTCAGGATAATACATATATTTTGGGAACATGATAGCATAACTGAATAGGGAGTGCTAAACATAAATATGGAAATCTATAGCTTCTACTGGTGTATAGAAGTAAAGTGATGATTCCTTTTGAGCTTAGTTAAATAGAAGTAAATGGATGAGCTCTTGTTTCAGTGACTATATATTAGATCACTAAAACATCATTTACAGGTAACTAAGTGTTCAAATGGGCAAAATACATTGAGGGGTGTAAACGGTAAATTAGTCCCGTCTCGATGTAAATCATCTATATAGAGGATCTCTAAATCACATTAAGATTATAACAATGGTTAAATGAGATAGCATATTGATATCGTGAAACATATGATATGCTCTATATAAGTCTGAGAGTGCAATTCCAAGTTCTAAGAGTGGATTCAACGAGGAATTAATAAGTTAGGGATTTACTTGGTAAATCGGTTCAACTTATTGGAAGCTCAGAATATAGATCCATGGTCCCCATTCTAGTTGAGATTATACTGTTTGTAGGACTCTATAATTGACTTATGATTAATCAATTATAATTCTAAAAGTTAGACTATGTCTAATTTGTGAATTCTCACAGTTTAGGGATGAAATCGTAAATAAGAGGGTTTCTAGGTTTAATTATTAATTATGAGACTTTGCATGTCTGAATTAATAATTAATTTTAAATGGAAATATTATTTAATAATCTATTTTAGTTATTAAATAATTAGTTTTGGCATTTAAATGATTAGAATTGAAAAAAATGGCATTTTTGGAGAAATAGAAATAAAATTGAGGAAACTGCAAAATCAATGTGAGACCCATTCACACCATGGCCGGCCACATCAATGCCTTTTCCCAATTATTATTTTCAATTTTAATTTGTCATTTAATTGCTAATCAAAGCCTAGCCTAAATAGGAAAGTGGTGAATCACACTAAATAAAGCAGTTATTCTATTACACAGTAAAATAGGAAACTGTTTATTTGGAAAGTTGTGATCTTCCCTTTTCCTATTTATAGCAGCCCCTCTCTTCTCTTTGTATGCATGTGTTGCTTGAGAAACTTTGCTCTGCAAAGTGTATCACACGAAAATAAGAGAGAAAAACAAAGAGAGATTTCGAAATTTCCTAGTGAGAGAGAAGTGCCCACTCACATCATTCAGTATCTCATCATAGTTTGGAAGACTGTGAAGGATCACATCCAACTGAAGAACTTTCGGGCTCAGATCTTGATTATACTCTGCTACAGACAGGAATCAAGGGTTAGAGATCTGAGTGGAAGGAGACATAAATTCCGCTGCAATCACTGTAAGTTATTCTTAACTTTTATGTGTTTAGTTCATCGTTTTAGAAGTTCAATATTAGGTTGTTAAATCAACATACTTGCAATAGATCTAAGATCCTGGATAAATATAATACCAACAACTCTATCTACATGTCTATTTATGATTTAATATGAACAAATTCACTATTAGAAATTTGGAAACAATAAAAATACACCAGGATAAATATTTTACTATAAGATGATGTAATTTTTTTTGGATTATACTTGAGTTGGATTGTTTGGGAACTCCAGTTCAACTTTTTGAGATCTACCTTTCATGGATCTAAAAATTGAAGTCATGACATTAGTTTTATGCAAATTAAACTGGATTTTCGGTTGAATTTTAGTTTCGTAGTAGTTTTTCTACACTTTTTTTATGAATTCGAAACAACCCCTGTTTTGATTGATTCTGGTCGTGTTCTCAGGTGAATTCGCTGAGATTAATGGTGGTCTCTTTCTGGTTGAATTTTTGTTTTGGTTGCGTTGGGTTGCTGCGTAGTTGCGCGATGGTTGCGAGATAGTTGCCCAAGAATCATGGATCCTGGGTTGAAGGTGTGTGTAAATGGTATTTGCGTATTTTTTTTTTATTTGGTTTGTATATTTATTTATTTGGTCAGCTGAAAGTATTTTTGTAATATTGTTACTTTTTTTTTAGTTAAAACTGAAAAAATAAAAATACAAACAATACAAAATAAAAATATGCTTAATTTTCATATGTTTATTTTTAGTTAAAGTCTAGCTAATTTATTTCTAATTTAGTAAATCTTTTTATTATTATTATTATTATTATTATTATTATTTGTTTTAAAATTTCATTTTGGTTGAAAAAATTTGTTAATGATTTTTTGATTTGTTCTCTAATGATTTTTTATTTGTGCCTAATAAAGCAATAGTATATACTTAATTTTTAAGTCATTATTTGTAGTTGGTTTTTTTCGAATATTATAGTGGATAAATATAAAGTTGATTCTTACTTATTTTTTTTTAATTGTTTTTGTGTTTTAATAAAAGATTTCATAAGTATATTTTTGAGTTGATTATGTCTAATTTTTATCAAATATGATTTGAGTTTTTGTTTACTTAATTTTTAATTGAGTATATTTTTTGTTATCCAATTTCACTTTTTTTTAAATCTTCTTTGAAGTATTTAATTAACAATCAATTTTGATATATATAAATATATATATATTTAGTATATGTTTCATAATTTTTTTATTTATTCCAAAAAATATTTTAATTATTATTATTATTATTATTATTATTATTATTATTATTATTATTATTATGCTTCTTTTGTTGTTCTTTTATTTATAAGTTTTAATATGCTGATGTCTTGTTGATTTGAATTTTGAAAGTTAAGTTGTTATTTATTTATTTTGTTATTATTTAGTTATTTTTGCGTTATTATTGTGTTGAGAAAAGAAGCCAACAGAACAAAGCCCACTACGTCCAAACTTGCCACGTGGGGGCCATTGACGATCGTTCTGATGCTACAGTCCTACGCGCGTCAGCCAATTTTGATGCCTATTCTCTCCACTCGCGTGTGAATCTCACTTGCGTGCATATATCCACATGTGTAGCTCACTTCATCATGCACATCTGGGTTTTTTCCAACCGTAATTTTGTAAATAAAATTTTTTAGTATTTTTAAAATATGTAAGATTTATAAATGTTTATTTTTACGGTATAAATGTTTATTTTTAGTAGTATTATAACCCAAAATAGAAAAAGTCTTAATTTTTGTGATCACGATCGAATTAACAATTTGCTATTTTTTTATGTTATTATATAGATTTGAAAGAATATAATTAGAACAATATTTTGGTAAGTGGAACCATTAGTAATTTGCTTTCTATATATCTTGTTATATACCATATCCTATATATACATGTTATCTAGCTTATCTGTAACACTTTATATATTAATCTGATATTAAGCTTAAAATATCACCAACCACAACAAAATTATAATGTATATATATATGCATAGAATATTAGAACCATATTATAAATAAGTTGTAATAGCCCTTTGTGGACATATAGATTCCAACACCACACAAATAATATGTCAATTACCTCGATTGCTTTTTAGTCAGTATATGTGGATAATGTTTTGACAAATGACAAGAATATTTACATGATGTACAAATTATTTTTTGTTTTAAACATGGATTCTGGTACCAACCACTGATTTTTCACCTGCATGCTAGAACAGCCACAAATAGAAAGGATAGCATTTTTACCATATATTTCTTCTCTCAAAACCACTTTTTATATACCTTTATATGATCCATCTATATCAATCAAACCTTTTTGTAAATTCCACTACACTACTACTTTTTTTTTTATATATATATAAAAAATCAACTCTTTGGAGCCACAATGTTTGGGGTGGATATATGGTAGCTACTAGTTTAGTAGTACAACCACCGATTTACAAACACACACATATATATAATATTTAAATATGTATATATAAAAAAATATGTGGTCATGATGACCCAATACGAGCTCCAATGTATATAAATTTATGTATATTTGCAGATCCTTTTGATGAGGTCGATTAGAATTCTCCGTTTGGTTTCATTTTGCTTCCCTGTATGTACATATGTAATCATATATATTCTCTTCGAGTGGGCCTTATTTTGTTTTGTTTCAACATACCTGGCGAAAACAAATAACTAAATAATGCAATGTACAATTAGCTAGGTAGAATATGTAATAGTTTCCACACATATATATAGTTTGATGATGCAAAAAACAGTGTTTCAAAATTGTTGCCACTACGTTTGAATTGGGGCCATGTTTAGTATCATCATGTCATATGTGCTCTCTAAATTAATGATATAAATATATATATATATATATATATATATATATAAATGCATAATGTATATGAAATTGAACCACAATTCATGTGTATAGAGTGACTGTATAAATTGAAATGATTAGATAACTAACTAGTGAGTCTTAATAGGAGGAGGCAGATATACTCATCCTCTTCATTTGGGGACCAATCCCTGTGTTGCATGCGCCCATGGCAGTTCTTTCTTCATTGATCGCTTTCGTTAATGGAGGGCTCACTTATATTATTATGCAATACTGTGCCCCTTTTAAAAATGGAAGGTCAAACCAATAATTCATCTCATAATATGATGTCATTCTACAATTATACAGTGCTATAATATATAATGTCTTAAGTTATAACACTATGAATATAATTTTTATTCAAATATGTTCGAGAATCATATATATGATCATGATTATGTTAATAGTATTAAGCACGCATGAGCATTATATACTTGAACAATCAAACAATAATCAATAATGAAAGACTATGTAAACATAGAGTTTTTGAAAGAAGAAAGGTGAAAATGAAGAAGGAGAAGAGAAAAGAGAGAATGAAATGAGCTATAATGACTTGCTCTGATTGACATTACTTTATTTTTTTTTTAATTTTTTTTATAGAGATTGTTTTTAGAGGAGAATAATACAACCAAAGAATCAATTGTTGTAAAATAAAAATACTAATTAATTGACTTTCTGTTAAACTAACTCTAACTGATTCTAAATCAGCTAACAGTTCTATAACTTCATGCTACACATTAGTTATTTTAATATCCCGCATCAAGTGATGTTGGTCTAGAACAAATATCAACTTGTCACAAAAGAAAGCGAAAGGAGTTGGAGCTAAAGGTCTGGTGAAGAGGTCTGCAAGCTGATTTGAGGAGTGGACATATCCAACATCCAATTATTGAGCAAAGATTTTGTCACGAACAACGTGTAAATTAATCTCTATGTGCTCTCAAATTATCACACTAGAAGACTGGACATTGAGAAAGTTGGATATCACTACAAAAAACTGTTATTTTTAGTGGTAACCTTTTAGTCACAACATAAATTTTTGTCACTAAATGTGACTCTTAGTCACAACAAAAAATTACTTGTGACTAAAACATAGTATTTAGTTACAAGTTATCACTAATTTAGTTTTAGTCACAACAAATACTGAGATTAAAAACATATTTAGTCACAACAAATTGTAATTTTTGTAACTAATACTTTTAACCACGGATCTTTTAGTCACAACACAATAGTGATAATTTATAATTAGCCACAATTTTTTTATATTTAGTTACAAATTTTGTTGTGACTAAAAGTAAGACTTTTTATAGTGATATTATCTGGGAAACGAATTCTTTAAACCCAAAAAACTAGTTACACCAGTAAAATGAAACTTTTTATAGGTTTTGTTCAGGAAATGCACAGGCAAAACCCCTTTTCCTTGTAGTGTTTTCACATAAATGACCTGCAAATAGAGTTAATCTTCAGCAGTAGCTATTCATCGACAGTATCATAATTATGTATTGCAATGAGCATGGAATTAATTAATGTAGCTCTCCCTGCAAATGATCTATTCCTTGTACTCCATGTCTGAATTCTCTTGATCATTTTTTTCACTACAAGTTTACAATCAACCTTGGAAATTTGCTTTCAACAGATCAGTACACCCAGGTACCGAAGGGGCATAGCTCACTTCTAGTGTACCTTGATGCATCTAAAACTCATTGCACCTCTTGAGGCTCCATAATATACTGCAAATTTCACTTCATATAAATAAATAAAATACTAGAAGGAGCTATATGAGCCAGCTCCAACAAAACAGAGCCAGTTTTTCCAATCTTGGTTTCTCCAATAAATACACAACATGATAAATTATTGGAAGAAGGGCTAGCTAATGTATCCAAACAAAGAATTATTCAATATTTCAAGTTGAAGATTAAAAAACTCGTAGTTGATGAGTTTATCCAAAGAAGGCTCTATATTAATTTTATATATTTAGAATTAGCATCTAAGAAAGTTTTCTTCTGTGTTTCTGTTTTATTTGCAATGAACTTTTATATATCCTCTTCTAATATTTTAAAAGACAGGAATAAGACAAATATATCATTTAATATATAACACATTTTGGTATACTTCTAAAACATTAGTTGTCTAACTTGTCTCAATTTGTTTTGTGGGATAATTGCCTATTACCCGTGATAAATATTCTCTTTATATAAATACGTTGATATAAGGGAATATTATAAGTATTATTATATTTTTACTATAGCCAAAATAAAGGTACGTAATAAAGTACGTCACGTGTATATAAGGGCAAATTTCATGCCCTTTGATTCCTCTAAAGGTCTTTTTCATATCTAGGTTTCACGAATGACAACTTCTCTTGAAATGAAAAACAAAAGAACTAAAATCATGATCGATATAATAATATCATACATGCACTGAATTCTTATTGCTCACCGCGTTTGGTCAGAAAATTATCATTATGAAAATATTAATTTGGAACTACTGACAAAGAAAAATACAAGATGATGATCACCCAACAGGTCAAACTAATTAATTAAGTTATTTAAGATCAGTTATTTACTTGTGTTTTCTTTCTAAAAAAAAGACAAGATTCTATAATGCTAATTTGATCACGCCATGTTCTCGATTGAGCTAACAACCAGTTATTATATATACTTTATACATAAAGTATATTAGTATATTTAATATATATAGATATTTCTTTTACACTAAACTAAGATAATGTTCATACTATCTCTCTCTCTATCTATATTAGGCGTGCCAACCAAATTCTACATTGATAAAACATGAAAATGAGAATTAATTTATAAGGGTATTGGAAACTTTAACGACAATAATTTTTTTAGAAAGGTTATCTACTATTTAAGATGGAATCTCAATATTTTTGGAGGAACTCTTTAACTACAATTGATAAAGGATAAATACTATTTTTAGATCCTGAGTTTTGTAAAAGTTATCCTGGACCCTCTGTTTTGTTAAATGACAAAATAGATCCTATATTTTTCAAAATGGTGAAAATAGAACCCTGAGCTCAATTTTCAACAATTTTATTTTTTAATATAACCAATTTTAAGACAATTTCTAACACGAACAGTGTTGACCTCGCTTTTAGCTAACGACAATGAGTCAATTAATAAGCGATAAGAAATGTAATTAAGACAGAGCAAAAATCATTAAACAATAAAGAACACAAGATTTTAAAGAGGTTCGCCCCCTTTAGTTCGGTAATAGCCTAACTCCCTTAGATGGCATTGACTTGAGAACAAAGAACACAATATTTTCTCTCTCAAAGCTCTCACAATGAAATATCTGAGTACTTTCTCTTAGATCTCTCTCTAAAGAAATTCTTTCGATCCCATTTTATAGTGAAGCTAGGTCACTATTTATAGGGCTAAATGTGTGAGGGAAGGTTTTTCTTTTGCTTACAATATCTATAATTGGTAAGAACATACATTACATATTTAGAATACATATATAAAATGGGGGATTGGAACAGCTTGTCGTATCCCTCTGATACAATCCCATGATTGTAGGGATTGACTTTGTGCTTGAGCTTTACGATATCAGCTCTGAAGTAGTTAAGTCTTGATACACAGCTCGGAAAGGTAACTTCACTCTTTACTCAGATCATCTGCCCTTTGCTCTGCTCGGTCAAGCAGACTTTGTGCGTGCAGATGTGTTGCTTGAAGTCTGTTCAGAATATTCCTCTAGCTAGTGTAAAGAACGACAGACACGTGTCACTAGTACATACTGCCACATCATAGTGCAAAAAATGGGATAACATGTGCTCCCAAGTCTGCATGGGACTTCCGAAGTGGCGCATAAACTTCACTCAGTTTGAATTTGTGTTTGAACGGGTGGCACGCGTTCAATGCATCTGTTGGTGATCCGATGTGATCCTAAACAAAGGTCTCTTCGATATTTGGCTCATAAATGCTGATTGGTTCGTACCTCGAAATCCTCCAAAGATTTGCACGCTTTTGACGGTTGCTCTTCAGGTACTTGATTACTTGATTACCCAACGTTCACTTTTAGGGGGAAATCGAGGCATTTAAATTTCAAAACGATTACACTTCCTCACTAATTTTCTTATAAATAGGGAAGATTGTCCAAATAAACCACTTTTAGCATCTTCTTTCTTGACAATTTTAAAGCAACAACACCTTTCTCGTCTCAAATCCTTCGAAGAGAATTTCCAGAAAGTGCCGATCAATGTCATCCGAACAACCCCGAAGCTTTGAACAATGAGTAAGTTCTTCATTTTTTTCCTCTTTAACATTTGAATCTTTGATTTTCTGAGTTTCTATTATAGAAAATTCAATAGTTCTTGAACTCGTTCTAGGAAAACCGTAAAAAATCTAGGTTTAGGAATATGGGATTTTAATTGTGCTTAACCATACGACTTGGCTGTAATCGCATTATGACTCTAATTTCATGATATTTGGTTTCACTTGCCCATTCAGAGTTTAGTGAAGATTAACCTTTAATATCTGAAGTCTTGAAATTCTATGTTATAAACCTAAATCATGCAAAATTCCCATTTTTAATCCTTTGATCAAACCTGGTCGGTATATTTTATTTATTTTTGTTCAATATCCTGGCCAAATACTCATCTTGTGTTCTACCTTTTTTAGATGAACCCTGGTGAGTTTTAGGGAGGAGAACATCGTATCGACCAGGATCTTCTCCAACTTCTGTACGAGGATCAACCTCATCTCTATGCTAGTCCGTCCTTATCAAGTGACAGCCTTTCCAGTTTGAGATTTGAGGACTGGGAGGTAAGCAGTGAACACACACCTTCCCTAAAACTCGAGGTGTAACACCATTTCTATCCCGACCAGATCGCGGGTGAAGGTTACAGACGCTTTATCTAGGAGCTCAGGAAGGGGTGGAGACGATATTTGTCGTCCAGCTAAACATACATCGTCCTGCCAGATATAGTTGATACTATACCCATGGGCCGACCAAGTCTTGCTGCTGTTGGTATACCTATAGCCACCTTTGCCGTGATTGTTGCTAGGCACACCAATCAAACGTCGTCCAAGGATACGATGATGGCCCACACTAAACAAACAATGCGGAGAATTACTTCAATTGATCCTCATGTGGCTTGGCTTGCCACAATGCCAAGTGCTGAACATGCCTAGCCTGCTGGTGAGGAGGAAGATAATGAAGGGGACATCGAACTTCAATAGGTGGAGGATCAGGGCGAGGTCCGTCCTGACAGTCCATCTAAATTCGAGGAGGAGGGAGTTTTGCTTGGGGATTGCCCTTCAGTGGTTACAACGAGGAAGGGGAACCCATGTTTGAGGCCGGTGAAGTCTTAGTAGAGGGTGAGGACTACGTAACCCGTGTTTCAATAGCTCATTTTCCTTCGATTTTGTTAAGTGATTCTGCTAGGAGGGCATGGTTAGCCTCTTGATCATATGCCAATCTTCTGTGGGACGGAGGTTCTAATTCTACGAGAAGCATATCTTCATAACCATAGGCCATAGCAAATGGAGTTTGTCCAATTGTTATTTTTTCAGTTGTGCGGTATGACCATAGTACTTCTGGAAGTTTTTCCGGCCAGTTTCCTTTAGCATATTCAAGTCGTTTTTTCAAAGTATCTTTAAGTGTCTTATAGACTGCTTCGACTTGACTATTTTCCTGAGGGTGTGCCACATAGACTTCCCCACTGTCATAACCATCATTGTCGTTTGCTTCTTAATGGTCTTTATGCTTGTAACTATCTAATTTCTGTGAGTTATTGTCCTGTGTATCTGATTTGTATTTGTTGCTTTTCTTAGAAATAGCAATCCTTTCTTAGATGTCTTGGTTTTCCACAATGGTAGAAACCATTAGGATCCTTAAGGCTTCTTGGTTGAAACTTTGGTTTTCCAGAGAGATGATCAATGCTGGAATCTCTACTTGTACTCCTCCCCTTTTTGTGCCATGGTTTCTTGTGTACTATCTTCCCCTACTTAGATTTAGTTCACCATGAGATCTATTGTGTCTTTCAGTTTTCATCTCCAAATCCTTTGATTTTAGGGCAGAGTTTAGTTCTTCCAGGGTGATCTTTGTTCTGCCATACTTTATAGCATTCTTGACTTCCCTATATGACTCAGGTAGGGAGTTGAGTATTATAATGGCCTGGTTTTCATCACTGAGTCATTCTCACCAAAGTTAGCCAATTCAATAAATAATCTCAAGAAACATCTAGATTCTATTCAAGAGTCTTAGAATTTGACATCTTGAATCTAAAGACCCCCTCCTTCAAATAGATCTTATTAGTTAGAGATTTCTTCTAAAATTGCTCTTCTAATTTCTTCTAGATTTTGGTAGGGGTTTCTTCCTTGTCAACTTGTCTGATAATTACATCAGATAAATTGAAAATGATTATTCCAGTTCTTATTTCAAGCAACTCTTCTTGCTGAACTTTAGTAGTTCCATCAGGCCATTCAATAGGATCATCTAACACTCTAAGCAGTTTTTGTTGTGCTAGCAATGATCTGATCTTTCTCCTCCAAATTCTATAATCTCTAGACCCATCAAACCTATATCTACTCTTATATTGCTCATGTTAGTTAATTCAGAAAAGATAACAAATTTCTTTTAAGAGAATTCTTAGTTCGAATATTCAAACTCTTCTTGATCAAGATTCCCTTTCAAGGATCAGCTTCCTTCAATCTTGATCACCTTCTCTTCCTCCTTGTGAGTTTTTCTTGTTGTTTAAACCACGACTCTAATACCACTATAGGAATTTACACTAGTATCCTTACACAACTCAAACACACATTAGTGCACAAGGTCAATTTTGACCTTTCATTATTCTAAATCAATGGACACACTTATGACACGTATTGGATTTATTTTATTCTTTGAATTTTCTTTACCAATTTTATTTGTCTGAATAGATTTTCGAAGGACACAACAAAATTAGGGCAAAGACAATTCAAGAGGAAAGTTAAGAAGAGAGAAAAACCAGCTCTGATCTTGAGCTGGTTTTAGATAAATATGCACTAGAAAATTAACAGCAAATTAAGTAAAGAGATTCAGGTAAGCAAGAGCAAACACAGAGCAATTTTGACAAGGTTCACCACTAGGGCTGAGCATAAAATCTAGAAAACTGGAAAACCGTTCAAACCGACATACCAAATATTGTTAGAGCCGAAACCGACGGAATCAAAAACTGAAAAAATCGCTAACGGTTAAAATCACCATTGAACGGTCATTTTTTTGGGGTAATAAACCGACTGTTATACTTATATATTAATTTATTAACTTTTTTTTGCTTTATGTATTGTAGTTATTAATAATATATTATTATTATTTTATTAACATTAAAGTTAAAAGAATAAGATAATTAGTTTTTGAATAAATAATTTGTATTTTTGTAGTTGTAAAATGTAGAATAATATGTTTATAGAATAAATTGGGTCATATTTTAAAGAAAAAAAAAAGAAGTTCGGTTTGGGCGGTTTAAACCGACCAAATCGAAGTTCAAAACAGTCGGTTTTAATATAGGTTCTGGATTAGTCTATCAGTTTTCAGATTGCACCAATCTAGACCAAAAACTGAATTCTGAATTTTTATATAGAAAAAAACCAACCAAACCGACCGATGTTCACCCCTATTAACTACCAAAAATGGGGCTACGTCCTTGGTGAGCTTTTCTCGAAGAAGAATAGTCACAATCCACTATCAAGATCAACGATTACATCCAGTTTTTGAGCTCCTAGACACATGGATCGTCTGGTAGCTCATCTTCTTCAACTTAGGTATGTAAAACTCTCTCAATCTCACTACTAAACTTCCTCTCAGGATCGAACCGATCCTCGTTCTTTTCTCTCCATCTCTCTAATTCTTTTTCTTTCTTTCCTTAGAACACGAGAGTAACTCTCACTAGATCTGGATCTCTCTCATCTTCTCTTTTTCTGGATTTGAGGAGTAAACTGAAGCTGTAAGTATTCTGAACTTGAGTCCTTCTATTTATAGTTGATATATTGGCTGGATAAGTTAATTAATGTCCCTGCTTCAAGCCTCCATTGGGCCCTTACACCCACAGAATAATGGCTCTTATACACGAGTACGCCACTCTGGCTGCTTTCTGGATTGACGGCTGACCCTACAAACCAACACGAGTGTTTTCAGCATGCTTTTTCCTCACTCGCACGCTTCTTGAGAAAACTTCCAGGAGGTCACCCATCCTGAAAATTGTCCCAAATCAAGCAAGCTTAACTGTGGAGTTCTTTCGAGATAGGCAACCAAAAAACAAGATGCACCTTGTTGATATAAGTAGTATACCAATCAATCCATTTAAGCCCTCTTCAACTGTGTAGTCTCATACCTACACAGTCTTAGAATAATCCCACTTGACCTTTCCCAGGCGGTGTGGGATTGCACAGCTTACTCGGTGTTTTCCCTGTCACATCTTAAATAGCTATAATGTACACGACCATGAAAAAAAGACTAAACAAGTCTCTCGAATACCGAAACAAGAGTATATATGTGCATTATTTTTGGCATGTTAAATTTTTCTAAATTTCTCAAAATTTTGTAAGATCTCTTAAATAACTATAATATACACGAGTATATAAAGAAATACATCGATTAAAAAAGTCTGTCGGATGTCGAAACAAGTAGGATTACAATCGTACATCACTTTTAAAAATATGTATTGTAAAATTTCTCAAAAATAAATTCTTAATTATTATAAATACAATAATATAAGTATATATAAATATCAATTAAATTAATATATAGATAAAAAAAATATATGTCATGACTACAATGCACGACATATATACCGTGCACTGTAAAAAACCTCAAATATGGTGCACCAAATGCAATCTTGTTGGAGGATGAATGATAGCATATATGAATATGCAGCCTCCTTTCAATTGCTCTAAGGGTCATCTTAATCCTTAAGACGTCAAGAATCATAAGAGGTGACATCATTATTGATGTATTTTAATATTGAGTCTCATACATTTTAATTTCATCAATAATATAAATTTTTTTAACTAATTATAAGATGTAACATCACAATACTCTTTATATATATACACTTAGCTGACTGATTGATTAGGTGAGACTATACTCAGATCAAACTTGAAAATGTATTTTCAACCTTGACTCTAAATTTAGTGTCACACTAATACTATAAATTTAGTGTCAAAAGCTCTTTTCAGTTTAAAAATAATACTAAAAAAATATTCTTTATTATTGTATTATTTTTTAATAAAATAGAATATTAATTTGTGTAATAAATTGTTTAAACTCTATTTTCAGCGTGTTAAATTTATTAAATCTTACAAAATATTTTAAATAATTATCATATAAGTGATTATAAAAACATTAAATTAAAAAATTCCCTCAAATACGGACAAGGGTATGGATATCTCCCTTTTAAAATAATGTATTGTAATTTTTATATAAATATATATATTTATAAAGTAATAAAGAAAAAACAATGCAGGGCATAATCGCGGCAAATTAGTGTGGAACATAACATACAGCTACGTTGGAGCAAATTTGTGCAGCAAATCCAATATATATATATATATATATATATACTAGCAAAAAGCTAGGGACGTATACTAAATTTTATGCTAGATTTTTTCTATGTTATTTGAAAGTGATACAATTAAAAATTAAAGAAAAATATTATTAGTGATTAGGTGAGATTATTATTATGTGTATCTAAATATTATAGATTATAATGTTGTCAGTTAAAAGTGAATACCGAATGCAATATATTAGTGTTTAAGAAAGCTTAATGATTTAAATATGTTCTTAAGTTAATCCAAAAATAAACTAAAAATTGATGTTCCAATACTTAAAGAAACATTACTTAAATGGGTGTAAGATAAAAAGAAAATTAAAAATCAATCTCTAAATTGTTGATGATTGAAGATAACATTAGTCTAAAAATTGTAGATAACAAAACAAATTATAGTCATTGGTGGATTTCAATCTTCATTTTCTTCGATAGAGACAATATTTTTGTATTTTGCACTTTTCATTCTAGGCGTGTCCGCATATATCTAGATTATCCATTTTTTCTTTGATAAATTGAATGTAGTAGTGCCGACAAAGCGGCGGTGTTCCTGCAAACAGTGATGTATTTTCATTTAAGATGATTACACATGGTGTGCATAATTTATTTAATTAAAAAATCAACTTATGAAAGGCATGTAAAACTAATTTATTTTTTAAAAACTACACCTCTGCAGTATATTTCATTAGTTTGGCAGCAGTACACGAAAATATAATTTCCACAATATTTGCGAACATGACAGCAGATAGGCTCTTTATATTGTCATCAAGTTCAACATATGCTATAGCACTATAAAATGCAAATAAGATTGTTAGTATGTTTTTTAATTTTAACTTAATTTCAATAACATCACAAGTTTTTTGTAATATACCGTGGTGTAGGAAATCCTTCTTGGCCGCATGTTGGCTTGTCACATATTAATTTTTCATCGCGACTGTATAAATCTATTTTTTTATGACATGTGTCACATGACATGTAATAAGAAGCTAAAACTTATGATCTAGTTATAGTGATATTGCCACCATCCGAGGAAGCACCTGTAGCTGCTTTCAAAAGAGCTGCCAATGCTGCAGAATCAAACATCTCTTTCCCACCTCCCTCATCATCATCAGTGTCTACTTCTTCATCCGAGTCTGTCACAATTTGACCGTCAATTCTCTGCGAATGATCATGAGAACTATCAGCCCCAAAATGAGAACCTGCTCCTGATGCTCGTTCGAACTCTTCCAAGAACTGCTTGGCTGAGCTTCCAAAGACAATATCTTCATTTTCATCATCTGTACCAGAACTATCAATCTCACCATACTCCTCATTTTCACCTTCTACCATCATCTCGCGGTTTATAATTGAAGTTGGCTCTTCAATACTACTTCCAGTATTATTAGTTAACTTTTCACCTGTTGCAAAGGTTCATCTTTTGGTAAATCAGAGACAACACCGTTATTCAATTTATAGGCATGACTTTAGCTTAATTTTTTAACACGAAGAAATAGGCTGTGGGATGAAAATAAGGGTTGATGACGATTTAGTATACGGTTTAGTATATTTAATATTTTCAAATAGTTAATATAAAGAAAATAAGATTTTAAATTTTAAAATATAAAGGTTTTAAATCGTCAAATATAAAAATATATGAAATTTTTTAAAATTACTTTATTTTAAATTTGTTCATTTAGTTAGAAAATAAAGTGAAATATTTTATGATATTTATAACTAATTAAATTAGATGTTGATTAAGAATACAATCGGTATATATCTCATATTAGTGTTGATCGTACATGGTTTATATAGTGACATAATACAATGCAATCAACAAGAGAATTAGTTACACTTGAAACAAACAAGTAAGTAAAAATTAATCCATCACTCATGATTCTCATAATTCTTCTATTTCCTACCATTATCCATGTTATTAGTTTATTAATATATTCGAATTTCGTTGATCTATTATCGTAGGATTAGTTTCACTTCTTTTATTCATTACACTTATTGAAATTGTTGCTACAATTAATTTGTCACCGCGTATTTTATTTGTTTTAGAGTTTCTATCCTCGAAGGTAAGTATTATATTCATTATTATTCATGTTTGGTTAATTCGTTCGTCGTAGAAAGATTAGAAATTACACATTATGTATTTTATAAATTCTAATCTTTAATAAATTCTACTTGAATTTAAGATTACAATAATAAAACATAGGTAAAAAAAACATAGGTAAAAGTCGGTGGGCCATTGTTGGTGATTCCTTCTATTATCTAACATTAATTGTATTTAAAGAAAATAGAAAATTATTGTAAGCTCACTTTGCTCAGTGACCTCTTTATGCATTTTACAGTGTTATATCATATATTGAACTTGATGACAATTCAAAGAGCCTATCTGCTGTTATATTCACAGATAATATATTGTGGAAAAAATATTTTCATGTACTGCTGCCAAACTAATTGATTATACTGTACATGTGTAGTTTTAAATAAATAAAATAATTTTACTTGTTTTCATAAGTAGATTTTTTTAATTAAATTAATTATGCACACCATGTCTAATCATCTTAAATAAAAATAAATAACTATTTGCAGAAAACCGTCGCTTTGTCGACACTACCATATTCAATTTATCAACGAAAAATGGATAATCCAATTATATGCGCGGATCCGGCTAGAATAAAAAATATAAAATACAAAAATTACACTATTGTCTCTGTCGAAGCAGAGGAAGATTAAAATCGACTCATGAGTATCATTATTTTTCTTATCTACAATTTTTAGATAGATGTTATCTTCAATTATCAACAATTTAGAGATTGATTTTTAATTTTCTTTTTTATCTTACACACATTTATGTTATGTTTCCTTAACTATTTGAACATCAATATTTATTTTATTTTTTGGTTAACTTAAGAACATATTTAAATTATCAAGCTTTCTTAAACACTAATATATTGCATCCGATATTTACTTTTAATTATTAAAATTATAAATTATATTATTTAGATATACATAATAATAATCTCACCTAATAACTAATTATATTTTTTCTTTAATTTTTAATTGTATCACTTTTAAATAAAATAAAAAATACCTAGCATAAAATTTCTTTTGCTAGTATATATATATTAATACTATGTGGCCCTTTATACGATAGTACCAGTGTTTTGTTTTTGAATATTGGATTGCAGCAATTATTTTAGCTAATTGTTAATTTATTCAAAAAAAAAAGATAAGTGCATTTATAATAAATTAAAAATATATTTAATTAAACAAATTATTTTGAAAATAAGTTATCTCCTATAATATTGAATTTTTCTTTTTTGTTGGTTAAAGAGATCGGTAGTGTGATTCCTAAAATTAATTCTTTAGGTTTAATATTATGTTTGAGTGGGTTCACCATGGGAGACAATAACGATGATGGTGCTGATTTTTACCTCTATGACGATGACGATAGTGGTGATGATTTCGACGAATCTAATTATGAGCTCCAATTATTCGAAGACACTACCTCAGTCTCAAATATTGAAACTCGACTAAATAACTTTCGAACGCGAATCACAAAAAGAAAACGACATTATACAAAGCAATTATATAATCAAAACTTACCTATATATTACTCTCGAATAAAGAAGGAAAGGGTTGTGACTCTCGAATAATTAGCATCAAATATTAGTTCAAATATTAATGGGATTTGTTTTATTTTTATTTTATTATTTTATTATTTTATTATTTTATTAATATTTTATTATTTTATTAAATATAAATAAAAAATTACCCATAAATTTCTCATAAACTAAAAATTTCAGTATTTCAGTTATATAGACACACTTTATATAGAATAGATATATATACAGTCACGTTGGAGTTCGTCTAAGGAATAGGCTGGTTAAGTAAGATACCAATTAAGTTTAACTCATAAAATCATAATTAAACTGTAGCTTTTAACGTCCAAAATTTTAACAGACCAACTAAGATACCAAATTCCAGTAAGGAATACGCTGGTTAAGTCAGAGCCTACTATATAGCCACACGTACCAATATCCAACTTCCTACCTATCAATTATTTTGTAACCGATTAAACCAAACTCAGTGGATTTTATTATTTTAGTAGGGAAATTTGATTTTCTATACTTACATATACTTAATATTTTATTTCTAAACTAATACATATCATCATTGAAAATATATGACCACTTTATCTAAAATCCAAAAATACCCGTCTCAAATTTTCCATACTTTTTTTTAGTGCAAAAACATAAAAAAAAAAAAATTGGTAGTCCGATGGGGTCCGATGGTAGTCCGATGGTGGTCCGATGGTCACCTGATGCTACTTTTGTATGCACAAAAACATAAAAAAAAAATTGGTAGCAGATTTGGTCCGATGGTAGTCCGATGGGTCCGATAGGTGGCCCGATGGGTGGTCCGATGGTGGCCCGATGGGGTGGCCCGATGGATGGTCCGATGGGTAGCCCGATGGGTGGTCCGATGGTGTAAATGGGGTGATGTAAATAGGGGTATTTTAGGGATATCATAAAAATTGTCATATTTTACAAATATTAGTTATTATTTGTTTAGAAAAAAAAATTTAACCAAATGTAAGCATAAAAAATCAAATTTCCCTTTTAGTATTTGCACTGTCCATAAATGCATATTTTCATTGGATCATACAAAAATACGAGAGGCTAGGACCAAATTTGAAATTATGCACTATTTTTTTACAAAATTTTAAAAATATATACTATTAAAATTTTCACACAATATATATCACCATATAAAAAATGGCCATATTAAAGTAATCATATAATAATATTTTGAATATTTATTGAAGTATTATATATTTAATCACTTTTATAAAAAAAAAAAGTATATTAAAGATTTTATAATCATTTTTTTTTATCATATATTAACATTTGTATAAAAGTAAAAAGATACATAATGATAATAAATATACTTTTTATTTAAGTTATAATTACCATTAATTTTTTAAGTTATAATATTCTTAATAGTAATCTTTTTTTAAATATTTGATTTATTTATTATAATAATAGTTTTTCTTATATTAGTATACACTTAAAAATACTTAATGTACACTATATGTTTTAGAGTAATTCTTAAAAAAAATTATATAAATATAATATTTGCTCATAAAAATAGAGATAATTACGTAAGACATAATTTTTTGTAAAAACATTACATTTTTACATTTAAAGATTTTTATTTTTATTTTTAAAGTTTTTCATAAAAATAACACGAAAACAACAAGAAAATTACATAAAAGTAACATGAAAATAACATCTAAATTAAAAACAAGTTAGTTAAAATCAGTTCAGAACCTAACTAACCTAACCGTTTGCAATCCAACATCAAGAAACAGTTAGTTGCTCTTTATTATAGTAAAAATATTTTTTGACGTTAAATTTAATGGTAGTGTAACACCAAATTTTATATTGGCTTAATTTAGTGTACTACTTTGTTTTACCCAAATGTAGTTAAATGATTTTTCTTGCTTAATGAAATTCCAAGTTATTGAATTAATCAATGGTGAACTTTGATTTTATGTATATTTTTTCTCTGATTATACTTACACGTCGATATATATGTCCCATATATTACTCGATCACCAATCATATATATCTATATGATTAATTAGTTTCAACATGCTAGCTCAAATTCTAAAAACTTGATTGAATTAATAATGTAATCGGAGAAAGTAAATGAGAACCGCACGTAATAATATTTGTTATGGAAAATCAATTAGTATTGTTTATATCATGACCTATATGCAGCTATATATATGCTATAATTTAAACAAGCATAAAAGAGAGAGAGAAATGGTTTTGAAATTCTATTTTTATAAATCTTCATTAATAATCAATTGACTGAATCATCTTCATCATATATATATATATATACACGCATTCGTAAAATCTAATCAATAAATATCTCATGGAAAGTTAGGCAACCATAATTGATTGGTAATTCGAATAAGATATTTTGATTGAGTACGTAGTCTTATTATTAATTTATATACATTAAGTGTATATATAACATATGCTCAAAATTAACGATCGTAATCACATATCAAATATCATACACTATGGTCACCACATATTCAAGCAAACTCTAAACCTTACTTACCACGTGTCCAAACCTTATGACTGGCCGATCAAACTATCCCACGTCACAAAGGGCATTGGTCAATTATCAAGAAGACCATATCCATACCATCCACATTTTGTTTATTCAATAATAATAATTTATAAGATATACATAATATTTTACAATATACGTAAGCTTCCAGGATTTTGCCTCCTCCTTTATAATCTTGTATAATAAAGAACTGAACAACCAAACCCATATATATTTTATTTTATATATGTATATAAAATAAAAACACGAGGTGGGCAGCTATGAAATTTTGAAAAATCCCTAGTTCGCACCGTTCGAACGTGTCCCCTTTCACTCCTAATTCTTCTAGGGCCCACAAACGCACTCATATTTGATATAATTATATATAAAAAAAATCATATTATTTATTACACAATTACAAAAGAATCCCAAACACTACTATCAGCTTATTGCTTTGAACCCACACACATTTATTATATAAACACCTAGCTCATCACAACACACCCACAGTACAGTCTCATGAGATTGAGAGCTCAACTCATCCTTATATAATTATTAACTAGTTTAATTACCTCATCACTCTTCTCAACCCATTACATATATATATATATAACGTATATATTAATAGTAGGAAATAATAGTATAGAGTATATATATATAGTTTGATAGTATAATAATGGGAAACAACGACTGTGTATACCCAAAGCATAAGGTGGAATCGGCGGCCTACCACAGGGTGGCTATTCCACCACCTCAGCCATTTGTTAAAACGTTTAAGTATTCACTGATGGAAACGTTTTTCCCGGACGATCCATTCCGACAGTTCAAGAATCAATCCCCGTTGAGAGGAGTGTGGCTAGGACTCCAGTACTTCTTGCCAATCCTGGAATGGGCTCCACGCTACACTCTCAATTTCTTCAAAGCTGACCTCATTTCCGGAATCACCATAGCTAGTTTGGCTATACCTCAGGGCATCAGTTACGCCAAGCTAGCCAATTTGCCACCCATTCTTGGCTTATGTAAGTCTAGTATTAGTAGTAGTAGTACCATACATATTAATTCTTTACAATATATAGCTATTTTTTGTTAATAATATTATATATATGGTATAGATTCAAGTTTTATTCCGCCTTTGATTTATGCTATGATGGGGAGTTCAAGAGATTTGGCGGTGGGGACAGTGGCTGTGGGTTCGCTTCTGACGGGTTCAATGTTGGGCCAAGAAGTTAGTTTTACTGAGAATCCTTCTCTTTATCTTCACCTTGCTTTCACAGCAACATTTTTCGCAGGAGTATTCCAAGCTTCCTTGGGCTTTTTAAGGTATAATATTTACTTTAAATATAATATATATTAAAAGATCCTCACATCACATAATATTTATATATAAAAAAAAAACTACACACTCGTGAATAATGAGCTACTGTACCTGTACAAGTTGTTATTATTATTCTGGCACTTATTTAACTTTTAATATAACCCGGAAAAAGGAATATTTTAAGCTGTTAGGGCAGTTATATTAATTAAAATATATTTTTTAAAAAACAATAATTAAAATATTTAGTACGTTAATTAATTAATTAATTTAAGAGAAGGCATAATTTAAATATATTGTTGCCTATCTTTTCATGTGAGAATAGCATTTTTTTTCTTTTGTCTTTTTCCCACAATTTTTGAGTCACTTTTAGAAAAAATAAAATGTGTAAAAAAAAATAAAACCTTGTTTTAAGAAAGAATATGAGCACGGGTATGGTTGATCCGCTTGCTCAGCTTTATATAGCTGTCAGATATATAGAAGAAAAAAAATCTAGCCTACTACCTATATGCAAATTCAAGGACCAATAGTCGTATTTATTTACTATCTCACTTTTTGGGCAAAGAAAGTCTAAAAATGAGTAAATCAATGAAGATGTGGGCGTATAATAATAATAATAATAATAATAATAATAATAATAATAATAATAATAATAATAATAATAATAATAATAATAATAATAGTAGTAGTGCTAATTACAATTTCTTATTATAACTTCTTAGTCAACCTCCATATCCGAAATTACATGTCGAAATATTTTTTTTCAATTTTTTTTCATAGCGGTATTTGTTATAGTTACAGTATCATCCCTGTAAATTTTTTAAAAATTTCGAATAATTTACAGTACCAAAAATAGAGTTCCTGATAATCTATTTTACCAAGCGTGTTTAAAAAACTTCAAACGTATTTTCAGTACTGTAAATAATTCGAAAATTTTCAAAAATTTACAAGGATAATGTTGTAAGCATAACAAACACCACCGTGAAAAAAAAATTGAAAAAAAATATTCCGATATATATATATGTGTTTTCGGGCATGGAAATTGACTAAAAAGTCGTAATAAGAGATTAAGGTAGCACTACTCTAATAATAATAATAATATATGAATATGAATAAATAATAATCCTTGGCAAAAATAATGATAATAATATTGTAATGGTGGCAGGCTAGGGTTTATCGTGGATTTCTTATCACATGCAACGATAGTAGGGTTCATGGCAGGAGCAGCCACAGTAGTTTGCCTGCAACAGCTAAAAGGGATTCTTGGGCTTGACCATTTCACCCATTCTACTGATATTGTCTCAGTCATGAGATCCGTCTTCACCCAAACACATCAGGTTTCTTGTCTTTTTCCTACAATTACATTTATATAAGTTTTTTTGAAACCAACATAATATATAATTAAATAATTAAATAATTATTACTTATGGTATAATGTTATATATCCTACCAATTACGATTGACTATATATTCAGAATTAATCAAATATGGAATTTAAGAAATAAGTAATTATATACGATTGGCCATTCATATTAATTAATAATAAAATGTATAAAGTATCTTGTTAAATTGATTATAAATATATACTTGGCTTGGATTATAATAACTAACTATTATATTTTGGTTATGGTTGTTGCAGTGGAAATGGGAAAGTGGAGTCTTGGGATGTTGTTTCCTTTTCTTCCTCATAATAACCAAATACTTCGTAAGTTCACCGAACCAATTATAAAAATGCAATAGTATATCCTTATTTTTACCATGTCACCGCATAATTACTGGTAATAATAAATTTGTCGTATTCTTTAAAAACCAACTATAACCGACTTATTATTTGTTTATATAATAAAAAGTTAGGCAAAATTAACTACTATATTCTGAAGCATTAATCGTCGAATATCCAAATCAGTATTATATATAATTCTTAAAATTTAAGCGAGCGAAAGAATATAATAAATTTTTATAGTTTAGCATATAAAAAATGCTCTAGGATCTAAATTAATTTTGATTAGCATATATATATATATTGATCTAAAATTCTTCACCTTCTCAACGAGTTGGAATCAGCTTCTGTCTTTCTTTCTTTTCATTTTATTTTTTTGAAGTGCATGTAGAAAAATTCTAATAAAGTCTTTTCCTCAAAAAAAATAAATAAATAAATTAATAAAATAGTTCAAAAGTCTTGATATTCAACCACAACTTTTTGATCTACCTGCTTTATATATTAATTAACTACTAAAAGCAAATCAAAACGTTCAAAGGTGATTGACTCCTACCATTCTGCGTAGTGTGAACCTTGTTCCATGTTATATACTTCAACCACCAATAGAATAATAACAACATACCTTAGCAAATATATTTAAATATTATAGTTAATAAAAAGAAAAGAAGTATATTATTATTAATTAATGTAAGTATGAAATACTTTTACATGCAGAGTAAGAAACGGCCAAAGTTTTTTTGGATTTCAGCAATGGCGCCGTTAACCTCCGTTATCTTGGGTAGCATTCTTGTTTATCTGACTCACGCTGAAAAACACGGCGTTCAAGTGGTAAGCAAGCAAAACAGTACTTAATTAGATTTCCTTTCTTTTTCCCTATTAGTCATTAATAACCGTGACCCACTGATAGAGCACAGTCCAATTATACTTGTTGTGGACTGACTTTGACGAAGACAAGATGACCGACCTACAGACCACGTCAAAATTAATACCATAAATATATTTATGGGATGTGTTTTGTGTCTATCTTAATGGGCCAGTCCAATAAAAGTGGCCTCACCACTCACTCACTCACTCACTGTCGCACGTCACGACCAGAGTTATTGGGCCCCCACCAATAATACCACTGTTTTGGGTGTGAGGGTCCCAGTTTATAAAATTACCCGTGGCAATGTTGTTCCTTTCCTTAACGTCTTTTAACTACTTTTTTTTTTTTTTTGATTTTCTTTTCTTTTCCTTATTTGGATACTGTTTGACTGGTCGGTTACTATGAATTAGCTTCTGATTCCCTGTATGTTGGTGCATCATATTTAATCAGATTGGTAATTTAAAGAAGGGGCTGAATCCACTGTCCATCACGGATCTTGTCTTAGTGCCTCCTCACATGGCTATTGCTATCAAAACTGGCATAGTTACTGGTGTCATAGCACTAGCTGTAAGTAATAACTTTCTCTCTCTCTCTCTCTGTTTTCAATAATAGTACACTTTTTGACATAATTTGTTATTTGTTGACTACTAGACTAGACAATTGAACAAAATCATTAATTGGGGGTAAAGTGTTATAGATCCCGTGAATATTAATACTTGTAATATATATAATATTTAATTGATTTATAATTAATATATTATACAGGAAGGGATAGCAGTAGGAAGAAGCTTTTCCATGTTCAAGCATTACCATATCGATGGAAACAAAGAAATGATTGCTATTGGAATGATGAATATTGTTGGTTCTTGTACTTCTTGCTATCTCACCACAGGTAATAATAATAATAATAATAATAATTATATTTTCGTCATTTGAAATTAATTTTGCATATAATTAATTTAATTTAATTTAATTTTTCAGGGCCATTTTCAAGATCAGCTGTAAACTACAACGCAGGATGCAAAACGGCAGTGTCTAACATAGTGATGGCATTAGCGGTAATGATGACACTGTTGTTCCTAACACCATTGTTCCATTACACTCCGCTTGTGGTGCTATCGGCCATTATAATCTCAGCCATGCTCGGCTTAATCGATTACGACGCCGCCATTCATCTCTGGAAGGTCGACAAATTTGATTTCATCGTTTGCATGAGTGCTTATATTGGTGTCGTTTTCAGCAGCGTCGAAGTTGGACTTGTCATAGCGGTTAGTACTTAACTTAATTAACAATTGTAAATCCTATCCTATGTATTCAATATTAATAAAAGCTAATTAATGTACTTAATGTGATCAGGTTGCAATATCTTTGTTGAGAGTACTATTGTTCGTGGCAAGGCCTAAGACTTTCGTTCTAGGGAACATTCCAGATTCTAGGATATACAGAAACGTTGAACAATACACCAATACCTGCAATGTGCCTGGAGTTCTTATACTTGAGATTGATGCTCCTATTTATTTTGCCAATTCCAACTACTTAAGAGAAAGGTATATATATAATATTTCTTCATATTATTTATAGTAAATTACAATATACTTAATCTGACCAATTATATGTATATTTTTATTTGTATTATTAAAGGATCACAAGATGGATTGATGAAGAGGAAGACAGAATTAAATCTTCAGGAGAAACCAGCTTACAATATGTCATTTTGAATTTGACTGGTATATATATTTATATATGAACGCATTTCCAATAAAATGCATTATTTAACTTATTCATCAGTACAGTACTGATTATATTTTATTTTTGGGTAATTAATTACAGCTGTAGGTAACATTGACACGAGTGGAATAAGTATGATTGATGAGGTCAAGAAGACCATTGAAAGAAGAGGACTTAAGGTATTCAATTACTATAACTATAATTGTGTACATATATATAATTGTACTAGCTAGCTTCTTAATTTTATGTTTAGTAATTAATTTGTGTGGATTAATTGTGTTAATTATAGCTTGTATTGGCCAACCCTGGAAGTGAGGTTATGAAGAAACTAAACAAGTCAGAGCTTATTAGCAAGATTGGACAAGAATGGATTTATCTAACTGTTGGGGAGGCTGTTGGAGCCTGCAACTATATGCTTCATACCTCTAAACCAGAAGGTACACTCAAAGACGAATCAGCTGACTCCACGTGGAACGTCTGACCAGACTCTCTTCTACACATATATATAAATTAAACTCATGGAGGAAGTTTAAAGCAAATATGCATCAAAGTTGCGATTGTTTGAATTCACCAAGTTTATTATTTTTATATATATGCGATTAATTAAGAAGGCCAATTCTTAATTTATTGATCAGAGTGAAAAAAAAAAGTTGACTCATTTGGATCAAAATGATAAGGAAATGAGTCTAGCTCATTAGTTAAAGTTAATTAGAGGAACCTTTTTTTTCCCAA
Source organism: Cannabis sativa (assembly GCF_029168945.1). Classification (NCBI taxonomy): domain Eukaryota; kingdom Viridiplantae; phylum Streptophyta; class Magnoliopsida; order Rosales; family Cannabaceae; genus Cannabis; species Cannabis sativa. The sequence goes on from NC_083610.1 coordinate 14,997,219, forward strand.
ACTCTATATATAAGTAGCTTTTGTATAACGTATATTGCACAATTAATGCCAAAGGCCTATTTTATAACAAAGGCTCGTCATTATTATTGAAAGGATAATGTAATGTGCTGTTTAAGAGAATATTTAAAAACGACATGTAGTTAATTTCATACCTGGCTCTAGAGTGTACATGTGAAAATGATACGTACAATTTTTTTGGTATATTAACTAAACAACATTTAAAGAGTTTTTTTTCTTTTTTTCCTGATATTCAACACACAATTATCTGGCCGAGGGACAAATAGAATCCGATATGGTTCTCTCTTATTTGGAGGAGACAAAGCTATCCAAGATACAAATATTAAGAGTTAGTTCCACATTGCTAATGTGTGGAAATAAATTGTGATATATAAGATGAATAGGCTACTCCTCTCATTGTCAATTGGTTTTGAAATGGAACCTCATTCATCTTATCCCCAAATTCTAACAACAAATTTATTTCAATCACTTGCTTTTATTTCTTTATTGCCGTGGACTGGATCGGTTTTAGTAAAAAACTTAGTATCACAATCAAGTGTTACAAATTCAACATACAAAAAAAATCTAGAGTAATTTGCGGCATAAATACTTAAGTTTTATGCCGAGTAGCAGATAAATATCTAAGTCTTATTTTTGGCGGTAAAAATACCTTCCGTCACTACTGGAACTTCCGTAGGTACCTGGCTGTTAATTGCTACGTCAGTACTTACGTGGCAGTCCCTTATAGGTCCATATCTTTTAATTTTATTTATTATTTGAAAAAATCATTAAAATCTAGAATTTACTTAAAAATTATTTAAAAAACAATAAAAAAGTAAAAAAAAAATTAATGTTAAAATAACTTAATTAAAAAAGAAAAACCCTAATATCTCTCTATCTTCCCCAACACTCTTCTCGCTTTTCTTCCTCAGACACCCTCTCTTCCTTTCTCCTTCTTCTCAGGCAAGCTGCAACCTTTCTCTATCATCGGCTGCAACCTTTCTCCATCCTCGGCAAATACAGCTCTTACTTCTCTCGGCACCGACAGTCTCGCGCCTTTCTCTCGTCGGTTTCAATGGTGGACCACCAAGCTATTTCTTTGCTCCACGGTCGTGTAGCTGGTTCAAAAATGCAAGCCTCATAGCTCAAGTTCCCTCTACTCAGTTTCTCCCTCTCTTGTCTCCTCACCACATTCAATGGCAAAATCGCTATCCCTAAGCTCCTCTTGCCCTTCGAAGATGAGATCTACAACGAAGTCAGATCTGAATGGGGTTGTTTAAAATAAAGGTTTACATGAGAAAGAGAAGATTATAGAGGTTTAGGGTGATTATTTTTTTTCCTTTGGCTATTTTCTTCTGTAAATAGAATATTGAACTTATGATGAAATGTTTCCATGTATTTGTGTATAAATCTGAGTGTAGTTTATGTAGTTGTGAAGAATTAGTTTGAATATGAGATTTATTGGTTGTTTGTAATTTTTGAGTTTGTTTAGATTTGAGATTTTGTTTGTTTATAAAATTTGTTTCTTGGATTTTTGAAAATGGAGGATGAATAGGGAAAAAAAGATTGATCCGAGAGAGATAGGGCACAAATCTTTTTTGGGTTGCCTTTTTTTATTCTTCTCTGCGTTTAAAGCTGGTATTTGTGGTTCTGGGTGTGGTATTTTTTTTTTCTTCAAGTTTGATTTGATGATGAAGATAAGAAATTAGAGTAAAAAATTTTAGTTAGATAATTAGTTGCAGGGATTTAATTCCAGAAATTTAATTTTAATTTCATTAAAATAAGTTTTAAATCTTTTGGGTTTGTTTAGGTTTAATAATTCAAAAAAATAATTAGTTTTTGATCTTAGTTTGTTAAAAATCTGACTTTAGTTTGTTTGTTTAACTGGGTTTGATTTTTCAATTTGATTCGTTTTTCAATATCAATTCAAAGAAAAATTAATGGGAAAGAAATAAAGGTTAAAAAATAAAAAGTATATTATATTTAGTTTTTATTTATTTTTTTATAATTTTTAAACATTTAAACAATAAATAAAAAAAAAATTAATGATGTGGATCAATGAGCGAGTGACACGTGGACACTAACCTGGCACATAACGGAGAGGTACCTACGGGAGTTCCAGAGTAGTGACGGAAGGTATTTTTACCGCCAAAAATAGGACTTAGGTATTTATCTACTACTCGGCATAAAACTTAAGTATTTATGCCGCAAATTACTCAAAAATCTAATAAAAATATATAATAAAAATTTATTATATTTTTCAATATTTTTTATTACATAAATAATTTTTCAATATATATAAATGTAATTGCACTACAACATATTAGCTCATTACCGGCGGAGAGGTCCGCTGGTAATAACTGTGTTTTCCGCCCCTAAAAGTTATTACCGGCGGAATCCGCTGGTAATACTCCGCTGGTACTACAGGGTCGCTATTTACCATCTTTACTGGCGGACTGACATCCCGTCGCTATTAAATATTATTACCAGCGGATCATTAGGGGGCCGACCCCGCCGGTACTAAACTCGTCAGACCTATCTGACACATTAATACCGGCGGACCCCACTGCTATTTATCCCCCAGTATTAGTTTTTTAATATAAAAATATTTAATGATATTAATTGAGAAGAAAATAAAAATAATATATAATATTATATTTTATATAAAAAATAACAGAATTTCTAAAAATAATTAATATTTATTCAACACATTGTGCATCAATTAATAGAACAATACACCTTAAAAAAATGTCGTAGTTAAAATACAATACATTGTCATTGTCGCTGAAAAGAAAAATACATTATCATTGTTTAAATGAGAATATTCATTTAAAAAATCTGTAATTTTGAAGTCAATAGTCTTGAATCTTCACTATAGTGGTGTCGACCGTGAAATGTAACAAAATAGTAGAGACTGCTACGAAGATAATAATTGGCTTTAAAATTATTGTCTCCTCATTGTGCTATTTGGACCTGATAATAAAAAAAAATTAAACTAAAAATTAATAGTATATAACAACGATATTTTAAACTATAACAAAAATTATGAAAAAAAAAAATTAAAATTAGCAGAATAGTTTAAAATTATTTCTAAGTTTATATATGTAGACACATATTTTTCTTTTAAAAAATAACAATATATATAAAAATATTTTTAGTTATATATATAAATACTTTAAAATCCTATTAGATATTATAGGTTAACTTTTAAAAATACTAAAAAAATTAATTAATTATAAGTATATATTTATAGAACACTAAAGAAATCTAACCTTAACAGAGATCTTAATATTGAGGTGTCTCAGCTAATTAAAAAAAATATTATTACAATACATAAAACTTATTATATATATATGAATATATAGTAAATAAGCATGTGAAAACTCACATGGATAGAGACAAACTCATCTTGCACTAGCTGAAAAAACCACCATCTGCTATCAAAAAATATCACAGTGTGCCAAGAGTTCTAGTAGAAGAGAAGAGACGAGAGTGAAAAAGAGAAGAAATGAAGTCTGAAGGAAAAGATGGGATTTTTGTTTTTTATATATACCAACTTATTACTGGCGGGACTCCGCTGGTATAAGTGTCTCCGCCGGTAATAAGTATAAAAATAATAAATTAATATTTATTACCAGTGGAGTCCACCGGTATAAGTCCGCTGCTAATGATAAATTAAAAATAAAGGCGGGATTTTTCCCGCACATTTCACATTTTGAATAATTAATGAAAAGTTCCGTCGCTAATACTTTGTTTCCCGCTGCTATTATTAAAGAAAAAAGATTTTAAATAAAAAAATTATTATTTTTTACTATTACCGGCGGAAAGTGTACTCCGCTGGTAATAACCCTTATTATTAGGGGCGGATCTATTCCGCCGGTAATAAGTCCGCCCCTAATAATAATTTTTGTTGTAGTGTTGGATTGAATCAGTTTTTAATTGGATTTTGAGATTGACATCCAATAACCGATCCAATCCAATTAGAATCCAACTTTTAGCATCCAATCCAATCCAATCCAATTGTAATTGGATATCCAACTTTTTGTAATTGGATTGGATTGGATCGGTTCGGTTCAATTGAATTGGATTGGATAATGCCCACCCCTATTCATACTAGAGATCGACTTTTGAGATTTGGATGTAATTATTTTGTAACCTGAAAGTAAAAACACATCAACACTTATTTTTTAATTGCAGGTACAGTAAGCAACTACAAATAGCCATTTGCAATTGGTGGGGGATTAGCTCTCAATAGGGGGCCTAATGAAAGTTTTGAAATGGATAAAAGGATTCAAAAAGTCTAAATACAAGAAAAGAGTTTATACTGTTGTACTGAATCTGAATGCGTTGGTTTACAATATTTGGGAGGCTTGGAATCAAGTTCTTTGGAATGTCAAATATGTGTATTATGTAATTTTTTTCGTAAATAAAATTGAAAGAGAGATTTGTATTAGGTTTTCTCACTTTTAAAGAGAAAAAACAAGTATAGAAGATAGAGTTTGGTTGCACAATTTGAGTATAACTAGTTAGTTTAGAGTACCTTTTGTTGAATAATATTATTAGTTACCAAAAAACTTTTATTTGAAGAAAAAAAAATCGATCACCTATACTTATACTAGGATAAATAACTTTTTTGCCTCCTATTATTATTTTTAGAGTCTTGTCCAAAACCATTCCTCCATCTAAGACTTAGAAGCCTTATCATCTCTCTAGGATCCAGAGAGGACCAAGCTCAACATATGTTTAGAGGATACTTGGAGGACACTCGAAGAGTTGAACACAGACACCAACCACCTAAAGGAAGTCGGAGGTCTACCATGAAGAGAGATTCGAATCGCTCCAGCAACAGTTATATCTCTTTGTTACCGTTTGTGCTTTGAAAAGCCTATAAAGATATTTTCTGATTATTAATTAAGAGTTGAACATTTGATATATGCATGGATATAAGTTGTTAATGTTATTATTGAATAATTTATATTAAATATCAGAAAATTCTTTATTCATATATGAGGATGTGGCTTCTAACTGTACAGAGAACTAAAACCACTTAGCTATGAATAAAAAGCCAACAACATATTAAAGTTTGGGAATCTTTAATCAACGGTTGCTAGCATGATTCACTGATACCCGTTCTTCGGTGCAAGTAATCTTGGTTTAGATTACGGATGTAGTATGACATCAAAGTGAATGTGTTGTATATAATATATATTATACATGACGATAACCGATATGAATAAAGTTATCTTTATTAACATGTTGTTCATCATAAAGACCTAATTCATATCATAATGATGATCAATAGTAGATCGGCCTAAATCTTGAGTTATCATAAACTCATGTTTGTGTTATTAGTTTCTTTGATTCACTCATTAAAGTTTCTTAGGAAAGATGATTCTTACAACTTTTATTTTGGGAATCTAATGATGTGTATGGTTGGGAACATGATTTACACTTATGAAATTCTGACTTTCCTAACGAATCAAATGTTGGTTCCCTTTGAGTGTTAATTCTAGAACTAGAATATTGTGCACAAATTTAGATGGGATCTAAATCATACTTTCACAAGTGAATTAATAGTACTAAAGGATAAAGAAGTAATTAGAAGGTAAAATAGTAATTTGACCAAAATTAATTACGAACCAACACATGAATGGCTAATCACTAGGATTAATTATATCAATGGACACTGCAGTTAAACTCAGTAAATATAATTCTATAATTACTAAGGGTTTAATTCTATATTTATAGTGAAGTAATCGTGGAGTTAATAAACAAGAATTATTTAGTTGATGATACTCAATAAATAATCTAGTTTATTGGAGCTTAGAATTATAGGTTTATGGTCTCCGAATTGCCACTATGAAATACTGTCAAGAGTAGGGATAAAAAATTGTATAAAGATATTCAGAAAATCTATTTTAAATTGACAAAATAGTAATTATTTATTTTTTATAATAAATAAATAATTTTCAAATTACTTAAAAAGCAAAAAGATAAAAATTGTTAAGATAGAATTTGGCAAGATAAGATTTGTTGAGACAAAAGTTGTGAGGACAAAAGATACCAACCTTGTCCTAAACAACAAGTTAGGCGCCTAAGCATATGTCCAGTCACTATGGAGTTTGTCTTTTTGGGTTAATTAATTATTTAATTAATTCAATTAGGTAAATATCTAATTTAAAAAGGGGTTATAGATATTTCAAGATTGTTGAGATATTCCTTAAGTGGTTGATAGATTTCCTTATAAATATTAGTAACCAAATTCGGTTATAGATATTGATTTATTTAAATAATTAAATATAATTTCATTAAAGGGTTATTAAATATTATAAATAGAAGCCTGTTTTGAGAAATCAGAACATCACTTTGAACCATAATTTTCAAAATTATAGAGAGAAAAAGGAAATTGATTTTTCTCTCATCTGTTCTTGCTCAAGTGTTGAGAACTCAACAAGAACAAAGCTATACACTTTAACCTAATAGTTCACACTATCCATTGTGTGTGATGGAACGATTTGGAAGATACTGGTGTGAGTCTAATTGAAATTACCTCATCATCTAGATTAAGGGATACAACATACGAAAAGTTTCAAGAATACCCTGATAGTCATAAAGAGATATTTATTCTAAACTTACTATTTATTGTTTTGATTTAATGTACACACATCTAGAGATCATTTGGGCTATGGTATAATGATAATTAGATAATACAAAACCTTTCCGCTGCATATTTGATTTAGTACCATAAAACCAACACTCATTTGACAGAGCATCAGATCTTGTCCCAGTGTCAGAACATGGTAGTGCGCACACCCCACCTCTGGATATACCTTTTCACCTGACAGTTTGTATACGCATCTCCTTTCCAAGGTGAAACCTTTGGGCAACACGCGTCCAGTACCAACGATGGTCCCCATTATCCAGTTGCTTCTCCACACGAGCAAGAACCTTCTTGGGGTCCCAAAAATCAGTTCTTTACATGTATTTTACCCCAATAGTGGACTTTTTACAAAAACTCTAAGCAGATCATGGGCATGTCCATACCCACAATTTAGCCTAGAAATACTCCTTGATTTTCATGCAAACTGGGGATCAAAAAATTAATAGTACTCGAAGCTTTGCCTAATTTTCTCTAAGCTTTCTTCTTCATCAAGAGAAAATAAGAGGGCGGAGTCAGGGTTTTCTTGTAACCACTACTATAAAATACCATACAAGCCTCTTAAGAAAAATACACTAACTCGTGGACTAAGACTCATTAATGCCTAAACCACGTAAATTTTTTTGTCTTCTTTATTGCTGCATTTATTATTTCGTTAGCTCTTATTTAATTAGTTTCTGAGAAATCTTAGTAAATATGTAGGTTGGGTGATGGTTCTATTTGTATTTACTAATGCATACATAGAAACTTAAACAATAAATTATTCAACTAACATATTGCTCATATGCTTCCAATCATGCTTTTTTAATTAATCATATATAAATTACAAAACAAGTAAAGGCTTACTGAAACGTTAGTCGAGCTTGTCTCTAATGATGATTGTACATATCGTGACGGTCTTTGGTGAATAACCTGGTGGCTCTAATACCGAATTGCAATGCCCTACTTGATTAGGCACACTACAGTAATTTTCTAATTACTGTAGACACCTTTACTAAATAAAGGGTTTATCAAAAAATATGATAAATTAAAACTTTTTCAATTAACTTCAATTTTAATAAATACATATATTTATAAAAGTTTGGGATCCCGTTAAAAGTTTACAATAGTATTCAAAATATGTTTTCTACAAAAGGTGTTGCTTGGCGACTACAAAATATGAGTCCATGTCGTTTCGAAAACCAAACACTCCAAGCCTAACTATTCTGATATGTACAATCACCCGCAAGCTTTAGACTCAATGTAGCTCAACCTTCGTCTTTCCTTTACCTACACATGAAACCATATTTATGAGTCGATAGCCTCAGTAAGAAAAGTATAAAACATATAAACATATTACCGACTTGCAAATAGGCGCCATACACTACCTATAAGGCTTAATAGATGAATCGAGAATGTTCCTACATTTGGTACGATTGACCATAATATCAGTCTCAACCAACAATATGATCGTACTGCAGACCCGAAACTATGATTGTACTACTATAATAGCATCAATCTATACCCAAAAGTACAATTGACCATAATATCACTCTTAACCAGTACTATGCTTGTACTTCCGACCCATACTATGACCTTACTGCTATGATAGCATCAATTTATACTTAATGGAATTGTAGAAAATAGTGATTCGAATTGTGTGTTGATTTCACAGAATAATACATATTTATATACAGAGTTAGGAGACTAAATATCTACTAAATATCTACTAAATATCTAACTCTCTTACAACTAATATACATCTAATATCTAACACTCCCCCTCAAGCTGGAGCATAGATGTTAATCATGCCCAGCTTGTTACAAAGATAATCAACCCGCACCCCATTCAAAGCCTTTGTAAAAATATCTCCTAGTTGTTCTCCGGTCTTCACATATCCTGTGGAGATCAGACCTTGTTGAATTTTCTCACGAACAAAATGACAATCAATCTCAATGTGCTTAGTTCGCTCGTGGAATACGGGATTCGAGGCAATATGAAGAGCAGCTTGATTATCACACCATAATTTTGCTGGAATAGAAGTCTTAAACCCGAATTCAGTCAAAAGCTGATAAATCCATATTACCTCACACACAGACTGGGCCATAGCTCTATATTCTGATTCAGCACTGGATCTAGATACAACATTTTGTTTCTTACTCTTCCAAGAGACCAGATTGCCCCCAACAAATACACAATATCCTGAAGTGGATCGTCTATCTACCTTGGAGCCTGCCCAATCTGCATCAGAAAAACACTCAATCTGGGTATGTCCATGATCCTTGTAAACTATACCTCGTCCTGGTGCTCCTTTTAAATAACATAAAATTTGTTCTAATGCTGCCCAATGATGAATTGTTGGAGAAGACATGAACTGACTGATAACACTAACCGGGAATGTAATATCTGGATGAGTCACAGTTAAATAATTCAACTTTCCAACTAACCTGCGATATTTCTCAGGATCTTCAAATGGATTCCCATCACGTGTAAGATGCACAGCTGGATTCATTGGAGCATTGCAGGGTTTTGATCCCAATTTCCCTGTCTCAGTTAGCAAATCAAGTACATACTTTCTTTGAGACAGAAAAATACCTTGTTTACTCCGAGTAACTTCAATCCCCAAGAAATACTTGAGCTCCCCTAAATCTTTCGTGTTAAACTGGGTGTGAATGAAAGACTTAAGGGATGAGATGCCTTCAGTATCACTTCCAGTAATAACGATGTCATCAACATACACCACTAACAAAATGATACCAACAGTTGATCTTTTATAAAACACAGAATGATCTGACTTACTTTTCAACAAACCAAACTTCTCAACAGCCTGACTAAATTTACCAAACCAAGCACGAGGGCTTTGTTTCAATCCATATAAAGATTTGCGAAGATGACAAACTCGCCCTAACTCCCCCTGAGCAACAAACCCAGGAGGTTGCTCCATATATACTTCTTCCTCAAGATCTCCATGAAGAAAAGCATTTTTAATATCAAGCTGATGCAAAGGCCAATGATGAGTTGCTGCCATGGAAATGAACAGTAGAACAGATGTGAGTTTAGCAACAGGAGAAAAAGTATCACAATAGTCCACTCCATAGGTTTGAGCATAACCCTTGGCAACAAGACGGGCCTTTAAGCGAGCAACTGTGCGAGTACGGATTGAATTTAACCGTGAACACCCATTTACACCCGATGGCCTGTTTTCCGGAAGGTAAATCAACCAAGACCCAAGTACCATTCGCAACCAAAGCATTCATCTCTTCTATCATTGCAGCAAGCCAACCAGGATGAGACATCGCTTCTCGAACAGTTTTAGGAATAGTGATAGAATCAAGAGAAGCAATAAAAGAACAAGAAGAAGAGGAGAGATGATTATAAGACACAAAAGAAGTAATAGGAAAAGTACATTGGCGTTTACCTTTACGTAGTGCAATGGGAAGATCATTTGAGATTTCCGGATCTGATGACGAAGATGCAGGTGCAGGACATAAAACAGGAGGTGGAGGAGGGGGGGCGCCTGGTGTACACTATAGGAGGCCGAGGGAGTGGTGGAGGTGGTAGAGGTGGTGGAGGTGGTGGAGGTGTAGACATTGTGGGGGTGACGACCGAGGCAGGTGAAGGAACAAGAGACCCGCCAGAACATGTAGCAGGCGCATAAGATGTGACAGAATAAACCAACAAATCATCATCCTCCCCCTGACTAGTAGAAGTAGTGGAAGATGAAAAATAAGGTGTATTTTCTACAAAAGTAACATCAATAGAAACAAGATATTTGTTGAGATCAGGACAATAACACCTATACCCTCTGAAGACGAGAATAACCAAGAAAGACACACTTTAGTGCCTTAGGGTCTAATTTGGTGACAGATGGACGGACATCGCGAGCAAAACAAACACTACCAAACACTCGCGGAGCAACTGGAAATAATGACTTATTAGGAAAAAGAATTTTAAATGGAATTTCACCATTAAGAACAGAGGATGGCATGCGATTAATAAGAAAGCATGCCGTGGAAACTGCATCGGCCCAAAAAGGTTTAGGGACTTTCATTTGAAACAAGAGAGCACGTGCAGTTTCAAGAAGATGTCTGTTTTTACGTTCTGCAACACCATTCTGAGGTGCCGTATCAACACAAGAAGTTTCATGAAGCATGCCATTAGAGGTCATATAAGATTGAAATTGAGCAGACATGTACTCTTTGGCATTATCACTTCTCAAAGTACGAATAGATACATTAAATTGAGTTTGAATCTCAGCACAAAAAGCACAGAATATAGAAAACAACTCAGAACGATTTTTCATTAAATATAACCAAGTTACACGAGAATAATCATCCACAAAAGTAACAAAATACCTGAATCCAGGTTGAGACAAAATAGGAGAAGGACCCCAAACATCAGAATGAACTAACTCAAAAGGAACACTAGCACGTTTATTGACACGTGGACTCAAACTAACACGATGATGTTTGGCAAACTGACATGACTCACAATCTAACGAAGATAAACTACTATATTGGGGACACAGTTTCTTGAGCAAAGGAAGGGATGGATGACCTAAACGACAATGAGCCTCAAAAGCGGAAGCAACACTCGAACAAGCAATAGAGGTTGGCGGAAGTGGGTCAAGAACATACAAGCCACCAGATTCATGTCCTTTACCAATAATCTTCTTCGTCATAAGATCCTGAAAAAAAACAATGATCAGGAAAGAATGAGATGCAACAATTTAGATTACGAGTGAGTTGACTAACAGAAAGCAAATTAAAGGACAAATCAGGTAAATGTAAGACTGATGACAAGGATAGCATAGGTGTAGGAACAATAGTGCCAGATCCAAGAACGGAAGCTGTTGACCCATCAGCTAAGGTGACAACAGAAGTGGGACTGTGAGACTGAAAAGTGGAAAAGAGACGGGAATTACCTGTCATATGATCTGTGGCACCAGAATCAATGACCCATTTTGAGGATTTGGAAAGAAGGCATGCATTAGAGTTACCTGAATCGGCAATCGCGGTGAGAAGAAGATGAAGACTTAAGTGTTTCCCGATACCTTGAGAACTTGGCAAATTCATCGGCGAAATAAGGACCGATTTGTCAGATGCATCACTAGTGCTTGCAATATTGGCAGAGTGTTGTTGTCGATTCTTAAATTGTAACTTCCTACACTCAAACTTGGTGTGGCCTGGTTTCTTACAATAATTGCACATGATGCTCCCAGAATTTGGTGTGCGGTTATCAGGTCCTTGTGAATTACCTCCTTTAAATCCACTTGGAGTAGAGTTTCTTTCCGGTGCAGAATTATTACGACTCACCAAGGCGCTATTCAGAGGAGTTGAAGAGGTAGTCTCTGTGCGAAGAACACGAGTAAACACATCTTGTAAAGAGGAGACATCAGAACCAGAGAGAACTTGTGACTTTGCAGAGTCAAATTCAGATGAGAGTCCTGCAAGAAAACTCATAATAGCCATCTGTTCTCGTTGGCGCTGTTGAACTTTTACATCAGGACTAAACGGTAATAACACATTAAGTTCTTCATATGTTTTCTTGAAAGCCATAAAATAATTCATAAGAGACTTATCTTGTTTCTCCGCGCGATAAAAAGCTTTGCAAACATCATATATGCGAGATATGTTGTCTTTGCCAGAATACAAAAACTCCAAGTAACCCATTAGTTCTTTAACCAATTCACAATGATTAATCAAACTAATTACCTCATTATCGATAGAATTTCGAATTTGAAGGAACAAGTGAGCATCCTCACGGAGCCAGATTTTCCTTGAATCGTTTGTTTCTTCAGGAGGATCGTCAGTCAAGTGATCATCTTTGTCAATACTCCTCAAATACAGTCGAATCGTCTTACTCCATTCCAAATAATTCGAACCAATCAACTTATGATCCGTGATTTTAGACATCACGGGAACAACATCAGAAACAACAACTGATTTTGAATCTGATCTTATCTCTGCCATAATCTCAAAAGCAAACACAAAGGACAGAGAAAAAGAACAAAAGAACACCAAAGAATGAACACCCAAACACGAAGAAGACAAACAAATACCGAATTACCACCTAGAACAGATGCGAGTAGGCTTAGAAGAACCCAGTGAAGAATGGGCAACAGAACGCCGTCGAAGGCGCCGTCACACGCGCCTCCACGCGCCGGCGCGTGAGCCCCACGCGCAGAAGCTTCAGGCGGCGCGTGAGCCCCACGCGCGAGGAATCCGGCGACCAGACTTCGGGGGTTCGTAGATCGGCGGCTGGGCAGTCCTCCTATGTGGGCGGTGAGAAACAATGTTCACTCCAAATAGGATTTTCGAAAAAACAACCCTAAACTCAAACCCTAATTTTTTTTATTTTTTTTTCAGAACCCTAATTTCGAATTTCGAATTTTGAATCACAATGCTCTGATACCATGTAGAAAATAGTGATTCGAATTGTGTGTTGATTTCATAGAATAATACATATTTATATACAGAGTTAGGAGACTAAATATCTACTAAATATCTAACTCTCTTACAGCTAATATACATCTAATATCTAACAGGAATTCAATATCAGTAAAAACCAATACTATACTTGTACTGCTAACTTGACACTATGATTGTACCTCTATGATACCAATTCGTACTTCTTAGAATTGCAAAACACATATTTTAACATGTATATCATATGCACACATACATATCTACATCTTATACTAATTTTATCTCATTTCTAGATTCAAGTTGTGCCGACCAATATGAAGGGAAATATCGATCGATGAACAAAGGCCCTATGTCACATTAACGTAAAATAGGTAAGGGTTACTCTAAACACTTTCGGAGACTTAAATTCAAAACTAAAAGTTTCCCTATCGTTAAATAGCGTGGAAATTCCCTATGTATCGAGAAAATATAAAAATTGAGGCTTCCAAAACTGCCCAAATCAGTGAACTGGATTTCCAAAACGATGGACTATTTTCTAAGAATCCTACCTAGGGAAATAGTTCATTGTTTCTAGTAAAACGATGGACTGTTTTTCTGCAGAAATCCTAAAAAATCTTTGATTCTCAACTCAATTCTACCCCAAACTTCATATAACTCTCCAGAGCACCTAATAACATCCCAACAAACATATTTCAAGCAATATAGCAGCAACCGAAACACAAGAATTCAAAAATCACCATTGTTAAGCCAAATTTGAGTTCTCAAACTTAAACTTGCTCAATACCTTCTCCAGCCAAAGTAAGCTCAAAAAAATCTAATTTAGCTCAGAAAGAAACCCACAAACATCTAGTGTTCGAACAAAACTTATTCTCAAAGATTGCATGCTGAAACCAACCTTTAACTTTCAAAAATCTAAGAAAATGGGTTCTAGGGCTTACCTCTGGTTTAATCTTCCAATTCTTCTTGAATTCAAGTTGAATTCCCTGAGAAATAAAGAAGAAAAGCTCTCATTCTTCTAGTTTCCTTAGGGTTGAAGTGGAGAGAGAGAAAGCAATGGAAAAGATTTTATTTTTCTTAACTTTTTCTAACTTTTCCTTATTTCATTATTAAATTGGTTTTATCCTTAGTTAATAATTAGAAATAAAACTTAGGAAAATCCTACTATTCCACTAAAAGACAAAGCCTAACTTTAGGCAAAGATTCCAATTTTACTTTTCTTCATGCTTAAGTAACCTTAAGGTCTAAGAGTAAAATGGTTAAATACCATAGCCCTCCTAATCTCGATAGTTCAAATATTAAATATACTTTTTCCACTAAAAGAAAGGTTCTAAACTATACTCGTGTGACTCTAATGGCCAAACAGTCGTATTTCCATTGTTACCGAGCAAGAAATACAAAAAAAAATATTAAAATACATGTTTATCATATATAATTCATCTAAAACTTAATAAAATCTCCATAATTAAGAAATGATAACTCAAGTGCCTACTTCTTGAAAATAGAACCCACATCTGATCATTTAATCACATAATATAATTTTTTAATGCTAAATGTCCACTAATCTATATTCTAAGTATGCAGTCATTACATGATTATTAGTGCGCGTAAGTGTCGATGGACTTGCGCATGACACATGTACATAAGATATTGACTTGCAGAAGCATCCAAATCTTATGTTGGTGGCAAAATAAGATTGATTCCCAAGACTAAACTATCGTTTGATGGACAAAACACTAAGCCTTATGGCAAATGTCAACTTGGGTGCCTAGGGTGGTGCATGGTGGTGCCTGGGGGCTGCACCACCACTAAAATGATTTTTTCTTTTGATTCCAAGTCTCATATCTCGTTTTGGGAGAAAAAAAAAAGGAATAATTCTTAAGATGGAATCACAATCAACCACAAGTCACGTGGACTACGTACCTGGGCACCAATTCCTGGTGTGATAGGCGCCCTACTTTTCATTTGGGCCTCAAATGGCTTTGTTTACTTCATGAAAGCACTTGTATCTTCATTGTTGACAAAAATAAGGAAAATGCTTAGAAGACTTCTTCGAAATTAGGTGTAACAAAGTGCCCTTGGTTGAGACACATCAACTTGGGCGCCCATAATGGCCTGAAAGCCTGCATTAGGCGCCCAGGCGGGGGAAAAAGTCTCCAAAAATTGTCTCGTTGATGTCCAATCTTCTTTTTAATGAAAAGCACTAACCGAATTTTAGTTTTGTCTAATTCGCACGGGCGTTACTTGGTAAAGTAAAATCGGTGCCCAAGTTGCAATGTCAACCTGGGTGCCCATAGATTGATATGGGCTTATTCGGGACGTCTTTGATGAAAAATCATGTCATGGCGTTGTTCCTTGTTGGATTTGAGGAATTGAGATCTAAAGAAGTTCCTGCAAACCTGAACCCTAGTCGTCGTGTAGCCCAGGGTGACTATATGTCAACTTGGGTGCCTAATGTGCACTTGGTGTCTCTAGGTAAAGTTTTGTCCAGACTTACCTCTAAGGTCAAAAACTTGGCTTGAGCATATCTCTCATGTATCCTAGAGCAATGGCTAAGCAAATTGCTATAGGAAGTTGTTGAGAACCGAAACTAATACAAGGCAGCGCACGCATTGTCAACCTGGGTGCCCAGTACTTGTATTGGGCTTAGGTTGAGTTGCAGGATGTCCAAGTGACATTCTCAACTTCATGGTTTATCATTTTGTGGTTATTGTGACTTGTTTGTTGAACGATAACACTCAAAAACGACTTCGTTAGATTTTGGTGCTTATTTGGGTGCCCCCAATGTGCAAACAACATTGTCCTATCCTAGGATGCAAGGCCCATAGTTTTTCCCTCGTGCCACGTGTCAAAAACAATATTCATGTCATCAAGCTAACTTTTTGGCTAAATTGATTGAACATTAAAAACGTAAAAAAACATAAAAAAAAAAATTATTTGAAAAAAATAATTTAAATAATAAATAGTGTGCGAATCATTTCTGAACAAGTTTTAAAATAAAGATATTTCAATAATTTTGAGTCATTATAATTTCTCATTCAGTTTTTAGATTGTAGCACATCTGCAAAGCCCAAAGTACCAAACTGATAAGTTTCGGCTGGAGTTGTTGGGCCACTTTTGAACCTTAGAATTTGGGCATTTTACAAAAATACTGGATTTGGGGTAATACTTTTCAATTTTACTGCCACACGGCAGAATTAACATTTATACTGTCCTCCCCTTTTTTTTTTCTTTTATACTGTCAATACCAAAACAAAAGTATGAGGCCTCCATCTTTGACAATCACAGACATAACCACCACAACAACACCAGGACACCAGAAAATAACCATTAATTCCGACAAGATTAAACAAAAGCAGTAAAATTGACGTCAATAAATAATCATGGCAAAACAACGGTTAAACAACACTAAAACAATCAAACAAAACAAAAGAAAAAAAATGATTAAAAAAAACAAGCAATCTGCTGCACAACCTCAACACCAGATGCAAAATCAACTATATTTGCAAGTCTATTCCTAGAAAATTATAATAAAAAAAACTACTAAAACAACACTGAAACAACACAAAAACAAATGAAGCAAATATAACTACTTAGAAAAATATAAAAGAAACACACACCTCAAAACTCTCTTGTGAGTGAGCTCGTCAAATATATTTATAGGAGAACCAAAAGAAAAAAACCACAAAAATAGCCAAAGAGAACGAAGAAGAAATGTATTTATAGCCTCCATCTTCCACACTCACAGACATAACCATCACAACAACACGAGAACACCCAGAAAATACCTATTAATTCCAGCGAGATGGAGCAAGGGCAGTGAAATCGGCATCAAATAAATAAATCATGAAAAACAACAGTAAAACAATACTAAAACAAATAAAACAATAAAAGAAAAAAATGATCAAAAATTAACTATGTTGTGCACATCCTCAATACTAAATGCACTATATTTGCAAAAAAAGTTCTAGAAAATTAGAACAAAAAAAAACCACACTAACTCTAATATTTTCAAAAAAAAACATAACTAAGAACTTCAAAAAATTAAAAAAAAAAAGGAAGAAGAAAAGAAAAGAAGATGAAGAAGAAGAACTGAACATGAAAAAAAAAATAAAAATCATGAAAAACAACAGTAGAACAATACTAAAACAACGGTAAAGATGAAGAAAAAAAAACTTGAAGAAGAAGATGAATATTAGAACATGGGGGTGAGATTTATGTGAAAAGCTAGAAGATAAAGATGATGAAGAAGATGAATTGTGAGAAATGGGAGTGGGATTTTTAAATCTATTTAAATAAAAGAAAAAGAGTGAGACATGGGGTGTGATTTTTAAATTTATTTAAATAAAAGAAAAAGTAAAACATGTCACTTTTATGACACATCCCATCAACATTTTCATCAAAATAATAATTATTAAATTATCTCAAAAAATAATAATTATTAAATATTAAAAATAATAAATAATAACTTTTACATCCATTAAAATAAAAAATTAAATAAAGAAAAAGAGCCCATGTCCCAATCAATCAAAAAACAAAACAAAACAATAACATAAAATTGTTGGCAGTACACTGCCGAAAAAAAAAAAAAACAAGTATAAAAGTTATTTTGGGCGTGTAAGAAAGAAAATGAGAAAAAACAGTAATCTGTGTAAATTTCCCATTTGTTATTTAATTTTTTGTTGGTCATATATTGAAATTGAACAAGTGACTGTATGACTGTGAGTTGCCATTTTCGAGAGGGCTTAACATTAAAATTCTAAAATGAGTAAAATTTAGTTTTTAACATTAAAATAATGTATTTGTAATTAAATTTTTATGTTTTTATATATATATATTATATCGTGAGATAGTTTAATAAAATAATATAATAATAAAAAATATTTTTAGTGTAAATTTTAGCATTGTGGTTGAAACAGAAAAAAATTTAGTGTTAAAATTATATTTTTTTAGTATTAATTTAATAAGACACTAAAATCTTAAAAATAGTAAAAGTTAATTTTTAACATTAAAATAATATATTTATAATTAAATTTTTAGATTTTTATATATATTATATTGTGAAATAATTTAATAAAATAATATAATAATAAAGAATATTTTTTAATGTAAATTTTATATTGTGGTTAGAATAAAAAATAATTTAGTGTTAAAATTATACTTTGTGTTAATTTAATATTAAATTTAGCTTTTAGTATTGAAGTTGGCCTTAGCAGGCAAACTTTTCCTTCAGTTTCCCGTTTCCCGTTCCCGAAACACTTGCCTTAACTTTATTTTTTATTACAGACACAGACTATCGAAATTCTGGGTAGTATCCTCCTTCACTCTAATGGCGCCCCCCAAGAAATCAAAGAAAAGCAAGAAGGAATCCAGAAAAGCGAACAACTCTCCTAATGAACCCAAACCCATAGATTCCGACTGGTGGGACTGTTTCTGGCAAAAAAATTCTTCCACCCCAGGTTGCTCTTCATTCCCTATACCATTTTTATTTTCATCCAAGTTTATAACTCATTAGGCAAGCATTAATTTTTATTTTTTCCCTTAAATTTCTGCTGTGATTCTAATTTGAGAGTTCCCAGATTATCTTTTAATCATTCATTAAGAAAGCATAGTACTAGAATTGCTTATGTTTTGGTGGTTTTAATGATTTTACATGATGAACATTCCATGAAATCCAGCTAGTGTTATTTTTGTTGGAGGTGTAACTGTAAATACAAACTTGTAGGTTATTCAGTTCCAAATGAGGAAGCAGAAGGGTTTAAGTATTTCTTTAGAGTCTCTAAAAAGACTTTTGAATACATTTGTTCTTTAGTTAGAGAAGATCTTGTGTCAAGACCACCATCTGGACTCATCAACATTGAAGGTAGACTTCTTAGTGTTGAGAAACAGGTTGCTATTGCACTCAGAAGGTTGGCTTCTGGGGAGTCCCAAGTCTCAGTTGGGGCTGCTTTTGGTGTTGGCCAATCCACTGTTTCTCAGGTTACTTGGAGATTCATTGAAGCCTTAGAGGAGCGAGCCAAGCACCATTTAAGGTGGCCGGATTCAGCTAGAATGGAGGAGATCAAATCCAAACTTGAAGCAGAGTTTGGATTGCCCAATTGCTGTGGCTCCATTGATGCAACACACATTATTATGACCCTGCCTGCTGTTCAAACTTCGGACGATTGGTGTGATCCAGAGAACAACTACAGCATGCTCGTGCAGGGAGTTGTCGACCATGAGATGAGATTTCTTGATATGGTCACTGGTTGGCCTGGTGGTATGTCAGTATCTAGAGTGTTGAAGTTTTCTGGATTTTATAAACTTTGTAACAGCGGAGACCGATTAGATGGGAATTCAACAACTTTATCTGGAGGAGTTGAGATTAGAGAGTACATTGTTGGTGGGGCTGCATATCCTCTACTTCCCTGGCTCATAACACCTTACGAGTCTAGTGGACTTGTGAGTTCCATGGCCAGTTTTAATGCGAAGCATGAGGCTGCAAGGTTGCTTGCTGTGAGGGCATTCTCTCAGTTAAAGGGGGGCTGGAGAATTCTTAACAAGGTTATGTGGAGACCAGATAAACGTAAACTGCCAAGCATTATTTTGGTATGTTGTTTGCTTCACAATATAATAATTGACTGTGGAGATAAGTTGCATCCAGATGCTGCTCTATCAGGACATCATGATTCAGGATATGGAGAACAGTACTGTAAGCAAGTTGATCCTTTGGGAGAGAATTTGAGGGAAAATTTAGCCAAAGTGTTTACAAAAGCGCATGTTGAACAAACTTCACTATCTAAATAATTTTTTAATTTTTATGTCCTGTAATTCTTGCTGTGCGTATCTTGTTTCGATTTGAGTTGAGCTGTAGGTTAATGCAAATTATCACTTAAGCACAATGTTTCCCAATTAGGCGCAGATCAAAAAATGTCTATATAGATTAGGAAGAAGTTATCCTCTAATGCTGTAAAGAAGCAAGATGATACTCTTTCGAAAATTTTGTTCAGACTAATAGTATGAAAACTGGCAAGTGCACCAAACAATTAGCAGTACAAAATCAAGTTAGAGAAAGAGGGTAGCTTGAAACATATGACATTGCGTTTCCCACATAGAACCTGCTTCATTTCTTGCAAAACTTATTAAAACAATATTGTAAAAACAACTCCATGATCCATGAGAGTGTCATCGTTTGATTAAGATAGGGGGCCTGGCATGTACATCAGGATCTCAAATCTAAATACCAGAAAAAGAAAAACATTTACTGTCTACATAAAATTCTAAGGTAAAAAAAGGGAAAATTTATGGACAAAGGAACTAGTCTCATTACATTTTATAACTACTTATGAGCCGATACATGATTTAATTGCTTTAATCTCCCTTAGTTGGGGGCTGCACACATGAACAGAAAGGTGTTTTCTTGTATTTCCTTCCAGTTCTAACACCGCCACCGTAGAGATAATCACGCAAGAGAACTCTTGATTTATGCTCAGTGATCCTGGTTCTTCTGCTACTTTCTCTCTGATCACCATCAAGTTTCAGTAGCAAGAATTGTAATCTCTGAATTTCCAGTTGCAACCGACCAATTTTCTCCGAACCCCTTCTTGCCTGTTCTGAGATTCTCCTTCTCCTGACACTACCACTTTCATCTGAACCTGTTGCAGCCACTGATCCATCTGAGGATTGAGAAACATGTTCATAGTTCTTCGTCAGTTTTTTATTCACATCAACTAACTTTGTGATTGCTTCCTCAGCCTCTTCTAGTTGACTCTTAACCGAATCATACTCCATAACTTTGCCTTTTTTGCTCTTCTCGGTAGTTTCTACCTTTTGCTTCAAATCTTGCACTGTTATTTGAAGGTTAGACAACTTCTGAGCATCAGAATCCAGTCTCTCAAGAACCCTTCTTTTGTTTCCTTCTTGGCGAGGCTCTGAAAATCTCCTTGATAGCTCTAATCTGTCGACACCAAGCTCTTTCTCCATTAATGATTCAATAGAGGGATTTTGCTTCTTGTGTGCTTTGCTTGCTTCAGCTTGACGCTCATTCAATGCCAGAGCAACCCTCTGAGATTTGCCAACTTTCAAGTCAATGCTTCCATCCTGCTCAGTAGTCTCCCATAACTCGAGCATCTGATTCTCAGCCTCTACTGCTTCTCTCTTGCTTCTCCCGTAAGAAGAGCAGTCTGATATCTGATCAAGGACGATGTCTTTTGTTAAAACTTCAGAGATTTCATGGCTCCGTGTCCGCACCCTCAGGTTTTTGTTAAGTCTATGACTACCCCTCAATTCATCTGCTTCCTCTGTTGCATAAATATGCTTGCTAGATTGACCATTTTCTTTGCCTCTAGCCTTTAACTCTTCAATTTCCTGCATTGCAGCGTCCAGTTTGGTACCAGTATTTAGAAATTCAAGCATCACAATTTTTTCCTTCTCCATTAGGGCCATTTCAATATCTTCAATCCTCGATTGAAAGTCCTGTAAGTCCGAAATTCCATCTGGTACCATGGTAGCAGAATGAACTTCATCTGATTGAGAGGTTTCAGCATTCTGGGACATCAAACAAGCATCCTAAAAAACAATGGATAACATTTCAGATATATTCATAACTAGATGTAAGGCTGCCGTACATGGTGACACTTAGAGAAGATTACAACTTGAAAATTTAAGAACATTTGGAGTAAATGGTGGATATGTTTAGTGAGTGCGTATGAACAAACAGAAATTACCTCTATTTCACTGCTTTCACGTTTAGAAGGTTCTCCTTCCAGTACTACATGGTTTTCAAGAGATGTAATACTTTTCTTCAAAGATTTAACAGCTGAGGTATATGCAGCCATCCGAGCTTGGAGTCCTCTGTTTGCATCCTTTACTGTGCCAACTTCTTGTTTCAAAAGTTCAATCTCTCTATCCTTGGAATTACTTCGATCTTCGAGCCTAGCGAATTCATCGGTGAATGCGCTAATCTTTCCTTCGAGTACTACATTACAAACATTGGAGGTTTCCAATTCAGCAAAGAATGTATTCGCTTTGCTCTCCCACAATAAAACTTCATTTTCCTTCTGAGATAGCAGATCCTTTGAGCAAGTGATTTCAGTTTTTAAGTCATTATTGAAAGACGTAACAATGTTCAGCTCAATGTCTGATTTATTTAAACACTCCTTTAGGTGTAAATTTTCAATCTGTAGATCTTCCAACTTGTCCTCCAACGTTCTTGCCTTCTCCTTAAGGTCGATATGATTAAGATGAAGCTTGTTCAATCTTTCACTAAGCTCGTCAAGATCTACCATATTTTGGGAGACAATATCTTTGAAAACAAGAGAAAGATTACTATGATAAATTGTTTCACCGATCATAACAAGGTTTTCCTCTTCTAGGAAGCTCTTATGTTCTCCCAAATCTGAGACCGTCTTCACCAAGGTTTCATTTTTCTCAAGCACCTCGCAGTGTTCTTTCTGCAGATTTTGGTACTCCCCTTGCAAGTCCGACAGCTGCTTACAAAGATTCTCTGATGTATATGTCAACACTTCCTCTCTGCGATCACCCTCCACAATTTTCAATTTTAATTCTTCAGTGGCCTGCCAAAGCTTCTGCTTCTCTAACTGTAATGCCACAAACTGCTCAGACTGGTTCGTATATTTCTGATCAAGAGTATCTCTTTCTGTCATAAGATTAGTCCCCTCCAACTGCACTTGCTCCAATATGGTCACAAGAACTAACTTCTCAATTACCAGTTGTAGATTATCATCAAAACTTCTAAACAAAGAATTTTTTGTATCTTGAAGTTTGACAAGTACAAGGTTAAGAAGTCTCTGATCCTGTTCAACCTTACCTGCACACCCAAGGTTATCATCAATATCCAGGGTCTTCAAAAACTGACAAAGCCCCACTCTCAGTACATTATTGTGTTCAGACAGATATTTATTTTCCACATTTTGCTCATCATTTTCTTTCTCCAACTCCGAGATCAGCTTCTTGGACTTTTCTGATGCCTCCAGGAGCTTTTGATGCTCAATGATGAGAGACAAATACTTCTCTTCTAGGCCTTGTATGAACTTTAGTAAAATTAAGATTTCAATTTGAGCATTAAAAGCCTTATCTTGTTCGTCTTCGTATTCTCTGTTCTTCCGAAGACCTTCCTCTTGTAGATGACAGATCTGCAACTCCATACCAGCCAACCGGGTTTCACTTAACTGTGCAAAACTGGCACGTTCTTGCTTCTCAGTGTCCAAGCAAATGCGCAGCTCTTCTACCATGCCAAGTGCAGTTTGTCTCTCCTTCTCCAGAGCAGAAAGTTTGTCTTCTAATGCTGCATATCCATTGCCCAGATCTTCCAGTCTTTGATGAGTAATACCCAACTGAGAAGCTAAGCATTCTCTTTCAGTGATGAGACCAGACTTCTCGCCATCAAGCACCAGGCATGAATCTTCTAAGCTCTTCGACCTTATCCTCAATCCTTCAAGTTCTGTATTTGCATCTAAAAGAGAACCTTCCAAAAAAGTGTTTCTCCTTGATATATTCTCTAAATTCTCAGTTGCAATCTGTAATTGAGAAATTAAGCTGGTCTTCTCAGCAACAAGATTTGACTTCTCTTCAAGAAGTGACTGACAGGTTTCTTCTAATGCCTTCACCTTTTCTCTTACTCCTTCCAACTCGACATTCAAATCATCAAGAGAATTCTCCAAAAGAGAATTTTTCTCCATTAGTTTCTCCATGATCTTCAATTGTTCCAAAAGAGCCACTTTCTCAATCTGAGTTGTATCATGAATCTTCTTTAGCTGCGAGTGTTCATCCTGCAAGTCTTTCACAGATGATCCAAAGCATTCTGGATCGAAGCCTACTGACTCCACCTGCTCTAGCATAGTCTGGTTTTTCTTATTTGATTCATTCAATTCCTCTTTCAAACAGTATATCTCTTGCTGAAGAGCATTTCTCTGGTCCACTCGAAGTTCAACCTCTTCTTCGAGTTTCTTTATTGTCTCCCGTAAGTTCAAGATCTCATCTTGCAGATTTTTTATTGAAACAGCTGAAGACAAATTGAGCTCATTTACACTTTTGTTCTCCTCCTTGACTCTCTGAACTTCCTCTTCCAAACCCTGCTTACGCATTTCCATGTCTTTTAGGATTTCAGCCCTGTTCTGAAGCTCAGAAACTAGTGATCTTAGATCTTCCTGAGACTGAGAGTGCAAATTCTGCAATGTTTGGAAAGCAGTTTCAGCTTCAACAAATCTCATCCGCTCTTCTTGTACACAAGCCCATAGTCTACCCAACTCCTTTTGCTTCTCTGTTAGTTCCTCACCCTGAGTTCCCACCTTATGAACTAAACCCTCCAACTCTGATTGCAGAGAATAATTTGATTTTTCCAAAAGAAGACACTTTTCTTCAGCACCCTTTAACTTTGCAAGCCCATCATCTATCTCATTGTGTAGTCTCCGTGCCTCCTCTTGAGCACGAGAGAGTTCTTGTTCAAGATAAGAGATTCTCTCTAAGCACTGCTGGTATTGGAGAGCAGCAGCTTCCTTTGCTTCTGTTAATTTGGCAACTGCTTGTTTCAGGGTTTCAACCTCGTGCTCAGCTTTATATGCACGCTCATTAATTTGTCTAGCGCCCTCCTCAGCTTGTAGTAACTTGTTCTGCAGATTTGACATAACCTCCATACTCTCTTCATATTGTGCAAGTGCAGCATCTTTTTCAGTTCCTATCCGAGCAAGGTCTTGTTTTAAAACATCAGCTTCAGTTTCAGCTCTCCTAGCACGTTCATTAAGTTCTCCAGCATCCTTTTGGGTAGAAGAGATACTTTTTTCGAGAATGGATATCTTTTCCAAGTACTGCTGATATTGCAGAAGACTAGCTTCCCTTTCTGCCTGTAATTTCGTAAGGGCATCTTTCAAATTTTGAACCTCAGTTTCAGCTTTGCTAGCTCGTTCATTAAGGTCCCTGGAATCCTCTTG
The DNA here is from genome assembly GCF_029168945.1 of Cannabis sativa. Lineage (NCBI taxonomy): Eukaryota > Viridiplantae > Streptophyta > Magnoliopsida > Rosales > Cannabaceae > Cannabis > Cannabis sativa. Next base: position 15,022,205 of record NC_083610.1, read on the forward strand.
TGCACGAGAGACTTCAGACTCCAGATTGCTTAATCTCTCCAGACTCTGTTGGTACTGAACCAAGCCTGCTTCCTTTTCAGATTCTAATTTTGCAAGGGCTTTCTTCAAGTTCAAAATTTCTGCCTCAGCTTTGCCCACTCGATCAGAATCTGATTCAGCCTGAGCTTGAAGATCACTACTGCCATTGCTCTGGACACTTATATCTGTCTCTCCCTCCAAATCTTGAAAATTAAGGCCTTTTCTTGCTCTTCCTTGTGAAAACTTCGCATGGCTTGCTTTCTCTCCAGATCCAAACAGGTCATTGAGCTGTTTTAGACCCTTTCTTCCTGTTACTGTATCAGATTCTTCTCCAAAACCACCATTTCTCTTGCCAGCATGAAAGTTGGATGATGAGAGTCCCAAAGAATCCTTTTGCAGTTCATCAGGGTCAAAGAATGCCCGTACTGAATGTGGTATCTCAGGTGTATGAGGATCACCGTCAGTAGCAGAACCAGGGGACTCATCTGACATATTGAAAGGAACTTGATTAGGAAATGCTTCTGCCATAGTCCGATGAGCCTGGCGGATGACACCCGTTGCATGATCATATCTTTCAGCTAATGCACGATATGCTCGATAGAACTCTTCAACCAATTTCATAAGCTCTGGGCGTTTTTTGTAATACATCTCTGCCCTCCTTGCAAAAGAATCTGCATCCTCTTCAATGAGCTTTATCATTAGCTTCACTTTTGAATCCATATCTGTTCAAGCAGTAATGAAGTAATTGTAACTGGTTAGTAGGGAACACGAAACTACTAAATCCCAAACCAACAAAGGAAAACATAAGAGTTGGAAACAAAGAGAATAGGCACATTTTAAGGGAGTAAAGAAGAATTTGGATTTACAAGTGTGAGCAGAATTTATACAAAAACTTGTAAACTGTAAACTGTGTTCAACCAAAAACAGTCAGTCTTAGCAAGGACCCAAGTCAATATATTGAGCAAAAACTGCAAAGGAATGCAGTACTATACCTGTAAGATTTTCCTGAAGCCATTTTGAATTCTTGGGGCTTACATGACTATCCCACCACCAAGAATACATACGTCTAGAATCTGCTTTGGATGCCATAACTGTGTTCAATAACACCACTCTTCACTATCCGATCTAGACCAGATTCCGATCCAAAATCAAGCCAGAACCAGCACAAAAACCACCTAAACTTGAAAATTTCTCAGGAGGATGAAGCTGTATATCTCTTGCTGCTCGCACCTACAGCCATCAAGCCAAGAATTCAAAATTTAAGTTTAGACGATTCCAAGCTACCCAATTGATGAAATCAGATTCTGAAATATACGTTACAAAGATCTGAAAAATAACTCTCAAAAAACCTACCTGATCAACTGAGCCCAGTTTCAAAAATTATGAACCCAAGTCGTCACTGCTAACTTTTTATCTTGTACAAACTACCTAATCAATGATAAATTCAACCCAGATGATCAAAATCATAGAATTATAAAACAAAATTCAGGTATTTCAAGATAATCACAAGTTTACATTAAATACTTCCCCATCAGCGTTTAGACCACGCAAGTTTATGATCATGAAAAAGACATAAACAAGTGTAGAACTAGTTTTTAATTTTACGAAACCAGCTTCCGAAATTCCATGAACATAGCAAAGAATTAAAAAAAAATTGTACCTACCCAAAAACCAAAAATCGAAAACAAAGTTGTCCACCAACTACAAAAGTCGCCAAAAACATTATGACTTGAGAAGTAAACAACACGGGCATGGATTCTCTCAAAAACATGAGTGAAAACTACAACTATAACAATCAAAATGACACACAAGAAAAAAACCATACATAAAAGTATATAATACAACACTTACCAAAAATAAAATAAAAAATAAATAAATTGATTTTGATTGTTTTTCTCTTTTGCTTTTGATTTTGCAGCAGCTTCAGCTGCTTTTGCTTTTCTCTCTCACCCCATGTGAGATCTCTCTCTTCTCTCTCTCTTCTGAAGGCTCTCTCACTTTTCTCTGTTTATTTCTCTTTGCTTTTTATGCACTGTTTCCGGTTTGGTACCAATATCAGCTTTTGCAAACTGTAAAAGAGGAAAGAGAAAGCTAATGCTTCTTGAAGATGAAAATAAAATGGATAGTAATTAATTAATTTAGTGTTATTGACTTGTTGTATTTTTTTATTTATTTTTGGTAAATGGTAAGTGATCACACTAATTTGGAAATTGGAATTAAAACTTGTCTCGTGTTTCTTTTTTTAAAAATAATAAAATAAAATTTGTGGGAATATAAATCTTACACGAAGTGACCAAAACACCCTTGTGGGAGGGATTTCAAAAATGTTTTGTTATAGGGATTAATGATGTTTGACTATTGTAATAATTTTCTATTTTTAGTATCTAGATTGTTCTATTTTTCCCTTACAATCTGGGATTCTTTTCTTGTTTTCAGGTAAATATATATCTGTTCTTAAAATATGCACAAGTGATTTTTCACTCACTTGAGTTAGTGGCTGATAACGTTTTTTTTAAGGGCTGATAAATGCTTTCCCCGACAAAAAATAAAAATTGTATTTTGATGACAAATTAATAATTATGTAGCTGGATTTATGGATTTTTCAAATATTTATTAGTATTATTGCTTAGTTGTTGTGTGAACTTGCTTATCAAGGTGACTAGGAGGATTGGACCATATGAGAATGGTTTATGACATCATATTTTGACAAAAAGGGAGAAATTAGGTTAGGACAAAAATGTGATTGGATATGACAATGCATTGTTATTTTTTTTATATAAAATAGTTTCTTCTTCTTCTTTTTGACAAAATAATTTATTTCCTTTTTTTTTAAATAAAAAATGCAACTTGTTTGACGAGCAGTTTATTTATTGAAAACAATAAAAAAAAACTGAAACCGTTATTACATTTTTTAGTACGGAATTATTTCGGGTTTAACCTTTTAACAGTTATTGTAGTACGGCATTCTATTTTTTACTTATTTTATTTTATTTTTTGAACAATTATTTATTTATTTGATTGAATTTTTTGATCAATTATTGCAAGCTTACAAGTTCATAATACAATAGATAATGGAATTTTCACTTTCTTTTTGAGAAGGCTAGAATGGTGTGATTGTGAAGCAAGGAAGTAGCTTGTCAAGTTGTCACCGTCAAGCCAAGTTTTAATCAATTTTAAGTAAATGAGTATATTTTAGTTACCAATTACCATGTTATAAGTTTTTTTCTTCTTTTATGCTTAGGATATTTTTTTAATCTAAACTTTCTTTATAGTGATACTCATAGAAGTAGTTGTGTATGTAATACTTATTTAAAATATTTCGTAAAATTTTGAGAAATTTAAAATAATTTATAATATGAAAAGTAATATTCAAACTGTCACGCATGTAAAATAAAAGAGTTACGTGTCCAACTAGGGGTGTTCATCTAATCCAATCCGTATTATTTTATTCATAGTGCATCCGATCCGCACTAAGTACGGATTTCATTTTTTGGATCCAATCCAATCCTCATAATAGTTCAAATTCAATCCAATCCAATCTGCAAAAGTACGGATTGGATCGATTATTTTGGATTGCTAACTTATTAATATTAAATTATTTAATATTTATGAAAAAAAAATTAACATAACTAGCAACAAAATAAAATAAATTATAGTTATTTTATGTCTTCAACAATACATTAAAATAAATAAAATAGTAAATAACAAAAGGAAAAAAAAAATATTGAATGTATAAAGAAATATTAATCTTATTCTAAATTGTATATAGTAAAAAATTATATATAAGAATAGAATATATATTTGATTTATTAAGTTTTGAAATATAATTGTATTATATGTATTAGACTTTTAAATTACTATTTTTTTTACATTAAAATGTTATTTGTATATACAATTTTTTTTTTATATAAATATGTGTGGATTGGATTGAATCGGTTGCTTTATATGTCAATCAACATTTAATCCACACAAGTGCGGATTTTGAATTTTCTAATTTTCCAATCCAATCCGCACAAGTGTGGATATCTGCACTTTGTGGATTGGATTGAATCGGCTATTATATGAACTCCCCTATGTGCAACAGATTTTTTAAACACTATTTTCGGTGTATTAAGTTTGTTCAAATTTTTTAAAATTTTGCAGGATGCTTTAAACAGCTATAACGCACACTTTCGTGAAAAAAAATGGGACTAAAAATTCTCTTAAATACCGAATCAGATAAGAGTGTATCAGTACACCCCTTTTAAAAAATTCATTGTAGAATTTTTCTATATTTATATAAGAAAATTTGACTTTTTATCTTTAAAATGTCACCAGATAACATATCAAAGTTTACACACATATTAAAATTATGCTAATTTTTGCTTGATTTTCAAATGTACCTCTCTCTCTGTGACAGTCAGTAGTCCCGTGATCCGTAAGGGGAAATACCGGGTAAGCTGTGCAATCCCACACCGCCTGGGGAAGGTCAAGTGGGATGATTCTGAGACTGTGTAGGTATCGGACTACACAGTTGAAGAGGGCTTAAATGGATTGATTGGTACTACCTATGTCAACAAGGTGCATCTTGTTTTTCGGTAGCCCATCTCGAAAGAACTCCACAGTTAAGCGTGCTTGGCTTAGAGCAATTTCAGGATGGGTGACCTCCTGGGAAGTTTTCCCAGGAAGCGTGCGAGTGAGGACAAAGCACGCCGGAAACACTCGTGTTGGTACGTAGGGTCGGTCATCGGTCCATGAAGCGGCGAGTGACGTACTCGTGTATAAGAGCCATTCATTCCGTGGGTGTAAGGGCCCAATGGAGGCTTGAAGCGGGGACGTTACAAATGGTATCAGAGCCTTGACCCAGCCGGAAGTGTGGTCGACGAGGACGTCGGACCCCGTAAGGGGGGGTGATTGTGACAGTCAGTAGTCCCGTGATCCGTAAGGGGAAATACCGGGTAAGCTGTGCAATCCCACACCGCCTGGGGAAGGTCAAGTGGGATGATTATGAGACTGTGTAGGTATCGGACTACACAGTTGAAGATGGCTTAAATGGATTGATTGGTACTACCTATGTCAACAAGGTGCATCTTGTTTTTCGGTAGCCCATCTCGAAAGAACTCCACAGTTAAGCGTGCTTGGCTTAGAGCAATTTCAGGATGGGTGACCCCCTGGGAAGTTTTCCCAGGAAGCGTGCGAGTGAGGACAAAGCACGCTAGAAACACTCGTGTTGGTCTGTAGGGTCAGTCATCAGTCCATGAAGCAGCCAGAGTGACGTACTCGTGTATAAGAGCCATTCATTCCGTGGGTGTAAGGGCCCAATGGAGGCTTGAAGCGGGGGCGTTACACACACACACTCTCTCTCTCTCTCTCTCTCTCTCTCTCTCTCTCTCTCTCTCTCTCTCTCTCTCTCTCTCTCTCTCTCTCTCTTCGTGTGTGCTTGTGTGTGTAACGACTCCATAATTAAACATAAAATTGCAAAATATTAAGATATTGTCAAAAATAAGCATTAGTGCTTTAATTTCTCGATTATGGAGATTTTATCAAATTCCAAGTGTGTCATACATGTCATTTAGAATTTTAGCAGTTTCATATTTTATGCCCGGTAACAGTAAAATCCAATAATTTGACAATTAAAGTCACTTAGAAACAGTTGAGTATCTTAAAATTAGAAGAAAAAGTTATTTAGACATTTAGAATGTCAAAATTATTTAGGGTTATGGTTTTGACCATTTTATCCCTAGGCTTGAAAGGTTGCTTCTTTAGTTAAGAAAAGGTAAAATGGTTATTTTTCCTTATGTTATTATTATGATGGTTTTATGGAAATTTCTAGATTATTCTAGGTTTTTCCTAGGCTGATGTAATATGGGGAATAAAGCAAAATAGGTATTGTTAATTGTAATTAGAAACTAAAAAAAACTAAAGTTTATCCTTAGCTCTTTCTCTCTCTCTCGATTGTGAGCACCCAAGAAACCCCATCCCTTTTCCAATTTTCAGACCAAATTCTTGAAGAATTCAGCAAGGATTTTCAAGGCTTTGTCTTTGTAGAATTGAAGGTAACCCTAGATACTTCATCTTTTTGAATTTCTTGAGTTAAGTTTGGTTTTGAGTTATAATTTTAGAGTTTTGGTTCTACTATGTGTTAAGGTGTTTAGAAACTGTTTGAGAGCTTGGTTTTAGATTATTTGAAGTTGATTTTGTAAGCTTTTTGCATATGTGTGTTAGTTTGAGTGAGTTTGAGTTTTGAACTCAAACCTCACTCTACAATGGTGAAATACACTACAAGGCTTATGTATTGTAATTTCTGGTTGATATATGTTTATTATGATGTTTTTAGGTATTCTGGAGGTTTTGGTTTGATTTGGGATAAATTGAACTTAGAATAGAGTTTTTGTGCTTTTCTACAAAAAAAAAAAAACCCTAAAAAACAGTCCACCATTTAAGGAATCCTATTCACCAGTTGGGGTGGTTTTAGGAGCTTTGGTTTTTGGATTTTATTGATATTTAGGATATTACCACGCTAATTATCGATATAGAAACTTTTAGTTTTGAATTTGAGTCTCCGAACATAAGTTAGCGAGTCACTTACCAGATTTATGTGAATGTGACTTAGGGCCTTTGACTGTCGAGCAATTTTCTACTCATATTAACTGACACACTTGATTATGGAATTGAGGTAAGATTAGTATAATAGATGCGTATATGTATACATGTTTAACGCACATGTTTTTGTGATTGTTTATTAGATAACATATCAGTAAAAGCGGTATTGGTGTACATAGAGTTACACTGGATATAGCATAAATCAATGATACTCTCACTCAGCCCTTTACTGCAACAGAGATTTTAACAGCTTTAAAGTCAATAAGTCCTGACAAAAGCCCAGGTAGCGACGGTATGTCTGCCGTTTTTTATCAAAATTATTTGCATATTGTGGGTTCTTCCGTTACTAAAGTGGTTTTAGGGATTCTTAATGATGGCCACAACATGAATTTGATTAATTACCTTGATTCCAAAGATCAACTCACCTATTGGTATGCCAGATTTTTGTCCAATCAGCCTGTGTAATGTTATTTACAAGCTCATATCCAAAATGATAGTATCGCGTTTCAGGAAAGCTCTCTGTCTTGTAATCTCTGAGACTCAAAGTGCCTACCTCTCAAATAGACTAATAACTGATAACATTCTAGTTGCCTTTCAACTCGTTCACCATATCCAACAAAAAACAAGAGGTTTAAAAAGTTATTCGACTCTCAAATTGGACATGAGTAAAGCATTTGGTAGAGTAGAGTGGGATTTTCTTTGGGTAGTTATGGAGAAAATGGGTTTTGCAAGGAATTGGATTGAATTGATTCAAAATTGTTTGTCATCTTCAAGTTTATCATTCTCACTTAATGGGGAAGTCACAGGTCATGTGAAACCATCTTGAGGTCTTCAGCAAGGTGACCCTCTCTCACCATATCTATTTTTAATTTGCTCAGAAGGACTCTCAAGACTATTGCATAATGAAAAAGCTATTGGTAATCTCCAAGGATTACGTCTTACCAGAAGAGCACCTTCTGTTTCACACCTTTTTGTTGATGATAGCATGCTTTTGCGAGACAACGAATACTTCTCCCTTGGCGATAAAGAGAGCATTGAACATATATCATCGAACTTCAGGTCAAATGCTTATCAATTAAAAGTCAGTGGTCTCTTTCTCTCCAAACACTCCAGTTGCAACACAAAACTTCTTCCATCAGACTTTAAATATACCTATCAGTGAGTGTCATGAGCGATACCTCGGACTGCCTTCTTACTCAGGTAGGGGACAAAAAAGAGCTATTTAGTCATATCAAAGAGTGTGTTTGGAAGTTGATTATTTTTCATTGGTGGAAAAGAAGTTCTACTCAAAGTAGTCCTTTAACCAATCCCAACTTACGCTATGAGTTGTTTTCGCTTAACGAAAACTTTTTGCCAAAATTGCAAAGCATGATGGCTAACTTTTGGTGGGGATCGAATAAAGATGGCTCGAAAATCCATTGGAAAAGATAGAAATTACTTTGTAAATTATAATTTGAAGGAGGAATGGGATTTTATTTTTTTATTATAATCAAGCGGTACTAGCAAAACAAGCTTGGAGAATTTTTTATATGCCTACTTCTTTGTTGAGCCAACTTTTGAAGTGTAAATACTTTTCTAACAACTCTTTTTTAGAAGCACGGCTAGGCCATTCTCCATCACTTACGTGGCAGAGCATCCATTGGGGTCGTGATCTTCTTCTCAAAGGGCTTAGATACAAAGTAGGGAATGGATTCCATATTCAATGTGGGCTTGACAAATGGATTCTAGGTCATACTGAGTTTCAACCTATAACTTATACCGGACCTACCTCTTTTGTTGTTGCTCATTTCATCACGGATAAGAGGGAGTGGAATCTAGACCTTCTCAACAATTTTTTTGATCAGCTGGATATTGAAAAAATGGCCTCAATACCGTTGAGCTTTTTCTTACTAATGACAGATTAATATGGCATCACACAACCTCAAGAATTTACACAGTCAAGTCTGGCTTCCATTTAGCTGCCAACTTAGATGAATAACAATAGCCTTCTGCTTCAGATTTGCACAGTAATTGGTGGAAAACATTTTGGAATTTGAATCTTCTATCTAAGATTAATTTTTTTTTCTTGGAAGGTAATGCACAATGCCCTTCCATCAGTAGCAGCTCTACATTGTAAGAAGGTTATTGACTCCGCTGCCTGTTCGATGTGTACAAATACATGGGAATCCATTGGGCATGCTCTTTTCAATTGTTCACACGCCAAAACAGTTTGGAAACACACTAGTTTATCCATGGATTCTAAGAAAGCACAACTCATGCATAATTGTGATTATCTTTTCCACCTTTCCATTCTACATTCCCAAACTGACTTTGAGCTTATCATTTGTGCCATGTGGCGATATGGTCACATAGAAACAAAGTTTTACATGGTGGTACAATCACAGAAGGGAAGTGTACAGCTGCTTTAGCTAAGGGTTATTTGGAAAAATTTCATGCTTCTACAAGGCAGCAACAATAGCGAACTGGTGCTATTACCACCTTACATGCTGCTTCTCATACTAGTAGGAAACCAGACAACCAAGACATTCCATGGAAGCCTCCTAATGATGCGGGCCTAAAGCTTAACGTTGATGCAGCCATGAACTCTACATCGAAAACTTTGGGTGTGGGTGCCATCGTTCGGGATCACTAAGGCCTTGTTGTTGCCGCCCTTTCAAAGCTAGTCCAAGGATGTTTTCGCTCAGATGAAATGGAAGTAAAAGTTGTTAGATTTTTATTTGGGCTTACATTAAATTTTATTAGTTTTATTAAAACTTGGGTTGATTGGTTAGTTCTTTGCTGTGTTAGCCCATGTTGTTGGTGATTAATTGTTAATGGGCTTAGCATCTGTGTATAAAGTCTAGGTGAAGCAGAAGTGTGGGCTTTTCTAGTTGACTGAAGCCTTTGATGAGCAGGCCCAGCCTAACTAGGGTTTTGTAGCTAAGTCCCCTCCCTAACTCTATAAATACATATTGTCTCATCACAATTGTATACCTTTTGATAATCAGATAAATAAACTGCTTCTGATTTAGAGATCTAGGGAGGAAGACTTAGTTGATAGTATTGCACTATCAAATTGGAGTAACTGTTGTGGATCAAATAGAGATAATTGCTATGGATCAATCAGGTACACATACCTAATTATTATATATTATTATTGTGTTCTATGTTATATACAAATAGATCTTGGGTTAATCATTAATTTTTCTAACATGTGGTATCAGATTGCCTATTGTATATGATTTAGAACCTATAATTAGTATAATTAATTTGTATATGTTAATTATCCATAATTACATATTAATTTCGTTATTATTTTATGTTAAATTTTTTATTTTTAAATCTTAAAACTTCAGGGGTTTTGTTTATCATTAAATTCTCTTTCAATTGATATATTATATGTTTGAATTCATTGTGTATATTAAGAGAATTTTAAGTTTAAAGTTTTAGGATTTATATAATTACATTATGAAATTATAATTTACGTTTTTTGATTTTATTGTTTTTGATCTAAAATTGATTATAAATATCTCATTATTAATTGTTTATGAATGTTCTTCAATGATTAATTTTGTATTTTGATCAAGATTGATATCCCAAATCAATTTTTTTTATGTTCTTTATTTTTGGATAGCTTTTCTTTAGATCTATTTTTTTAGCAATTAATAGCCGAAATTAGAGACATAGATCGACTAGAAATCGATTCCCGAACTAAACCCATGCAAAATCCGGTGTTTTCGTCGATTTTTTGGCTGGAAAACACGAGCAGACCCGACTGGGCCGAACCAGGTCGCGTGACCCGCCTCCAACCCGGCTGGAGGAAGAAGAAGGAGTCGAGCCGCGAAGCCCACTCGCGCAGGAGGTGCGTGGGGCCACGTCGGACGTCGTTTTTCGACGTTCTTTTTTCCAGCGTGCTTAAAATTTAATTTCTGATTTTTCTATGATTTTTAATTAATTTTTTGACTCCGTTTAATAATTATTATTATTTTAATGATAATTATGTAGTTAAAAAAATTATTAAAAATATTTTTTGATAATTTTTCAAAATATGTCGATCATAGAAAATTTTTAGGTTTCTTCTCGTTCCATATGACATAGTCACTCTCTTATTTAATATATCTTGACTATGTAGTCTCCACCAATTTTCTTATATTCACATCTTTTGATTATTTGTTGTTTTAAAATTATAAAACTTGATTGTTTGATACAAAAATAATGTTTTATGGTGGACACTTTATTTTTTGATTATCAATATAATAAAAGCAATTAATATATCTCTTTTGGAAATTTGGTTGAAAATTATTAATTTTCAATGATTGTTTATCACCAAATTTCACATGTTGAAGAAAATATTATATCTTTTGGTTGACTATATGTGTAATAATTTGCCCAAAGGTAGTATTAACATATATTAGTTCACATTCCATGAAGTGAGTTAATATTAAATGTATATATTTTAATTATTTGCCCAAAGGTAATAATTTAAATATATAAATTTATTATTATTTTTTGCTTGAATTAATACATATTTTTAAGAAATTTATTTGCCCAAAGGTAATAAATTCTTAAATGATATGTATTTTTTTCTTTGTGGTTAACTTCATGAAGGTAGATCATGTGTGTGTTATATTCTCACCCTAAAGGGGAGTTTATAATGACCAGTTGACTCTACAATATTTTCGAATACATTGCTCATATTGCTTATTAAAGTTTTAATTTTTTGGATTTTTCGATCTCCTTTCTGCGAACAACAATAACGTTTTCATCTGAATTCTGAATGCTTCCAACTTTAAGACATGGAAACGAGATGTGAAAATTACTTTAGGCATAATAGATTTGGACTTATGCCTTCGAGAAGAAAAATCTGCTGATCTTATTCTAATATCAGAATTGTTGCCCAAAAATTCTTCATGCACATTGAAAAAATTCAAATCATCTTAGTCTCATTGCTATGAAACGTTTAATTCCTGAACATCTTTTGGTGGTTTGCCAAACACCACAAATGCTAATGAATACTTCAAAGAAGTGGAAAAAAACTATTAAACACTAGTGAAATCGCTGCAGTTGGACATCTTTTGGGTGCTATGACAACCATTCAGTATGATAAATCAAAGGAGTGAGAGGTTTTATTTTAAAAATCATTAAAGTTCAGTACAAGTTGAAAGATCATAATATTTCTCTTCCTGACTCTTACATTATTCATCGAGGTTTTCATACATCTTCTCACTATGTTTCTCAACTCAAGCCCAACAAAAGATAAAGAAAATATGAAAATAAGCAACCACAGCCAGGGGCTAAAGGATCTCAGAAAGCCAAGTGAGAAGGAGTCAATGCTTACAGTGGGCACATGTATTGGAGTTGACGTTATTTATGTTGGCACATTAATTCTTGAATTACCGTTTAGTGTTCAGATTATTTTGAACAGTAATTTCTTGATTCCTACTTTTAAAGTAATTCAGTTTCGCTTCCGCTTTTAGTTAAACAATGATTTTCTTTTCGTTTTGCCAATGATAATGTTGACATTATGTTTGACTCCGAATAATTAGAAACTGTTTTTACTCTGATATTTTTTTTCAAATTATCATTGACTTCCTTAGCTTCTTTTTTCAATATTGTGAATATTATGGATAAGAAATCTTATATTAAGATAACATCCTTATTATTATAGCACGATAGATCGGCTCATATTTCTAAAGAAAGAATTGATCGATTCCTTCTAGCTAAAATTCTTTCTCCTGTTGATGTTTCTGGTTGGAATACTTGTGCTGATTGTACTTGTGAAAAATTGACTAAAATAAGAAAGCAGACTGCTATCTATAGTCACTCTTTATAAGAGATTATCCACACTGACATTAGTGGACCTTATTCCACCACGTTGTGCAGAAACAAGTATTTTATCACTTTTATCAATGATTTTTCTCGTTATGGATTCACCTATTTAATTAAAGAAAAATCTGACGCCCTTGATAAATTCAAACTTTTTCGAAATGAGGTTGAGAAATAATTAGAAAGAGTCATCAAAGTTGTTCATTCTGATCGTGGAGGAGAATATTATGGTCGTTATACAGAATCTGGACAACACATGGAGCATTTTGCAGAGTACTTACAAGAAAATGGTATAGTTGCTCAATACACTATGCCTGGTTCACCTGAGCAAAATGGCGTTGCTGAAAGGAGAAATCGCACTCTCATGGATATGGTGAAAAGCATGATGAGTAGAACAAATCTTCCAGAATTTTTATGGGGTGAAGCACTTATGACTGCAACTTATATTTTAAATCGTGTTCCCAGTAAATCTGTTCCCAAGACCCCTTTTGAGTTGTGGACTGGGCGAAAGCCTAGTCTGAATCATCTTCGTGTATGGGGTTGTCCAGCTGAAGTAAAGATTTATGATCCTAATTTGAAAAAGTTAGATCTGAGAACAAATCGTTGTTATTTCATTGGTTATCCAATGCGCTCAAAAGGCTATCGCTTTTACTGTCCTACTCGTGGTACGCAAATTGTTGAATCTCATACTGCTAAATTTCTAGAATTTGATGTTACTGACAATATTCCTTCAACATCTCTTGAAATGGGGGAGTCATCTAAAGGAATTTGTATTCCTATATCATTTTCAAGAGATGATAATAGTAGTCTCAATCCTACTCCAGTTGGTAATGCTCTCATTGTTGATGAATACATTGCTCCCGATATCGAAGATGATGAAGGTCCTATTATTGATGAAGGGCCTATTAATGAAGAAGCTCCTGTTGTTAATGAAGATCCTGTTATTGAAGAAATTCCAGTTGTGGAAGATGTTATTCAAAATAATGATTAACAAATAGAAGCTATTCCAGAAGTACCTCCTCTAAGAAGATCTCAGAGACAAAAGAAGTCAACAAAGTGTCATGATAATTTTGTTTATCTTGGAGAAGGAGAATATGATATTGATCATTTTGTGGATCCTGTCACTTTTAGTGAAGCACTTAATAGTCCATAATCTTCAAAATGGTTAGCAGCTACGGATGATGAGATCGACTCCATGAAGAAAAATGGTGTATGGGAGCTAGTTCTATTACCTGATGGTTTCAAACCAATAGGTTGTAAGTAGATTTTAAAAACTAAAAGGGATAAAAAGGGACAGATTGAAAGGTTTAAAGCGTGTTTAGTGGCTAAAGGCTTTACTCAAAGAGAAGGTATTGATTACACTCAAAATTTTCTCACATGTTTCCACTAAAGATTCATTCAGAATTATTATGGATTTAGTTGTGCACTCTGATTCAGAGTTGCATCAAATGATTGTTAAAACTATTATTCTGAATGGAGAATTGAGTGAGCAAGTCTATATGTCTCAACCTGAAGGCTTCGAGGAAAATGGAAATGACGATTTAGTTTGCAAATTGAAATGATCTATTTATTGTCTCAAACAAGCATCTCACCAGTGGTACTTGAAGTTTGATAAGGTTGTGACACTGTTGTGTTTCATCGAGAACAAGTTTGACTAGTGTATTTATATGAAGATCAGTGGGAGTCATCATATTTTTCTTGTTCTTTATGTAGACGATATTTTACTTGCCAGCAGTGATTTGTCATTACTAAATGAGACCAAAAAATTTTCTGTCTTCCAATTTTGATATGAAAGATCTTGGAGAGGCATTCTATGTTTTGGGGATTGAGATCCATCGTGACAGGAATCGAAAAGTTCTTGGCTTATGTAATACCCGGAATTAAGAAAAAGGATTAGCAAAGCCCTAATTAGATAATTATGAGTTAATTGAGGAATTATATTATTATATAGTTCAATATATGTGAAATTATATGAAATTTAAAATGTTAAAGACCCCGTTGGTGAGCTAGGGGCATTTTGGTAATTATGACCCGAGAAGGGTAAATTGTTGAGATTAATTTAATTACGTGCTTAATAGAACTATATTATTATATAGTATGCATGTGTTGTCTTTTCAGGTGTGTTCTGACAGGTTGGCGCGGTATAGTCACAACCGGGTGTTTCGGGCCGAACCGGGTTCGGGCCCGAAATTCATTTGGGATTGAAATAATTGGCATTCTTATTATTGATGAATAATCTGAAATTATATTGGATTTATGTGTGAATAAAATGGCTAAATTGCCCATGTGAGTGAATATGTATGTTTTAAGCCCTAAGGGCAAAATGGTCATTTGACCATAAGTGATTTACTTGAACCAAATTGATTTTTGAGAGAAAATGAATTATTTTTCTGGTTTCATCTCTCTCTCATCCGAACCCTCTCTTTCCCTAAAGCCCATTTGATTTTCAAAGTTGATTGTTGAGAATTGCTTGAAGTTGGGTGTGAATTGGAGCTTTGGATTGTGGTTTCTTGAGCTTGAAGTTTAGGTAATTTCTTGCTGAGTTTTTATTGAATTTTAATTAGTGGAATCTTGCTGGAATTGTTATGGAAAAAGCATGATTTGAGTTGTATCTTGCCTTGTGATTGCATGTTCTTAAGTGTGGTTATAATCTTGATGAATTGAGTGTGTTAATCTTTGGATTTAAGTTCTTGAGCATGGATTTTGATTCTAGGGTACTTTCTAATATTGAATCATGTGTTATTGTGTTGTGTTGGCTAGAAAATTGTTTAAATGGCTGAAGATGAAGCTCTTGTTCTTGAGCTTGGAATTTGCTTAGTTTGAGCATGATTTTGTTGTGTTTATGCAATCTGAATTTTTGGCTTTTGCAATGAGAATTTAGATGCATTTGAGTTGTGATTTTTGAGCCTTATTATGCGTTTTTACCCTCTGTTTGGTTGGGGTTCGAAATCTAGGAAAGGTTGGCATTTTAAGACCTTAAAAATGGAGTTTTGGGGTGTTCTAAACCCAGTCGTCGCGACGGGATTTTCGGCCGTCGCGACTGGATTTGGCAGTGAGAAATTCTGTTTTCTCAATTTTGTTTTGGCCATAACTTTTGACTCGGGACTCCGTTTGGGATGTTCTTTATATCGTTGGAAAGCTCGTTCCGAGCTCTATTTGATTATCTATGTTTTGAATGCCATGTTTATATTTTGTGAAAGTGAAATTGGGGATTAACCCTATTTGTGAAATCCCGGATTGTGTGACTAGGATTACCGGCACCTGATCAGGAGCACCCAGGGGTTTGGAATCTCTGTTATTGCGGGACAACAGGTAAGACAGTAGTTTGCACGTAGAGTATGCGCGGTGGCACTTATGTTGAATGTGATATATGTGAGTAATTGCAACCAGGATTAGGGTTATTACCCTAACATGAGCGGTTTAATAGCCTAGGGTTATTACCCTAGTGATATATGTTGTGTAATACTATGCCATGTCGGATATATCTATATATTGGAATTATGAATTATGCGCTTAAGGCATAATTAAACTAGACTCGGTAAGCTAGTACCTTGAGTTTAATGTTTTTGGGAGATATTTATCTGATCCTGACATAGCTTTCGTAGTCAATGTTTTTGGGAGATATTTATCTGATCCTGGCCATGATCATTGGGTTGCAACCAAGAAAGTTTGAGATATTTGCAAAGAACGAAGAGTTTTATGCTTGTTGTTGCCCCTGAATTCGCCCAAAATACGTGGACCAGTCGAAATGGGACACGTGGATCAGATAACTTGTAAATATTTGTTAAGTCTTTGTACGCCACAAGGAAGCACCATGGGCATAGGTCCCGGAGGAGACACCCGGAATACAAGGTACTCCCGGAAGCTCGCATAGCATGAAGCCTCTCCGGGATGTGTCAGGCCTCTCTTGAGTAATCAAGTCGCATTTAATGCCGCATGGGAGGAAGCGTGTTGGGACTGTAACACGCAATAAAGTCTGACGGCACAACCCCCAAACAGCAGCGCTACAATAATGATCATTTAAGTCTAGCGACGGCTACTCTGCGAAGAGTCACGTCAATCACAAGGCAAAAAGGACATTCCTCATAAAAACCCTACAACACCTAGGGATTTGACCATGCATCACCCATGGTATATTCATCGGAAATACCTAACTTTATGGATACTTACAGATACATGTGTAAGAACAATTCTAGGGATTACCCCACCAAAACACTATAAATACCCCCTCAAAGCTCATTTAATGGGGTCGAGAATCTTGGGTTGCATAAGAGCAAGAAGAGAAAATACTCACCAAGAACATTCTCTGTATTTATGAGAAAAATATTCTCTCAAGTGTGGAATCTGTATTAAATACATCCATTAATAACAAAGACTCGTGGACTAAGGCTCATTAACGCCCCAACCACGTAAAAATCGTCATCTCACTTTCTTACAGCTCTTTAATATAATCATATTCTAATAGTTGCCGAAAATCTCAGTCAACATTTTGGTGCTTTCATTGAGAGCTGAGGAAAGCTGCTGCATAACAAGCATTTGACTTCACAACAATGGTGGAGACAAGAAGTACACGTCATCCTCGCCCTCTGGAAGATGCTCAAGATCCAAATGAGGAAGATGTAGCCTCAAGAGCAGCAGAGGAGTCCGAGGAAGAAGAAGAAGAAATAGTTCCCGACGATAACTACGAGGAAAACCTCGACGAGTATGCCTACGACGGAGGAAGTTACTCGGAGTTGGTGTTCCTTAGACAAAAAGCTATCGATCATGAAGCTGAGATCGAAGCTCAGAAAGCGCAAAATAAAAAAATGCAGGAAATGATGCTAGCCATGCAGAAAGCCATGGAGGCAGCTGGCATTCACGTGCACCCCAAGGCAATGGCCGCTGGGCTCGACGGAGAGCCAGCGACGTCCTCGCCTAATTCCCAGCAGCAAAAGCCTAGGGAACCTAGCCCTATAAGGCACCTGGCGAGGAAAATCAAACAAAAAACCCTACTTCTACCCTTGGGCGAAAGAAAAAGGTACGGGATCCGCGAAAGGTCCGCTCGATTTCCCTAAAGGGAAAGGTCGCGAGAGGGGCAAGCCCCAAAGAGGGAGTCTTGGCCCTCGGGATCGAGGACCGGAAAAGCGTTTCCGTGCACCGGGAACCGGGGGTAGAGGAAGAAGAGGACGAGAGATGTCCTCCCATTGATCTGAGAAATCAAATCAATGGGAACCAAGGTGACCTCCGGGATCACCTTGACCAGAAAAGATACAGGCTCGTGGTTTCCTCGGGTACGTTAAACGAAGGAATTATGGCGGAACTCGCCATACTTCGAAAAGACATTGCTCGAGTCTCCCGGAGGCAGAAAGGAGACGACTCCGACTCGGACAGCGAGGATCGGGAGCCATGTGCCAAGCATATCCTGGAGGCGGAGCTCCCTAAAAATTTTAAGATGCCCGAAATGGCGGCATATACCGGGAACTCCGACCCCAGTGACCACTGTCACGGTTCAGCCGTGTCATGACGATCATGCGGGTCAGCAATGACGCCAAATGCCTGTGCTTCCCCCTCACTCTGAGCGGATCAGCGGAGGAATGGTTCAAAAAGCTGGAACCAGGATCCGTGGGTTGTTGGAAAAAACTCCAAACCAACTTCCGGAGACAGTTTGTCGCCGCCAGAAAGGTTAACTTGGAGGTTAGTGCCTTGACCAACATCAAGCAACTGCCTACCGAGACCTTGAAGAATTACATCAAGAGGTTCCGGGAAGAGGCCTCGAAGACCAAGAAGGTTGATGACGGACAACAGCTTGCACTTCTCCAAGCAGGAATCCGTCTTTGGAACTCCTGCGGAATGAGTTGCAGCAAGAAGGTGCTGCTAGCCTCCAGGACTTTCAGAAGAGGGTCCAAAAATATATTAACCTCGAAGAAGCCCAGATCGTGGCTTACGGAGGCTACTATCCCACCGGGATAGCTGGGTACATGCCCGGAGTGCCGCCCTCGGGCACTGCCCCGACCGCGACTCCACAAGTGAGTGGCATACAATTCTCTGCTACTCCCGGGTGCAGCCAGGGCCAAGCTTTGGCACCAGCATCTTCCCATTACGGCAACCCATCCGGGGTGAATAGAAGAGCTCCTTCACAGGCGGCCCCAACTGTTAGCTTAACTGGCCCTACCCAGGGGTCGAGGAGCAAAAGGTCCTCCAAGGGCAGCACCCGAACGGGAGAGAAGCGCCAAAAGAAGGGGTACACACCCCAATATACTCAGTACACAGAGCTCACGGACTCCCAGGAACGTGTATATTTTGCCACTAGGCAAAATACGCACTACCGGAGACCACGGCCATTGTACAAGGATAGCTCCGGAGAGATCCGGAGTAAAAGATGCGAGTACCACAACGACATTGGTCATAGCACCAATGAGTGTAAGAATCTCAAAGACGAGATTGAAAATGCGATCCGCTTGGGCCACCTCTATGAGTGGATCAAAAATAGGTTGCCCCACCTTAATCCGGGGCGGGTGGCGGGGGTATGCTTCCGGGAACGCCAGGGGGTACAGCAGGAGTATTGCCTCCAGCTGCTCCCGCAGGTGACACCCAGCATATCCCCGGGCTACCGCCCCGGCCTAATGGACGGGTAGCCATGATCTCCGGAGGTCCCCATATCGGAGGAAACACTCGCAAGGAGCGAAAACGGTATGCCGAGGCCGCGAAACACAGTGAGGTGTGGGAGATTACTCAACTCCCAGCTCAAAGGCCTCGGCTAATGGACCAACCCATAACGTTCACGGAAGAAGACGCCAAGACGGTGCGTTTTCCTCACCACGACCCGCTGGTCCTAGAAACCCCCATCGCAAATAAAGTGGTGGCTAGGGTCCTGATTGACAATGGGAGTTCTGTGAACTTGCTCTTCAAAGAAGCCTTCACTGCGATAGGGTTGACCGACCGGGACCTCTCGCCTAGTGGGTCACAGCTCACGGGGTTTAATGGGACGACGCTAATCCCGATGGGAAAAGTAAGGCTCACGGTTACCACCGTGCCGGATACCGAGCACATTTAAGTATTGCACCTTCGTGGTGGTAGACTGTCCAACAGCCTACAACGCGATCCTAGGCCGACCGGCCCTAGTGGACTTTGGTGCGATTACTTCAATCCGACACCTGTGCCTGAAATTCCCTACCCAGGAAGCTGGAGTCGGAACTGTGAGGGGAAACCAGGGAGAAGCCAGGCAGTGTTACAATGTTGCCACCCACTTACCAGTACTCATGGTCCGGGGGTCCCCTGAGATAGAAAAGGCTGAAGAGGATGAGTTTGATCCTCGCATAGGGTCCGAAAGGGTCGTAGAACCAACGAAGGACGTCGAAGAAATACCAGTGTGCGACGACGACTCCACCAAAGTACTCCGGATAGGGAAGAGCCTGGATCCGGAGGAAAAAGATAAAATAATAAAAACACTGAAGGGCGCCATCGACATCTTTGCATGGCGCCAAGAAGACATGACCGGCATCAGCCCTCATGTCATCACCCATGTACTCAATGTCAACCCGGACATGCCCCCTGTACAACAAAAGAGACGCCCGCTCGACTCGGTGAAAGCCGAAGCCTTGGAGAAAGAGGTGGACAAACTTTTGTCCAGTGGCATGATCCGCGACGTGTACTATCCGGAATGGCTGGCCAATCCGGTCCTGGTGCCCAAGCTGAACGGGACTTGGCGAGTTTGTATCGATTTCACAGATCTAAACAAAGCTTGCCCAAAGGACTGCTTCCCGCTACCCAGGATCGACCAAATGGTAGACGCCACGTCTGGATTTAAACTGTTGTCCTTCATGGATGCCTATGCAGGGTACAACCAAATAAAAATGCATGCGGCAGACCGGGAGTGCACTAGCTTCAGGACCGATAAGGGGGTATACTGCTACCTAGTCATGCCTTTCGGACTGAAAAATGCCGGAGCAACCTACCAAAGAATGGTTAACCGAATGTTTAAAAGCCTCCTAGGACGGAACATGGAGGTATATGTGGACGACATGCTCGTCAAATCCAAAGCGTGCGACAGCCATGCAAGCGACTTAGAAGAATGTTTCGAAGTCATCCGGAGATACGGTATGAAGCTCAACCCGAAAAAGTGCACCTTCGGGGTCAAGTCGGGAAAATCCTGGGCTTCATAGTCAGCCAAAGGGGGATCGAAGCAAACCCGGAGAAAATCCAAGCTCTCCTGGACATGCCATCCCCCAAGAAACATAAAGATGTGCAGAGCTTGACCGGAAAGGTAGCCGCACTAAGCCGCTTTATCTCACGATCCACGGACAAGTGCATACCCTTCTTCAACGTATTGAAGAAATGCCAAAAGTTCGAATGGTCGGATGAATGCGAGGAGGCATTCAAGAGGTTAAAAGACCACATGGCCAAACCTCCTATCCTATCGAAACCCGTCCTTGGAGAAGACTTGTTCCTTTACTTGGCCGTCTCCGAGCACGCGGTCAGCGCTGCCCTGGTCCGGGAGGAAGAAAAAACTCAGCACCCCGTGTACTATGTCAGTAAGCGCATGATAGGGGCCGAGACAAGGTACCCGGTCATTGAAAAATTAGTATTCTGCCTCCTGATGGCATCAAGGAAGCTGAGGCCATACTTCCAGGCCCATCCGATCAAAATCTTGACCAATCATCCGCTCCGGCAAGTTCTTCAGAAGCCTGGAGCATCCGGAAGACTCCTCAAGTGGGCGATGGAGCTGAGTCAATTCGAATTACATTACGTACCACGGATTTCCATAAAAGGCCAAGCCTTGGCAGACTTCATCACCGAATGTAATGAAGCCGAGGCAACAGCTAATACGCCGGTACCGCCAATCCCCACTTGGAGGGTATTTGTAGACGGAGCTTCTAATGAGAACGGTTCGGGAGCCGGAGTGGCCATGATATCACCTACTGGATTGCGGCTCCAGGCAGCACTCCGATTCAACTTCACAGCTTCAAACAATGAAGCCGAATATGAGGCCTTGATAGCAGGGCTGAAATTGGCCAAAGCTGTAGGAGCCAAAAGAGTGGAAGTCTACAGTGACTCTCAACTGGTCGTAAACCAGGTATCCGGAGAATACCAAACTCGCGGCGAGCGGATGGCCGCGTACGTAACAATAGTCCGAGAACTGCTCCACGAGTTCACGGACTATAAAATAGAAAGAATCCCCCGAGAGAAGAACGCTCATGCAGACTATCTGGCTAAGTTAGCCTTGGACAGTGAAATCGAGGAGCTGGGGGTAGTACCAGTGGAACGCTTGGCAGAGCCAAGCATCAAAATAAAAGAGACCACACTAACGGTTGGGCAAGAACCCAGCTGGATGGTCCCCATCATAAAATACATAACCACAGGTGAGTTGCCCCAAGAGAGGGCACTGTCTCGAAAGATTCAGTATCAGGCTCATCGTTATGTAATGATGGACCAAATTCTCTACCGAAGAGGACTCAGCATGCCTTATTTAAGGTGTGTATCGGACCCTGAAGCTAGACAGATCATGCTGGAGGTCCATGAAGGGTTCTGTGGAGATCATACGGGAGGACCCAGCCTCTCAAAGAAAATATTGAGGCAAGGGTACTTCTGGCCAACAATGAAAAAAGATTGTATAGACTATGTCCAAAAGTGTGACTCGTGCCAAAGGTACGCAAACATACCGAGAGCTCCTCCAAACGAGATCACCCTGATGACCAGCCCCTGGCCCTTCGCGGTCTGGGGAATAGATCTCATCGGGTCTCTACCTACGGGAAAAGGAGGAGTAAAGTATGCAATAGTAGCAGTAGACTACTTCACCAAATGGACAGAGGCTGAGCCTATGAAGACAATAACTGCTAAGAAGGCATTGGACTTTGTTATCAAAAACATAGTGTGTCGATACGGCTTGCCTCACAAAATAGTCTCAGACAATGGAAAGCAATTCGATTGCGAGGAATTTACTGACTTCTGCAACCAACACGGAGTGGTAAAAAGCTTCTCCGCGGTAGCCCGGCCTCAAACAAACGGCCAGGCGGAAGCAGTCAATAAAATCCTAAAGGTCACTTTGAAAAAGAAGCTGCTGGCCTGTAAAAATAACTGGCCTGAAGAATTGCCAAGGGTATTATGGGCCTACCGGACGACCCCCAGAACCACAACCGGCCACTCGCCATTCTCAATGGCGTACGGTTGTGAAGCAATGGTCCCGGTGGAAACATTATTCCCATCCCACAGGAGGACGACTTACGATCCTGCCACTAACCAGGCACTGCTCCAAGAAGCTTTGGATCAAGTCGAAGAACTCCGGGATGAGTCTCAAATACGGATGGCTGCTTATCAAAAGAAGGTGACCAAGTATTTTAACTCCAAGGTTAAAAACAGAAAATTCGCTATTGGGGATATGGTCCTAAGAAGGGTTTTTCCAGCCACCCAAGAACCCGGAGTGGGGGTACTTGGACCAAATTGGGAGGGACCATATGAGATCGAGGACGAGATCGGTTCTGGCACTTACAAACTAAAAAGAATGGACGGAACCACCGTCCCAAGAGCCTGGAATGCCGATCACCTCAGAAAATATTACCAGTAGCGAATTAAAACTTAGATTTTGTTCAAAGGGTTTGTACCGTCCAAATGTATACCTCCTCTATATTAAATAAAACTGAGTGCCTTAAAAACAAAGTTTCTATGCCACTCAGGGGGGTACTAGGGTATGCCGCACGGACAAACAGAAAAACAAACTAAGTAAAATATCCTGACCCAAAGGGCAGGTCAGAAAATATGCACAGAAATAAAAAGCATAAGTATAAAAATCCTGATCCAAAGGACAGGTTAAGAAACATAAGTGTGACAAAAGAAAGATCGCATAAAAAATATCCTAGCCCAAAGGGCAGGTCATATACATATAAACGGCCCAGGGACAGGCCTTAATAATTGTCTCCCCTTCGAATAAAAACTGCTACCTATATGTATATTGTTCTAAGGCAGCAGCAAATATGTACAAACAAAAAAAAAGAGTTATAAAAGAAATGGGTAGAATCTGGGTCAATAATACGGCAGCTCAGTCGGCCCGCGGAGGAAGACGAGGTCCAATCCGTGCCTCAAGCGCGGCATCAAGCTTCTTCTTCTTTTCCCGAAATTTGGCAATCATCTCCTCGGGTTTGGGATAAAAAGCAAGCTTGATATTTTGATCGTTGTTGGACCAAGCCATGTAGACTCCATCGTCGAAGCGCTTCGGACAACGGGCGCAGGAAACGGGAGAGAGGAGCTCGGCCCTCTTGGCCTTCCTGATGGATTGTTCTTTAAAGTCCCTCAGCTCCTTCAGCTCCGCAGCTAGAGCGGCCTTGGACTCTATGTCCGCCTGGTGAGTTTCCTCTAAAGATCTCACTTTGGCGACCATTTCATCCAAAGCCTCCCTGGCCTCCCGGAGGTCTCGCCTGGCCTTCTCAGCAGCCTCGGTTTGAGCCCTTAGTTCCTCCTGATGATGGGCCTCCATCCTGTCCCTCCGCTGAGCCTCGTCCCGGATCATGGCCTCCGCCTGAGCCTCCCTCCGTTTGGCCTCCTCTTCCTTGGCCTTGGCCGCTGCCTCCTGGCGCTCGGCAGCCTCCTGGCGCTCGGCAGCCTCCTGGTAGATCTGCCTCTCCGCTGTGAGGTCTTGGAGGACCTTCCTGACATCGTTCATGTCCCCAAAGTCGGACAAAACGAAGCCGTGGTTTATGATGTTCTTGGAGAGGCGGCCAGCCTCAGCAGCAAGCTGAACCGTAATAAAAGGACAAGGAGGAATTTCTCAAAGGAAAAAATAAAATATAAACAATAAAAGGAAACGCGAAAATTGCAAAGTACTTACCACCGTGAGAGAATGGCTGAGGTCCTGGACCTGGAAGATGGAGTTCAAGGAAGCGCAAGTGGCAAACCGCTTAGGCGCGCAACGGGTGAGCTGAGAAGCGAACTCGCCGGTCATCTCCGCGGCAAAAGGAGCCAAGGTAGGCCCTAGAAAGCGACGGAACCAGTCCGATAAGGGGTCCAGATTAAGGTCCCACGGATCCTGGTATTCCGGGTGGTTGATGCTCGCCTCAACCTCAGCTCGCAGAATCCTCCTAAGGGCTTCCACTTCGGCATACCCCCGGGAGTACTCATCCATAGCATAATTGTGTTTGGCTATGCGAAGCTCCTGCCTCACCTCGTCCCCCGGAATCGGGGTAAGCTCGATGTTGGGAGGAGCAGGATTTTCCTCCATCGGGGAGACCCCGCCGTCCAGACCATGAGCAGGAGTGTCGGCTCTCCGAGGCCTCTTCGGCTCATCCTGGGCAATCATCTTGCCCTTGCGCTTACGAATCAGAGCCACTTCAGGCTCCTCCTCGCCCTCCTCTGCTTCCTCCGGAAGGGCTCGAGGCTCTCCCGCACCCTCACCGGCTTCCTCCGAGAAGTCCCATCCCCTCCCTTGGCCTTCTCCCGGAAGTACCTCCTCGTCATCCACTAAGTCAATAGTGTCGGGGGGAGCGCTGGAAGAAACCTTCAATGAGGGTGCTGGGGGAGAGGAGGTAAAGGCCGGAGGAGCCACGGGAGTATGAACCCCGGCAAGCTGTTCCAGGATGGCATCCATGGAGATACCTGTTTCACAAAATAAGCAAGTGTTAGAAGTCCGTGAGGAACCGCTTATACAAGATGCAACAAATAAACTACTCCTACCCGAACTTCCTAATTCGGCCCTAGCAAAGTCCTGAACTTTAATGCTGGCAGCGTCATCTCCGAGATAACTATCCGAGGGCCGGAGCCAGCTGGACGTTATGTAAGCAGAGGGACCTAAGGGAATAGGGTCCGGAGGACCGGAGCCCATCCGGGACCGACCTAGGTAATCTCCTAAGTTCGAAAAATAAAACTCCTTCAAACGATCCCCCCACCGGGTCGACGGCATCCTAAATCTACGAAGATGCTCGTCGAACCCTACAGGCCTACGACTGGTGTATTCATCAACAGAAGGAACATAACGAATTATCAAGGGAGACTTACCGCCGGCACCGGAGGTGCTAGCACCGGGAGCCCCCGAGTTTGGTTCGGGGACCGAAGGCTGTGGCCGGGAAGTTTGCTTCTCGGAAGAATCTTCAATACGAAGGGGCCTCCTGGCAGGACGATCCCCAATCTCTTCTTGAAGAATCTTGTCAAAAAATTTAGCCTCGGACTTCCCGGCGATGGCTTGGCTCCTTCGCACCACCGGACTCCCCACGTGAAGTCCTCTCCCAGAGGCAGCCTGGGCCTGAGAGTATGCTTTTTCCTGGGCCTTCCAGTAGAGATAATCTTGGTACTTCTTCTCTGCCGTGGCAATGAGCTCATCCCGAAAGGCCTTCTCCGCAACCGGCGCCCTCATGTTGGGGCAGACGACCCGTGAGAGGTTGGAGTCCTCTACGGATTGGTGAGAAAGGATGAGTTTGGCCTTCCTACAATTCTCCGTGGTGACTAGGCCCCCGACATCAAGATCGGCGCGGTCATAGGAGGCAAAGGCTTGGGCCCTTCGGAGGAAAGCCTGAGTAGAAGG
The DNA here is from genome assembly GCF_029168945.1 of Cannabis sativa. Lineage (NCBI taxonomy): Eukaryota > Viridiplantae > Streptophyta > Magnoliopsida > Rosales > Cannabaceae > Cannabis > Cannabis sativa. The sequence goes on from NC_083610.1 coordinate 15,048,093, forward strand.
TGTCCGCTGGTAAGGTGGGATCCGCACCCACTCCGTGAGAAGCTCCGGGTGGTCCACGGCCCTGAACCCGGAGGAGAAGAAAAAGCGGTGGCGGTACTCCTTAACGTGAGTCTGCCTATTATACGGAACCACCCCCTCGTTAGCAGGGTGGATCCGGAACCCATAAAAACCATCCTTAAGTTTGTCCCCTTTCTTGGGGACGGATACAAGTTCGTAAAAATATAAAATTTCCGCCGGGCTGGGAGATCCCCAGCCGCGGGCGGTGTAAAAAATAAATAAGCCTGAGAGCAGGCGGTAAGCTTGAGGAATGAGTTGGTATGGCGCAAGGCCGACAAATACAAGGAAATTAACAAAATAATCTTGGAGCGGGAGCATGGCACCGGCCATCAAATGAGTCTGACTCCAAGCCCCGAAGCCGTCATAGTTATGATTAGGCGTCTCCGAGTCGCGAGGAGGTCGGTGATAGGTCCCTGAGGTGGAGGGCTTGATCCCAGCAACTTCTATAATATTTTCCAACTGATGAGGGCAAGTTAGGGTGGATCGAAGCTCAGCCGCTTCCCACCCGGTCGCGCGGGATTTGTACCCTTCCTGGGCAACAGGCCCCAGGGAAACCTCCTCCAGCGTGGCCGTGCTTTTCCCACTCTTCTTCGAAGATTTCGAGCCAGAAGCAGACATTTTGTGTTCTGTGAAAAACAAAGAGGGAAAAAGAAAATTCCAGCAGTTAGGTCCCATACCAAACCCTAAGTCAAGAAAAAGGGAGTGGGGGTCCCCTAACCGCTGGAAAGAGGCCCCCTCCGGACACGTGTCACATGGGAAACCCTAGAGAGATTCCCTGAACAAGTGTCGGGTGCAGTGAAATCGCAGAAAGTGGTTTTTTAAAAGAAAAAAAAAACCATTCTATGCCCTAAGCGATTGTTGAACGAAGAACACATGGCTCTCTTCAACAAAGCTGTACGATTATAACAGAGGCATGATAATGGCGATTCTACAACTAAAGCAGTAAACATAAAGCAGAACACCCAAAGAACTTAAAACATTCACACACTCAGAACTCAAAGTACGAACCCAGAAAACGAACGAAGTAAATGAAAGCATGTTATTATCTAAGGATGCAAGAAACTTACAGTAGATCGTTGAACTGGGGGTACTGGATGTGGTTGAGTAAAAGTTGAGAAGAACTGGCGAAGGCAAACACTGGAAAACTGAAAGAAACGTCTAAGTGCTAAGTCAGTTCGTGCTACTTTGAAGAATTTTCTCTCTGAGAAATTCGAGCAAAAATGGCAAGAAATGGAAAGTAACCGAAATGAAAGAAAGGTGGTGGTTTTTATAGGCAAAAACGCATGAGGAACAGGCGTCATCACCTACCAATCGCACGGTGGGGGAGATGCACGATTCGAATTCCCGAAAATCAACGGATCAGATCAATCTGCCATAAAGGCGGTGGAAACGTTTGAGTATCCGTCTGACACCATTAATGCGCCGCATCAATCAAAGGACGTGAAACGAATCGACCTCTGCAAAAGCGAATCGCTGCATTTAATGCCATCATTAGACGCACCTTCACGCGCCCCAAGCTCGTGTCAGGAGACCGAAGAGGCGGCGGGAGACATTCCTGCAAAAAGCAAATCGCTGCGTTAAATGTCATCATTAAATGTGCCCCCACGCGCTCCAGGCTTGAGCCAGGGAAACGAGGAGTCGATCGGAGGCACCTAAGCAAGCCTTGGTTTATTTTTTCCAAGTAAACAAGGCTTGGGGGGTAAATGTTGCCCCTGAATTCGCCCAAAATACGTGGACCAGTCGAAATGGGACACGTGGATCAGATAACTTGTAAATATTTGTTAAGTCTTTGTACGCCACAAGGAAGCACCATGGGCATAGGTCCCGGAGGAGACACCCGGAATACAAGGTACTCCCGGAAGCTCGCATAGCATGAAGCCTCTCCGGGATGTGTCAGGCCTCTCTTGAGTAATCAAGTCGCATTTAATGTCGCATGGGAGGAAGCGTGTTGGGACTGTAACACGCAATAAAGTCTGACGGCACAACCCCCAAACAACAGCGCTACAGTAATGATCATTTAAGTCTAGCGACGGCTACTCTGCGAAGAGTCACGTCAATCACAAGGCAAAAAGGACATTCCTCATAAAAACCCTACAGCACCTAGGGATTTGACCATGCATCACCCATGGTATATTCATCGGAAATACCCAACTTTATGGATACTTACAGATACATGTGTAAGAACAATTCTAGGGATTACCCCACCAAAACACTATAAATACCCCCTCAAAGCTCATTTAATGGGGTCGAGAATCTTGGGTTGCATAAGAGCAAGAAGAGAAAATACTCACCAAGAACATTCTCTGTATTTATGAGAAAAATATTCTCTCAAGTGTGGAATCTGTATTAAATACATCCATTAATAACAAAGACTCGTGGACTAAGGCTCATTAACGCCCCAACCACGTAAAAATCGTCATCTCACTTTCTTACAGCTCTTTAATATAATCATATTCTAATAGTTGCCGAAAATCTCGGTCAACACTTGTGTATAAGCATGTTGACAATCTTTGAGTTGTTGGTTATTCAGATTCAGATTTTGTTGGTTATGTAGATGATTTAAAGTCAACTTCTGGCTATATTTTCACTTTTGTTGGTGCTGCTTTTTCTTAGAAAAAGTGTTAAATAGACTTTAATCATATCATCTACTATATATGTTGAGTTTGCCGTATGTTATGAGGCATCTTTGCAAGCTTTATGGTTAAAGAATTTGATTTTAAAGATACGACTAGTTGATCCTATTTTCTCTCCTATACTAATCTATTGTGATAATAATATTGTTGTTTTCTTTTCAAAGAATAATGAGATTAGTAGTGCTTCCAAATATAAGGAAATAAAGTATCTCACTATTAGAGACTTGGTCAAGAGAGGAGACATTGTGATAGAATATTGAAAGACCAAGTTGATGTTTTGCAGATCCTCTAACCAAAGGATTAAGTGCCATATTGTTTGATAAACATGTTGTTGATATGGGCATTTTATAATCTTTTGCTCCTTTGGGTTAGTGGGAGTTTCTTATTTTATCTTTTGAGATTATATTTATATGTAATTTACTTGTTGATGTTATGAACTACTTTGTGGGCCAATACTTTTTGATTATTGGATGTTTATGCTTTCAGTTAGGCTTTGTTATATTCTCGAGAATAATTGAATTGAAAGCATGTAGTTCATATCTTGTTGTGATCATTGTATTCTAAGTATATTTACTAAATGACAATGATATTTTGTTGGCTTAATGTTTTAAGCATATTTAGTGACACTAACTTATTTTAAGTGGTGTATGTTTAATTTCACTGGCTTATTTATTAAGCATCACGGTATCAGTGAAATTGAGGACTGATAAGGATATTATGTTATTTTAAATTGATCACATGTTGAACATAATTCCTTACCACACTACTAGACTTATTGACCATGTCGATTTAATACTTTGGTATTTGTGATTATGAATGTCTTCTGTTGAGTTAAAAACAATATGACTGTCATAGTTCATTATCAAAGGTTAAATTAGACCGGTATGTTGAGATATTATCAGAGAACTATCATTTTTGAAGTGGCCACAAATGTTTTCTTGTTGTTCAACCCATGAGTCGTTTTCAAACAAAATTATTTTAATATAATATATATATATATATGTGTATTAAAATTAATGTAGCCCAAGTGAGAGAATGTTAGACTTTTATTTGGGCTTACATTAAATTTTATTAGTTTTATTGAAACTTGGGTTGATTGGATAGTTCTTTTCTGTGTTAGCCGATGTTGTTGGTGATCAATTGTTAATGGGCTTAGCATCTGTGTGTAAAGTCTAGGTGAAGCAAAAGTGTGGGCTTTTCTAGTTGACTGAAGCCTTTGATGAGCAGGCCCAGCCCAACTAGGGTTTTGTAGCCAAGTCCCCTCCCTAACTCTATAAATACATATTGTCTCATCACAATTGTATACCTTTTGATAATCAAATAAATAAATTGCTTCTGATTTAGAGATCTAGGGAGGAAGACTTAGTTGATAGTATTGCACTATCAAATTAGAATAACTGCTGTGGATCAAATAGAGATAATTGATATGGATCAATCAGGTACACATAGATCTTAGGTTAATCATTAATTTTTCTAACAAAAGTACTATTCCATAGCCTTAATTGGGCGCTGCAATAGCAATTAGAAATCACCAATATTGAAACTGATCCGCTTAGAGTCTTTAATGCTTTGATTGCTACATCTACAGATTTGTCTTGTTTCTCAAATTTAATTTTAGATGTTCATTATCTTTTGTCGTTTTTTCTTTTGCCAATTAGTTTTGAGATAAAACTTATCTTATCTTAAATTCTAACAAATACCTTATCCTATCTTCACTATTTATAATAATAATGAAACTTTTTTTAAAAAAAATACTAATTATTTATTTAATTATATATATCTAAAATTACTCTACAAAAATAAACTTCTTTTTTACCCAATTTTTATATCTCTAATTATTCTTAAAGGTTTTTCTCAAAAAAAAAAAAAAAAATTATTCTTAAAGAGACAAAATTAACGCCCACGTGACTATTTAATGATAGCTTCTAGTAGCCGTTGGTTACTATTTGTTATGGTGTCATTCATATATTCTTTTCTTTTCATTCGCTTTTGCTTGCTATTTACTCAAGTTCTCAAAACAAAAGGAAAGGGCTCATTAAACTAAATTCCCATAAGGTATCGTAATTTTGATGAAGATGTAAGGGTAATCTAGTAATTCAAAAGAAAAGGAATATTCAATTCTTAATCTGTCCCTTACTCAAAAAAAGGTAATGAAAAATGAAAGAAAGAAAGAAAGAAAAAAAAGAGCGAAATGGACGGTGGTGTGGGCGGTCGTCATTCGTCACTTCATTCACAAATTCCTTCCTCCAAATACGACCTATGTGTATTATTAAACTCTAGTTTATTTATTTTATTTTCTATTTTGGACTACACTTTTTTTATTATATTATTTTATTTTAATCTTTTTTCCGTTCTTGACGTCGGACACTATTTTAACTATTTTCCTTAAAAAAAAAACACTTTCAGTGTATAAAATTTTGCATATTAAGTTTTGCCATCAAATATACTTAGTGGCACAAATAAGAGATCACTACAAAAAAAAAAAAAAACTGTTACTTTAGTGATAACTTCTTAATCACAATATAAATTTTTTGTGACTAAATGTGACTTTAAGTTACAACAAAATATTACTTGTGATTAAAACATAATATTTAGTTATAAGTTGTCACTAATTTAGTTTATTAAGTCACAACAAGTATTACGACTAAAAATATATACAATTTGTTGTGACTAGTACCTTTAGCCACGGTCTTTTAGTCATAATATAGGAATAATAATTTACAATTAGCCACAATTTTTTCTCTTTTAAACACAAATTTTATTGTGACTAAAAATAAATTTTTTTGTAGTAGATACATGTATAACACTTTGAAAAAAATACAATATAGGTACTATTTGTTTAGTCATTGTGAAGATATTTTTTTATTTATTAATAACTATTTAAGATTTAAGAGTATATGTAAATTTTTAATAAATTTTAAATAATTTATAATATTAAATTATTGCACACATAATTACTCTTTTTTATACATGTAATAAATAATTGTTTAAATATTATTTTTTACATTATAAGCTATTTAAATTTTTTTAAAATTTATATATAATCTAAAATAACTAAAAAATATGCACAATTATTAGAACAAAAAAAATTAAGAAACTTTGCTAAATTCCAAATTAAATAAGTAAAGCACTAGAATAATTTTTTGGGGAATTACCCCATAGATTATTTTTTTAACTTTTTTTTTCAAATTTACGGTTTGAGTTTCTAAAGTGATTGCAGCGCTATTTGCAAAAGGATTTTTGTACGATTTTTTATTGCAATTTAGGTTGCAACGCTAGTTGCAGTATAGGAGTTTCTATGTAGAATTTCATAAAAATACAAAAAAAAATTATTTTGAAGTGTAAAAATGAGAAAGCCCTTAATTTTTTTAGGGTGTAAAGAAGAATACTATTTAACTTTATTGTATTGGTTAACAAGAGAAGAAAAAACTTTATTGTATAGGAAAATTTCGACAAAATGAGAGGATTATTATTATTATTTTCTTTTTATGGAAAGACTGTACTCATGCAAGATGCAACGGTAACAATAGGGAAAGTGTTTTGGACATATAGTACTTAATAATGACAATACATGTAAAAAAAGTTACTTAGTTTTAATTAACATATATTTGATTTGGTCTCTTGAAAAGGCCTCGAAAGCAAGGTTTTTTTTTTTTAATCATGTGGACCAACAAACTGGAAAAATAAATATACACCCTGGCCTATTGATTTCAACACATGGAAAAGTCAATTGTTAAGACCCTCCTCCATTACCATATAACAGTTATATTATATTTATATCAGAGATAAACCCTAAAACCTTATCAAATATTTATATCTAACGTTGGTCCTCTTCCTATGATTTATTGTTTGAAATTGAAATAAGCTTCATGGGTCCAGATATTAAGGTGTATTAAGCCACTTATAATATATCACTTTCTCTATCGTCTTTAAAACCCAATGGAAAAATGCCACTAACAATGCTTCTTATTAATTATTTTTAACAGATTACTGAGACTATAAATATGGTTTGTTACTTAATATTTATTTGCTACACCTACAAAGTCTTATCTTCCTGGTTATTAGTCATGATTTGAAGAAAAAAAAATAAGTGTATTAATATTTTATAATTTTCATCTCACGTGCCAACTTGATTCAAAATATAATATGTTATATGCATGTGTACATATTAATTATATAAATAATATAATATATATTTGAAAGAAAATGGAAGAAGAATGAAGCATGCACCGATGCACGGCCATTATGTCACACATTCTGATCTTAATTCTATATAAATGTAATTTATTTATAAGTAAAGTTGTTGATCAGTCCCCTTTACTTATTCTATTATATTCTATATTGTTGGCATATATTTATTTCTTTAATCAATGTAATATGTCAAGGTATTCATTTTTGTTTTTACTTTTTAAGTAAAAAACACTATTATATTAATTTAAAAATCAAATTATGTACATGTCAATATGTGGAATGCCATTATGTTAAGGTCATCAATACAAAAAATTTTACTTTTAGTGAAAAAATTGTGACTAATTTTAAATTATAATTTTTATATTGTGATTAAAAGGTCCATGATTAAAAATATTAGTCACAAAAATTATAATTTGTTGTAACTAAATGTATTTTTAATCATAATACTTGTTGTGACTAAAACTAAATTAGTTACAACTTGTAACTAAATACTATATTATAGTCACATGAAACATTTTGTTGTGATTAAAAGTCATATTTAGTCAAAAAAAAAAAAATATATATTGTGACTAAAAAATTATCACTAAAAATAACAATTTTTTTTTGTAGTATTTTAAAATTTATTTACCATTACAAATTAAGTAGGGCTGTCATATATATACATATTTTTAACAAGAATGTGGCCCTGTAATATTATTACATCATCATCGTATATTTAATTTAGTAGTTAGGTTATAATTAAGGGTCAAACTATAATGAGAGTATTAGCTAGTCTTAATCGATCGTCTTATAATCATGTTTTTTGAAAAGTCTTTTTCTTGGGAATAATGTCGTTTGGATTCTTCTATTGAAAAGACGACATATGTAAAAAACTAGCTAACATTATTAATTAGATAATTGAAAAAAAGTATTATGAGTGTTAAAGAAAAATTTGGATATTCTTCATCCAATTATTGGATTAGTTGAAAAAAGCTTATTGGTACTTAATTAACTTTTGCACCAGATCACAAACATTTTGAATGGAGGTTCTGATTGTTAGATGAAAATATTAGCTATAGAGACAATATTAATATTATTAAGAATTTTTATATTAATATCAGTCAAAGTCAATATCTATAACTATATAAAAAGGAGAATGTGGCTTTGGGCTTCCCAAAGTAAATTACCAAATTCTCCTTCTTTTTTTTTTTTTTCTATCTATAACCTTTATAAAAAAAAAAAAGAATGTTTTTGGGTTCCACTAAGTAAACTTAATTAACTTTTATTAAATATTAAACTACAAAAAATAATAAATTGTTCTTTTATAACTCAAAAAAAAAATCTAAGTCAAACAACCATACATATTGTAATCTTTTTTTTTTTAAAAAAAATTATTTTTGAAATCTTTTTATATCCCACATTTAATTAATGAATAATAATTTATCTTTGTACAAAATAACTTAAAAGTATATTATTTTATACAAAAAATTTAAAAAATTATTTCAATTAATGGAAATAATTTACTTATTATTTTATTAAATAAAAAATAATAAAAAAAAACACAATTTTAGTTATATAAATACATATATATATGTGATAATTATTTTTCTCTCTGTCACTTTAGATTATTAAAATAATAGATTTATAAACCCATTTATTGATGTGTGAGAGCCATAACCTTTACTAAAAAAATATAACACTTAAAAAATATATGTATTTTCTAATTTCATAATTGTAAAGTAAAATAGTAAGAAAGCTCCACAAAATTAATTTAGTATAAGTGATTATAATTTTTGTTTAATGTGGGCAGTGAGCACAAATATCATTAGGGAAATTTTATTTACACTTTAAAAAATTTATAAATGCACTATATTTTAATAATTTTTATTTTAAATAAAATTTATATCTGTATTTATAGTAGTTTTTTTTTAATCAAAAATCCTTTAATTCAAATTGTTAAAAAATAAATCTATCAAAAAAAATTAAATATTATAATAAAAAATTATATGAAATTCTATTAGAAAAATATAAAAAAAATTATATAAATTTGAAAAATAATTATGACTTTTTTTAAAATAAATACAAAAATTAACACAATATAATGTGAGAAAAATAAATCAAAAAAATATTAAGAGTGATTTTTAAAAATTATTTTAAGTTTATTTTTTATATACTTATTATACATTATAAGAAATGTCACTTTTACCAGTACAATTCGCTAATGCGCTCGCAAACTATACTGGCAAAAAAGTCAAAGTTTTACCAGTGCATATTTGTAGTGACTAAAATCTAACTTTTTCAGTGTATTTACGCACTGGGAAAAGTTATTTTTGCCAGCGCTTTTCATTTTGTGCTGGTAAAAATTCTAATACCAACGTTGATTTGCCAATCACTTTTGCCAATGCATCTGAGTAAATTTTATTTTACCAGCGTAATACTAAACTTTTGCCAGCACAAAAATGTTCTGACAAAAATGACATTTCTTGTAGTTAATTTGTGGGATGCAAATAAAATTTTTCATATTTTTATAATAAATGAGTCCCCTCAAAATAAAAAATCGTGTTGAATACACGTGCGGAGCACGTGTGCCTCCGACTAGTATAGTATATATTGGAATGGAGATTGAGGCCTAAGCTTAAACAAAATCTAAGGCCAAACTTGAACAAGACTTTGATGCAAATTACAATATTAGATATTTTTGATAAAATTATTAATTTTATCAAGATTTATTGAAGTTTGATTTTCAGTTAAAGATACATTAATTAATTAAATTCTTATTATCAATTTTTTTTATTTTTATATTATATATTCTTCACTTTTTTTATTAATAATCACCTTTGTTTTTTTTTTCATGTATGAATTTTAATTCATTTATAATTTTTTTTAATAAAAATACGAATCGAAAAGGTTGTTGTTGAACGGATACTAAGCAACGAAATTTTGATCTTGAGGTTGAACCAGACGATTATTGTTGACTGTCATCGGCTCTAAAACCATGTCAATGCAAGCTTAGGCCTTTTCTTTGAGCACTAAAGAAAGATAAAGGTGAAGAAGATGAATTGGATGAAATGTACTTTAACCCTTAAACAGAGTTGAGATCCTTTTTATTTATAGAGCTTTAGAAGGCTGAAGATTACAAGAAGCATCTAACTAATAGAGCTAAGAGAATAACAACATTAACTAACCAAGGTGGTTAGTGAGCTAACTTTTTCAAACTAATACTGAAAGAAAAACTAATTACACATGCACAAACACCACAAATAAAGAAAAACAAGGACCAACCTTACTAATTGATGTTCTCAATCTACAAAATTGATTTAAGTGTAGCGTTAAGTAGTTATTACTCTATAGACAACATAATTATGTCCTAACAAAACGACAATTGTTGGGAGGTATATATATGTAGTTTTCAAAATTGGATTATACCCTAAATTAGGTGTTGGGTAACTATTAGAACAAGGTTATGTGAAAGAAACTCCCTTGTAGCTTATGCTTATCCCCTTTTAAATCTATCATATGTGGAAATTAAAAATACGTTTGGGAAAGGGAAAAGATGAAAAGAACAAAACAAAATAGAACAGCAAAATGACGATGAAAAGGCAGCTAACAACCATTGTGTGGTTGGATTGGAGCAGCTAATAATTGTTGAGTAAACTGCTAGCAAAATAAAAGAGGAACGATATTACCGAATGAAGAAGAGTGTGCAAGCAGTCGGAAATTGCCGGTCGTCCCCAGGATAAAACAGCCCAGTCGTTGTACTGTATCGGAACCCCACTGCACTGTAGAGCACCGTCGAATACACCCAAAAATTTGATATCGCAGATGGAATTTTAATTTTATGAAAAACTGTATGTGTCACACCACACCAACCAACCCAACCCGGCTCGGATCGGACGGACGGCGCGCGCGTGTGTGGTGGGTCAAGTGTGTGTGTCCTCACCCATTCGCACAAAACTGGGTACCCCTTGGGGCCCAAACCCAAATGCCAAAGTTGCACTCTTTATACCCTTGTCAATGAGGGTTCATATCCCATGTGGGACTCTTTCCAACTCACACACACTAAGACACATATATATTTTGTTAAAATATTCACAATATTTCCAACAATAATAGATTAAAATTAAACTCAAAAGACAAAAGTAGCATTGAGACTTGAGAGTCCACATACAACAACATAGGTTACCCAAAGGGACCCACCCACCCACCCACCCCATTATATTGGATTTTTTTTTCTTAATTAGAAATAAAAAAAAGTGGGGTCCATACATATAAAAAGTATGTTAGTTTTAGAATAATACACTGTTAGGAAAATCAGCACTCAAATTTACCAAAACATAGTTGTCTAAAATTTTACATGTTTTAAAGTTGCAAACTATATAAGCATGAGAGGAGTATATAATTGATGTAGTTGTAGAGTGTAGTAGAGACATTAAAGAAGAAAGAAAGGAAAAAAGCTGTATCTTATAATTGGCATAATGTTGTTGTTGGATAAAAGCACAAACATGTGGTGATATTGAAGAAGAGAAGAGAGAAGAGACCCAATGGGGGCATGGCATGGCCCCATACAATTACCTTCCTTTCAACTGCCCTTCTTTCCTATTGACCACTCTGTTCTGTTCTCTTGTGGTTTGGTTTTATTAGCCCACCAAAAATCAAATTTCTTCTTCTTTTCTTTTTATACTTCCTCTTGTTTTGAAAATTGTACCTTTACTTTACAAACTCCATTTTTTTTGTTGGGTACCATGTGTCGTGTAAGATAAGCTAGCTTTTTGGCATTTCTTCACACTCCCATCCCATAATGTTTCTATTGTTTTTTTTCGTAAAATAATATATATTATTAATAATAAATATATATTTTCCTATATTCATGTATTTTTCATTGGATACCTTCTACTTGTACCAACATTACATTAACATATACGATAGTCCTAAGAGAACATTGAATCATAGGAAGTTCGCGTGGACTGTAACTTACGGTTATGGTAATTTATGGTATCTTATCAAGAAAACAAAATCTACATTTCACTTTCTTCTTCTCTTTCTTTTTTCTAATAAAACTTCAGAAGTTTTCTTTCTCTCCCTTAAATAATAAATTGTACCTTTTTTTTTTTATGATTTACCAATTATAATTTAATATTATGGTTCGCTAGTACTCTGCAATATATGTATATAAAAAGTGTGATTTATTAGCAAATTAGTATAACTAAAATAATATTAATCTAAAAAAGAAAAAACTTAAATAATAATAACAAAATTTTTTAGATGGATCTTTAATGTGGGCATTACATCTTACTAATTTGAGAAAATTACATCATATACCTCTTTTAACTTAATGTTTTTAATTTCTACCATCTTTTTCAAAATCTATTATGTTTATCTCTTTTTTCAATTATTTTATTAATTTTACTCCTATCACTTCACGATAGTTTTTATTATTTTCTAATCAAAATCTTACCCCAACTTCCCTACAAACCTACACACTATCTACAAAGAACACAAATCTATTATGTTTGAAATTATGTCTTAGTTATGTGAGTGTGTGATGATAATTTAAGTACAATACTCATAAAAAAATTGTATATTTAAATTAAATTTTATTTGAAAATTAATTTAAGTTAATGTAAAAAAGTGGGTATTTTTCAACTTCTCCCTACTAATTTCATCAACAAAACTGCAGAGGCTTGAGATTTGGACTCTTGTCGCTCAAACTATAAGGCCTGTCTCTAATAGAGCTGGGCTATGATTATTCGATGGGCATGGGCCTTGACAGAGAAAGGTTCAATTTTTTAGGGAACTTTTCAAGAATAGCCAATTTTGATACTTTCTTTTTCTTTTTTATCATTTTACAACCTTACATTTTCTTTCTTAAAAGTATACTTTCCTAAAAAAATTAATTTTATGACAAACAAAAATTTATACATCAATGTATACCAATTGTTTCTTAAAAATATATACCTTACTAACTTTAATATAGACTGTGATCTAAATAAAGGCAACTCAAATTTCAAACAAATATCAAATATTATATACTATTATATGAGTACATACAACAACAAAATTCTCAAACATATATCAGATATATACAAAGCATATGCAGTTTACAAAGTAATTATAACAAAATGTCTCTTAAGGTAATTTTGCAATAAAATATATTGTCTCTTCTTTCTTTAATTAATCAAAACAAAAGTAGCATGCCCAAAAAAAAAAGTGGTAAAAATATGGTTGAGGAATGAGAGTTCCATAAAAAATAAAAATAAACACATATTTGGCGTGCTTTCCATAATTGGCTCCTATTCCTAATCCTAAGTAATAGTGTTAATTTGTTTTGCAGGGACTATCCAACTAATTCTTGTTGTTCCAATTGTGATGGCAGTAAGCCACTGAGCTAGAAGGGTAGGAAAGAGGAAGAGAACATGGATTAGAATTCAAGACTCTAAATTATTAGTAAGTAAGTGATACTACTGCTCTACACTAAAAAAATGTAATGGTGGTGGTGTAGAAAAAAATATTCAACAAGCTCCATGAAAGTGCAAATTTGCTATGAAAATTTAGAAGTATGCATTGGTTTTGTTGAGCTTAGTATCAAGAGAAGAATTGAACTGGACACAATTTCCTTACTGTTAGAGAAGATTTTGATTTCTTTGTACCGTTTTTTCTTCATAAGTGTGTTAACTAACAATATTGTTGTGCCAACTTTAGCAAAAAAACAATATTGTTGTGCCAAGGGAGAGGTATTGTTGTCCAAAACCAATTTATATTATATGAAAGACCTTCTAGGCAAGAAATGAATCATTAGAGTCCTAAATGGGGATGGTGGGGGAATGGGGATATTATTGGGAAAAATCTGGGCCCTCCCATAAAGTCAATTAAATCTTAATATTACTTGTTATCTTAATTTTTGCCCACTTGACCTGGCACCTCCACATGGCAAAAAGTAGAAGACACATTGGAGACAGGTCAGCACCAACCAGTCAAGTTAGTATCATGCAGCCTTCCAACCTTAGAAATCCCATAGTTCCACGGAGGCAACACGGAGACTTACAAAGACAGAATTGCGCAAGTATTGGCAAGATCCTGGACGGACCTTTAGCGGGCCGACTAAGGTGTACAAGTTTCATGCACGAGCAGCTAGGAGTGTGCAGAACGTTATCCAATTCAATAACCGACCGATTCAATCCCAACCGATCTAATAGAATCAGATATCCAATCATAATTGGATCAGATCAGATGTAAATTTTGAAAATCCAATCAAATCGGATCGGTTGTTGGATCGGACATCCGATCCAATGGATAACCGACCAAACCGATCCAATTATCATCCAATGGTCATCCAATTATATTAATATATTTTTAAAATACATTTATAATTTTATATATTTAATATATTTTATTTAAAAATATATATTAATTGATTTAATATACATTTAATACGTGAGATTAAAGAAAAAAAAACTTTAGATTTAAAATATTAATTCTCATCTTCTAAATGCTAATAAAATTATCAATACGTATTGAATAAATTTTATTTTTTAACAATTTTATTATGACATCGTGAGAATTAAGTTGAACTAAACTAATGTTTATTATATATGTTGGATCATTAAGTTTTAAATTATATACTTTATATATATATATTCTTTTTAATAAAATTAACTTAAATGGTAGCTAAATTGGATTGGATGGATCCAATCCAATCCAATAAAAAACTAATCAGCACATCCAATGGTTGGAACTGATCCAATCTAATACATCTATTGGATCAGATCAGATGACTCAATTCGATTGGATTAGATTGGATGACAAAATTCAAGATTCCTCTCAACCACATTGCACTCCTTAGGATGCCTCGGAGTGGCCCTAGACTCTATTTCAGGCTCAACATGATCAACTTCTTGCTCTTCCTCTTGAACGACAATAGGCTCCTTTGCCTGGCTGGCCTCTGGCTGTTCAACTTACTTAACTTGGCAAACCCTTCCTCTTGCCATGAGCTCGACAATGTGAGGATCAGTGGGAGGTGCCTTACAAAGAAGACGCCTATCCAACATGAAATGTGTTAGGCACACCCTGACGAACAATGTAAGTCCAAGACTTGAGAAGGAACTGTCTCCACTCCTGGTTCAATTCCCAGAAGAATCTTCTGTAGATTTCACCACCTATTCGTTCATAATAGTGGTGATGTTGAACCTCAGGTTCTAGAGAACCACTGCTGACTTCAAAGTCACTCAAAGAGCTACCCAATGAGCTTTGAGAAGAAGAACTAGCTGAACGATAGTCTTCATACGAAAGACTAATAAATCCTTGTCATTTCGTATGTCACCTCCCCAATATTCACGTGGGTTCATCTGTGCAGAAAGACAAAAGGAGGTGAACAACCAGATATCATAAATAAGAAGAGGATAAAAACATGATTTTAATGGCCAAGACTTGAACGAACTAACTGGACGGCCCCTGGATGTAAAGCCACGAATCGACCAGCTTACGGTTGGTTCACCAAGAACCGGCTAGCTTACAGTTGGTTGATCAAGAACTGGCCAGGATAGATCAAACTCGAGAAGAACCAGATTGAAATCTTGTAAAGGATCTAAGTACCGGGTAGGGTTTTGGATAGGATAAAGCACCAAGCAAAGTCCTAAACAGATCAAAAGCCTATTTTTTTTTTTTTTTATTAAATTTGAAGTTATGTTCGTGTTCTTCGAACCCTAAAGTTTAAAATCTCAAAACAAAGCGCAAGATTCAATCTTTTTCATCAAAGAGTCATACATTATGCATTCTAAAGCTATTGAACGGATTATAATGCATAAAAACTATCCTAAGACATGAGAATCAAGAAGTTCATAAAAGCTTAAAAAACTCATCAATGGCAGAAATCCAAAGAACGAAGAAGAGAGAGGAAGCTTTGAACGTACACACTGAGAAGATGCAAGGCTCGAGCTAGTCCGCATGACGAGTGTGGGAGTCAAAACCTTGAAAATCCACGAAGAACTCGGGCTTGCAAGGCTTTGGCTCTATGGAGTCTTTGAGAGAGTTTTTTGCTCAGAATATAAAATAAAAGTAAAGAATGAAAAAAGAAAGAATGAGGTACTTATATAGTTTTTGGAAGTCCCCCCCCCCCCCAAATAAAGAAAACTTAATGGGAGTTAACGCCACAAAAATAGGCAAGCATGGAAAAAAGAAAGCCAAGAGTTTTAACATGGAAAAATGTGCAGCAATCGCACAGTTTCCCATATTGATCGACGTAAAATTAATAACTGTCATAAAATTATGTCATTCGAAGAGACCAATATTCGACTGGGCATACCTACACGACAAAGGGCATTACAGTATGTGTAAAGTCCCTACCCGAACAGACGTTCGAATAGGGACTTGAGGGACAAATGTTATCGCAATTTTTACCCACCTGACGTGACACCTCCACATGGCAAAAAGCAGAAGACACATTCGAGACAGATCAACACTAATCGGGCAGGTTAGTGTCGTGCAACCTTCCAACCTTGGATGGTAGACAATATGGAGACCTACAAAAACAGAAATGTACAACTACTGGTAGGGTCCTGACTGGTCAGGGTGAACAAGTTTCATGCACTGGGCAACCTTTCAACTAGGGGTGTGCATAAATTGATCCAATCCAATGAGAACCGACCGATCTAATTACAACCGACCGCCAAACATTGGATATCCAATTATGATCGGATCAGATCAGATGTTATTTTTAAATATCCAATTGGATCGTATCGGATGGTGGATGGGGCGTCTAGAAATCCAATACATCCAACATCCAATCGAACTAATTTGTATTTACAAGTTTGGATGTGTAATTAAATTTTATATTGTTATACGTCAAATCTATATGTATATATGAAAATTAACATTAAAATTTTACTTTTTTTTTCTTAGATTAGATGGATTTAGTCCAATCCAATACATACTAGATCTAAATTATTAGATGGATCTGATCCGATCCAAACAATATTAGGTCTAAAATATTAGATAAACCCAAATTAAACCAATAAATATATATGAAATACATCAAATGGATAGAACCGATCCAATCCAACATCTAATATGTTGGATCGATTGGATGACTGAAATTGATTAGATCCGATTGGATAGTAAAATCTAACATCAAATATATGATTGGATTGGATCTGATAGACCTACTTCCAACAAGGTTGGCCAGCCAAGCGTAACTTATTTTTGTTTTTGAAAATTTTAAAACTTTGATTATTATTTTAAAAAATAAAAACTTATTTTCTTTTTAAGAAAAAGTAAAAACTGTTTTCCCAAACATATTTTCTGAAAACATAATTGTTAACAATTAACAAAATGCACCCTAATTATTTCAAAAAAAAAATGTAGCCTATGCTGAAGGAAGCCGCCTCTTCTTCATCTAAGACTTCCAGGCCAGTACCACGTCAGATCCATATCCAAGGTGTCAACGGATAAGTTTTAAGGGAACACGATTAGTTTTTGAATGCCTACTTCAAGCTCCAACTGTTATAAAACACCACCAATCAAACGTCGACACATCATATAGTTGTTTTTTTATTTTTACAAAACTACCCTTGCCGGGACTGTATATTTAATAATTTTCCCACCAATTCTTCTTATTACAGTTTCGATAGAAGCGTAATACCAGGCCCAACCCCAACCCAATCACTTCAGCTAAGTCCGTTAAAAGCAATGGCCTTCGTGGCCGCTGTACTCCGGCGAAGGCTTCCCGGAAAACTGTTTCGTGTTCATGTTATCAGAGTAAGATCGTTTTCGGATTCTGCTTCCGCTTCGAATCGCATAGAGAAGATTCTGGTTGCGAACAGGGGTGAAATAGCATGCAGGATCATGAGGACCGCCAAGCGCCTAGGGATCCGAACTGTAGCCGTTTACAGCGATGCCGATCGCCACTCTCTCCACGTAAAATCAGCCGACGAGGCAGTCCGAATCGGTCCGCCTCCGGCTCGATTGAGTTACCTCAGTGCCTCGTCGATTCTTGAAGCCGCGACTCGTACAGGCGCGCAGGTGAGCTTCTCGGAAAATATTTGGAACTGAAGTGTAGGATTGGAATTCTGGTTTTGAGTTTTGACGTCTTTCCTTTCTTATGGTATGATTAGGCTATTCACCCAGGTTATGGTTTTCTATCGGAAAGTGCTGATTTTGCTCAACTCTGTGAGTCCAAAGGTCTGATATTTATAGGGCCTCCTGCCTCTGCCATTCGGGAAATGGGTGATAAAAGGTATTTTTGTTCATTTTCAATTGATTTTCTCTTGTAATAATTGAGAATTTAGTTTCGTTATAATGCATGGAGTTTATTGTGTAAGCAGTGCGTCGAAGAGAATAATGGGTGCAGCTGGGGTGCCCCTTGTGCCTGGATACCACGGTAATGAACAAGATGTTGATATGATGAAACTAGAAGCAGACAAGATAGGGTATCCAGTTTTGATAAAACCCACTCATGGGGGTGGAGGAAAGGTGTGTGGCTTTTTGCTTTCCTCGTACAATGAATTCAACATTTTGAAAGATAGAAGGTGCTATTTTCAGTTTCCTTTTACTTTGTTGTATGGTTTAAGCTATGGCCATTCTTTATTTTGAACTGATTTGAACATGTCCATTACGTTTCTTTTGCTAAGTTAAGAACATGTTAATTACATGTTAAAGGTAGAGCAGTCAATTTGTGTCAAGTATTGTGTTCTTTTATCTCAGAGTTATATTCTTATGGTTTAGATATTTCTAGGGTATGAGGATCGTGCAGAGTCCAGATGAATTTGTTGAATCCTTCCTGGGAGCACAACGTGAGGCTGCTGCTTCATTTGGTGTAAACACAATATTGCTGGAGAAATATATAACGCAGCCAAGGCACATAGAAGTCCAGGTTAGTTTGATTAATATTTTTTAATTTACTATGCAGTGCACATTCCCGAAAGTTAGTTTCACGGTCTTGCAATCTTATATAAAATAGCTGGGTTTGTTTTTTGTCGGAAGCATTGTCTATATTAAAACACTTTTTGTTGGTAATATACAGTAGTATTTGTTACTTTTTTTTTGCTACAGATTTTTGGGGACAAAAATGGGAACGTTCTACATTTGTATGAGAGGGATTGCAGTGTGCAGAGAAGACACCAGAAAATAATTGAAGAAGCCCCAGCTGTAATGATCGATTCCCAAATTATGAGCTCATGTGTCATGTTTCTTCTATTATTTTAATGGAAATCTTTTTGTGCAGCCAAATATCACTGATGAATTTCGGTTCCACTTGGGTCAAGCTGCTGTATCTGCTGCAAAGGTTTGTGTTCTTAACATTTTCTATTAGTGCTACATGCTATTACTATTTCAACCAGTGTAGCTATTGAACATTTTTATCTGATATAAAAGGCAGTTGGTTATCACAATGCTGGCACTGTGGAGTTTATAGTTGATACTACTTCAGGGCAATTTTATTTCATGGAGATGAACACACGTCTTCAGGTTATTTTAGTCAACAACCTTTTCTGAAGTCATTTTTATTGAATCTTCAAAAGTGACATAACTATAATTGAGTGTATTCAATTGTAGGTTGAGCATCCTGTGACTGAGATGATTGTTGGTCAAGATTTGGTAGAGTGGCAAATTCGTGTAGCAAATGGAGAACCTCTCCCAATTAGTCAGTCTGAGGTTCCGTTGTCAGGTGATTTTCTTTATTACTGCAAAATGTGCTAAAGACATCATTTTCAGCCCACCTTCGCTTAATCATTATGTTAATAATCATTTGAACTTTGGTACGAAGTCTTTGATACAGGTTTTTCTATTGATATACGCCTTATGACAGTTTCCTGTGGATGGCTGTGTTGTGAAGCTCTTAGTTATCCCAAGATGTTAAACTTTGGTTTTTATAAATGATAACAGGTCATGCCTTTGAAGCCAGAATATATGCTGAAAATGTACCAAAAGGATTTCTTCCTGCAACTGGAGTTCTTCATCACTATCATCATGTTCCAGTCACATCAACAGGTTTGTGACATTGCAGTACCCATGTCACTTGTATATAGTAATATCAACATTTTAAACCCCTATATTATTGAGCTCCAAGCAATATTATTTCATAGCCGTGTTTTTTTGTTAACTGATGTTAGTCCTACATTTACTTGTATGAAAATTTATTTTTTTTGTCATTTTTTCATTATGATGTGTTCCTTTTATTGATACGGGTTCTGCAGTTCGAGTTGAAACAGGAGTTCAAGAAGGTGACACTGTTAGTATGCATTATGATCCAATGATTGCTAAGCTTGTAGTATGGGGAGAAAACAGAGCAGCTGCGTTGGTTAAATTAAAAGATTGTTTATCAAAGTTTCAGGTATATCTTTTCTACACTAGCAAAGACATCATAGTTAGTAAGCTTTTTTTCTCCAGTCAGATATTCTGTTATACTTATTGGATAACCCCGAAAAGCTAGCTCAAATGGTCATATAAGCGGTTTGCTCTCAGATTAGGGTTAGGTGGGGATCCTAGTTTTGAATAAAAAAGAATTTATAAATGTTTGGTGAATGCTCAGGTAAAGTTCGTTTTCAGACATGTCTAGAGTAGGTTTATCACTAAGTACAATAGTTTTCTTTTATACAAGTAATTATTTATTTTTTTAAATAAATAATACCTAATGATTCCTATAATTATTATAGATAATACATGTTGGATCATAGCGCATTGATATTTCATATTTATTTTGTAGTTTTGTTCATCCTCTCTGTTCAGTGTGATACTATTGACACATATTTAAAAAGGCTGCTGTATTCAGTGTCAAATTTCATATGAAATTAATGGTTATTTTCTCCCGCAGGTTGCAGGCTTACCAACTAACATTAATTTTCTTCAAAAACTTGCCAATCATTGGGCATTTGAAGAAGGAAAAGTAGAAACCCATTTTATTGAACACTACAAAGATGACCTCTTCATTAATTCCAGTGATTCAGTTTTAGAAAAACAAGCATATGATGCTGCAAGATTTGGTGCAACTTTGGTAGCTGCATGTATAGTTGAGAAGGAGCACTCTACACTTAAAGAAAATCTTACTGGTAGGTTTGATCTCAAGCTTTGGGTTGCAATGCAAGTCCTTTTGTAGAAGACTATAAGTACTTACGTATGATGTTACATTCAGGGGGAAATGGTTTACTCTCTATATGGTACTCTTCTCCACCTTACAGAATCAATCATTGTGCAAGTAGTACAATGGAGCTTGAGTGGGAAAATGAGTATGATATCAGCAGCTCAAGGTTATTGACACTTTCACTTACTTGTAAACCAGATGGAAGGTATCTGATTGAGGTAGACTTCAGCTTCTTATTGTAGTGAAAAAGTTATTTAATTGGCCATTGTTGTATCTGTTAGTTAGTATGTTCAATTACAGGTAGCATTTTCATTTGAACTTTTTTTTCTTACAAGTCTCTGCTCCATGATATACAGACAAAAGGAAACAGTAATCCTGGTGTGGAAATCAAAGCAGGAAAACTGAGTAAACATGAATTCAGAGTTGAAGTTGATGGTGTAATCATGGATGTTCAGTTAGCAGTTTACACAAAGGTATGCCAGCTTTTATGTTATCCTGTATTATTTTTTAGGCCTCTCCCCACCCACTAGAATAATGAATAGCCTTGTGTATGATTTTTATATGTCTTGTTCGTTCAGTTGAAATTGTGGTTCAACTATTTATAATTCAAATTTGGATCCCAGGACCAGACCAAGCATATTCATATATGGCACGGTTCACATCATCATCATTTCAAACAGAAACTGGGCCTTGAATTGTCTGACGAAGATGAATCTCAACATAAGACCAACTTTGAAACATCGTCTCATCCACAAGGAACTGCTGTGGCACCCATGGCTGGTTTGGTGGTTAAGGTGCTTGTAAAGGATGGGACAAAAGTAGAGGGAGGGCAGCCAATATTAGTGTTAGAGGCAATGAAGATGGAGGTTTGTACAAGATCCAGGATTCTAGTTGCGTTTAGCTTTAGAATTTCATTTCTCTATACAGGAATTTAATGTCTATTTTTTCATTTTCTTCTTAAAGCATGTTGTAAAGGCACCTTTAACTGGGTACGTCCATGGGCTTCAAGTAACAGCTGGGCAGCAGGTTTCTGATGGCAGTGCTCTCTTTAGAATCAAGGTTAGTTGTTTTGCAACTCGCCAAAGATCAATTGTGGATTTTTGCTTTATATGAAAAACTTGGTTGCATATTTCTCCCTATGATGCATGAAACTTGGCTTGGCTGTGTATTATATCATCATGTGCAATTAGTTTCTCTTAAACTTTGAAAATAGATACGATCAATATATGATTTCCTATGAAGAAAGAGATGTGAGAAGATTTAAGTCTAATATAACATAACATGAATGAGCAGGAGGAGCAGCAGCAGAGCACTTGATGATCCTCACAGTTGTAGATTCACTTGAATAAGGAATTGTTCTTGAATAACGCAACCTTGTCTGAATAAAGCTGTAAATTGCATAAAAAATGGGTAACTCAACTCTAAAATGTAAAGCATTTACTAATTGTATTTTGGTATATGTAACAGAAACTCATGTATATTAATCTGCTGGAATTATTAAAAGATAAATAATACATATTTTTGTGTTCGTTAGTTACAAGATTAATGCTGAGCAGCTCGGTATCCTTGATCTAAAATAGTCTTGTTTCTTTGAGATTTTTTGTTCCAACCAAAATATGGGATAATTTCTCACACCCAAAAATGGTGGATATCTCATTTTTTTTTTTACTAGTTCAATTCCATCCCAATTACACATTACAGGCTGATGGACCTAACTAGGGTTCATTGACTAGTTAGAGGAGTCTTTTATTTGCCTAATTACGACTGTTTATACAATTTGGAATTTGTTGTTCTGATCCTAATCTATTCAGACCAAACCACTGGATTAACCGAGTTTGACTTTATGATTCAACCATAGTTTTAGAATTCTCACTAACGGACTAATCAAACTGCCTATTATATATCTTACTATAAATGTATATTGTAATGGTATTTCTTAGGTTTTAACAGAATTATTATATAAATGTCTATTGTAATGGTATATTTTAGGTTTTAACAGAATTTGTCGTGCATGTTAACAGAATATACTTTTCTTATGATGGAAACTAATGTTTTTATATCTAACATACCTATTTGAAAAGTTAGCAATGCTTGTAATGAAATTGAAAAGGCATGAAAGTTAGATCATTCTTAACAAATTTTTTAAACTGTGCATTGATTCATCAACTAATCTTTTTAATACGAAAAAGTGAACCAGATGAAAACGGGCAAATCTGCAAACCTTGAAGTATAAACATATGAAATTTGTAATTGTTTATAAAAATATTACTGCTCCATTTGTAGTTGTCTTTTACCATCTCTTGATGTTTTTGTATTTCATCAATTAGCATTTTTATCTCAACAGTATAGAGCTTACATGTAAAAGCAAACCTTTATTATTTTTTTTTTCTTTTTCATCACAATAGGTTGTCTGAAACAAGAACCCTAATTAATTCATTATGAAAAACCGAAGTTAAATACTAAACAGACCACACTAAAGTCACCAGGTGCTACCAACAACACCTAGAATAGGAAACAAGAAACAATGTTGAGCCATCCCACAGGCAAAGGCAAATCACCGATACATCCATTAAAAAAAAACCTTCAAAAAACTAAATAAAAAAATATATTCAAACCAGACACTAGCTACAAAATACTTGATGAAACTTACATATAAGTCTAAATAAAATAAAATGATAAAATTTAAAAATATAGACTAAAAATTAAGAGAAAAATCAACCGAAAAATTGAACTGAAAATAAAATGAAGTAATCTCAATATCGTGACTGTGAAGATTGAAAAATGATATACTGGACTTATAATATGCATTCGGCTTTTGCTTCTTTTAGGTACCAAAATAAATTACGATTTTTTTTTTTCAATTTAAAAATAGTATAAATTTTAGAGAAAAAACCGACTTTATAATTTAAAAATAGATTTATATATAATGAAAAAATTAATAGCTGCTATTTATATTTATTTATGTTATTTATATTTATTATATATAAATAAATATAAATAAGTTTTTTAATATGTATAAATATAATTGGATTAGATCGGCTTTTAATAAGATTTTGAGATTGATATTTAATAACCGATCCAATCCAATTATAATCCAACTTTTAGCATCCAATTAAATTTAATTGTAATTAGATATCTAATTTTTTGTAATTGGATTGAGTTAGATGGGTTCAATTCAATTTGATTGGATTAGATGTTAGTGAGTCTTTTTTTTTTTAAATATAAAAAAAAAATCATTAACTATTCTTTTTTCTTAACAATGATATTAAGAAATATTGTATGCAAATTTATCAGATAAATTATATTATGTTTTCTTGGTTTTTTTACATAATTTTTTTAATGTGCTAATAATCACAACATGTTCTTAAAGTGAATGCAATAAGCATAAATATAATTTTTGTAATTCACATGTGGGTAGTCACAGATTTTGGAAATAATAAGTTTATTTTTTTTTGCTATTAAATAATTTTATAAATTTTAGGAGAATTACTACATATACTATTTTTTTTAACTTTTTTTCAAATTTACGGTTTGGGTTTCTAAAGTGATTGCAGAGCTAGTTGTAATAGGGATTTCTATACGATTTTTTGTTGCAATTTAGGTTGCAACCCTAATTGCAATAGGAGTTTCTATGTAGAATTTTGTAAAAATGCAAAAAAAAAAAAAAAAAACTAGTTTGAAGTGTAAAAATAAAAAAAAACCCCTAAATTTTAATTAATTCTCATCAAATTTCAAAAGGAGAGAATTAGAGGTAACTAAAACCACTCATACGAATACCTCTATTAGTGGTGGACTTAGATGTACACAATTAGTTAACTATTTATAGTACGACTTAAATATATTGTTAACTTTTCTCCTCAGTATGTAATTTTTCTTAAATCTATTTATAGGTAAAACTTAATATCAAATCTTACATAATAATTTAATTTAAAATAAAATATATAAAACTAACTGTTATAAAATAATATAAAATAATATAAAGTAGATGAGAAGAAAGAAGAAGAAGATGAAGAGAGAAAAAGAAAGTGAATGAGAATTTATGAGTTATTTATTCCAATGGGGTGAACTCCTATTTATACAAATACAAGAGTGAGATATTAAGAAACTAAGAAAAAGGGAAACTAAGAAAAAAAGAAATGTTGATTACAATTAATGGCAATAAATAAAAGATTTGGACATCCACATAATTATTAATATTTATAACACTCCCCCTTGGATGTCTATAATAACTGTCTTATTGAAAATCTTGCTGAAAACTTGATCAAAGGAAAAAGAGTATAGTGTAAACTAACTTCCCCTCATTTAGGCATTTGTGGAGATCTTCTAATCGACGAATTTCGATCTTGTCTGCTGTCTTCTCAAATGTTGATGTTGGTAATAACTTTGTGAATAAGTTTGTAAAGATTGACACTCGATTGAATATGTTGAACACCAATATGCATTTTCTTGAAGCGTATAAAGAAGAATTTGGTGAAATGTGTTCTAACTCTATCTCCTTCAATGTAATCTCCTTTTAGTTGAGCGATGCAACCAATATTATCTTCATAGAGAACTGTTTGTGTTGATACTTCTTTATAGAGTGCAATCCATATGTTTCCTGAATATGTTATGTCAATGATCTCACTCCCACACATTCTCTACTTGCTTCATAAAATGCAAGTATGTTAACATGATTTATAGCTGTCTCGTTAAAAACCTTGCCAGAAAAACCCAGTGGGACAAAATCTGAGCTAGAAAAAAAGAGTACAATGTATATTTCATATTCATAATTATTTGCAAGTTGCCTCGTTAAAAACCTTGCCAGGAAAACCCATTGGGACAAAACCTGAACTAAGGGAAAAAGAGTGCAACATGAATATGTCTCCCCCTCATGCACATATGATCCATAATTCTTTTGGTGATAATATATCTCATAAGATTATTGTTATAACTTTTAAAATATCACCATATATATCTTTGATCATATATTTTCTATAATTCTTTCAGAGTATGTATGGACTTCTAAATTATAGATGAGGGGTTCGTGGAACATTAGTCTTTATCCAACTAATTGTATCATTCATGTGTGTACACAACTTTGTTCATACTAAAATTTAAAATTTCAAGTAGATATGAACATAACACATTAATGGTACTATAAATTTTCATTTGTGACAATGATGGTACTCCAAGACCACGTATTTGTTCCATCTTGTTGTATGATCTTAATTTTCATATCAAATGATCATATATCTATAATTCTTGATACATATGAAGTACTTCAGGACTTCAATACTAATGAACAAACTTTATACATTAATATTTCTCGAAATACAAAAGAAATAAAAGTTTGTTCTTCAATTAATCAAAAACTCTTCAAGAGTCTATCACAACGTATAATTTACGAATTTATATTGCATAGACAACCATACGTATTTTTCAAACAATAATTTACTTACATGTCTTTATTTCATACAAAGATCTTTGTCATATAGTGCGCGCGACTTTGAATTTATATCACTTAAGACATGTATTAAATTCTTCTAGAATTTTTAGATAAGGCTTATTTCAAATTCTCACTATATTAGGAGCTCCATATACATAACCTTTCGTTGCAACATTTATGTGACGCTTATAAATCCTCATAAAATATATTCCAGGCTATAATCAAATCATGATTATATTTTCTCAATATTTAAGCCTTACTTCAATCAATCTCATGTCTATGCAAACTTTGTACAACAATTCATTATGTACAAATACATACATGCAAATTTCTCATTAGAAATATTTATTTGCACACCCTACAGGTCTTACTTTACTTTATGCGAGTAAACTTGCCTGGACTGCGTCATAATATTTTGGCCAAAAATCAAAATGTATGTCGATAATTCTCGACAAATCTAATATCATGATCCTTGCTATCTCATGTTAGTTTATTGCATATGCAAACATTCAACATCTATTGTCGACAAAAATTTCATTATATGATAATTTCCTCCCATATTGACATAACTTATAGATATCTCTTTAAATTACATATTTTTCAAATATGTTTATCATTTATAGATACCTATATAAAATCACTTCAGGGATTCAATTATGATCAAATGTGTTATGTCTAACTTCTCTTGGGAGTCTCTTCGAGTACCGTTTTCATCACGGTTATCATTTTAATATTTTATAACATTAAGGTATCTCCATGAGTACCTCTAGATTTAACAACTTCAGGGCAAATCAAATGAACATTTATTAATAATTTCTACATTGTTCATTTACGCTTCAGGCGTTTTCAACTCATTCTATCTCAACTTTGAATAATATTGATTTGCAGTTGGTATATATCATTTTGAACTATATTGTTCTTATATACTTTGTGCAAGGATCATTTTTCAAAAATTATCATCGATCCCAACTGCTTCTCTCCCCCTGATCGAGAGAATTTTTAAAAATTGTGATATCTAATAATATTAATATACCTGTAGGGATTTCAGTATATCACAATGAATCAATATTTGTTTAAACTCATATATACTATATAACATTGAACTTCAGGTTCAATAAACTTCAGTTTCAAGTTCAATCCTTATGAACTTAATTCATTTCTAAGAATGAGTCATACGTGTATAATTAGAAATACATAAATTTACACATTTTGTAAATGCATGATTATATAATCTTATCACATCGATAAGAAACTATACAATAAAAATCTAATAATGGCTCAAGACTGTTAAAGAAATATAATTTAAATATTTTCTATGTGCAAATATATGCACATTCTTCTTTTGAGCCTTATAAATTAACAATGAAAAGAATCTTCTGGTTTTTCAACAAAATTTAGTCAAATTCTTTGACAATTTATTGCATATGATTGATCATGTCAAAAAATTCAATTCATGAACTTCAGGTTCACTATAATTTGTATTTCAATGAAACTTTCAAAAGGTAATGTAAATTCATTACAACATAATCATTACAAGTTTCATTTTTATATACACGAATAATATAATTATATTATTCTCCAAAACATATACACTCTTCAGGAGTCACTATTATGTTTATCAAACTTTATATTTCTTCAGTAATCACTATCATCAATTCAATGATGTGTATAATTTAAAAAATACACGACAACTTCATCATGTTATTGTAATTGTCAAATAGATATAACTGTAATATATCATTCATTTTTCCTGATATCTTTTTAACAAGTCGTCTAATTTATTAATAGACTATTCATCAGTCTAATTATCATGACTTGATATATTATATATTTAAATGTACAATAAGTACATATAATAAGTTATTTCTTATCACTTTCATAACTAGATAAAAGTTATATATCTAGGTACATACAAAGATGTTTTACTACTCAAAGTAGCAATTGTATGTAAGACTTCTTCAGGAAGCTTTTCAAATAATCATTTTGTGATTCTTTATCACTTTGATTATATTGGATCACTAACAAATATTAGTAAGTTATATATTCACTTCTGGGAATATGCAAACTGAATTATATAGTAACTATATATATACATATCATGTACCAACAATAGTTTGAAACTATTGATTTCAAGAAATAATAAAATATGTATATATTAATTTACTTCTGGCATTGCCAATTTATGTGAAATCTATATTCTTTGAAATAGAATTTCATGTCTATTCATTCTCTTCAGGGAATGATATTTAAATATTCTAAATGTACAATAAATTTGTACAATTCACATTCTATTCAATAATCAAATATACTTTTATCTTGATTATAAGTGTGTCCGTACTACAGGTACGCGACTACTATTATTCAATTCCACACATGATATATAGATTTTATACACTTTGATTGTGTGTGATATCTCATCTTTTGGTTGTTTCCACTTTCTTCTGGAAATATTTAAGTAAATAATGCCATCGATTGTTTAAAATCATTACATTCACTTCGGGGAATGACGTTGAACAAGTAGAACATTATTATAAATTTCTTAAAAATTTATTACTTGTTCATATATAAAAAGAAATTACTCAGCAATTTCTTTAACAATATTTCAAAGAATATATGAATACAATTTTTGCATAATCTCCAAGATGTATGCAAAATTTGATCTTTAATATATGTCACATGCAATAATTTCCAACATTGCAAGTAATAACAATGTATAGTAACATGACTAATACAAACAATCTTTAAAAGTAGTTGAATTCAATTCGTATCATTCTCTGCAGGGAATGATGAACAATAAATACATGTCTCATGTATTTAAATAACATTAGTCATGCTCACTGTTATTCTTATACTTTGATGTTTCAATGCAATTTTCTTAACATTCTTTTTAGGTATTCAAAACCTACTATAAAATTGCATCAATAATAATCATTTTTAATGATTCTTTAGTTGTATTCACATAAATACAATCATTTTTTTTGACAAATATAAAACATTTACTTCAGGAAATGTTTGTCAAAATCTATATCGATATTAAATTACTTTTCATTGTCCTCAAAGAATACAAGAACATATATATAAATATGTATTCATCTCTTTCATTATATATCCATCAACTATATAATGAATATTACGTTTGCATAATCTTCAGGATATATGCAATATTTTATTGAGGACGCATAATCATCAGGATATATGCAATATTTTATCGAGGATGCATAATCTTCAGGATATATGCAATTTTTTATCGATGATGCATAATCTTCAGGATATATGCAATATTTTATCGATGATGCATAATCTTTAGGATATATGCAATATTTTATCGATGATACATAATCTTCTGGATATATGTATAATTTATATAGATTTTCTCTATCATATCATAGGCACACATATATTGTAAATATTATAAATGATAAGAATATAATATATATATATATATATATGAAATCAATAATAAATATATAAAAACATATACATACATATATAATATATAGATATATAGATAAAAAGAAAAAGGAAACCAAATGATTCTTGAAATTGTTTCAGTCAGAGGAGTATATATATATAAATATATATTTAGTGTATTCTGACTTTGAAACAATTCAAGAACTTTAACAAGATACTTACATTGGGACTTGGGCAGAGACTCATGCTTGAAGCTTGAGCAGAGACTCGTGTTGATAACGTGTAATAAAATAATATAAAATAATATAAAGTAGATGAGAAGAAAGAAGAAGAAGATGAAGAGAGAAAGAGAAAGTGAATGAGAATTTCTGAGTTATTTATTCCAATGGGGTGAACCCCTATTTATACAAATACAAGAGTGAGATATTAAGAAATTAAGAAAAAAGGAAACTAAGAAAAAGAGGAATGTTAATTACAATTAATGTCAATAAATAAAAGATTTGGACATCCACATAATTATTAATATTTATAACACTAATTTTTTTTTAATTATTATTTATAACCGTGCATTACACGTGGTTACAATCTAATATATATATACCTATTAAAAATGTTCCATACTTAAATATAAAGATATACTAGGTTAATATTAGGCTCAATGGATATATACTTAATTATATTTTTAATTTTTATTTTAATTATGTATATTTTTAGTTGTATAATTAGTGTCTTTTATGTTATTTAATAAATAAAATTATTTTTTATTGAAAAATAAAAAAAAACATAATAATATTTAAAATTTATTGTTAATTTTAATTTTAGTTTAATTACCAAAATATTTTTAATTTTATAATACTTTTCATTATTTATTGAAATATCATACACTTTTCTTTAATTATTCGATAATAATAATAATAGAAATATATATGCACTACAGATAAAAAATAAAGTTTCAGAGTTGGAAGAAATTTCTCATTGTTTAATAACCATTGTTTGAATCTCAACAGTAAAATTGGTTATTATATTAAAAAAAAAATAATAGAAATATATATTTTTGGTAAAAGAAAATGATAATAAAAAGATATATATATATTTTTTTGAGATATATGTAAAGAATTTAAATTTAAATTATAATATTTTAAAAGAAAAAATAAAATAAAAACAAAACCAGGTAATGAGTTTAAATTTAAATTATAATATCTTTTTATAAAAAAACAACACTTTTATTATATAAGCACGTGATATAGATGATAAATGCCATTGATTTTATTATTATTATTTAATATTGATAAAATATTAGAGTGTAATTGTCATTAAAATAGGTAAAGAATCACAGAGAATAGTTAGCTTAGGAATAGGTAACAAGTATTTCACTATAAAACAGTTAAGTGATTTACGAGATACGAATAATACACCATATCCAATAATCAACACGTTAGTAAGTTAGTGGATTTGAAAGAGTCATTCAAGAATAATTTTTTCTCTATTTAATCTCCTCCAATCCTATTTCATTTATTTTTTTCCATTTTTACTCTCATCATATTTTATTCTATATATTATTTGGGATTCTTGAAAAGGGAGATTCCTTTGTTTCACTCCGTTTTGAATATGGATTCAAGAAAGCTTCCTAACCCTGTGGTTGATTGTTATGGTACTGATAGCCAATCTATAATGTCTTTGGCTTCAATAGTGACAAGGGTAGAGGAAAGTTTTACAGATGATAATAATAATAAGTTTGTTCGAGCCGATACAATTAATCTTAGAACGTTTGGTGTGG
Source organism: Cannabis sativa (assembly GCF_029168945.1). NCBI lineage: Eukaryota > Viridiplantae > Streptophyta > Magnoliopsida > Rosales > Cannabaceae > Cannabis > Cannabis sativa. Next base: position 15,079,634 of record NC_083610.1, read on the forward strand.
AGTTAGAGAAGATGAAATATAATGTATCTTGGTCGAAGGAACTTAAATTCCACAAGAAAGAAGAGTGGGGGATCGAATTGTTTAAATTGAAATTAATACGTGAGATTGCTAAAGGGACTTATGGCATTGTTTACAAAGGTGTCTACGATGGCCAAGATGTTGCAGGTATCTAAATATTGATATCTTCCTGCTATATATCTAATAATGTCTACATTTTTTAAAATCTGATTTATATTTTAGGATTGTTATTCCATCAACTAGTTTGCAATGTTGATTTTTAGGCTAATCGTTCTTTTATCTATATGAAAATACTAAACACAATGTGTTCGTGAAATTGACGCTTGGTTCTTTAATATTTAAAATGAAAAAGAAATTATGAAATTCATGGAGTGTATTAGTGACACTATGTAATGCCATTTTTCTTTTATTTATTTATTTATTTTCTTATTACAGTGAAGATACTGGATTGGGGAGAAGGAGGTATGACCTGCAGAACTGCTTCTCTTAGGGCCTCTTTTCAACAAGAGGTGTCTGTTTGGCATAAGCTTGACCATCCTAACGTTACAAAGGTGAAAATAAAAATGAAAAATTGATCACTTTCTCATAGAATATGATGTCTTGTGTGTAATTATTAATCATTTATCTGATGCAAAGCTTAGTATTGCTATTTTCTTTTTCACTTTTGTTCTTTTTTCTTTTGCCTTGAGGGAGTGAGGGGTTGATGTACTTTCTTTCCCTCTTATTGTTTCAATATATATATACATTTGCTTTAATATAAGTTGTTAGCTTTCAGTTCATAGGAGCTTCAATGGGAATTTCGAAGCTCGAAGTTCCTTCTACCAACTCCCTCAATGGCTGTCAAGTTTCATATATTTCCAATGCTTGTTGTGTTCTTGCTGAGTACCTTCCTGGTGGTACACTAAAAAACTATTTATTCAAGAATAGGAGAACAAAACTCGCCTTTAAGATCGTCATTCAACTTGCTTTGGATATGGCTAGAGGGTTAGTTTTAGTTATGATCACTTCTTACTTCTTCGGTTCTGTTTGGTTCTTAACATTAGTATTTCTTATGCTTCTTATATTTGCAGTCTGAGTTACCTTCATTCAAAAAGTATCATACACCGCGATTTAAAAGCTGAAAATATGTTGTTAGACACTCATAGAATTCTTAAAATTGCTGATTTTGGTGTTGCTCGAGTTGAAGCTCAGAATCTTAATGATATGACTGGAGAAACTGGTACACTTGGCTACATGGCACCAGAGGTACTAATTGAAATTTTATTTAGTTTATTTTTTGTTTTTTTTTTCCCCTTTGTTTGTTTGTTTGTTCTTTTTCATGAACAAAGTTAAGTCTAAAAAGAAAACTTGTTTAGGTTATTGGTGGCAAACCATACAACAGAAAGTGTGATGTTTATAGTTTTGGTATATGCTTATGGGAAATCTACTGTTGTGATATGGCTTATCCTAATATGAATTTTGCTGAGATGTCATCTGCAATAGTTTTACAGGTTTGTTCTTATGCTACACACTCTCTAACTCATTAGTTTTTTTTTTTTAATCTTTTTATGTACTAATGACTCAAAAACATTTATTGCAAAATGGCAGAATCAGCGACCTAAAATCCCAAGATGCTGTCCGAAATCTTATGCAAGGATCATGAAAAAATGTTGGGATGCAAATCCAGAGAAACGTCCTGACATGGCTGATGTAGTTAAGCTACTAGAAGCAATTGATACAAGCAAAGGTGGTGGCATGATACCTGAAGACCAAGCTCCCGGTTGTTTCTATTTTGGCACTCCTCGCGGCCCGTGATTCTTTCTTTCAATTCTTGTTTAGGAAAATTAGGTAGTTTAGAGCTAGAATTGAGGCCTAGTGTTTTTGGAAAAAGGGTCCATAATTCTAGATATCTTTTCAAGATTCTTTATAGTAATTTGAAAGGTTAGATGACTGTCTGTAATAAGTTATGTTTTTTAGCTCTTTCTTTTTTAGTTTTTAACTATTATAAAAAGAATTTATTTTATAGCCTTTGAAATTTAGCCAACTTTGTGAATGTGTGTTACAACTTATAAACTTTCTTTCAAATTAAGAACTAAGGAACTAATTAAAACAGAATGACTAACAAATAAGTGTGTTACAACTTATAAACTTTCTTGGAACTAAAACATGATCACTAACAAATAATGAAAAGCTGCCTATCACCAATCATGATTGAGATAAATTATTATATGTATCATCATCGAATTGAATTGGTCATTTGGTAGAGGGAACTTTGAAAAAGTGGATATTCACATGCAGAGAACATTTCAGGTTATTCAGATGATGATGATGATGATGATGATATGGGGCTGGGAAGATATGTTCCCTTGTTGTGTTGGAACCATTTGGGAAAAAGGGAATGGTATTTCTGCCCATTTGGGCTTATAGGAAGTTGATTATATACCCTCTCTATCTCTGTTTTAAGTCTTTTCATTCGGTGAGTGGGATCTCACTTGTGCTACACAAACACTTCATGCTTATCAAAAATCTGTGCCACTTTGCTAAGTGGAGTTGTAATCAGCCCCAAATATGAAAGCATTTTAACCAGAAATCTACTCATTCACAACCTCACCTTGTCCCTAATAATACACAGGACAACACCTTTGAATTATTTGTATCAAAATTCAAATACACATCATCAACAATTTATTGGCTATTATTAATAAATATAAAGAGCAATATGTGCATGTATTTATACACCAAAAAGTAGCATTATTTTTTAACCAATTAAATTCAAGTAAGGATTCTACTAAGATATGAGATTCTAGCATAGAGTGGTAAGAAGTCTAAGCTTATTGCTTCCGAAGTATGATCTATAAAGTTGTTATTTTTTAAAAAATCCTAAATAACCTTTAATTCAATATCTTATATTTAAAAGTTAAATAATTTTTATTGTTTATAAAATCATGATAAAATAATTGGTCTTAAGTTTATAATTTATAAGTATTTTTTTTAAGTTTATATCAATTAAAAGTATATTTGTTATTTGATATATTATATTAAAAAATATTTGTTTTAATGATATCTTTTATTTTCATAAATATATTAGATATTAAAATTTTATGTATTTCTATAACTTAACAATTTTTTTTTTCTAAAATATAACTAAATAAATTACTTTAGTAAAATTAGTCTCCAATGTTTCACATATAAAACTTGAAAGAACAACGCACTCTATTTTGAGAAAATTTAAAGTTTTATTTACGACCATATGCATAAGATTTTTTTTTTTTTTTTTTTTTTTTTTTTGTAAGAGTAACTGTTATAGGTTAGAGAAAAAAAAATCATAAGGTAAAATTGAAAAGATTTCTTCCATCTAAAAAAATTTACTATCTATCATAAGGGCATGTTAAACCAATTCATGTACCGAAACATTAACATTGCGACTTACATAATAAAGAGATACCTCGGGGAAAATTTGAATTTTTATGCATATTTTAAAGCATAATTGGTTTGGTAAACAAAAACTTAAAGTAATTATTAAAATATGACTATTTTACTTAAACCTCAAAAATACCCCTCTCATAATCACCTCCCATCCTTCCCCTTTTCTCTCTGCCCGCGCGATACCCCATCGCAAGGACACACCGACTAGGGGTGTTCATTGGATCACATCCAATGGATTTGGACCCATCCGATCCAATCCAATTATTTATTGGATATTGGATTTTTCCATCCGATCCAATCCAATTGAATTGAGTCATTCGATCCGATCTGATCCAATGGATGTATTGGATTGGATCGATTCTATCCATTGGATGCTTTAACTGGTTTTTTATTAGATTGGATCCATCCAATCCATCCAATGGATCCAATGGATGAATCCAATTCATTTTAGCCACTATTTAGGTTGATTTCATTCAAAAGAAAAAAAATATATGAAAAAACATAATTTAAAACCTAATAATCCAATAATAAACAATAGTTTAATCTAAATTCAACCTAATTTTTATAATCCCATAATAAAAATATAACAAAAATCTAACTTAATAAACAAAAGTCTTAATAAACAAGTCCAATACATCAAATGCAAATATTATATAAAATATTAAATCAATGTGTGCAGGTGCACAGTAAAACCTATTAATAATTAATATATTTTTTTAAAACAAAATAATTAAATATATAAAATTATAAATATTAAATATGATTGGATGGACATTGGATGATATTGGATTGGATCGGATCGGTTATCCATTGGATCAGATGTCTCATCCAACATCCGATCCGATCCAATTGAATTTTTAAAATTTGCATCCGATCCGATCCAATTATGATTGGATATCCGATTCTATTGGATCAGTTGGGATTGGATCGGTCGGGTGAGATATTGGATAACTTTCTGCACACCCCTAACACCGACCCATAACGCCCATCCCACAACACCATTCCGACCGACCCCCACCCACCATTCGGGCCGATCGATTACCGCACAGAGTCAACTGAGTATTCCGACCGACTATCGCACGGAGGAGAACCCCAAATCCAAAATTTGTTGTACCGGGTCCGATTGGGGTTCGATGGGTACCCAAAAAACAATTTACCCAAATAAAAAAAAAAAAGAAAAGTAACGTGTACAATGATAGGGATGAAATAGTAAATTTAAATTCTTGTAAGAGGCAATTTGGTTATTTATCAAAATTGATGGGTCATTTTATGAATTTTCATATAAAAAAGAACTCCATACTGAGTGTATATAAAGTAGAAATTAAATGCAGGCTAGGACAAACCAGACCAGGCCAGCTAGCCTCTCTTCTCTCTTTCGTATAAGATTTCATCAAACTGAGTTGCTCAGATCGTTAGTGTAACAACTAACAAGTGTCTCCAATGGATACATCTCTTATGACGGAGTTTCTCAGGAAGTCCGGTGGTGCCGCCGTTATCGACGGCGGACTCGCCACAGAGCTCGAACGCCATGGCGCGGACCTCAACGATCCTCTATGGAGCGCCAAATGCCTTCTCACTTCTCCTCACCTTATTCGCGGGGTACTCTTTCTACCTTTTTATTTTCCTTTACTTTGCTTGACTCTGTGTTTGGGTGTCTGATTTTTCTTTCTATCTTTCTTCATGTATGAAGAATGGTACTTATTAACATGAGTTATGTTTATTCATAAACTTGGACCCGAAAATTAAGAAATGATGAATTTTGATAACTGGGTTATTGTTGAAATTTTTCCCATTAGGAAATCAGCTATTGGGATTTTGAATGTACCAAAAGTGATTTTAATCGTTTCACATGACATTTATTAGGGAGATTCTTTGTCTTCTGGCTTGTTAGTAAGTGCACCTATGAACAACGGCTAAAGATTCTGCAGTGAACTTATTAACTCAATTTAAAATTTTATGGATATACATGGACCACTGAGTGGGGTGGTTTTTTCTTTTGTCTTGTTCGGAATTTATATTTGAACTTGTTTCTATTGGAGTTTTCATCATTAAATTTGGACCACCATATGGGCATGCTTCTGACACATAGCAATACTTCTATAGTATCACTATCACAAATCAAAATTTTAGAACTAGTGCTAAACCAAATTGTTGCTATGTAGAAATTCTTCAATGGTACAAACTAATAATTACTGTTGGGTCTTTTTTTTTTGCTTAATGAGCAGGTTCACATTGATTATCTTGAAGCTGGGGCAGATATTATAATTACAGCATCTTATCAGGTAAGTTTCTTTAACCAGATATATTTGCTTGTTTCATAATCCCTGGAACTGTTGCATTAAGTTATAATGTTATATGCACATGTACACAGGCCACAATTCAGGGGTTTGTAGCCAGGGGCTATACAAAGGAAGAAGGCGAAACCCTGCTCAAGAGAAGTGTTGAAATTGCTCTTGAGGCTCGAGATATTTATAAGTCAAGGTGTGAAAGCACTCCTAGTGATATTGTAGACCGTATAGTTCTCAAGCATCGGCCAATCTTAGTTGCAGCATCTGTTGGAAGCTATGGTGCTTACTTGGCTGATGGGTCTGAGTACAGGTATGTGAAGTTGCTTCTGAAATTCAATGAATAAGTTTTTGATATTCTTGACTTTTGTTTACTGCATGAGATTGGCAATGTTAGAATTGCAACAAATGACACCTTTTTTTTTACTCCTGTTGTGCATCCCTTTACAGTGGAAATTATGGTGATGCTATTACGCTAAAATTTCTGAAAGATTTTCATCGAAGGAGGGTCCAAGTCTTAGCTGTAGCATGTCCTGACCTGATTGCTTTTGAAACAATTCCAAATAAATTAGAAGCTCAGGTATTGATGTTTGAAATTCATTAATATTTTAGTTTGAGGAACTTAATGGTTTTAATGCCTAAACTTTGATCATGATGGTTTATGCTGTTGATGCAACCAAGTGCCAAGTATTTTGGGCTGGAATGATGAAAGGAAATATGTATATGATCACTAGCTATGAAAGAATGTTCTCATTTACCTGTATGATGATCTTGTGTAGGCTTTTGCTGAACTCATGGAGGAAGAAAGCATAAATATTCCTGCATGGTTTTCCTTCAACTCCAAAGATGGTGTCAATGTGGTTAGTGGTGATTCATTTGTAGAATGTGCTACAATTGCTGAATCATGCAGGAAAGTTGTTGCTATTGGAATCAACTGTACTCCTCCAAGATTTATTCACGGACTGATATCATCTATTAGTAAGGTATATTCTTCAGAGCACAATTAATGTTTTTCATAAATTGTAAAGTTAATATCTACTTGTCACACTGTAGGGATAGAATAAGAAAAATAAAAAAGTGATAGCTTTTCTTTCATACCACAACTGATCTACATGCTTAATTTCATCAAAAGAAAAATTCTTTCAATCATTTATTAGTCATCAGCATTAATGTTTCCATTGTCAATTTGACTTATTTTAAGAAGGATCTTAATACAGTATCCATTCTCTGGAATTATATGTTCCTCAGTGGAAAGGGTTAAAATTGTGGACTTTATTATTTGGAACAAATTCATGATGTTTTTTTCTCAATTTCTTTGCTGTACTTAACATTGGCCTCTGGATTTCGTACTTATTTAATTTTGTTATAATTACTTCAGGTGACTACAAAGCCAATACTTGTATATCCAAATAGCGGTGAAAGTTATGACCCAGTTATAAAGCAGTGGGTGGTAAGTTCATTTCCTCTGGTTGCACGGTCACTACATCGAACATTATATATTGTTTCGCTAAAAATTTTTTCACATAAAGTTGGGCACCAACAAAGCCAAGGACTAAGTATTTCCTTTGCAAAACCAATCAGTAAAAATAGCTTGATTGTTCTATTGCAGCAAAATACAGGAGTTTCCAATGATGATTTTGTTTCATATGTAAACAAATGGATCGATGTAGGAGCTTCTCTTGTGGGAGGTTGTTGCAGAACAACTCCAGAGACTATCCGGGGGATCTACCGATCTTTTTCTAATAAACGAGGGCTTAGCCTGAGCGACACCATTCTAACTTTAAATAAGTAGAAGAGAGCAGCAAGGACTTTGTGCTGGAAACAAAGCTGTTGAGAAGCCAAAAATGTCCTGTTTGGGTTGGAAACTTGGAAGTTGTGGCAAGAAACATGATAGGAGAAGCTGAGGTTTTAATGAATCTGCCAAAAGCTACATAAAGGCACACCAACTTGTATCAAATTTTGTTTACTTTCTATGCTTTTATATTACTGTTGTAACCAATAATCTCAAGTGACTAAATTTTCTTTTGTAGTTATATCATCATATGACTATAATTTATCAGGATTCATAACTTTACGTGGTTTGTTCTCTCTCTTTTTCCTACTATTGCCACCTTAAACCCAAAAACAAAATACAAATATGATATGGTACCAGAAGCAACACCACAGTCTTAGTAATGTAGAATTATCCCAAATTTAGGTCATGGTACACTACTGTAGTGTGTGTTTGATTTATTTTTTTTTTAATGAGGATTAACATCTAATAATGTGTATTCTTTTTTCTGTTTTGTATACTTCGTTTATGTGAAAAATCCTTCAGTCCTAGTGAGCAGGACTTTTAATACTACTAGTTCTGAACCCCGATTGCTTCCCTAATTCCAATTGTAACCATTTGAACTACAGGGTGTGGTTTGTGAAATGGAACTATCTTGCATTGGTTTGTTAGGAAGGTGTGAAGCCTTGGGATTGATTTTAGTATTCATATTAGCAGTGACCTGGTTAATAGCCTTGCTGACAAGACAACCTCATACTAAAACAAACCAGAAGCAGGTTTGTGATGATTCTGAAACACACAAGGGTCTCTGTGATAAAGGGTTCAAGCTTCCCTTACTGGAAGCCATTGCCTTGTATTGCTGAGAGTGAAGCTTTCTTGGTTGGTTAGCTACAAAGAACATCTCAAAAAGCCTCTGAAATACGCTCATCTGGTTCAAAATATTAGCCCCAATTTCAATACATGTTGAAGTTGTGGTCTGAGCTTATGCCATTATTTATGTATGAGTTTGAAGTTTAATGTATTTTATTCGAATTTCGAAACCCTTGGATGGATCGCTCGTTATACAATACGCATGTGAAGCTACTAGCTTTTGACCTTACCTCTCTCACCCAAATCTCCTCATGCTCAAATTCTTTCTCTCGCCATGGGTTCCTCCTCTCGCGCATCGAAACCCTTGGAGTCGTAACATTTTGTGACCTCAAACCACGAAAATTTCTCAAATTCATTATCGATGACGGTACTGGTTGTGTCGATTGCATCCTTTGGCTAAACCATCTGACATCTCCTTACTTCGCTCGTCAAAACCCTTCAAATGTTCAACAAATTGCCGACTCGGCCATCCGTTTTGCGTCGGAGGTGCGACTCGGTGTCGTTGCTAGAGTTCGTGGGAAAATCACCAAGTATAGAGGTTTGGTTCAGGTCACCGTTTCAGACATCGTCGTTGAGAGGGATCCTAATGCTGAGATCTTGCACTGGTTGGATTGCATGAGGTTGGCGCGTCAATGTTATGATCATTCTATCAAGTGAGTTTGTTTTCGATACGATAATGAAAAATTATTGTTATTGTTTGGTTTCATATATACATATCATTATCTTATCTTTACTGTAAAAATCCAAAACAACACCCATTGTGGTTAGATCATGTTGTTAGTCTTCTCTTGGCTCATGGTAACGGCCAAGGCTCCATTTCACACTATAATGCCAATTATTGTTTGGCAAAACCACACAATATATGCAACACTTTCATGCTGTCCAAGATACTGTACATATAACCTAAAATCAATCATCAAAAATTAAGGGGACATGTTGTTCATGCTCTAGTTGCAAAACTCCTGGTTTTTCTTCATTCAGGTGCCTACTATATCACCCTAGCACACACCAAATTAATGCTCCCATACACATCTCTTCTGTCAAATTATTTATTAATAACATAATAATATTGATGTGTAAAACGATTTACACATATATATTTGTGAATTTGATAAATAATAAATATTTATGACTAAAACTTATAACCATTTCAGCTTTATTAGTGAGCTGTTAAGTTGTTCTAGCTGTACTAATGCAATTAGTTTTCAAGATTAGTTACATTCTATTATTTTATACTTTGTAATTTAATCTCAAATGAATAAATTATGAGCTCATTTGCTCATTAACTTTTTGACAAAATCTTCTGATTAGTTTGCTTAAGTTCCCTAAACGACATTTGTCTGTGAGTTTATTCATGACTAGTGATAATTTTTTAGTTACAAATCTTGTCTTTATAGCGATGTATATCCAATATCTTCGACTTAGGTGAAGATAATTAAGGTGACAGTAGTGATAATTATACTCTTTACATTTTCAATTGTTAATGGTGATGGTGGTTTGGTTCTACAAAACTTTCTTGTTCAAACTTTGTCCTTACTCCTTAATGTCTCTATCATAGTTTCCCTGTCATATCTTCAAAATTTAGTGCTTCTCAGCTAACAATGTCCCCATTAAACTTTTCTTTGATGTTTTTCTTGTCATTAATTTTTCTACGAAGAAATTCTTCATCAAAGCACCCTACATAAAGGTCTTTATCACTCACTATCTTGCTGTAATAGTAGTTTGTCCATAGCTTTTTAATTGGGATAGTCTCCATCGATTAGGACATTATTATAAATAATATTCTCAGTCTAATATTTCCTTTCTTACAATAAAACAAAGAATTATTGCTGAAGTTGGTTTTAGCCACCTAAATCATTATTGTTACAGGTTGTTCTAACACTAAGAACATTCACACTAAATGAGCGATAAGAGCACCTATATTAAATGAGTTATTTAATTATCATACCAAAATTCAACTTTTGTTATTTTAACTCAAAACTATCAACTTCTTCATTTTATATCATTAAAACTCCATATTAATATATTTTATTCATTTTAAATATATATATATATTAAAATGTGAATGTGAATAATATAATAAGTATAAGTATAAATTAAAATGTGATAAATATATTATTATGTGAATAATATATATTAAGTGTATCGTAAATAAATGTGTAATTTATGATTTTAATCTACACTTTGTAATTTATATGTTGTAACTTGAAGAGGAGTTACAATTTATTGTCACTTGTAACTCTTGTGCTAATCATACATAATTAGTGTAATAAAAGAGTTGCTACACAATTTGATTTAAGGAATTCAAAACTATGGTGATATTTAATACTTATTTATGTGAGAGAAATAAAGTGTGGTGTATTTGAATTCTAAGTGTGATCACCTAAATACTATAAAAAGCGGTCTTTGGTGCTCATTTGGAATGAATAAGTTTCTATCAACTAAGTACTTTGTTAAAAATCCTAAAAGGCTTGATAATTTCCAAAGCTATTTTTATAAGAGTTCCCTTAGTACTTAGAGATATGAGAAATAAATTTTTGAACAAAAGTGTAATATCTTGTTCAAATTATGGTGATTTTCACTATTTTACACTCAAGATTGTTAGTAAGCGATCTATTTTCTTTCTATATATATGTTATATAATATGGTGTAATCTTCCTTTCTACTTTATATATATATATTTATATACTAGTAAAAAGTTACGTGCGAGGCACGTATACTAAATTTTATGTTAGTCTTTTTCTACGTTATTAAAAAGTGATACAATTAAAAATTAAAAAAAATATATTATTAGTTATTAGGTTCAATATCATTACCCTGTGTTCATTTTTAAGGGAAAAAAATATTTATGAAATAATAATTTGTTGCAACGCGAGTACAGGCAAAATTCAGAAAATATAGCATTTATTAGTACAGTATTGACAATTTCAACAGTAAATTAACTGATTGTATACTTTTTTGTCTGCTAACATTAAGCTTTTGATATTTGAGTGGTGAACTCTTATTCCGCTTTTCAAATTTTTTTAACACTCTCATTTTATTCTTCCAACTTTCTGTAGTTGGAGTGATGTCCTTAATTGTTGTATATAGTGTAGTCATTTATTCACCTATTTTCAAATAAAACAATAGATATACAAAATAAAATTAAATATAACTAAGCTCATATTAAAATCAATCTCACCTTTCAATATAGTAAAAGGTTTTTAAATTGATTCATTCTCACTTAATAATAATTGTGACAGACCTAACGAATAATAATATTATGTTCCCTAATAACAAAATAGGAATCCACCAAACAACATTATGAAAATTTATTCCAGGTATAATTATATAAATTTATTACTCATTGAAGTCTATAAGAAACTCTAAAAAGCTCACAATACGAAATTTCACATCAAAAATCTAAAAATGATCAACTATGTAGCAGGAATAATAATACAATAACCATAATTGCCTAGTCATATACAGTCTTAAAACTTAAAAGAGTGGCATTATTCATTCAAGTTTCGACTAAGTGTTTCTGAGTTTGAGTTATAATATTGTGTCCTGTGTTTATGTCCAAATATTATGTGTCTCTGGCTAATCTAGTGAAGAAGATTGAAGTTTTGATTCTCAATAAATAGAATGAATATAAGTGTATACTTTGTAGTAGGTCATTATTGTGTTATTTTTAAGTTAATGTGTCAACTTGAAAATAATTCATTTAATAAACAGAATGGAGTCAATCTAAAAATATTTTTTTACCTTAATAAGTAGAGCTATAGAAAACAAACTTAGTAACTTTTTGAGTGTTAAAAAATTGTAAATGGTTATAAATTCAGAGTAAGTAAGTTGTGTATGGCAACTGGTTAAAGAAGCCAAAATTGAGGTTTATGATTAGAAAGTAGAAGCACCGCTAGAACTTTCCTTTGTTTGAAGTAATAGTATAATAACTAATATTTTTTATTACATATTAATAATTAATTCAAGATGAACTTTTCAAAGTATTTTTAAAACATCGTGGGATATATAAATGCAATACTTTTGCATCTTTAGCAATATATATATATATATAATATATAAATAGTTGTAAATTCTTATTTAATTTTTAATTGTATCATGGCATAAAATTTAATATATAGCTTTTTACTTACCATGCATGGTCGACACCTCAATTGAATAGAGTCATATTCAATTAGTTTCTGTTTTTCGTGTCTTGATTTCAGATTTTAAGAAATTATTATTTTTCTTTGGACCTTGACCACTTAATCTATGATCGTATAGTTTTAGAATAAAATTCTTATATGATCGTAGATGTATATTTATGGTATTGTTTATTAATAATTAAGATATCAAATTAAATATTTTAAACTATGAATTTCTCATAAACTATTTTATTTTTATTAATAAATCATTCTATTTTTAATATAAATATACATCTACGATCATAAACTATATTCGGTTCCCTACTCATCCTTTCAACCTCAATTATCTCTTTGTGATTTACAACTAATTTTGTCATTTTTTTTCACCTACAAAATTAAATTTATTTAAAAATCCACCCCATATATATCTATTATCAAACTGTACATATATACAAAGGCTTGATTAGTTTAAAATTCAAAAAAGTTTTATGTTTCTGAAAATTTAAAAGATGAGTCCACACGAAATTTTTTGATTGGTTGGTAGTTTTAAAAAATATGTTTGGTTTGGTTTTTACTTTTTAATTTTTAAAATTGTATTTTCAAAATTAATAAACTATTTTATTTTTATTAATAAATTATTTTATTTTTAATATAAATAAAAAGTCACCTATGAATTTCTCCTGTTATATAGGCACACTTTATATAGAATATAAATAATTATATAATATTCTTCGCTTTTATTTATTTATATATATCACAATTGGTATTCTTTTTTTTTTCCTCTCTCAATGCGATTCTTTGAGTGTGTTTACTGAGAATATTTAATGCTTAATAATTTCTTCTCATTCTTTCTTAGTTTACTATAATTTTGAACTACATTTGTGTTTTTGCCACTTTTTCTGTTCATTGTGATCTTGAACCACAATGAATTATTCTAAATAATATAAATAAAATGGACGATTATTTTATATATATATATATATATATTTTTAATTTCTAGAGTTATAGTTGTGATTATATATAGAATTGAAATATGCTAAATATCAATTCAAATATTAATAGGATTTGTTTTATTATTATTTTATTATATATATAAATAATATTTTATTATTTTACCCATAAATTTCTCATAAACCAAGAATTTTAGTTATATAGGCACACTTTATATAGAATAGATATATATATTAGCAAAAAGCTACGTGCGAGACACGTATATTATTGGTTTTTTTCTATGTTATTTGAAAGTGATACAATTAAAAATTAAAGAAAAAATATTATTAGTTATTAGGTGAGATTATTATTATGTGTATCTAAATATTATAGTTTATAATGTTGTCAATTAAAAGTGAATACTGAATGTAATATATTAGTGTTTAAGAAAGCTTGATGTTGTTAAGTTAATCCAAAAATAAATTAAAAATTAATGTTTCAATACTTAAAGAAATATTACTTAAATGGGTGTAAGATAAAAAGAAAATTAAAAATCAATCTCTAAATTGTTGATAATTGAAGATAGCATTTGTCTAAAAATTGTAGATAAGAAAACTAATGATAGTCATTGGTGGATTTCAATCTTCATTTGTTTCGATAGAGACAATAGTGTAATTTTTGTATTGTGTACTTTTCATTCTAGTCGGGTCCGCATATAACTGGATTGTCTATTTTTTCGTTGATAAATTGAATATATATATATATATTGGGATGGAAAAAGAGAGAGAAGAGATGAGATATAAATGAGTTTGGGGTTAATGAGAACAATTTTCTAAAGAAAAAGAATTAAACCAAAAAAATAACACAAATGAATGTAGATAGGAAAAGTTGGATTTTTGCTGTTTGACTGTGGAATAGCAAAGATCCAATCGTGTTTTTATGGGAATGTACAATAGGTATCTAATGAAATTAATGAAATAGCCCAACTTTCCATGCACAGGTATCAATATAACAACAATATTTGTAGATTATTTCAATATATAATAAGTGAATATTATAAATGTACAACAGTAAAAATTCAATCGTATTTTTACGAGACTGTTCAAATTGTAATCTGAAAATAAATATAATAAATAATTAAAGAAAATTCCTAACAATTTGGTTAATTATATGCCGAAACCATAAGTCAAACATTCCAAGAGTTTACATGATTTCTAATTGAAAATAAGTGTTCATCCAAAATATCACTCCTTCCAATGTGATGATGGCGATGAATTATATATATAGGCCATTTTCCTCATGTGGCATCTCTCATACAAAACCTTCTCTCTATATACATCCGTGAAAAAGGAAACAAACACTAACATATTTTCGAATTAGGTCCACTATCAATGCTTGCACATTCCTCTGATCTCTCTACCCTCCCAACTTTTTTTTCTTCTTTGAACACTACCTCTATATGCTGTAAATAGAGTAACTCCCTCAGTTTTGCAATTCAAATCCCCATATTAGAGTTTTATAACAGGTCACTTGATTATTTTGTATTAAAAATTTTCACGATTCATACTTAAAAGCATCTTCGTCACATATATTAAATTTAGTGTCACACTATTATTATATTTAACGTCAAAAAATTATTTCTACTCCAACTATAACACTAAATATTACACTAAAAAATATTTTTTATTATTATATTGATTTTTTAAAAAATACTTCCACAATGTATCTTTCCAAATAAAAGAATTACACGTGTGTGTAATAGACAGTTTAAATCTTATAATTCGACGTGTTAAGTCTCTACAACAAACACAAAACAGTGTTTCAGCCAGTGAAATATCCTTTTCTACTAGATATAGTGCACAAAGGCTAATCTGGATGAATGAATACTACTAGTACTAATAGACATGTTTTTTATGAACTCACTTTGTTTTTTCCTCAAAAGATTTTGCAGATTTTTTTGCTATATAAAAAAAAACCAATGCATGATAGGGACATATTTATCATTTGAAGGAAAGAAAAAAATACTATTTGATTTTTTTGGGTTTTGCCTTTTTTTTTAAAGAAAAAATATACATATATATTATATCAAGTAATAAGCAATTAAAGACTGCAGAATTAAAGCCACAATTTTTTTTTGAGAAACAGGTGATGACGACCAGTGGCGTGTGGTGAATAACAAATAATAGGAAAATGAAGTAAAGAGTAAAGACAAATTAGTAACTGAGGTTGACCCAAAATGGAAATAGCTATAGCTATTGCCTCTATCCCTAAACCACAAATAATGATGTAACTGATTTGAATCCTCATTTATTACCTATCCAAAATTCCATGCATTTATCACCTCTCTCTCTCTCTCTCTCTGGAATTTGTAATTTAGTACTGTTCTGTTGAGAAGTTGTGGCATTAATGCATTTAAGAAGTTTGGTTTATAAAATGAGAATTACTTTTGGGGTTAAATGGCTTCTTCACTCACTAATGTTCATAAGAAGCAAACTTTGGTGTAAACTGTACTATAGGTTACTTTACTGAGGCATTTTTTCTCTGCTAGGTCAGTTCTCTCTTCTTCTTTTTGCACCACTTTTAGATTATATTTTCACTGAATTATGTATTAGACTCTCCTCCATTTGTTAATTTGCTTAAAACCAGACTATATGATATAGGTTTAACTTTTCAATGCAGATTGGAACGTTGAATAAAGCAAAAATATATAAATAGAACATTGACTTAAAGTTAAACTGATATAAAAAAGAAAAAAGAATGACCTCATGATTTGATGGGGGTGTATTAGCCTGATGGTTTATTGAAAGTATTAATATAAAGTAATTTGTTATCAACAGTCAACTGTAAAAATTAATATGTATGTATGCAACTGTGCTATGTATATAATTTGAAGATGGTGGGTTGACAGGTGAGATGAAATTGATTCATTTAAGTGGTAGGACAGTAGAGCTTGTTTTCTTGCAAAAAAAAAAAAAAAGGTGGTAGGACAGTGAAAATATGTTTTGGTCAGTTGACTGAAGTAGAAGAAAATTAATCCCATCAACCTTTTTTGGTGCTTGAATTCCTTCTTCATTTTTTTGTTACTCCAAAGGTGAAACCCTTCACGTCAACTTCTCTCGTTTAATATTTATTGAATTCACCACACCATTAAAAAAGAATATTATATGCATTTGTTGTTGTTGTGTGAATTAAGTAGTAGGGACTGAAGTTGACACTGGTTAATTCTTCTTTATTAAATGGCCAATTTATGATCTTTTAAAACTCCATTTCACTCCAATTTAATGATATGTAAAGGTAAAAGTATTTTCAAAGCAAAGCTCACTTATTTTTTTTACATCGAGTGGCGAGGCCAGTTACACTATGTGCAAAAAAAAGATATTAACAAAAAAATTAAGAGATAAAAATAGAAATATATAAGTATAAATAAAAATAAGATTACATGGAATAAAAATGAAAAGTATTAATCTTATGATAAAAAATAAATACTTAAAAACATATAACATGTAAAATTTAATTTATCAAAAATTGCGGGAGGTTCTTTTTTCCAAAAAAAAAAATGAGAGAGGATGTGACCCACCCCCTCCTTCCACCCCTAATTACATCATTTTATTTCTGGCAAGAATTTTTTTGATTTTTTAAATTTGTATTCTTCTGTTTGTCACGTTATATGGGCCTTAATGGGCTCCATATACTTTTAGAGATACGTTAGGCCCGTCTCTATAAAGGCCCAGATCAAAAAACAAAACAAATTATACTTTTAAAAATAAAAATATATACTTTTTAGAGAAGAAAAAAAAAACAAATTATACAACTGTCGAAAGAAAAAAATTATAAGGATCATGGGATGAATGAATCTTGATCGTCTAATCTTTTCAAGACTTCATCAAGGGCAAGTATGTAATGTTAGCATATTATACTTTATGTTAGTTTTATATTTATTTAAAACAATGAATATTTTATAATAACAGCTAAAACCACATACATTTTTGAAAGGCTAATACGTAGGAATACATGTCGGAGAATTGAACGAAAGAGTCTACATCAGAAGCCACATCAGCAAGTATAGAGAGAGGCCCCCAATCCAATTGGGTTAGCTTTGGAAAAATACTTGTTTGTTTTGCCAAAATATTTAGATGAAATTACACTCTATACCCTTTTTATATTGTCCTCTTTTATTTTTACCTTCTTTTTTAAAATCTATCATTTTTATCTTTTTTTTAAACATTGTACCAATTTTGCCCCTGTCACTTCAAGATACTCTCCATGTGATTCTCTTATGTAAGGGTATTTTAGGTATAATACATATAAAAAGATGTATGTTTCAAATAAATATAAAATTAAAGGTAAATTTGATTAATTGATGAATAGAAGAGGTATTTTTCAACTTACCCCAAATATTTAGTAGAAAAGAAAAGAAAAGCCTCTCCTAGCTCCTTCCTTCATCTCTCAACAATCAAAATCCAAACACTATTGTATATGCTATGTATACATTGTATACAAATACAACAGTGCCAAAAAGAAGACCCTATAAATTATAAAATGCGGCAACCTTATCATACCCTTCAAATTGTTAATACTAGATTTTATATTTTGTAAAAATTTATAATTAGACTCTCTATCTTGTTAAATGATAAAACTAATAATGTACTTTCTAAAATAGTACAAATAAGTATTTTGAACTCAATTTTCGACAATTTTATTTTTAATATAATCAACTTCAAGATAATTTTTAGTATAAATATAAAAAACGTAATTAATTTTGTCATAACACCTCTATATCGAGTATTATTAAATTTTATTTTAACTAAAAATCAATTCAAAATACTATTTTAAAAAATACAGGATTCAATTTGTCATTTTACAAAATAGATGGACTATTTAATAATTTTTACAAAATACAAAATTCAAAATAATATTTACCAAATTAGAATTATACATTTGCAAAGAAAAAAATTGATTGGATAGGAAGTGGGTAAACCTCTACATAAGATGCTTTAATAAAAAATAAAAATAAACAAATATTTGGGGCAAGTGAGTATTGTTAGAGTTTTGCTTATTTGTTATAAAAGCTGAAAAAGCAAAAGATTTTTTTTTTTTTTTCTAATAATAAAGAAAATGAAATTCCTTCCAAGAGAAGAAGAAGATACTTTACTCAAAGCACATATCAAACAAAGATCATGCTTTGACCGCCTCGTTTGTCTTTCTTTCTCTCAATTTTTTGTTCTCGTTTAATTTGAATTAAGGGCAGTCTTAGACAATCGTAATAGTTCAAGGTACACACAGTATTAAATATTTTTAGGAGACATTTGGTTGATAGAAATAAAATAATAGAAATAAGAATAAGAATAAAAATAGAATAGAATAAAATTAAAATATATACATAAAAAATTAATAAATTTTTTCTCATCATGCATTGAAATGTGTAATGTGAAGAACACTTTGCTGGTGCAGAGCACCAAGAACTTAGAACAAACCAGATGAGTTCTTTACTGGTGCAGAGCACCAAGAACCAGAACAGAGATTTTGTGAAAAAGAGAGTAATGATGTAGTAAAACCACACCCTCTCAACATGACTAAGTCTTTATTATATAGGCACTCAAAGTTGTTACAATATAACAGAAACAAACAAAAAAGAGGCTAACAACTTTAACAGACACAAAATAACGGTATTAACTACCGTGACTGTTTACATCCCCCCTCAAACGAAAAGGGGTAGAGGCCATTTGAAGTTTGGACTTAAGATAGAGAAATCTATCAGTGGACAAAGACTTTGTTAAGGCATCTGCAACTTGATCAAAAGCAGGCACGTATTGAACTCGAAGTTGCTTGTCAAGAATCAGATCTCGCACGAAATGAAGATCTAGCTCAATATGTTTTGATCTTGCGTGAAACACAGGGTTAGCAGCAAGTGCAGTAGCACTTTGATTGTCAACCCAGATGACAGGTGAGTGAGTGTAAGTGAACTGTAATTCTTTCAACAGATTGCCTATCCATCTCAACTCAGCTGCAGCATTTGCCAAAGCCCTGAATTCACTTTCGGTGCTCAATCTTGCCACCACTTGCTGTTTCTTAACAGACCACGAGACTAAGTTTCCACTTAAAAACACAACATAGCCTCCTGTACTCCTCCTATCATCAACACAACTTGCCCAGTCGGCATCCGAGTAACATTGGATTGACAGTTCAGAAACTGGTTTTAGTAGAATTCCCTCACTGAGTGTGCCTTTTAAGTAACGAAGTAATTTCTTGCAAGCCTCCCAATGCGAACTAGTAGGAGCTTTAAGAAATTGACTAAGTTTGTTGACAATGAAAGCAACATCTGGCCTTGTTAAGCTAAGGTATTGAAGAGCTCCTATAGTACTTCGATACTCAGTTGGATCTGCAAGAGGTTCCCCATCATTGATGTTGAGTTTGACATTAGAACTGCTAGGATTTGAACATGGTTTTGAGCCTTCCATTTTGAGTTTAACCAACAAATCAGTGATATATTTAGACTGAGACAAATACATGCCAGACTGATTTCTTACGATTTCAACACCAAGAAAGTAATGAACTTCACCTAGATCTTTGAGCGAGAACACCATGTTTAAATCATGAATGAGCTTGGAAATTAACTGCTTATTGGGGCCTGTGACCAATATGTCATCGACATATACCAGAAGGATAATCTGTGTATCTCCTGAGCCAAAAATGAACAATGAGCTATCGGCTCTGGAAGCTTGAAAACCCCAGTGAATCAAACTTTGTTTCAACTTGTCATTCCAGGCTCGGGGAGCCTGCTTCAAGCCATAAATGGCTTTGTGCAATAAGCACACATGATCAGGATACTCAGCATCTTCAAAACCTTGTGGTTGTTGCATATACACCACTTCATCCAATGTGCCATTCAAAAAGGCATTACTCACATCAAGTTGAGTTACACTCCAGTTGTTAGACACGACCAAAGAAAGAACTATGCGCACTGTCACTGGTTTGACAACTGGAGAGAACGTTTCAGCATAATCGATTCCTGGAAGTTGAAGATAGCCCCGTGCAACAAGTCTTGATTTGCATCTGTCCAGAGATCCATCTGCATTCAGCTTCACACGAAAAATCCACTTATTTGTTATGACTTGCATATCATCTGTTCGAGGAACCAAAGTCCATGTCTTGGCTTTCTTTAGAGCTTTATTTTCTGAATCCATTGAGGCATACCACCTGGGATCTTTTAGAGCAGCCTTGACAGATTTGGGCTCAGATGGAAGTAAGGATTCTGGTAAGGGATGCTTGGTGGCTAGATATATTTTTGGTTTTCGAATACCATTTTGTGATCTGGTAATCATGGAGTGAGATCGAGTAGAAGGTTGTGATGTGGGAATGGTTGGAAGATGATTTGTAGGTGCTGTGTGTGAAGTAATTGGTACAGAAGGTGGTATTGGGGCAGGTGGCAGGTTACTGATATAGGCAGGGGCAGGTGTCAACTCATTTGCAATGTCTGGGACAGGTGTCATGGAATTGGTAGGGGCTGTGATTGCTGGAGAAATCCCAGGTGTAGCCATAACCTCTGGACTGGAGAGATGTTGTGCAGGAACAACCTCAGCAGTGTCATTTACATTTGCATTCAACACAGGAACAGAGTTGTGGTTACTGTCAGAAGTGGAAAAAACAGCAGTAGGTAAATTCGAACTTGTGACAATAGAATGTACCTGAGTAGAAGATTGAGATGTAGATGACCAATTTCCAGGAAAGCAAATCTCATTGAACACAACATGGCGAGCAATATAAATTCTGCCTTTGCTATTTTCACACAAGTAGCCCTTGTGATATGAAGAATAACCAAGAAAAAAGCATTGTTGGGATCTCATGTCAGTCTTGTGGCTGTTGTAAGGTCGTAAGTAAGGAAAACAGGCACAACCAAACAGTTTTAAGATGTTATAATCAGGAACTTTGCCAAACAAACACTCATAAGGACTCAAATTGGACAAAACATGAGTAGGTAATCTGTTTATGGTAAAAGTGGCACAAGAAAAAGCATGCCACCAATAAGTGAGATCAAGACCAGCCTGAGCTAACAAGGTTAGACCTGTTTCAGTTACATGTCTATGCTTTCTCTCCACTCTCCCATTTTGTTCATGAGTGTGGGGACAAGGGTGACTAAATACAATACCCTGATCAGAAAGAAATCTAGCAAACGACCTATATTCACCCCCTTCCATCAGCTTGAACAGCTTTGATAGGTAACTCAAATTGCTTTTCAACCATGCTTTTAAATTTGACAAACATGTCAAAAGCTTGAGATTTGACAGTGAGAGGGTAAACCCAAGAGAAACGACTGTAGTCATCAATGAAAATGATATAATATCTATAGCCATCATTCGAAGGGACATGAGAAGGCCCCCATAAGTCAGTGTGAACTAACTCAAGGGGTTTATTGGCACGGCTAGTAGAAATGGGAAATGGCAGCTTATGATTTTTCCCTAATTGACATGCATTGCAGAATGTAATGTTGCCAGTATGAGGAATGTGTTTTAACACTCTGTTTAGGACAGTATTGCCAGGATGTCCTAACTTGCAATGCCAATTATTTATATCATTTGTAGTGTGGGAAAGAAAAACAGTAGGAGAAGTAGATGACAAACAGTCATTTTTATTCATGAAGGTTGAATTACAAGTATTTAGAGATTCAGGAATCTCTGTAGTACAAGAACAGTAAAGATTACAATCTTTATCAACCGAAAAACCAGATTCAACATGAAGACATTCAGCACTTGAGCTTGATGAACAAGAAGCATCACCAAGAGAGTATAGACCATGCTTACGTTTCCCTTTGAGTAGCACAGCTCCCGTTTGTTTGTCCTTGACAAAAAAACAATGCTTGTGAAATTCAAGGAAAACATTGTTATCATCAGTAAGTTTAGAAATGCTAACTAGATTTTTGGTAATGGAAGGGACATGAAGAACAAATCTTAGTACTAAAGAAGATGAATGAGATGAGGGTAGAAAGGTAGAACCTGTTTGGGAGATGCCTAATCTCTTACCATTTCCAACAGCCAAGGACTCAGGACCTGTGTAGGGGGTAGGATTGTCAAGAAGAGTGTCATCTGAGGTAACATGATGGGTTGCTCCTGTGTCAGCGAACCATTGACAATCATCACCAAAGTCTTGCACCATAGTTGTAGCATAAGCCAAAGGATCACAATCAAATTCTTGTTCTGTTAAGTAGGCACGGGGATTGTGAGGATTCGGCTTGGGAACTTGCCAAGATTTATCAAATCTATAATGGCAAACAGGTGCAGTATGTCCACTCTTCAAGCAGACTTGGCAAACAACTCGATTTTGAGGAGGTCTGTAGTAAGAGCGACCACGACCGTGAGTGGAATTTGAACCATCTGTATTGCCAGATTTGGTTTGGGAAAATGGTCGAACACCTCCAGATCTCCCAGAACCAAAGGCCAAATTAGCTTGAATTCGCATGGATAGATCATCCATTTGATGATGATGTTCAAGCCTACTTTCGTGTGAAAAGAGAAGAGCTTGAACTTCTTCAATGGTGAGATTGTCACTTCTGGATGTAATACCAGAAACCACCGAATCAAACTCGGGTCCTAGTCCATTCAGAACTTGAAGAACTAAATCTTGATCTTGGACAGGTGAACCTGCCACTGTTAGAGCATCTGAAATAGATTGGACCTTTTCAATGTATTCAGAAATGGAGAGATTACCTTTATGAACACGAGAGAATTGGCCTTTTAATTGAAGCAATCTTGCTTTGGTTTGGCTCGAAAATTTCTGCTCCAGGGCACGCCAAACAGAAGAGGAGGAAGTGTAGGTGGCAACCGAAGCAAGAATGACTTCAGTCATGGATGATCTTAACCAAGAAAGGAGTAACTGGTCCTTCTTTTTCCATTGAGAGTACTGAGGATTTGGATCACCATTGACAAGATTCTTGGGTGGTGGTTGACCAGTGAACAAGATTTCATCAAGTTCATGACCAATCGCAGTTGGTATGACTTGAGATTTCCATGAAAGATAATTGTTTCGGTCGAGCTTGATCGTGAGAGTGGAAGTAAGTGAGTGCGAGAACGGATTCCATGAAGTGGGTTGAGTAGCAGCAGTAACTCCAATGGTGGCACCAGGATCAGAGGTAGAGGACGACATTGAGAAATGTCACAGTAGCGATTGATACCATGTAATGTGAAGAACACTTTGCTGGTGCAGAGCACCAAGAACTTAGAACAAACCAGATGAGTTCTTTACTGGTGCAGAGCACCAAGAACCAGAACAGAGATTTTGTGAAAAAGAGAGTAATGATGTAGTAAAACCACACCCTCTCAACATGACTAAGTCTTTATTATATAGGCACTCAAAGTTGTTACAATATAACAGAAACAAACAGAAAAGAGGCTAACAACTTTAATAGACACAAAATAACGGTATTAACTACCGTGACTGTTTACAAAATGGTCTTTCATTCAATTTCAAAATGAAATAGTCATTTTTCACTAAAATAATGGAATGACTTTTTAATACTTTAATATGCAACCAAATAAAAGAATAGAATGAAAATTGTTTACTTTCCATTCCATTCATTACCTCCAACCAAACGTCACCTTAATTTTCAAGTCTCTCGAAATAAAATTTCCCTTTTATTATTATTATTTTCATATTGTACTAACTCTATTAATTTCATATTGTGGTAGTTTTAGATTTTTGTAAACTGAAATTTTTTATTCAATTAGACTAACTTGATCTCAATGATGATAGAAACATCACTCGCGACATTAAAGCCAAAAAATACAATCAGCATTTAAATGAGAAGCTCTTGCAATTTGATGAGCAACTCGATTAGTGGATCATTTTATAAAATTTAACGAAACATTACTAAAGAATTCAAAAGATATTTGCAATCTTCCACAACACCTCCAAACATAGATAACATCACCTTAGGACTACAAAATCTTGGACTAATGCCAGACAATCGATCTTGATGCTACTGACCATTAGTAAATTTCGTTTCAACCACGACAACACCTCCATTTGAGCTATAGCTTCAGCAACCTCAAGAAGCACAACACCCTCCATTAATCTCAAAATACCAGCCACCACCGAGCCCAAACTTGCCTTCCTCTTCAAATATAGATACTTCATTATTCACCTTGAAATTGTCAACATCTAGTGTAGTCCACAACTCAGAACCATCTGCAGGACACCAAGTATCCATTGATGGAAAAAGATTTTTATTATGAGCTTTCCTCCATTGATCAAGAGTGACCCGAGCTAAACTAACAAAAACCTCCATCACATTCTTCTTCCCCTTCCACAAAAGTCAATTATGCATATACCAAAGCGTCCAATACAACATAATCACCCTACTAAACTCTCCCTCATCCAATCGAGCAAAAAAAAATCTGACCCATTCCCCAAAAGAACCGTCAACCATGGGACCAAAGGTCAAACCAATCACACACCAACAATTCTGAGCAAACTGACAAGTAACCAAACAATACAAGATAGACTCACCTGCCAAGTGGCCCACTGGACACAATAACGAAACCTCCACATGCTTTGACTTCAACTAGACTCTCGTTGGGATGCACCCATTGATGGCCCACCACACAATTTTTTTTTCCTTTGGAAGTAAACGCAACTTCCAAAACTTCTTCCAGAACACCACCAATCTATCCCTCTCCTCTTGTAAAATTTTGAAAGAGCTCTTCATAATGTAATAACCACTTTCAATTACACAAACCAACTATTTTCCAAAACAAAATTACTCAAAGGATAACCAAGAATAGCAAATGCATCTCTTTTTGAAAAAAGATCTTTGAATATATCACTATCCCAAGTGAATTCCCCAACAACAAAATGATTCCTCACCTTCTCATTAACCAAGCCAGGGTAAACAATAGAAAGTCTTAGATTATTACCCATAGGGATCTAAGGATTTTTGAAAATATAAGCACTTGCACTATCACCAATTCCCTTCCTAGCCACTTGATGAATCAAATCCTGAGTCTCAAAAAGACTCCGCCAAATAAAACACGAATTTCTCCCAAGTTTAGCATTGAGAAAATTATTATTCTAATAATAGAAAGCCTTATAATCTGAGAAACCAACGAGTCCGGCTTAGTAATAAATATCCATTCTTTGTTTTACTAACATGGTCAAATTGAAATCTTGAAGCGACCAAAAGTCCACACACCCAACCTTTTTACTGCACAATATCCTTGTTGGTTTTGTATAAAATCAATTTCAATATAATTAGATTTACTAATTAATAAAGATCAGAAATTATTTTTATGTTGCATAGTTCACATGATTTATTTCATGATTATGTTTAATGTATAAATTCTATTAAGTCTAGAACATATATAAATATGTATATATTTGTTCATAATTATAGTGTCGTCAGCATAGTGGAATATAATCATGATTATATGTTCAAAAGTTTAATTCTCATAATTTGTTAGTTCACTGGATTTAGACTGGCATGATAATCAGTGATAAAATATACTTACACCTTGGATAAGTTTTATGTCATTTCCAGGGTATTAGCAAAGTTTACTAGTATCGGATGTATGAAGTACACATTGGAAGGGATCGATATTAATCTTGGATAAAATATCATAAACTTACTGTTATATCTTTCTAAGTCAATATCAATGGTTGATCTTAGGTCTATGGATCTTAATCCTGTTATAGTTAGGTTCAACTTAATTGTGTTAATTATGTTCTTTAAGTTGTTCGTGGAAGCTAACTTATGGTTTTGGCAGGTATTTACATCTTGGGAACATGGTAATTCAATTGAGTGGGAGCGCTAAATATAGATATGGAATCTATAGCTTCTATAAGTATTTAGAAGTGAAACGATGATTTCCTTTGAGCTTGGCTTGATGGAGATATATGATTGAGATCTCATTTCAGTAATTATATTAATTTACTGAAATATCATTTATAGGTAGCTAAGTGTTTTAAGGATAAAATTCATTGAAGGGTAGAACGGTAAATTTGTCCCTATTAAGTGTAGATCATCAATCGAGGATCTTTGACTACTAGGATTGTAACAATAAATAATCATAACGTATCTATATCGTGGTACATATAGAGCGTTCTATATAACTGAGAGCGCTATTTAATTCCAAATCTATAGTGGCACAAGGCGAAATTAATAAGTTACAAAATTTACTTGGTGAATCTAGATCTACTTATTGAAAGCTCGGTTATATAGGCCCATGGTACCCTCACTAGTTGAGATAATAATGCTTGCAGACTCAGTTAATTTATTTTGAATAATCAATTATAATTTTAGAATTAGACTATGTCTTATTTATGAATTTTCATTAAACAAGGGCTTAATTGTGAAGAAAATAGGTTTTGGGGTCTATTTGTTAATTAAGAGACTTTGTATGGTCTAATTAATAAATAATATAAATGGTAATTTTATTTGATAATCAATTGTAATTATTAAATAAATAGTTTTGGTATTTATAGGATTAAAATTGGAGAATATGGTATTATTGAAAGAAGAATAAGTGGTTGAAATAAAGTGGCAAAATTATAATTAATTAGTAAAAGGCCCTTTAGTGGCCAACCACTATGTGTAATTTTTGCCCATTATTTTATTCTTTTTTAATTTATATAATTTAAACCTTAACTCTAGTTGAAATATTATAAAAGGAACATAATGCTCTCATCTCATCCAACTGAATCAAATATTCACTTCAACCAACATAAACTTAGTTTTTATTCTATGACAACTAGTAGATGAGAGACACATTCTATAGTGATTTCTAGCCTCCTTCATTATTCTTCATAATCGACCCTTAGTGATAGAGTGCCATGCCCACACATAGCAAGTCAAGTACTCAGCGGAAGACGGTGGTAACCAAACCCGAAGGAGAGAAGGAAATTCAAGCTCAGATCTTGTTATTTACTCTACGACAGAAAAGAACACAGATTAGAGATCTGAGCGAAATGAGTCATATTATTTTGCTGCAACCAATGTAAGGTTTTCTAAACTCTTATGTGTTTAATTTTATCATATTAGAGATATTCATATTTAGGATGTTAATTCAACATACTTGTTAGTAAATCTAGATCCTTCTAAAATAATCCCAACAATACCTTCTTTGCCTCTTCTTTTTTCCTACATTCTTCAGTAATATGTCCCATTCCTTTACAATTAGCACATATGATAGGAAGCCATTCATACTTCACCTTAACTTTCAATGTCTTGATGTAGCTCATTAGTGAATGAAATTTTGTCCGAAAAATCCCGAGACATATTAACTTCTACCAAGACCCTTGCAAAATTCAGTCGATCTTCATTTTTAGTAATTTGATCTAGTTGGATATGATTTCCAATCTGACCTACAATCTTAAATAGTGATCGTTCTCCCTAGTATTTAATATCTAGATCATGTAGCTGAAGCCAAGTAGGAACACACTCACATCCTCTTTTTGAAATTCAGTATAGGGATCCCATGGTTTCATCACTATCAGTTTCCTATTCAAAAACAAGAATCCACCATTTAAAATTTCATTTCTGGTTTGAACAAAGATAAATTGAACTATAAGAACTCCTAGATTTAGCACTCCCACTTTATCCACCCCTTTTCCTTCTAAACACGACGAGCAAATCCCTCCAAAAATTTCACTAGCAGATTAGCACCTAGGACATAACAAACCAAAGCAGAATTCAAAAAATTGATCTCATCTTCCATGTCTTCTATATCAATCTTAACTTTGTTTCCAGAGACATAATTAGTGTCAAGCATTTCATCAGATTTCCCACTTAAATTCTTAATAAAAGAGCTTTTCTGACCTAGAATTGGGGGAGAGCTACCTGATTTAATCAAAGTTTCATTTCGTTTTGTAGCTTCCAAGAAACTCACAAAATCAGATCTGATGCTTTCTTGTTGAATGTGACGCAAAGAAGCCCTCAGAGAAAGAACCTCTGCTACCTCTTTAATGTTCTCCGGTAGCTTCTCATCAGCACCATCCTCATCCGAATCCTCCTCTAAAAATTCGAGAGCTTCCACACCTAACACCTCAGCCATACTCTTAGTCTTGAGAACCACATCAGAAGAAGTCAAGCCCAATTTCTTCTTGATGCCCAGCAACTTCCTCTTCCCCTAAAACGCAGTGCTTGTCGTCATCTTACCTGTCCTTGTAAGTTGTTCTTCCTGGGGCATCCACGACCAGCCATGGCCCCAATTCTCAGATTGGAGTCGTGCAAAACCCTTGCAAAGGAAAAGAGGGGCAAAAGTTATCATTCTAATCATTGTCTTGCTTATTTACATTTTTCCAACAATTTTTATTAATTAAATAGAATAAAAAAATTAATTGATTGGTAATTAATAATCAATCATCATGGGAACAATACTCTATTTGTCATTAAATTTCTTGATTTGATTGCGTATACTTGCTGAATTCACCAAACTTGTATGTCTGTTTATTGTAAGTTTGAAAAAGACAACAATAAATAGATAATTTTATATATGTGCAGTAAGTTTAAATTTGAATCACAATGTTTAAAAAAGAATAAGATTTTTTTTGTTACATAACTACATTTAATATATTTAATATAAGAGAGAGATTTAATATTATATATAATTAATTTAATTGATAAAGATGTAAAGATTAATAATATTAATTTAATTACATGATAATAATAGGAATACAATTTAAATCTAACTTGATTTGAATTAAGATTTGAGTGAGATTTAATCTGAGTCACTTATAATGAATTATCCTATTATTTTAATTAAATGGGAATTTAAATAAAGTCTATTAGTTGCATATATGGGTGTTCATTAGATCACATCAAATGAATTTGGACCCATCCCATCCGATCCAATCCAATTGAATTGAGTCATCCAATCCGATCCGATCCAATGGATGTATTGGATTGGATCGGTTCCATCCATTGGATGCTTTAACTGGTTTTTTATTGGATTGGATTGGATCCATCCAATAGATCTCATGGATGAATCCAATCCATTTTAACCACTATTTAGGCTAATTTCATTAAAAAAAAATATATGAAAAAATATAATTTAAAACCTAATAATCTAACATAGATAATAAAATAATGTATAAAATATTAAACATATAAAATTATAAATATTAAATATGATTGGATGGACATTGGATGATATTGGATTGGATCGGTTCGGTTATCCATTGGATCGGATGTCTCATCCAACATCCGATCTGATCCAATTAGATTTTTAAAATTTACATCCGATCCGATTCAATTATAATTGGATATCCGATTCTATTGGATCGGTCGGTTGAGATTGGATTGGATGACTTTCTGCCCACCCCTAGTTGCATATATAAGGAGCATTAAGTCTAGGGTTGTCGGATGAAGTTTCTCTTTCTCTATTCTTTAGTCATCTATGTGCTGAGAATTTCTCACATTAGTCTAGGTGATTCCACGGTCAGTGAGGAAACCTGTGTTGAAAATAATTGATAGATTAGAGTTTTTGAGTTTGGCTTAGGTTCTTGGCAATACCACGTTACAAAAAAGATTCAAGGGTTAGAGAATATGAAAGAATGAGACATTATTCTGCTGTGTTACCGCTGTGAGTATTCTAATAATTGATGTGATTAATTTTACTTTTAGAAAGCATGTTTCAGGTAGTTCAATAATTAAGTTAATTATTGAAATACGTGATAGTAAATAAGATTCTGGTAAAATATTTTCAACAATTGATGCTGCCTGCCATGGTTCTGTTGCTTTTTGTGCCAGGATTACTTTTGATTGTGATGGTTAAGTGATGGAAGGTTTTACTTCGAAGTCCCAGGTGGATAACCCTCTAGCTGGTGAGGCTTCTGCCCTCCTCTTTGCAGCTTTAGTTGCAAAGGCTAGGGGCTAGTCCCGCATGATCTTCATTTCTGACTGCACGCAATTGGTTTCTGGAGCCAACAATTATGTTTTCCCTTCTTGGTGTGACATAGGCTTATTTGCTCAATTGTTTGCTTTTCTTGATACAATGCTTGATTTTGTTGTTTTTTGGATTCCTTTTCTAAATGAAGCAAGTGATCATAAGTTTGTTGCTTGGGTTGCTTCTTCAAACTTAACTGGTTTTCTTGGTATGAGAGAGGTAACCCTTTGTTTCTACTAATGTAAGTGATTTTAGACTTTCCTTTATTTAATGAAATGGTTGTTCTGCATTAAAAAAAAAAATAAAGTACCAAATGACTACCTACTCTATTATTATTATCATTATTGAATGTATAACTCTATCTTGTCACATTTGACATCCCATTTTTCTCGTACCCTTTTCACCAAGAAAACAATTTCTTCTCCTATGCGTAATACATAGATAGGCATTTGTTTTAGTTATGGGCACTTGTCCTTTTTATAAGTTGGGAAAAATATGTACCAATTGTAGGGAGAATTCCCTCATTATGTAAAAAAAAAAAAAAAAAAAAAGTGATTTGGTCAAATCCATGACCCTACCTAATGCCACCCAGATTGGTGTATTATTTTTTGTTTATGAAAAACCTTACAAAGAGAAGCTAGGAATGTCACTTTCACCAATAGAAATATTTTCCTGCTTTGTGATCATGTTTAATCTGCTGTGAAATCAAAGTTACCCAGTTTTTATGTGATGTGTATATGAGGACAGGTGATTCTGATTCCCACCAATACACCTTAATAAAAGAAACAAACATGAGTATATTGTTGAATGGTTTTCATACATATTTTAGCTTTTCTCAACTATCATAATGTACCAATGTTCTTCTACTCAATTATAATACAACTATAGTAAGATTCTATATATCCACCCGGGTGTGACAAATGTTATTTATTTTCTTTTTAGTAAGTCATGTACGTAGAGATTCATAAAAATCGAGTGTAAAACAGTTTTTGTTTTGAAGTGAAAAAGTGTTTACCCTATATTGAATGATATTTGTTGTTATATAGCAATTAATTTGGACTATCAGATTCTATCAAGTTCATGTTTTAAGGAAGAAAATAAAAAAGTTCTCAAACTCTGCACTTTTCATTTGATTTAAGGAAACTCTCTCTCAATGATCATTGGGTGCCACGTGAGCAAAAAAGACTAATTAGTAGGAGGAAGAGCTTTTTATTGGTGGGCTAGGGCGTAGATAAGCCTTTGAGTTTTATGGCATTCAATATAGGGTCCAAACTGGCCTATTTAATGGTAGTGGAAGCTTCACTAGGTGTAATGGTGTTGAATTGGAATGTCCTTAGCCTTAGGATCAACACATATTGGTTTAGGATTTTTCAAGATTAGGGCATATAGATAATAGTAGAGTTTTTTTTGTTTTTTTTTGATTTTGAGATCTCAGTTTTATCACTTTAATTAATCCCTCACTAGTATTAAATTAATGTTATGATTGAATGCAAAGAGCCTTGAAATATGAAGCTGAGCTAAGGGAATCATGCACAGGCCCCCACATGTGGCATGTGTAAGTAAAAGATTAGTCAATTAAGAAATCAAGCCTTGAGAGCTTAATCCAAGAAGTTACTTTGTTCTCTGCCTATCTAATAAACTAAAACACAAGATTAAAGAGGTGTTTACTCGAAACCCCATGAGATTTAGTGGGGTTTGGCCATGTTGAGGGGGCAAAGCCAGCTCTACTAGGGTTATAGGGCCTAAACAAGATCCTATCTTAGTGCAAAACTAAACAAATAATATTATTTCGAGGTAGGCACTTCCCAAACACTAATTAAAAAAAAAAATCACCTTAACCGATGAGTAGGAGTAGTATTAAGAGTGAACTAATAATATTAATGTGTTACCAAATGAATTTGCTCAAACAATATAAGACCACCCCAAAGCTGGGACATTTACCTTGGACACGAGTCTTGTAAATACCATAGTAACACATTGTCCTGCTTAAAAGCAACAAATGAAGTTTTTATTGAAACAATGAATTTTACTTCCAATGTTAGGTTTAGGTTTAGGACCACAAAAACAAATATTACAAAATCTGCCCCCAAAACCCCAAAAACCGCATACATTACAATGCAAAAAACATCCCCTTTCCATACAAAAAGTTCCCACTATCAAACCTTATTTATTAATTAAGGTAACAATTCTTCCAAAGCTAAATGCCCACACGTCTTTAATTAATATCTATTTCAAACAGTGCCAACACGTCTTTAAAGATTAAGTCAAGTGATTAATACCTATAAGCACTCTTTAAAAGAGTCCAATGATACATTTCTATGTGTTTCAACATTTAGATTTTTTTTTTTTTTTTAATTTATCTTAGGTTTGTAGTTATTTAAGAATTTTATAAAATTTTGAAAAAATTAAAAAAATTTAACATATTAAAAACAAAATTCGAATAATTTTATTCTATATGTCTATAAAATAAATTATTTAAATTTTATTTTTAAACGTATTAAATTAATTTAAATTTTTTAAAATTTACTAAATATCTTAAATAATTAAAATATTGACTACTATAAACAAATGGACTAAATATAATTTTCAAGAGTTTTGAGTCATTCTAAAATTTTTCAATATATTTTATGTACAAAATAACCTGAAAAACACTGTCAAACTGTTAAACAACTCCCACTTTTACCCTTCTGCCCTCTCTTTTATATTTTTTTTTTGTTTTTGAGTGAAAATATAAAATAAATTTGTTTCTCTCCTCCGTAGAAAACCAAACAAAGGAATGCGTACACTAAAGTACAGTGCTACTTGAGGTAGTAGATCAAACCTAACTTTGCTGACCGCGGGCAGCAGTTAAGTGTGTTTGTGTGTGAGAGAAGAGTTCGGTCAGGTCAATTTGGGTAGGTCTGTGTTTTGGTGACCAAAATATTAACCATTGCCCCTCCCCAAGTCCCGAGCTTAGGTGGGTCGACCTTGGATTTTGGGGGTAAAAAGCCTCGAGGGACCGAGGCTCTCTCTTCCTTCGTCTCTGCACTTTATTCTCTTCAAATTCGATAGTTTTACTCTGTGCCCTCGAACGAGGTTTCCTTTGAGACAAAACTCTCTCTCTCTCTTCTGCGTTGTCGTCTTCTAACTCTCAGAATCTCATATCTTACTTCTATGAATAAGGGCAGTACCTCTCTGTTCATTTCCGTTTGAGTTTCTTTTTGTTTGAAAGAAAAAAAAAACCTTTGTTCACTGTTGACTGAACTCGGTCCACAAATCATAGAACCAAAATGCATATCAGAGTTTTTCGAATGAAAAAATGAAAATGCTGTGAGTCATGAGAATGGAATGTTGAAAAAGCTGTTCTTTTCTTGGTTGTCTTCATAACATGAAGGAAAACAGAGGACTGCCCTTTTGTTTTTTGTCCCTAAATCTGTGACCAGCTCCCATTGTTTTGAGCACTAACCATTACTTCAACTCCTATTTCTTATTTTTGATTTTTCACTTTTGTCTAAAACCCAACTTTCCTTTTTCTTGCATTTTCTCCAACTTCTTCTTCTTCTTTTTCTGGTAAGAAATAGAATCATTGAAAGTATCGAAGAGTTCAAACAATAAGGGGAAAAAGAAAATCTGAAACCGCATTGTTGATATAAATCAAGTTTGCTATATGAAGTTGTGAACAATGAGAGATGAGAATTCCAAGAAAAGCAAGGTTTGAGAAATGGCATCATTTCCATGGTTTTTTTTCTTGTTTTTTTTTTTTCTAAAAAGTTTGTTTGTTTAGGTTGTATGATTATACTGAATGAATCTGTTTCTCGATGAAGCTTTCATGGCCTAAGACACTTGTGAAGAAATGGTTCAACATAAAAAGCAAAGCTGATGATTTTCAGGCAGATGATGTCATTTACGAAGGTGATTGGTCCAACTTTTTCGTCTGTTATATACAATTTTTCGGGTTTTGGAATCTTAAGTGGGAATTTTCTGCTAGAGCCTGAAATACGTTTGCATTGTGTTTTAGTTCTAGTCTCCATCACAAGCTAGTCTTGCATTTTGCAGTTCTAAGATCTGTTGTTTGTTTTCTTCCTCATCCTGAAATAGCTCTCTAAATTTGGAGTTTTGGCATGAGTGGGACTGAAGTTTTTTGTTTTTTGTGGCGTTTGAATGCGTGAAATCGATGCATAAACAGTGGAAAGAACACAACTTTAGTAACTTTAAGATTTATCCTTTCTCAGGTGTTGATGAAGAGTGGAGGAACACCTATTCAGAGAGGGAGGCATGCACAATCAAGAAAAGTAAAACAGGTTCAGTCTCAGATACCTATGCTATCCTTTGGACCACATACAGAGACCATTAAACTCTTAGAACTCCCCTAATTTCACATCATTATCCTTTAAATCTTAATTATCCTTCTGAATATCCCTTCCTTAATGCACAGAAAGATTCAGCAAAAGGCACTCTGATAGAGCCCGCCGAGGCAAAATCGATCTAGACTCCTCCCAAGTTACTGATGTGCATAATTATAGGTATGTATATTACTCTTTCATTTTCCTATTCATTATATACATATATACGTATATTTATATTAAACCTTCTTCTTCTAAGTGGGTTTGGATTCTTTTCTTCATGCGAGCAGAGTCTTTGTAGCAACATGGAATGTGGCTGGAAAATCTCCTCCAAATAATTTGTGTCTTGAGGATTGGCTTCACACCTCGCCTCCGGCTGACATTTATGTTCTTGGGTAATTCCACTAATTCAAAAGTTTTGTTCTTTCTTCCTTTTCTAGTGGTGACATCTCAGTTTAACGCGGAGTCATTTCTGGGTTTTTCGTTTTCCTTTTTCATTCAGGTTTCAAGAAATAGTTCCTTTGAATGCTGGTAACGTTTTGGGCACAGAAGATAATGGCCCAGCTAGAAAGTGGCTAGCCCTCATAAGAAGAACCCTGAATAGTCTTCCAGGGACTAGTGGAGGTTGCCAAAATACCCCGTCACCTGTTCCTGATCCAATAGTTGAAATAGATGCAGATTTTGAAGGTTCAACAAGGAAGAAAGCATCTGCTTTCTTTCACCGCCGGTCGTTCCAGT
This sequence comes from Cannabis sativa, assembly GCF_029168945.1. Taxonomy (NCBI): domain Eukaryota; kingdom Viridiplantae; phylum Streptophyta; class Magnoliopsida; order Rosales; family Cannabaceae; genus Cannabis; species Cannabis sativa. The sequence continues at coordinate 15,114,968 of NC_083610.1, forward strand.
CATTGAGCCGGAGCATGAGAATGGACAATGACATGTCAGTCATTGAACCTCGGCTCGATCGACGGTTCAGTGTTTGTGACCGGGTGATCTTTGGTAACAGACAAAGTGATTATGATCCAAATTACAGGTGGGGCTCCTCGGATGATGAGAATGGACCCGGGGATTCTCCTGTGGCTGGTCAGTATTCACCAATGTCCTACAATGGCTCTCTGTCCATGGAAGATAGAGACAGACAGACAGGGCACTCTAGGTACTGTTTGGTCGCTAGCAAGCAAATGGTGGGGATTTTTTTAACGGTCTGGGTGAAAAGTGATCTGAGAGACGATGTTCGAAACTTGAAAGTGTCTTGTGTTGGTAGAGGATTAATGGGCTATCTCGGAAACAAGGTATGATGTTTGTAATTTGTTTTGTTTCATTCTTTGTTGTTGGGATAAAGAAAATGGTGACAAAATGAAAAGAATAAGAAATAGCTGTATTCTCATACCTTTTGGGGTCTTTCAGGGCTCAATTTCAGTTAGCATGTCTTTGCACCAAACAAGCTTTTGCTTCATCTGTAGTCATTTGACATCTGGGCAGAAGGAAGGAGATGAACTTCGAAGGAATTCTGATGTCATGGAGATCCTAAGGAAGACGAGATTTCCCCGGGTCCATGGCATTGGAGATGAGAACTCACCGCAGACAATACTGGACCATGAGTAAGTTCATGAGGTTTTCCTCTTGTTTGTTTATTTGTTGTTACTAACTTTTATTTTTTATGTGTATTGAAATTACTTGTTTTGTGAACAGTCGGATCATTTGGCTTGGAGATTTGAATTATCGGATTGCCCTTTCTTACCGTTCCGCAAAGGCTTTAGTTGAGATGCGCAACTGGAAGGCTTTGTTAGAGAAAGATCAGGCATGTCAACTAAGCTAAATACTTTGACACATAGTACAATGTTTGTTGAGTTTTAAAGGGGATTTTTTTTTTTTGAAACTTCTTTGTCTGAAAGGATGACTATTGTGTTTCAGTTGAGAATAGAGCAAAGATGGGGGCGAGTTTTCGATGGTTGGAGTGAAGGGAGGATATATTTTCCTCCAACATACAAGTACTCTAATAACTCAGACAGGTATGCGGGAGAAGATAGACACCCTAAGGAGAAACGAAGAACTCCAGCATGGTAATCAATAGTTTTTCCTTCTGAATTATAGATGGAAAAAGTTTCAATATAGTCAAGTGTGTTGATATGGTTTTTCTTTTCTTTAAGTATATACTGATACCTGCTCTTTAATTGTGAAGGTGTGATCGTATACTTTGGTATGGAAGAGGCCTGCATCAGATGTCTTATGTTCGTGGCGAGTCAAGGTTCTCAGATCATAGACCAGTTTACAGCATGTTTGTGGCAGAAGTGGAGTCTTTAAATCGCAACCGGATAAAGAAAAGCATGAGTTGTTCTAGTTCCAGGATTGAAGTAGAAGAGTTGTTGCCACATTCTAACGGATATACAGATCTCAATTTCTTTTGATGGTGGATTTTTCTCTATTCATCTCTCAGATCAAGATAGTAGAACATCGATCTCGTGTTTCAACTCTTGGTAATTTCGCAGCATATTGAAGTGAGTTAGCCATTGTAGTCTTTATTCCTATATTTTGTTTGTCCTTTTACTTCATTACTAAAGTTATTTTTAAAACTGGCACTACTTACTAAAGTTTTAAACTTTTAATGAATTGTAAACAGGAACACTATGGTTATCATAAAGATTCCCGAAATAAATTTCAAATTCTTAGGATCTCAGATCCTAGTTTGCCTTGCCACCCGAGGTACCTTCTCTTTTCCCTCTAATTTTCCCCCTTTCCCTTTATGCTTGACGGTCATAGCTCTGTTACACATTTTTAAATTGTTTTATGAAAATATATGAGCTGGTCCCAGTGTTGCTTTCAAGAATTTACATGAATTAATCCTCAAATGCTACACACTTTTGTGATAAATTTTTTGAAGGCTCTTTCTCTTGCATGAGAAATTGAATTTGTACAGTGCGTATTTTTGTAAAGTATGAATAAATCTTTGTAAAATACGTCTTCTTTCATATTAAAGTCGATATAGTTGAGTCCTCCTCCTGCCTTGGTTCTCATGTTTATCAGTTATTTGGTCCCCATTTGCAGGTGGTCACGGCTTGCAAAGGAACCTTGCCTATGGTGATAAAGACATTATGACTGTTGCATATACGATCCTAAAAGAAGGTCATTGGTTCTTTGCTTTCCTTTCTTTTTTTTTTCTCTCAAATTAATGGGACACCCTAAACATTGATCTTAATTTCATCTGTTTCTAATGCTATCCAGTCTTTTCATAACAGGCACATAGTTCAAACTCTCTGACCCCATAACACAACTTACGAATTCGTTTTAACCACTCGAAATGCAAAACCGAGACTCAGAAGAATCTTCGATAATATTAAGGTAAGATATTCATCCCTTGCCTCATTATCTACAATGAAATCTTTGAAAATGTTGTTGTAAATTAGACTTGAAACCAAGATTCTAGAACTGACTTAACTCTTTGACTTTGCAGAAAGGGATTCAATCAGTTTTGGAGGCTCCAAGTAGTTGGGCAATATCTAATTTGTTTGACAGTTGATTTGAATAAAGAAAATGAACAAGTTTGTATTATATTATCAGCTTAAGAAGAAGATCATAGAGTCAAAAAGTTTTCGAGTATTTTTTCACCTTTATTTTTTATTTTTGGGGGCTTCCCCAATTTTGTTTACATATGTATATAATGATAAAAGAGCTGGGAGATGTGATGTGGTCTCTGATTGATACTCATTGCAAGAGAAGAAAAGAGAATTTCAGCTTCTGATGTAAAAGATTTTTTTATTTTTATTTATTGCTGCTAACAACACTAGTGATTTTTCTGAAAGAATAAAATAAAGCTAGTTTCGTTTACTACTGTTGAATTTTATATTGTATGTATAATTTTTATTTATTTATTTATTTATTTTGCGTAGCCAAAGTAAAAGCATGAAAAAAAGAAGACATATATGAATGATATCACTACCTTTTTCATAGAGGTCAGAAGACAAACCAAACGTACTCCCATCTCCATCAATATCAATTATTTTGCTTTTTTGTTTTTGTATTTGTGTTACTAATTTGGGAGTTATAATAAAGTGCCTTATTCTTCGAATATAAAATAAAATAAACTGCCTTATTGAGATATGTGTGATTGTATTAATTAATATCATTTTGATTTGACTTAAGCTTTTGTCTAACCATGATTGTTGATGCAAATAGCAATGAAGGCTAATATTCCTATATCCTTCACTAACTACAACAAACGTACCCTATTTTTTATTTTTTGTTTTCTTTTTTGTTTGTTAAATGCAGTGTCTCAATCAGTATTGATAAGAAGGGTGGTCCATAGTGTTGGGAAGTACCTCTACCTCTAGCTCTAGGTTGACACCACAATTCATTTTGGGCAAAATGAGGAGCGCCCACATACCACAACACAACCATACTAAATATAATAACCTTTTATGCCCATCCATCCCCAACAATTTAAGGAAGTTTAGTTTTACCCTTTATTTACATTTTTTTTTAAATACTAATAATTAAAGTTATTTTACCCTCATTTACGTTTTCAGGCCAAATTATACACCCACACTAGTAAGTTCATTTTATGGGTGAGTACAATTTTAGGTATAGAATGGATCATGGATCAATAAATAGGGGTAGAACTAAGTTTTCAATGCTTTGTTTGTTTGGAAATTTGGCTTCCATAAATTTGATAAGACACCTTTTTCAATACTCTCTCTGTAAATATATATAGGATTTTTTTATAATTGGACATTTACATAAAGTTTATAGCTAATTTTTCTTTGTAATATGATTGGTAGGATGTAAAAGCTTATGATGAAATTAGGTGTACCGTGAATGTTTTTTCTTCAAAATTGGATATTTTTAATTATAAACAAGAATCGATTATTAAATTATTTATGAATTTTTTATATATATTTCTTTTTATTAATTTAAATAAAACAAACTAAGAAAAAAACCCAAACCCACATGTTTATAGTGTTGGATTAAAATCCTCAATATGGGCTCATATGTATATTAGTGAATTGCTACTTGAAGCTTGGCCCAAAATAAAGTGATCATTTTAGTAATTGTGGGTCATTAAAATAAAGTGATCATTTTAGTAATTGTGGGTCATTGGGTATTAAAGTGTCATGGGCTAAATGTGTAGATACCCTAAGCGATATTTCTAATTTATTGAGGGGCTAAATTAGAAATACTTAAAATTAATAACCTAGCTATGAGGTTATAAATTGGTAGTGGTCCCCAAGAAACAAGAGCCAATTTCTATTCTCATCTTCCCCCATCAAGAGAGAAAATTAGAAAACCTAAGTCTTGTTTTCTTGGAAGATCATTACCCAAAATCACCACAAAGATTATCTCTACTAGATGGATTAAGATCATCACTATCTATGAATTAAGGTACGCTTCCGCCATTTGAATTCTTCTCTTTGAATCAACAAAGGTATTCTTTAGATCTATAGTTATACACTTATAATTATATGTAATATGTTTATCTATAGAATTGAATTTTATTGTTGCATATTTTATGAGTGATATAGAAACTAACAAGTGGTATCAAGAGCCACTTTTGATTGATTCTTTGAGAATTTAAGGTTTATGTTAAAGAAATTTGAGAAATTTAAAAATTAGGGTTATGGTCTTTCCACTTTTTGGCTTGAGATATAAATTTATATATGTTTATATCATGATGATTAAGTAATGCTATTTTTTGGGTTTAAATTTTATTTATTTGTTTTGGTTTCATAATATATCGTTCTCCTCTGATGTATTGATGTATTGATTTTTTATGACTACCGTATAAATATAACTTGATGTTTGATTGCCATTGAATCAATGGTTTAAGATAAGTTATGAATTACAGTAGCACACCCTCGAGATTACAACAATACTCATTCCAAATTATTACTACAGTTACCAATAAATTCAAAATACATGTTATATCTTTTATCCTAATATCAATTTCGTAGTATTTTTTTTTTTGAATTAAGGGGATTAAGCTTTTGGATATACATATATGGGAATTAAGGATTTGGTAAGATATTATGTGGTATATATTTATTGTATTCATTATGTAAATATATATATGGGAATTAAGGATTTGGTAAGATATTATTTGGTATGTATTTATTGTATTCATTATTTAAATATATATATATGGAAATTAAGGATTTAGTAAAATGTTATTTAGTATATATTTACTGTATTTATTATTTTTTATTTGGGATTGATGTGTTATTATATATTGAGATAAAGTCAAAACTCATTTGAATCAATTTTGTTCAAATTTGACATACTAAAATTTTAAAGTTTGTCTCTCATTCTAAATGAGTTGATTGAAACATGATGTCGCCAAAGCAACCTCTCTTGTGTAGATTGCTCATGAGGAATGTTAGATGTTTGTGTGTGTGTTTCTCATGTAAGTATTGATCGGCCCAAAGGAAGGTTATACTTATTTTGAGGGCACACATACTTGTGGTGATAAATATGTGACAATTATAAGGTTTCCATGTGAACAATATGTACAGTCCAAAGATTGACAAATTGTTTGACAGGATTTATTGTCAATATTTGATTGCTACAACAAGAGTACCGCTTACAGTTAATATTATTGTCCAAAGACTTGATATTAATGGTGTGTTTGGTATCTTGAGATGGGATTTGCCATTATTTGAACTTATTTTGTTATGTTGATTCTTTTGTGAACCCTTGGTTATTTTGTTCTATTTTTTTGCTCATGTTTTAGTTATAGATACCAACATAAAGTTAATTCTCATGCCAATGAGATAAATTTTTAAGTAAAGGAAAGATGCAAATATGCTTCTTTAGCTACCTTGTTTAAAGAAAGGATAAGGACAAAGATAAAATTCAGTATGTTGCATATGGAACACTGTTAAAGAAAGTGCAAAAGATTTTAGATATGGAATTATCTATGACTTTTACAAAAGGAATTAAAATAAGGTTAAAGTGTTCCAAGTATGTCATTAGACATATCTAATGAAAATAAGTTTCTCACTATGGTTTGTTTTGTAAATGATTTAATTTATTGTACCTAACTATACTTAATAAGTAATTTTTTATGAAATTTCTTATGTAAGTATACTATGGAAGGTTATCTATGAAACTAAAAGCCAAGTGATGATGAAAGATTCATCTTTAGGGGCAAAAGTGAAACATCTACATATGAGGCTATAAGGATATTCAAACTATGGTTAAAGACTAGTTATTTTTTGGATTTGGAAAAGACTTATACAGTATCATCACCTAGATGAGTTTTGGTTTTGAATTCTATTTTGAATAAGTTAGGACATTCTTGTTCATTTAGAATTTAAAAGTCTTTTCCAATATTGGTTCTACTAGCTCTTTAATTTATGAATTTATTGAAATTTGCCTCATATAAAGAAACCTTATAATTTCTTTTATGGTACAAAATATAAATTGAATCATGAGAATTCTATTATACTTTGGTATAAGTATTAAGATTATATCTCCCAAAAGGAGAATAGAAGGACTTATTTTTAATAGAATTCTTGATCCCTTGATTTAATAAATTTTAGATTTTATAAAGGGGTAACAAACAAACATAAAGAAATCAAGCGACAAAATAAAAGTTTCATTATCTAAGAATTTATGCTATATTTTGGTAGATCTTTCCTCATGGTTTCATGGAATGATCAATAATAGTATCTTGTCTTCAGACTAATGAAACTTGTTTTGTTCATAAGGCATTAATCTTTAGACGTTTCTTTTAAATTTTTTAAACCATAGTTGACAAATCAACTAGGTAAGAAAATTAAAATCGTTGAAACTAACTATGATGGTTAACACTACCATGGGAGGTATGACGAATCAAGTGAATAACGTCTAAGATTATTTTGCACAAATACTAAAGAAATGTAATTTCATCTTCCAATACAAAATGTTAGGCAAACCTAACATGAAGGGTATTTGAGAGATGTAATTAACATTTATCTAAGGACATGACTAGAAGTGTGATAATTCATTCTTCGTCATGAAACTCGTTTTTGGGGAGAAACGCTTAAGAATGCAACATAAATTCTGAACTGTGTATCAAGTAAAGTATAAGTTAAAACTATTTATAAACTAAGGTTGTGGTTAGACTCATAGTCTAACATATAGATATATTCTATTTGTGGATGTTCAATTAAGATGAGGTCTTATAAGCCTCATAAAAGGAATACGAACTCCAAAATAGTAAGGAACTATACTTTACTGTATACTCTAGTAATTAAAAAAGCTACAATTTTTGTGATCCCACATTATGGTTCAATTTTGAGACGAGAAACTTTAATAATTTTGAGGATGTTGAGTTTGGGAGAGAAATAAGATTATTATAGATATTGTTCTTGAGAAGGAATTGACGTTAAACTCAATTCCAACTATCACTTTTGACAATGTTTAGGTTTTCATGACTTTCATTGATCAATAAGTGAATCCAGAACCTTGATAAGACAATATCAAACAACTTCTCATTCAAGATATGGTAAATGTTTCAGATAATCAAACTCAACAACCTCAAAGGTCAGTGTCATTAAAGAAATCCATGAGAGAAAGGACATAAGGAAATAATGGAATGATAGACGATGATCCAATCAACTTTTATCATGCCATGAAGGTTCCAACTCTCGAAACTGGACTGATATCATAAATAAAGAGTACAAATTGATGTGAGACAATAAAGTTTTGGTATTTTTCCTATTGCTATAAGGTGTAAAACTAATTGATTATAAATAAGTATTTATAATCAAGAGGGATACAAATTGCAATGTGGAGAGATGCACATTATGTCTTGCATGTAAGGAATTACTTATAAAGCATATATTTATTATTTTGAATAGACTTTCTTTGGTTTAATTGAAAGACTATTTCAAGACAAGCATGACACTGACTGCTCATTATGGTCTTCGAGTTATATCAAATGGATTACTAATGTGTCATTTATCAATAATGATATTGATGACAAAAGTTATGTGTGCAACGAGAAAACTTTGTGTCCAAAGATCCAAAGAATATGGTTTGCAAATTAGGAAAATCCATGTGTATACTCAAGTAAGCTTCTCGTGAATAATTACACAATTTTCATTAAGTATTCTCATTTGGTTTTTGAGATAAAAGCTTTTGATGATTGTGTATATATCACAGGTTCAGTGGGAGTAAGAATATGATCCTGGTATTATATTGGTGAACAATTGCTTGCCATTAATGATATACTCATTTTGTATTAGGAATTCAATATATGTTGAGAATGTTCTTGAAATATTCTTGAATTATAACAAAAGAGATATATCAATAAAGTATTCAAAAATTTTGGCATGAAAGATACTATACCAGGTGATAAGCTTGTAGCTAAAGAAAATAAGGTGTCTAAATTATTGCCCTAAAAGCAACCTTAGAATTCAAGAAATATAGAAGATTTTTAATTTACATTGGAATCTAATATATGCTCAAGCATGTATGTATTTGTACTTATACATATTAAGAATGTTGGATAGATATTTAAGTAACCATATAAGGAACTTTCGGTATGCAGCCAAATAAGCTATAAGGAATTTAAGGAGAACAAAATACTATATGTTCACTTATCTAAATCGTAAAACGTAAAATGTTTGGAGATCATTAAGATTTCTGATTCTGATCTTATAAAGCTTTTAGTTGTGAGATTTTTTGTCACATATGGCTGCAAAATTAAGAATGGTATTGAAAGCTATTAAAGATATATTTTGTGACAATAAATCAATCAGGTTGCATTTTAGTAACAAAATGAACTCTATAAGGTCAAAGGCACATTGACTTTGAGCTAATTGTTATTAAAATAAAGTTCAGAGTAATAAGGTGTCTATAGAACATAATAAGGACAAACACCATATTTTGTGTGATCTGGATCATTAAGAATATACCACTTAAGGCTTTTCAGGAGCTTATTGCTCATATATGGATATAGTATTATTTAAGATTGTGCTGGTTTAGTGGGAGTTTGTATTTGAGATGTTCTATCAAGCTGATACATATTTATGGTTTGATTCTGCAGATAAAGTATGGATTTAAGTTTTGAGTACTCTGAATGTATTCTTTCTATTGAGATTTAAGTATAAGGTTAGAAAGAATTAATAAAGAATTGATCTCAATTAAGGAGGACCAGTTGGAAATAGACATGCTAAGATCACATTTGCATGTAATTTTCATGCTACACATCCATGATTGATCTATGTTATTTGGTTATATTGATATATGTGACCATTGATGGGTTTAGCTACGATAAATGTTGCGAAGGCCGCTTTGATCCTATGTTAGTATAATTAATGGACGAGATTGTTTTGAAATACCTATAATTATGATAGCAAAAGTTAAGCGCTTATAAGGTTACACACTATCAGAAAACATATGTAGCCCAAGTGGGAGATTGTTGGATTAAAATCCTCAATATGGGCTCATATGTATATTAGTGAATTGCTACTTGAAGCTTGGCCCAAAATAAAGTGATCATTTTAGTAATTGTGGGTCATTGGGTATTAAAGTGTCATGGGCTAAATGTGTAGATACCCTAAGCGATATTTCTAATTTATTGAGGGGCTAAATTAGAAATACTTAAAATTAATAACCTAGCTATGAGGTTATAAATTGGTAGTGGTCCCCAAGAAACAAGAGCCAATTTCTATTCTCATCTTCCCCCATCAAGAGAGAAAATTAGAAAACCTAAGTCTTGTTTTCTTGGAAGATCATTACCCAAAATCACCACAAAGATTATCTCTACAAGATGGATTAAGATCATCACTATCTATGAATTAAGGTACGCTTCCGCCATTTGAATTCTTCTCTTTGAATCAACAAAGGTATTCTTTAGATCTATAGTTATACACTTATAATTATATGTAATATGTTTATCTATAGAATTGAATTTTATTGTTGCATATTTTATGAGTGATATAGAAACTAACATATAGGACCTTGCTCTGATTTTATTTTCTTAGGTATTGAAGAAATTCTCCGCACGTTGTGATTTGGAAAAGGGTTCAACGATGACGGTATCCACCATGTGGGATTTGCCTTGTTGGCGTCGATTTTCATGGCAAAATTTAAGAAAAATAAGGAGAGTTTGGGGCGATCTTTTTCTCAGCAAAAAAATTATGGCCATATCTTATATTAAAGATAAAATTATATCAGGGAATGATCCAAATTTACCCCTTTCTTGGCCCTGTCCTGGATGGGCATGATATTATCCGATACCCAATCTGATGGGCCCGATACCCCCAATACTTCGTCCGATGTAGGCTCGATAGTGATGACTTTTTTTTTTCATTTTTTATTCGATATACGTCCGATTGTGGCCCAATTGTTGGCACGATAGTTCATGCATTTTTTGTGTTTTGTCCGATATTGGTTCGATAAGGCCGAATAGTGTGCAGTAGAATCTCTCTTGAATTTTTTTGTATTTTTTTTTCGAAATTCAAGACCGCCATGCCTTATAATTCTAGTGTCAGAGTATTACACTGACCGTGTCACTTGGCGTGGTGGAAGTTATTACTATCTAAAGATTAAGGCAAAATTTGACGAATTCTAATTGTGGGATAAGGTGAAGGAATCCCCTTTTAAACAATTCGTTGAGAGGAGGCCGCTAAATTTTTCTGGGGCATTGATCCATCAATTATTCACGCACAAGATCAACTCTGAGAAGCCAGATGAGGTACACTTTTATTTTGCAAAGAAGAGATGTAGATTCAGCTGGGTCGAGTTTGCATTAGTGACGGGGTTGAACATGTTACCCGGGCCTACGGAACAAGAGATTGAAGAGAAAGGAAATTCGGATTGGTTGATTATTGAGTACTTTAACAGTGATTCATCCATCAGCTTTGGCCAACCGTGCAAAGTCTACAAGTTGGGGATGACCTTGTTTGTTATGGGCGTCCTCACTGGTAAGGAGGAGAAGATTGTCGTTCCTCCATTTGTGATAAGATTGGCTGATAACCTGGAATTCTTCTATGAGTATCTGTGGGGAAAGATCTCCTTCAACAAGTTGATGAAAACTTGTAACAAGAATTTTATAGAGGTTAAGAATCGGATGCACAAGAAAATTGAGAAAGGAGTTTCTCAAAAGGAGGAAAAATATTCATCATACAGCTATACTACAGCGTTGCAGTATTGGCCTATGAGGCCATCTTGGAGTTAGGCAATGAATATGTAGTGAGGATGTCGCATTGCTTTCCATTATGGTTAATTGGGAGAGTAAGGAGAAGACCACATTCAACAAGGATGAAGTTATAAGATTGTTTTCGAAATATGTAAGTTTTTTTTACGCTTTGCAGTCATATATATTTTATTTTAATTTCCACCTAATAATACATTGGTTTTTATTTTTAGTTGACAGTGTACTCTATGTTATGTCTCCGACAAAATAAGGAAGAGTTTGTGAGGACTATCACCGACGGTGAGGGGCCGCTATTTGTTGACTTGGAGGAACTAGTGTTGGGCGACGATGGGCAACCAACTCAAGATGCTCTGCGCAGCCAAGCCCAAAAGCTTGCCTCAACATTAGAAGAGCAGATAGATGAAGCCCGAATATTTAGAGACAGTACACCACTTGCACCATCTTCACCATCAGAGGATCCTCTTCTTGGTCTGTCAGCATCTATTCCAAGCACATCAGAGGCTCGCGAACCAGTATACCCTACCATTTTGGCAAGGTTGGAGACTATGGAGACGGTCGAGCAGATTGCATTGAGGGAAGGCCAGACTGTTCTGTTAAAAAGGCAGACAAAGATTATGGGTTACCTGAAGACCCTAATGTTGGGAATATTTTACAAGGATCTAGATTTACTAACAAGTATGTTGATTAACATCCTAAATATGAATTCTCTAAAACAATAAAATAAACACATAAGGGGATTAGAAAACCTTACATTGGTTGCAGCGAAATATAATGACTCCTTCTATTCAAGATCTCTAGCCCTTGATTCTTTTTTGTAGCATAGCTTAATCAAGATCTAAACCTGGATCACTTTCTCTCCTTCGAGATTGGTTACCACCGTCTTACTCACTATGATTGAGTACTTGACTTGCTATGTGTTGGCATGTCACTCTTTCACTCAAGGTTTCGAATGTGAAGAACAATGAAGGATGCTGAAATCACTAAGAAATGAACTCTCTCATCTACTAGTTGTCTGACATAGAAAATTAGGTTTGATTTGGTTGAAGGCATCAAGTAGATGAGTGAGAGCATCATGTTCCTTTTATAGTGTTTCAACTAGGGCTTAGGGCTGAATTATATGGATTAAAAAAGAATAAATATTGGGCAAAATAAACTTAAGTGTCGTACACAATAATGGGACCACTTTCTAGTTACAATTTTGTCACTTTATTTCAACTATTTATTCTTCTTTCAATAATACCATATTTTCCAATTCAATCCTATAAATGCCAAAATTTTTTATTTTATAATTATAATTAATTACTAACTAAAATTTTTATTTATATAATTTATTAATTAGACCATACAAAGTCTCTTAATTAACAATTTGACCCCAAAATCTCTTTTCTCCACAATTAACCCTTTACTTAGTAAAAATTCATAAATAAGACATAGTCTAATTTTAGAATTATAATTGATTAATTAAAATCAATTAACTGAGTCTACAAGCAGTATTATCTAAACTAGTGAGGGGACCATGGGCCTATATAACCGAGCTTTCAATAAGTAGATCTAAAATTCACTAAGTAAATTCTCAACTTATTAATTCCGCCTTGCGCCACTATAGATTTGGAATTGAATAGCACTCTCAATTATATAGAATGCTCTATATGTTCCACGATATAGATACGTTATGATTATCCATTGTTACAATCCTAATAGTCAAAGATCCTCTATAGATGATCTACACTGAATAGGGATAAATTTACCATTCTACCCTTCGATGTATTTTATCCTTAAAACACTTAGCTACCTATAAATGATATTTCAGTAAACTAACATAATTACTAAAATGAGATCTCAATCATTTATCTCTATTCATCCAAGCTTGAAGATAATCATTGTTTCACTTTTAAATACTTATAGAAGCTATAGTTCTATATCTATGATCAGCGCTCCCACTCAATTGAACTACCATGTTCCCAAGATGTAAATATACGTCAGAACCATAAATTATCCAGTCTTGCCTTCTTGGGAGAAGAAGGAATTTATATACATGGCCCTGTTCTTGCATGCTCCAAAACATTGGGTGGCCATCGAGGTGGATTTAGAGTTGTGAAAATTATTCATCCTCGATTCTAGTATTGGCTCAATCACTACAAATTAATTGAAGATATTGATGGATGATTACTACAGCATATATTCACATCATCGATCGATCATTCTGGTATATTTAATACCCACTACATGGTAATGGTCCCTCAGATGACAGCCTTCGAAAGCCAAGTCAGACCATTCACTTGGGATCTCAAGGGCAGGAAAGAAGTACCCCAAACAAAGATGAGGTAATACGCTTACTAAGTAATTCAATACATTAATAAATATGGTTATAATAACACTAACTGATTGCTTTTTCACTGATGTAGTGGCAATTACTGTGTGTACGTTGTCAAGCATATAAAGCATAAGATTCTTGAGCTACTACTCGATGTAGTGAATGATGATAACATGTCATTGTTTAGACAAAGATGGGTTGTAGATTTATTCTACCAAAACATAGAATAATTTTTTTTGGAAGGATTGTGCCAAATACTGGACAGGGAGATTAACAATGAATTATAATATATTTTTATGAAAAATTGTGCTTTTTTTTTTATTATTATATGCTAAATTTTCTATTTAACCCAATTACTGTTTAGTAAAATAATTTGTTCATGCCTCAAATTAAAAATAAAATACCACAAATTTTAATAACAATACATAATAGTCCAATATGAATTCAATAACAATACATAATAGTACAACACATCATAATACGACTAAATTAAAAATTCATTTTTAATCTCGGTAGTTGCAAGTGCTTCTGTTGTGGCCCTTGGCACCGCACTTGCCACAATTTCATGGTATGATAATCTTTTCACCATACAAGCAGTTCGGTTTGACTGAATTCTTCCAACCTTTTGCTTCTTGGGTCGTCCTACTAGTTGCTTCTCAACAGGCACTCTAACTGTCATGTTCTTTATGTCATCGGACAATTCTCAATTATCCTTGTCACCAACTAGCATAATTGTACTATCATATGTGCTCCTCCAATATTCTATTGTGTAATATGGTGAGCATAGTGCGTACATGCTAATACTTTGTTGCTGAGCTACAGCACATGCATGAGGACAAGGAAATTTCATGCACTGGAACAAGCCGCAAGTGCAAGTCCACTATGCCACCGGTCTCAACAATTCCTACAAGGTGAACCTGCAGCATGTAAGGTCTACATGTGTCAACGTTCAAATATCGAGATTTTTCAAAATGCAATGCTAAGTCCTCCTCCATTTTTTGTGCTAGGGTCTTCGTCCACTTGTCAGCCTTTTCTTTTCGTGTAGCAAACCACTGTTGGACTTTGGACCTTAGGAATGCTACATCAGCAGTAATCGAAAAGCCTCTTGCGTCCTTAGTTATGTTATTGAAGCTCTCAGCCCAGTTACTCATCATTACATTGTAACGTATCCCTAGAAAGTACAACCGAACCCATTTTTCAAATCCAATTTCCTCAAGATATTGTGCAACTACAACATTCATTGCTTGAATGTTCTTAAATTCTCTATGAAACTCTAATTTTGAATACGTGTAGGCACATGTGTAAATATGATTCGTGAATACGTCAGTCTTGAACTTGTGGTTGACGTTCATAATAATGTGGTGGTTAGCACATGCACCGTGGTGTGCATCAGGGAACACGATCTCCAAAGAATGAACAACTTTGATGCTTATCCGACACAAAGGCTAAGTTGTCAACATCACCAATTGTTTCTTTCAATTTTCTCATAAAATAGGTCCAAGAATTGTGGTTTTCATTGTCAACTACAGCAAAAGTTATCGGAAAAATATGGCTACCTGCATCCAGTACCACTGCACACAACATTTTCCCACCATACCTAGCCTTCAAGAAAGATCTATCAACACATACAACAGGTCGGCAAAACCTAAACCCCCGGATATAAGGACCCAGAGAGAAGAAACAATACTTGAAGCGACCATCCTCTACTACAAAATCTGTGATGGTACCTAGATTTCTCAAATTTAGCATGTGTAAGTAACCAGGTAATTTTGAGTATGAATCTTTAGGTGTACCCCGAACTAGGTGTAGTGCCTTCTCTCTGTACCTCCAAGCCTTTTCATAACTCATTTGGATCTCGTAATCCTTGTGCATATCTTTTCTTATATCAGAGGCAAATGATCCGAGCCGTCAAATGTGAACTTATCCTTAATTAGATGGGCAACTATCAAAGGTGATGCTTGAGGCTTATCTTTTCCTCAAAGATCAAGGGAACATGTATGTACATTATGAAATGTACTCACCTCAAACATGTTAGAAAATACGTTCTTCTTCGCTCTTAATTTCCACCCACAATTTGTATCCTTACATGTGATGTACCAAATAGTAGTACCGGACTTCCTAACAAAGTAGTCAAACCCTTTCTTCATTGCATACATGCCAACAACCATCTTTAAATGCTCTTTGTCTCTAAAAAATGTTCCTACATGTAATTCCCCACCTGCTGTGCCACCCATAGATATACAATGACTATGATCCTCAATGTCTTCTCTTGTAAACATTTTCTCCTTAAATTTACCGTAACTTATCGAAGAAGAAAATGGATCGCTAAATCTAGTCTCATTGGTCCCTCTAACATCACTAGGACCACTAGCATCATTAGTCTCCCTAACTTCACTGGTTCTTCTAGCATCACTAGGACCTGTACTGTCAGTGGTTCCTCTAGCATTACTATTTCACCTAGACGACTACTACTAGTACCAAGTGTATGGCAATTTTCTCTACGGGGCATTCTTTTCCGTGTCGGTGGCCTGGATGGTATTTGGTACAATAGTGGAGTCAAGTTCAAAACTATAGCAGCAGGGACCTCTGTATTGTGGTCGTCTCTTACGTCATCATTGCCCTCAACATAGCAAGCAGGGTCTGGACCATCAAAAAAACTACCAATGAAGGGCATTTGTGCTATAATGTCAGCACTCGACATCATAGTGTTCATTTCAGGTAACACATCAGCAACCAACTCCTTTGGATTTATTTCTGGAACATAACTCCCAACCTCGCTACGAGTGTCCTTAGAAGAACTTGGTGTGGGACTAGGATGATACAAACATTCTTCTTTAACAAAGTCACAAACAAGGGAGTAAATCATCTGGCTTCTTCGCAAGTGTAGACAAAAAGAACCTTGCATGTTTATCATTTCCAATAACTTCAGGGCGATAATTAAGCCTTTCATGTACTTGTAATTTACTTCCAATTTCAAGTCATATTGCACTTTGTCAACATTCAGTTTTTCATACAAAAGATCAACCAAACATGAGTAGCTTACGTTCGTATCAATGTCAAATGTCAAATTTTTGGCCCGTTTATAAACCCAATCTCTACCTTGAAGCTCCCAAACACCATTATACATAAAAAAAACGCATTAACAATCGAACCTGTCACATACATTAAAAAAATACAATTACAACTTAGAACAAAAATATCAAAAAATAGTGATACAAATCCTTGAAAATACCATAAATCTGCAAACCATCGAACACAACATCGGAGCAATATCGGCACCCATCGGGCCTATCACAAAATTCTGCCAATGCCACAATCGGGCAACATCATCAGACAAAAATTGGGCCACAAAATTCGCGACGGTCCTAAAAATGATTTTTCGGGGACTGTCGCTAAAAAAATTAAGTAACTATTTAAAATCGTTGGGAATACTAAATTTTCCTGACGGTTTAAAATCGTAGTAAACAAAGTAGGCGACGTTTTTTAATAAAATGTGATTTTTAACCGTCGTCAAAGCGTCGCCTATAAGGGTCCATTAAAAAATGGTCACTTACTTCTCGCCACATTTCCCACGTGCCTACCTACTTTTTTTCTATTCCCCACATGCCCACCTATTTCTTCTCCATTCCCCACACCCTAAAACGAAAATGTTAACTGTCCAAAACCCCACCCACGCCTCCGCACCATCGCCCTCCTCTCTCTCCGTCTTCCTCCCTGTCTTGGTCTCCCTTTCTTCTCACCTCTCTCGTTCATCGATCTCCACCCACCCCTCATCCCGTCGGTCTCCCTCTACTCTCTGTCGCATATGTCGGACCACCACCACCTCCCGTCAGTCTCCCTATCATCTTCGTCTCATACTCCGGACCACCACCACCTCCCGTCGGTCTTCCCCTCTCTCTTTCTCTCTGTCCGAGCTTGGTATAAATACATTTATTTATATATATACATTTTTATTTTTTTATTGTATAAATTTAATGTGTTTTAAAGTTAGTTGTTATTGTATCAAAATTAATTAGTTGTTTTATTTTAATTTAGATAAAATTATAAAATTAATGCATGAAAAAAAATGGGAGAAAATACAGTATTTTTTTTCTCTTTTTTTTTTTTTACATTCTTGACGGTTTAAAACCGTCGCCTATAACAGGGTATAGGCGACGGTTTTAAACCGTGCTTTATATTATAGGCGACGGTTTATACCCAGTTATAGGCAACAATTTTAAATCATCGGGAAACCTACATTAGCGACGGTTTTAAACCGTCACCTATTCTACCCGTTTTACGACGGTCGTATAGGCGACGGTTATAGAAACTGATGAGAATACTTTAAACGATTGTTTAAAAACGTCAGGAAAATCCATTTTTGTAGTAGTGCAAGCATTAAAACAATATTCTAAACTAAATATAACAACAACCAACAAGATTGCACAAAAAAAATAATTACCCATGAGCTTCGTGTATGATGCTCGTCCAAAAATGAGAGAAAATATGTGGTGTAGCTTGTAGTGTAGTAGCTTCTAGTATAGTGAAGTGAAAAGAATGAGTGAAGATAAGAGAAAATTGAGTTGATTTGTGGTGGTAGAGCAGCTCAGGCAGTAAGAAGGAAAGAGAGAAGTAAAGAGAGGGAAAGAGAGAAGAAGAGGGAGGGGTGATGTAAATGGAGATGATATTTTGGGCATAATACAAATGTAGGCATATATGCTACAAATATTGGTTATTATGAGTTTAAGGGAAAAATTTTAAGCACATATAAGCATAATTAATTAAATTTTCCTCTCAAATTCTGTTTTATCATAACGAATACTTTTCTTAGTGAGAGGTGCATGTTGTTCATCCTTTAGTGCATGGTCTAAATCCGTATATCTCAGAACTATAAGTAAATTTCTTTTTCGATTCTTGGAATTTGTCCCATTAAGCATAGAAATAGAATTAATATTAACAGATATTGAGGCAGCAGATAATGAAGTAGCCGAATATAGTTCAATTAAAATAAGCTCACATAAATATTCATAATTAAACAATAAATTTAAAAATTAGTTAATCTCATCTCAAGATACCAAACACATATTAATATTAAGCCATTAGACAGTAATATTAATTGTAAGCGGTACTCTCGATTTAGCAATCAAACATTGATAATAAAATGGTGCCTAACAATATGTCAATCTTTGGACAAACGAATTGCTCATACAAAATACCTTATAATTTTCACATATTTATCACCACACGTGTTTGAAATTTAGTGAAATATTTACTTGCATTTGGGTCAGTTAACATATGCATCACTTACAAATACACACCACAAAAAATCTTACTTTTAGTCACAACAAAATTTGTAACTAAAAATAAAATAGGTTGTGACTAATTATAGATTATTATTCCTATGTTCTGACTAAAAATAAAAAAGGTTGTGACTAATTATAGATTATTATTCCTATGTTGTGACTAAAAAGTCCGTGGCTAAAAGTATTAGTCCCAAAAATTACAATTTGTTGTGACTAAATGTGTTTTTAGTCACAATAATTAGGGTTACTAATCCATTTATAATCTGGGGATATATATATGGAACACTTCTTAATAGATATTACCCATGAATGGTTACTAAAGAAATTTAACTATAAATATTAATTTTAAAAATATCAAACCATCGAATTTTGATCTAATAACGAATAATGAAATCACAAATTTGAATTTCTATGCTTAATTTAACTACTTAATTAAAAAAAATATCAAAAAGTATCTCTTTTTACACTATATCAAAAATATGTTCATACAAAAATATTTAACTCAAACTCAACTTATTTTTCTTGCTAAAAAACTTTTTAATTTTTTTTTTTGCCGATGGAACAATCTCAGCCCATATGATATAATAAAAATGGGAGATTTTTTTTAATTAAATAGAACAATTAAACATAAAAACTCAAAATTTTCTAATTTTATCCATTCAGGAGTAATACCCTTAAGAGTATATTATATGCGGCCAAAAATAGAGGATTGTATTCCGACAAATAATAATTTGATATTACATATACCTTCCTATTTTAATGTCATTTATTTTCTTAATATTACTTTTGGGGAGATGAGCTATTAGGATAGCTTGGATTAAATTTTCATATGGGAACCAATTATCATAATATAGAACATTGATTAATGTTTCAAAAGATGAAAAGATAAATTAATAAAAATAAAATATAAGAATGTTTCAATCATGTGAAGAGAAATCTTTCCTAAGATTTGGATTCTAATGGCTGTATATTATATTCTCTGTTTGCATTACTAATAATAAGACCCAAAATAGTGGTGGTCTAATTAGGTTGTTGGAATTTTTTATTTATAAAGGGAACATTAATATCTATAATAACCAACCATTTTTTTGTGGGGGTTGGTTCGTTCTTGTTTGGACACATTCCTACTTGTTATTTTAATGATGGTCAAGCATTTGTCATGAACATGAGAATAGTATAAAGTAATGAATAAAAAGAAGATATTAAAAAAAAAAAAAAACAAAGAACATAGAAACACAAATATATGCAAATGTAGGTGCATGAATATCCCTAGTGGTGATATGATGTGATAATACATATATAATAGAAAGGTGTTGATCTTCCAAATCCAAACAAATTTGAAGTAGTAAATATTTTAATTTGTTATCTATTAAGTTGAAACTATCAAATCAAACTTGAAGAATTTGGTCAAGCAAAAACACATAAACTTAAGTTCATTTCTTGATTTAGCTTTAGCTTTGTGTTTGGAATATTAAAGTGAGGCAAAAAATCCAGTGTGGGGATGGGAGGTCGGCACATTGGTTTCTGTTCTATGATGCAAACCATTCACTTTTGAAAGAGACCCCAAGATTAATACAATCATTTCAGACAGATTTCATGCATTTTTTCAACTTAGTAAAAAGGAAAGTGTGAATCAAAATAATTAAAGAAAGAAACGTTAAAGCAAAACTAGGTAAGGGGATGGCTCATCTTCCCACAAAAAACTATAATATAATTTTGTAAAATAAATAGATAAGTGTACCACCACACCACACCCAGAAATTAATCGACCATACCGTTTGACCCTTGTCTTTTTTTACCAATATGTTGATGCAAAAACTATACCAAAGGGACAAAACAAAGATTTCACAGTTTATAAAGACAAAGCATATACGACTGAACCCAAGTTACTCAAGGAAAGTTTACCATATATATATATATAAAAATTAATTTCAAGTCACGCACAAAAGCAATAATAAAATTACGATTTAAATAAATAACACTCAGTGGAAGAAATACTAGTTTTGTACATCATGGAATGGAATGTCTCTACCTCAGAGGCCAGAGCTGGCCTTGATATGGACTCACTTCTATATAATGGTTGGTCATTCTTTATTCCAATGATCATTAATTATAACTTTGTAGCCTGAAATTTCTTAGATAAGAAGGCTTGATCATACTATTAAGGGTAAATAGCGGCATAAGTATCTAAAGTTTTAAGTCTGTAAGTGGTATAAGCTCAATGTTTATTTTTAGCGGCATAAGTACCCAATGTTTGTAAGACTGTAATTTTTCTCTAATTTCGTCGATACAAACTCTGATATTTTCTTGAACAGACCACATATAAGGTCCAGATTCTTGATCATTCAGTCTAAACAGAAACATGTAGAATCATTTACTTCCAAATGTTCATTTAATAAATTCAAAACAGAGTCTGTACTACTAGAGGAAAATTACAATTTTACAAACGTACTTATGCTGCTAAAAATAAACATTGAATTTATGCCGCTTACAAATTTAAAATTTTAGGTACTTATGCCTCTATTTAACCTACTATTAATTATTTTTGTGTATATTTATATTTAATAAAGTCCGATGAATAATATCATAATATAATTTTAAAAAAATAATTATATCATAATCAATCAATTTTATAACCATAAAAAAATAACATTCTTTACATATAATAAGTTTAAAAAAATTGTTTTAATAATTGAGGAAAAATTGAAATATTTTAGGTTAAGTAGTGCTTCTGTTTCAGAATTTATGTTGTGTCGCGAAAAGTGAAAAAGAAAGACAGAAAGAAACTTCTTCTAACATGGTCGGATTGAGGGTCATTGGACCTAAATGACCCAATGACAACTCCACCCCACTAATTAAATTGCTCCATTAGTTTTATATCTGGTCTGTAAAATAGAAGACAAGTTAAAGTTTTTGATTGCAAATATAATATTTTAATTTCAGGAAAATCCAAAAATTAAAAGAAAACTTTGTAACCCCCCATATCAAAACTCTATTATCTTTACTTATGCAGAGTAGTCTGTAATACTCACATGCAGCTGTAGAGCCAAGATGCCCACTAGGGAGACCAATGCCCTGAGATACTTCTGAGTCATATCTGTCTACAATTAAAAGAGCCCATCATCAATAAAGTCTTTAACCATAGTTAGTTAGTTATGTTATATATAAATCTTGTTTCGAAAGGGAGCTCCACAAAATATACTAAACAATCATCATAAGTATAACCCCTTTTCCTATTAATATATCTATTTTTTTTTTTATTAAGTGAATATTTTAAATTTTATTTGAATAATTTATAATGTATATTTTTGAAAATGAGAATAATTTTATTGATGAAGAGGTTAAACCTCAAATATCTAATAATATTATGCAATACTTTTAGCCACAGACCCACATAAAAGTGAGGTGGGAGCAACCGCCTTCTAAAAAAATGGAAAAAAAATATATATAATTTAATTAAATATGACATATATTTATTTTTAATAAATTAATTACATTAAACCAAGCTTCATTACATATAGGATAGAGGTTAGGGTTCAAATCTCACTAAAAATATATATATTTTTATTTTTAAGTTTACTTTTGCTTGATTACATTGGTTTAATTAATATTACGTGGACCACTAAAAATTTGCCACGTGTATAGTCCACCGTGGCACTTAACAGTGATTTTTAGACGGAGGTGTGCAGAGCAAAACAAAATCAGGGTTTAGGTAGTTTAGCCACCAAAAATTTAATTTTTGTGGTGAAGTGTTACGAACCGTAAAGTTCAAGTGGTTTAGCTGCCAATATCCCTTTATAAAATGGCTTTTGAGTTCCTTAATGGTAGTGGTTCAGTGGCTTGTATCAATGATACTTCTATTTGTTTGATTCCAAAATTAAAGGAGTCGTGCTAAACTATTGATTTTTGCCCCATAAACCTTTGTGATGTGATTTACAAAATAATTACGAAGATGATGACTAATCGACTTCGTATTGTTTTGGTTGATATGATTTATGAGGAGCAGAGTACTTTTATTCCAAGTAGACTTATCAATGATAATGCCATGATTGGTTTTAAATACTTTTAATCTCACCAAAAAACATAAACGGGGTAAAAAAGGATTCCTGGCTCTTAAAGTTGGTATGGCTAATGCTTATGACAGAGTTGAGTGGGGTTTCATTGAATGAATGATGAAACAATTGGGTTTCCCCGAGTTGTGGTTAATCTAGTAATGAAATGTATCTCTTCGGTACGGTACTCACTTAATGTCAATGGGAAAGGGAAACATTATCCCTTCTTAAGGAATTCGTCAAGGTGATCTTATTTCTTTCTCCCTTTTTATTTCTTATTTCCGCTGAAGGACTTTCGGCTAATATAAAAAATAATTAATTTGGGTAGGCTTCATGGGTTGCCTTATGGGAGATGGGGCCTGATAGTTTCTCACTTGTTATTTGCTGATGATAGTTTCTTCTTCCTCGAAGCTTCTAGTGCTAGATTCAGAGAAATTATGGGTTGGTATGAACGTGCTTCAGGGCAGTTGGTCAATCTTTCCAAGTCTTCTGTTTGCTTTTCTTTGGGTGTCTCTCGAGGTATGGAAAATGACTTGGCAGCTTTGTTAGGGGTTTATCATGTTCCTTATCATGGAAAGTATTTGGGACTTTCTTGTTTTACAGGTCACAGTAAGTCTAGTTTATTCCAATCAATTCGTGACAGAATTGGAATAAGTTCTTTGGTTGGAAATCTAAATCTTTCTTTACTGGTGGAAGATAGGTACTTCTCAAGTCTGTCATTCAAGCCATCCCTAATTATTCCGTGAACCTTTTTCATCTTCCTGTGAAATTAGTTTAGGAACTTCACCGACTTTGTGCTCGTTTCTGGTGGGGTGGGGATGATGATAATCAGAAGATGCATCGGTGTACCTGGAAGAGATTATGTTGGCACAAGTTCGATGGTGGGATGGGTTTCTGCGATTTATTTGTGTTTAATAAAGCTCTTTTGGCTAAGCAGGCGTGGATGCTTTATTCTGTTCCAAATTCCGTGGCAGCAAAAGTCATGAAAGGAATTTATTTTCCTAATTTTGATTTTCTCAATGCAGTTGAAACTTCAAAGGCTTCGTACATTTGGAAAAGTACCATTTGGGGTCGTGAACTTTTAGAAGATGGAACTTGTTGGCTCATAGATTATGGTATAAATGTTAGCATAAAATCTCAGGTATGAATTCCTAAAGAGTTTGCTTCTCTTGCTTATTCTTTTGGTGGCCATCCTATGATCACCTTGGTTAGTGATATCATTCATGAGAATGGAAAGTGGAAGGGTCAGTTGTTTGATGACTTATTCTCTAATGATTAAGCTAGGCAGATTTTATCCATTCCTCGGAGTCACTATTCTCAGGATCGTCTCATTTGGCACTATAACTCCTCAGGTGAGTATACTGTGAAAAGTGGTTATTAGAATGCTATTAGACTTTTGTGAAGGGGTCAATTTGACTCTTATTCCGAGCCATGTTCTTGGTGGAAATACATTTGGAGTCTCACCATCCCTCTGAATATTAAAGTGTTTATATGGAAGGCTTGTTTAGATTGGTTCCCAACAAAATGTAACTTCGCTATGCATAAGGTTCCCATTGCTTTATGGTGTCTTGTGTGTCATTTAGAGGAGGAGTACGTCTTCTTTTCATGCCCTTTGGGGATGCTCGGGTCTCCGTGATATTATAATAAAGTTCAGTTTGTGAGTAATCCTTCCTCTATACCCCCACCAATCTTTATACTTTGCTTCATAAACTTGAGGTGATTTTTACTAAAGTTGAGATGGAGTTTTTATTAGTCCTACTTTGGAGAAATTAGTTTCGTAGAAATCAATGGGTTCATAATAAGAGATTGATTGACACTAAAGGGGTTCTGGAGTGGGCTTTTGAGTACACTAAAAATTTTCAGGCGGCCAATGCAAAGAAGTGTCATTCTATTGCGTGTCTCTTCCCACCTATTCCATGCCCGATTGTTCCTCATTGGATGCCGCCTGATAGTAGTTAATTGAAACTAAATGTTGATGCAGGACTTCGAGGTACTGATCGACACATGGGGTATGGGGCTGTGGTGAGGGATCAGTGGGCTAATTGTTTGGCTTTTACAATTGTTCCAGCTAGGGGATCCCTTTCCTCGCCAGTGGAAGAAGCTATGACAGTTCTTCATGGCCTACTCTGTTCGCGCCTTGGTTTTAACAACGTAGAGGTTAAATCAGATTGTCAACGCGTTATCCAGATCTTGCAAAAGAGAGACTTGGTTTTGGCTGAGTTTGACCTTATTTTTAAAGACATTCATACTCTTTGTAATCATGTCAATGTTTCTAAATTTTTCTTTTTTAATCATTCTGGGAACTATTTAGCTCACAATCTTGATAAAATTACCTTATCCTTAGATATGACAAAAGTGTGGTAGCCGGACTTACCAGATCTTCTTTAAGTCTTTGTGAGTTGCTCTGGCTTTGTGCCTTTTAATGAGAAATTCGTTCTATTCAATATATATATATGGAAGATGTTTCAATGGTTACATTTTTATTATAACCATCATGGTTACATTTTTTTAAGTCATTGGATTACTATTAAATGGTTGTGATTAATTTGGAAATTAAATAAAAATAAATAATAAATAACTTGTAACCTGAAAGTAACCTCATAATTCATTTCCTTATAAAATTTTAATTAAGATTAATTATATTTTAAAATTAAATTAATTATAATTATTAATTAATTTTTTGTAATTTATTACTATATGAGGATCTTTTAACAATTTATTTTTTTGCACTTAAATTATTTAAAATTTTATAACAAAACTTTTTATAATTTAACATTATACACATATAATTTCATAGTTTTAATTTTATTATACTTGTAATCTTAATTTTAAATTATTGCACTTAATTATTTATTTTTTATTTAAATATTTAAAAAGTAAAAAGTGAAATAAGTTGAAGGATTTTTTTAGAAAAAAAAATGGCTACGCTTGTTATCGATTGACTAGCTTGATGCCTCATACTTAGTTCATCTAATCGTAACAAAAAAATTAAATATCATTTAAAAATAATTAATTATTTAAAATTTTATTATGAGAAAAGAATTTTAATTTGTGTAAAAAGAAGTTTAATTTTTGTATAAAAAATAAATTTTATTGTAAATATTATAATTAAATGACTTAATTGTTAAAATAATTAGAATAAGGATTTAATTATAAATAAAAAATTATTTATAAATATTAATTGCTAAAACAGGTCTTATTAAATATTTAATTAATTATTTTAAGAAAATAGTTAATTATAATTAATTAATTCTAAAAAAATGAATGTTTACCTATTTTTTTTTTTTTTTTTGAAAAAATTCATCATCTTTATTAATTGCAATCCATAGTGATTACATGATTAAAATCTAGAGTAACATCACTACTTCTGATAACACGATCAACAACTAAATAGGATGCTCGAGCTAAGAAATGAGCAACACTATTTGCAGAACGTCTAATAAAATTGACATAAACATCTTGTAAGTCATTTAATAACATCTTACAATAAAAAATAATACTCCCAAAGTATGAAACCATAGGAATAGAGCTACGTAATGATTGCACCACAGTAAGACTATCAGTTTCAATGACAACCTTCCTTCAATCTTTTCGTTTAACCCAACTCAGTGCCTCCTTAACACCCAAAGCTTCCACCATTTCGGGTTGCAACACCCTTGACCATTAGCAGGTAAAAGCTTCCATCAATGCACCAGTTTCATCCCTAATCACCCCTACAAAGCTATAAATTGCAGTTCCTGAAAAAATAGCATCATCTACATTAATCTTCAAGGTGTTTTCAGCTGGTTTGGCCAAAGTTTCAACACCATCGACATCAGTAAGGAATGCAGTCGTAGGATTAAATGTTGAATCTTGAGCCCGAGTCCAATCTGTGAGTAAAGCTTAAGCTAAGTGAGCAACACTCGCAATAGTAAGGGACTTATCAGACCATACTAGCTCATTTCGATGTTTCCAAATTGCCCAACATGTCATTGCGATCAACCTCCTTTTCTCCCCATTCGCCTGCTGTAAAACCGTAGCAAACCAGTTGGCAAAAGAACCAATTGCCATCTAATTAACACCAGTAGCCAACTGTTGCCAACACGCTTTGGCAAAAGAGCAATCCACCAAGCAATGGTCGATGGTTTCATCAGTTACTTTGCACACAGGGCAGATGGTATCAACATGCACATGTCTAGAACGAAGTCTGGATTTCGTAGGCAAAGAGTTAGTGACAACACGCCATAACAAGTCTTTCACTTTCGGAGGAACCCTTAGCTTCCAAAGAGTATTCTAAAAGACGACATTATCATCCTGTGCACCCAACTCTTTGCTGAATTGTAAGAACTTGTAAATTGATTTTACCGAGAAATGGTCCGAGCTCTCCCAACTCCAATACCAAACATCACATAAACAACTTGAAGATAAGGAAATATTAAGAATCAAGTTAGCATCCCTTTCATTAAACATATCATGCACCAAGTCAACATACTTTTGAAGCCACATCAAAATTTTTAGATAATGACAATACTCACAAGAGCATGACAGTTGTTTAAATTAATAAAAAAAGAAATAGAAGATGAAGAAGGTGGGGCATCATCTCATTGAGAGAGACGAAACTGTTGCCCTATAATTTTGGGTTGAGCTTATGACTCAACTAGAAAATATGAAAAATAGGGTTTAAAATTCAAGTTTACATAAATGTAGCATATCAAATCTCATCTCAAAAAAAAATCAAAAGTAATAAATTGCCATAAATAACATACAAACTTAAAAATGTGATATTTATCAAAGAAAGATTTAGTGGCATGAATGCGAAATAGGAACATTTATTGGCTTGAGACACTTCACACCAGAATGAACAAAGAACCCTTCACGAAATGTCAATCTCCATTGCCACATCACCAAGCTTAGGCACCTGCATTGGATGTGCTGTTAGTTTTCCTTAAAAAATTTAAGAAGGAAAAAGGAGTTACTAAATTCGGACAATACGAAGTGTTATTGTACACGTGTGGATACATTATTGGCTACACTTTCATGACCACCCCATCTCACCCGTAGAGAATTCCTTTTCTTTTTTTTTTTTCTGCTTAAATTCTTCATTGAAAGTGGCTGTATTTATTACTGGATGTGACGTCAGTCTTCTGAAGAAATCTTTTTCTTCAAATTTTATTTATTCATTTATGGCGAAAAGAACACAATTATGAGTGTAATTATATTGAAGATTGGCCACGACCGTACGTTTTGTAAAAACTGACACGATTTTGACTGGTTTAAGCTAAAAGCCAAAACATATTTAAGGAATGGAATTCCTCAAAAGAGTTAGGTAGGGGATGCGTCATACATCCAATAATGAAATTAATTATTGAAAAAAAAAGCAAATTATATTTTACCATTCATCTCAAAAA
Source organism: Cannabis sativa (assembly GCF_029168945.1). Taxonomy (NCBI): domain Eukaryota; kingdom Viridiplantae; phylum Streptophyta; class Magnoliopsida; order Rosales; family Cannabaceae; genus Cannabis; species Cannabis sativa. The sequence continues at coordinate 15,143,236 of NC_083610.1, forward strand.
ATTAAAAATTGAGTGATGATAGGTTAACACATAAATCACACAATAACACAAGTCTATCACAAATAGAAATTATTTTTGGTTTAATTTTTACAAAAATACTGTCACACGGTAGAAATTATTTTTCAACTGTTTTGGCCATTTTTTTTTAATACCAAAAAAAAATGAGGCCTCCATCTTTCACACCTACGGACAGAACCACTACAGGAACACCAGAATAATTGAAAAACAACCATTAATTCCAGTGAGGTTGAGAAAAAAAAAAGTAAAATCGACATCAAATAAATAATCATAACAAACAATTGTAAAATAACTGTAAACTAACACTAAAACAAATCAAACAAACGAAAGGAAAACATGATTAAAAAAAAAAACTAAAAAATGTTCTGCATAGCCTCAATGCTCAATGCAATAGCAATTATATTTGCAAGCTTAATCTTAAAAAACAGAGCAAAAAAACTACTTAAACAACACAAAAACAAATGTAAAACAATAAACAGATATAACCACTTAGAAAAACATAAAAGAACCACACACCTCAATACATTTTCTAGTGAGCTCGTCAAATGTATTTTTAGGAGAGCCAAAATAAAAAAAAATAACCAAAAAATAACTATATAGAGAAGGAAGAAGAAATATATTTTATAACCTCTATCTTTACACCTACGGATAGAACCATCACAGCACCCTAAGAACTTCTAAAAAAATAATCATTAATTCCAGCAAGATAGAGCAAGAACAGTGAAATCGATGTTAAAAAAATAAATTAAGGAAAACAACCGTAGAACAACACTAAAACAAACAAAAAAAAAACACTAAAAAATAAACACAGTATACTGCAATATAAAATTTATAAAAATACATAGTAAAAAAATAAAAAATACCGTCTGACAATATTTTTATAAAAAAATAACAAGTATACCATGTAAATTTCCCTAAATAAAATATATACACATCTATATAACAAATTGCTTTAATTAATTATTTTTATTTAATATAAATCTCACTTATATCAAAACTAACTTATCACATAAATTATGTGTTACATATAAATGTAATTTATATGTGCACAATAATTTTGTAAAAAAATGACAAGTATACAATGTAAATTTTCCTAAATATAATATATACACATCTATATAATAAATTGCTTTAATTAATTATTTTTATTTAATAAAAATCTCACTTATATCAAAACTAACTTATCACATAAATTATGTGTGACATATATATGTAATTTATATGTTCACATATTATTACTTATAAAAATTAATAAGAAATTTTATAATATAAAAATCTCCATAATACTTTTTATTTTTATTTTAATATGGTAAATATAATTTTAAATCCTATATTTTGTAAATATTATTAATTTATCACATAATAATATTTTGAGCTCGACTTCAGTTAAACTATTTTTTATTCTAACTCTTGAAAAACCTCTTTTCAACTCTAAAATTTTCTATTCCTTAAATTTAATAATTATAGTTGATTTCTTTTCCATTATATTTGGTTTCACAAAACACAGAATTCAGAATAATATTTACTATTTTAACTTTGACTAAAATAGCTTAAATATTAAAATGGAAAGCCATTTTTTCTTAATTTTACTCTAAGTATGATCTCTACTTTAGTTAAAATCAATTATTTTAAATAAAGTTAATTTGTAAATATAGATTAATTAATTAAAATAATAAAAATCAATTATAAAACTACCCATAAATTTTCAAAAAAATCTGAATAATCTACCATTTTAAAAATAATATTCACATATTTTATTGCAAGTGATATTATTTTTAAACTTCTAAACAGTTTTTTTTTTTTTTGCATTTTTATGAAATTCTACATAGAAATCCCTATTGCGACTAGTGCTGCAACATAAATTGTAACAAAAAATCGTATAGAAATCCCTATTGTAACTAGCGTTGCAACCACTTTAGAAACCCAAACCGTAAATTTAAAAAAAAAATTAAAAAAAATAGTATATGAGGTAATTCCCCTATTATTTTTTGTTATACCTATATAAGTAATTATTTAAACCTTATATTTGAAATTATAAATTATTTGATTCTTTTTTTCTTTTTGAAATTGAGAAGTAATCTTAAAACTATGAAGAAAATGAAACAAATTTATTTTAATATGGAAATAAAAAAATATATAAGAACGATCTTAGTGGTGTACCAGAGATTTTATCATTAACCTGATTTGTTAACAATCTTCACAAAAATAATTATGAAGATGCATAGAAATATGCTTATTTCATGCGCGTGGCTAACCCTGAAAAAGGAATTATGTGGCTCTCTGTCTATTACTTATTTATTTATTTTTGGTTCGTAACTGTTCAACACTTGATTGTCGAGCTTTAGAATATTCAGGCTTTTTAATTTGCAATCCACATATAGAGGACGACGCAATGGTCATAAATGGGGCATTTCTGATCACAACCATAAATACTGCAATATATATATCATCACCTCTTTCTTTATGCAAAACGGTTTGAAAGGCTTAAATATAATCAATACAATAGTAAAAAATAAAACTGGCGGTGTTCTGAAATTAAACTGAAGCTTTTATCAGATAAACATCACTACTTCTCACTTTTCATCAGAGATAAGTATATATATATATTATAATAATGATTCTAAAATTCGTGCCTGGTCTGGTAACTAATAATGTGGGGTTGACATCAACTTTGGATTGGTAAAAATGAAACCCCATTTTTTTTTTTAAGTTTAAAAATAAATTTAAAGAAAAACTCAAAAGTGAATAATAATAATAATAATTTTAAAAAAACTTTCGTTCAGCTAAGTCTGACATTACCGCACGCTTGAAGATAAGTTGGGTTGGGCCAGAGACAATGATCTTATGAGAGGTTCTTGTGGTTTAAAAGGGGTGGCCTAGTCAAAAAGCTCTGCCCCCCATATAATAACCCCCAAACTCAGTAGTGAATCATCAACAATGAATAGTGATGAATATTCCACGCCATCATTGATAAATTACCATAACTATATATATATTTTTTTTATGGAGCAATGATAAAAAAAACTATAATGTAAATTATTATTGTTATAATACTTATTTTTTATATTTCACTATTTGGTAAAGTACAAAAGTAAATTTTGATGAAGAGTCATTTATTTATTTATTTTTATATATTTAAATCCTTGTTTGTACTGAAGGTATAGAATTTTTGTTATGGATCATGAGTGAAAGATCATAGAGGAAAGATGTATAAAAATGGTAAAGTAGCCCTAGAGAACTTTATAGTGACAAAAACATGGGCATTCATTCAAATTTTTTTGAGGTGAAGGAGTTGGGCAATCTTCAATTTGGAATTAAAAACATGAAAGTACATATATATTTTTTTTTACTAAGCATGAAAGTAGGAAATACCCTTTGGTTTATTTTGAGTGTGTATTGGTTGCTTGTATGATAAGGTTTGAGTGGCAGAATAAATCAGTGAGTGAGTCAGAGAGTGATGAGGGAGGGGGTTGGGTTGGGAGGTGTGTGGTGTGGACTGTGGACCTTTGTGCTGCTGTGTTGTGATATAATAAATAATAAATGACTCCTTAATTATCTCATTCATTTTCTGACTCAGCACAGACTGCACAGAGTGTGATCTCATCTTTCTCTTTGAAAAAAATAAAATAAAATTAAGGGAGAAATACATACATACATATGATGTATGTAATTTTTTAAAATTTCAAATTTTTTAATTCTGTGGTCCACAATTTAGTTAAGTGTGAGTTTAACAAAAATATAAGCAGTATTTTTTAGGCTTCCTCAATACTAGATTATTCAGTTATCAACCTTCCTTCAAAATGATTTTTGCAATGACCGATATTTCTATTTATTCTAGTATGATTTTCTTAAAAAAAAGAAAACAAAAACATAAAAAACTAGATAATAGGTATAATTTAAAAAAAAAAAAAACGCAAAAACAACAAAAAAAATTATAAAAATACAGTTTATACGGAATTAACAATATTTTAAAAGTTTTAAATTTTAATTAGTATATTTATGTGTTTTTATGGTATTTTTTTATTAATTTTTATTGTTTATATATTATTTGTTGTTGTTTTGTTGTTTTTTTAATGTTTTTTTTTTTGTATTTTTATAAAATACTTTTAAAATATAAAAAATATTAAACTTTTACAAAAAAAATAAATAAATAATATTTTAAGTAATTTTTGATAAATAATATTATTTATAATGACTAGGAGACATATTTTACTTTCATGTATATAATTAAGCTTCTTTTTGAAAAATAATAATAGTAAGTCAACACGTGCAAATGACATCTTGTTTTCACTATGGGAAAGTCTTCAATTGTTTTTTTGGGGTCAGGAGGACTCAGGTCAGACCCCCCTCGTTTTCTGATATATATGCATTTTTTAAATCAAGGCAGGTGGTAAGGTACTGCTGCTCCTGTTTTCTCATTTCAGACTCAGAGTACCTCCTCATATAATTTGAATTGATGAAAGATGCCTTCTTCTTCTTCTTCTCAATAATTTCTTCTATTTTGGTAGTTGTAGTAGTACATCCTCTCATAGTAAAATAATCTACTATATTCCTGGCTTTACTCTGCTCATGGGCTATACTATAATGTGATAATGTGACATTTTAATGTCTTACTTGTGATAATGTGACATTTTACATTACATGCCTTAAGAGATATCCAACAAACTTCTTTATTAATTTGATAGAAAACTAAGTATTCCAAATCAACACTTTAAACTTCTATTTAAAATAAACTAATAGATTTGTTAGCAAATATGATGGTAGGCTATACGAAAAATGTAAACAAAGAATGAAAATTTATTTCAATATGTCAAAATAAACTAATAAGTTTATTTGACATATATGAGTATAGACATATCTAATTATAAGATTTTTGGTATGATCATCATCTTTTTATTTAAAATTGAAGATTTATCAAAAATAACCAATTGGTATGATCTTATCGAAATCATAAGTAATTGGTCCAAAAAAACATATCGTATTTATAATGATTTAAAAGTTATTTATAATTTCATTCTTTATTTAACTAATCAAAATGCATATATTAATTACATTTAAAATATATTAGTGACTTAAACATTTATGATATAGGGGGATTCTACAATGCACCCCCTTAAAATGGATGTATTGATGCACCTTCTACTTGTTTCTGCATCCAGAAAAAAATTTTAGTCTAATTTTTTTCATATATATGTACGTTATAGCTATTTAAGATATCTTACAAAATTTTAAGAAATTCGGAATAATTTACAATATAGAAAATAATGTTCAAACAGTTTATTTTACACGCGTATAAAATAAAATAGTCACACGTGCAACACACTACTTGAACGCAATTTTCGGCATGTTAAACTTTTCTGAATTTCTTAATTTGCAAGATATCTTAGATAAGTATAACTTACATGATCATGAGAAAAAATTTGACTAAAAAATTATTTCGGATACTAAAACAGATAGAGATGTATCAGTATATCCCTTTTAAGGAGGTGCATTATAGAATTTCCCTATGATATATATTTTTTTAAAATACAATTTACTAAGATTGTAGGTTACTGAATGACAATTTATTGTTTTTAAAAATAAACTTGAAAGTTACTCAAATATATTAATATAATATAAATAATCAATCGATTATTGAAGCACATACATATAAGTTTTAAAGGTAACCAAAATGTATATCAAATTATATAATATAGAAGTGATACTTTTTTCATGAAAAAGTTACTTATTGGTTTATTATCAACATACCAAAAGGTTACTTTTGAAACGCAGAAAAATTAAAAAATTAAAGAATTTCGAGATTAGTTTCATTTCAGACATATTATTTAAAAATTAAGGTATTTTTTTAATGACGTAGCAATAGCATGACATTATTGTAATTGAGATTTGTTAAGTTATTTTTGTAATCATTTTTTGTTTTACGTATTTTTGTGAAAAATTCCCTAAAACATTTGTATATCCATATTTTCAATAGTGATAAGTAGGGGTGTTCATTGGATCACATCAATTGATTTGGACCCATCCAATCCTGTAACGTCCCCGCTTCAAGCCTCCATTGGGCCCTTACACCCACGGACTAATGGCTCTTATACACGAGTACGCCACTCTGGCTGCTTCCTGGATTGATGACTGACCCTACAGACCAACACGAGTGTTTTCAGCGTGCTTTGTCCTCACTCACACGCATCCTGGGAAAACTTCCCAGGAGGTCACCCATCCTTGAAATTGCTCCAGGCCAAGCACGCTTAACTGTGGAGTTCTTTCGAGATGGGCTACCGAAAAACAAGATGCACCTTGTTGATATAGGTAGTACCAATCAATCCATTTAAGCTCTCTTCAACTGTGTAGTCCCATACCTACACAGTCTCTGAATCATCCCACTTGACCTTCCCCAGGCGGTGTGGGATTGTACAGCTTACCCGGTATTTCCCCTTACGGATCACGGGAATACTGACTGTCACAAATCCAATCCAATTGAATTGAGTCATCCGATCCGATCCGATCCAGTGGATGTATTGGATTTGATCGGTTCCATCCATTGGATGCTTTAACTGATTTTTTATTAGATTGGATTTGATCCATCCAATGGATCCCATGGATGAATCCAATCCATTTTAACCACTATTTAGGCTAATTTCATTAAAAAAATATATATATGAAAAAACATAATTTAAAACCTAATAATCTAACATAGATAATAAAATAATATATAAAATATTAAATAAAATAATATTATAAATATTAAATATATAATATTATAAATAAAATAATATATAATATTATAAATATTAAATATGATTGGATGGACATTATTGAATTGGATTAGATCGGTTATCCATTGGATTGGATGTCTCATCCAACATCCGATCCGATTCAATTGGATTTTTAAAATTTGCATCCGATCAGATCTAATTATGATTGGATATCCGATTCTATTGGATCGGTTGGGATTGGATCGGTCGGTTGGAATTGAATTGGATGAATTTCTGCACACCCCTAATGATAAGTATAAGTTTAAGGAATTAATTAATCAAATTTTCCTTTTTATCTTTTCATCTATCATCTTCTCATATCTTAAATAATTTCTTTTGTTCAGATTTTGATTTAAATATTTTCCAATTACTGTATCATTTTTGTAATTGATTACTGTTGTAATTAAGACACAAGCAAACTGTTAGTTTGCCACATCAGCAACTAACTTACCTAACCAACTGAATTCAGTTGGTCTCGAGTCAGCTGCAACCTACTCCTATAAAAGGGACTCTGGTCTATTGTTTAAAGTACAGTTTTGATGCATTTGTTAAATTGTCTAGAGAGAGAGTAAACAAGAGAGAAGAAACATACAGTGAGAGAATTGATTGAGGGATGTTAAAGGGATTGTCCATTCATGAAATGGCTTCCCTCATGTGAGGAATCAATGTAACTAGTTTCTGGTTTGTAACAGATTGTTTTTCTGGTTTATGTCTCTCTCTCTCTCATTGATTGTAATCAAAGATAATTCAGCAATAAAGATTCTTCTTCACATTCAAAAAACTCTGCCTCATTAATTCTAATTATAAGATTTTTGGTATGATCATCATCTTTTTATTTAAAATTGATGATTTATCAAAAGTAACCAATTGATATTTTATCGAAATCATAAGTAATTGGTCCAAAAAAATATCATATTTATGATGATTTAAAAGTTATTTGTAATTTCATTCTTTATTTAATTAACTAATCAAAACACATATATTAATTTACATTTAAAATATATCAGTGACTTAAACATTTATGATATATATTTTTTTAAAATACAGTTTACTAAGATGGTAAGTTACTGAATGACAATTTATTATTTTTAAAAATAAACTTGAAAGTTACTCAAATGTATTAATATCATATAAATAATTAATCGATTATTGAAGCACATACATATAAATTTTAAAAGTAACTAAAATGTATATCAAATTATATAATATAAAAGTGATACATTTTTTTTTATGAAAAAGTTACTTATTGGTTTATTATCAACATCATAAGTAACCAAAATGTTACTTTTGAAACGCAGGAAAATTTAAAAATTAAAGAATTTCTGAATTAGTTTCATTTCAGGCATATTATTTTAAAATTAAAGTATTTTTTATTGACGTAGCACAGTGGCGGACCCAGAATTTAATTGGAGGGTGGGCGTAAATTTTTTTCATATATAAAAATATTCCAAAAAAAACAAGTAAATATAAATAAAAACACAATTCAATATTTCAATTCCCAACTAAAAAGATATTAAATATTAAGCACTAAAAATCTTCTAATAGAAAAAAAAAGGCAATCTAAAATGATGTTCAAAATATATAACATACTCAATATCCTAAAATTTTAACAAATATATCAATTTTTGAGCTCATATCTTTAGAGTTGTCCTCGACGAGTTTTTATGTTTTGAAAATGATGAATGATAAGCTCGTTGTCAATAGCATTGAATACATTCTTTTCGAGATATACTGTCAAAATATCATTCAACTATTGATCTTTTATTTTGTTGCCTATTTGTTGTGGGCAACTAAAATAATTAAAAGATTTTTTTTTTTTAGTTAAGAAGTAAAAGAAATATTTTCTTTTCAGCATGGGCTTAAGCCCACACTGGTCCTTAATTGGGTCTGCTAGTGACGTAGCATGATATTATTGTAATTGAGATTTGTTAAGTTATTTTTGTAATTATTTTATGTTTTACGTATATTTGTGAAAATTTCCCTAAAACATTTGTATATCCATATTTTCAATAGTGATAAGTATAGGTTTAAGGAATTAATTAGTCAAATATCCCTTTTTATCTTTTCATCTATCATCTTCTCATATCTTAAATAATTTCTTTTGTTCAGATTTTGATTTAAATTTTTTCCAATTACTTTATCATTTTTGTAATTGATTACATCAATTTTTTAAATTATGGGACATATACTGTAATTTTTTTGTTGTATATTGACTTGATACCGATTAGGGTTTTTACTTTTATTAATATTTATAGATAGTTTTTCTGGTTTGCCAGCTGCTTGCCCAACTTGTAGTTTTGTTTGACTTTAGCTATTCTATATCTATTATGAAATTTCTAAGGAGTCGCTATTTGGTTTAATTTTTTTAAACAGAGCAGAGTTCTTATTCAAATTAATCTTATATATACTTTATAATGAATGTAAAATTCTTCGTGTACTAGGAGTATAGTATTGAACATAATTTGCATCTCTTAAGGATCTTATGAAACTTGTAAAATACCTAAACCAATCAAGCATTTTAACCAATTTGTTGCGACTCTATGTTTTCTTGCTTGAGTTATGCTAAAATCATGATCATATATGTGTTTTTCCTAATTTGTACTATTATCAGTAATGTAGTTCAATCTACAGAGCAACTATCCAATATTCTTACATTAATATGTATTTTTTTCTTCTTTTTTTAATTACTCATTCCATGACCCTTATTTAACCTATCAAAAAGGAGAAGATAACATATATATAATTAATGAATCAAATACAATATTTTGTTAGAAATAATTGGGGTCACAACTGTATATATAAAATGTGTGTTGGGTCATCAAATAAATAAGTCAAATTTATGTGGTCTATTTTGGAATAAAGTTTATGACTTAAGGGCATGATTGTCATGATTTTAATATGTGGATACCAATTAGATAGTTTCTGATTTGATGAGGGGCCAAATTAGAAATTATTAATAAATATTACCAACTGTTGTAACAGTTGGTAATATAACAGGTGCATCGTATCAATAATTTTACAGAGTTCTTGAATCCCCATCATCAGGAAAATAAGGTTTCAAAGGTTTTGATGCAAAATTGGAAGATCATACCAATCAAAGATCGATTCTATGGACTCCGGTACGCTTCCGCTAATCTATATTCTATTGTTTGATTCTCATGAATTAATTAGGGCTATATTCTGAGTTTACAGTATTTATATCATGTGGTATCAAGAGCATCCCTAAATTAATTCTTGAGGATTTATGATATTATTGGTCTTCCATTAAATTTGCAATCGTTTATATATATATATATATATAAATAGTTGATATGCGATTGACTTTTTATATGCTTGGTGATAGTTTTGGTTTTGTTTTAGCCAATATAAAGAAAGATATGTATATAATGTGCGATGAAATTTTGTCTTCACTGAATGCGGCTGAATTGTATATATACATACAATTCGTTTATGTTGTTGATAACTTATATATGGGCCGGATGATATGAAAGTTTTGCACAGCATTTATAATGCTTTGCGATTAGAAAATTTTGCCAAGATTAATATGTATATGCGTCTGTGTTGCAATTGAAGTTCTTTCATGTATATATTAGTCATGTAATATGCAATTAAGTTCCTCTTTTGTATATATATACATAATAAAGTTAAATCATAATTTTATTATCTGACTAAAGATAAATTCAAATCTTTTGTTTGATATGCAATTAAGTTTTAGTGTGTACGGTGTATGTATATGGATTCATTTTGGCTATATTTTACTTTTGTTTTCTGTTTACTCCTGCGAAAATGCATCACATGCTTGCACTAGAGAATTGCATTCTGTTATGATTTTTCTTTTGTTTTATTATGATTATTATTATTATTATTTTATTAAAATAATAATTTTAAAATAATAATAATAATTCAGTAACAATTAATTCAAATTTTGGTTTAAAAAATTTATTAAGGATATCTAATATTTAGTTAAATTAATTGAAACAAAATATCACCAAAGTGATTTTTTTTTGTATAGATTAATTTAATAAAAATATTATGATAATTGTGTGTATGTGATTCATAAATTTATTAACTAATCCAAAGGTAAGTTAATATTTAGTTGAATTGCATGCATGTTTGTGGTGATAAATGTGTGACAATTATAAGGTATTTTGTGTAAATAATATGTTAGTCCAAAGATTGCATATTATTTGACATAATTTATTGTCAATGTTTGATCACTACAACAAGAGTACCGCTTACAATTAATATTACTGTCCAAAGACTTAATATTAAGGTTGTGTTTGGTATCTTGAGATGGGATTAACCATTATTTGAATTTATTGTTTTATTTAGATTCTTATATGAGCATGTTATTTATGTAATTGTATTGTTCTTTTCAGCTGTTGCTAGTGTATCTGCTAACCTTAATTCGGTACCGGTCCTTAATGGTAATAACTTTAAGGACTGGAAGGAGAACATTTTTATTGTTCTTGGCTGCATGGATCTTGACCTTGCATTAAGGATGGATCGTCCTGCTTCTCTTACGGATACCAGTACCTCCGAGCAAAGGAGGATTTATGAGAAGTGGGACCGTTCAAACCGCATGAGTCTTATGATCATTAAGCGCGGCATACCTGAGGCTTTTAGGGGTGCGGTGTCCGAGGAGGTCACCGATGCCACAACTTTCCTTGCTGAAATTGAGAAGCGCTTTGCAAAAAGCGATAAGGCGGAAACAAGTACTCTTTTAAAGAAACTTATTTCCATGAAGTTTAAGGGCAAGGAAAACATAAGGGAGTACATTATGGAAATGTCTCACCTTGCTTCAAAGTTGAAGGCACTAAAGCTTGAGCTTTCGGATGACTTGCTTGTGCATTTAGTGCTTATCTCTCTTCCTCCACAATTCAGTCAATTTAAAGTCAGTTACAACTGCCAAAGGGAGAAATGGACTCTTAATGAGCTCATTTCATTTTGTGTTCAAGAGGAAGAAAGATTGAAGCAAGAAAAGACTGAAAGTGCTCATTTGGCAAGCACCTCTAAGGATAAGGGCAAGAAAAGAAAGAATGAGGCTGCTAAGGATAAAGGTCCTGCACATAAGAAACAAACTCAAACCAACAGTGATGATGGTTGTTTCTTTTGCAACATGAAAGGACACATGAAGAAGGAATGTGCTAAGTATATTGCATGGCGAGCAAAGAAAGGTACATTTCTTACTTTGGTCTGTTCTGAGGTAAATTTAGCTTCAGTACCAAGAAACACTTGGTGGTTAGATTCTGGTGCTACTACTAACATCAGTGTTTCTATGCAGGGTTGCCTGAGTTGCCGAAAGCCAAATGATGCTGAAAGAAGCATTTATGTGGGAGATGGCAAGTCGGTAAATGTGGAAGCAATAGGGCATTTTAGGTTGTTGTTAAGTTCTGGTTACTATTTGGACTTAATAGATACTTTTGTTGTACCGTCTTTTAGACGGAATTTGGTTTCTGTTTCTTGTTTGGACAAATTGGGTTATTGTTGTTCATTTGGAAACAATTGCTTTAGTTTATCTATTAATTCAAATATTGTTGGAACTGGTTCACTTATGGTTTATGACAACTTATATTTGCTTGACACTGTTGCTTCTTATAATGAAACCTTGAATGTGGAATCACGTGGTACTAAGCGTAAAATGGATAATGAAAAATCAAGTTCCTTATGGCACAAACGGTTAGGTCACATCTCTAGAAATAGAGTTGAGCGACTTGTGTCTGATGGAATTTTAGATTCAATTGATTTTTCAGACTTTGATGTTTGCATTGAATGCATCAAAGGCAAACAGACCAAAACAAAGAAATTGGGTGCGAAAAGAGCTATAGATGTCTTAGAGTTGATACATACAGATATTTGTGGGCCATTTCCTACACCTTCTTGGAATGGTCAACGATATTTCGTATCATTCATAGATGATTACTCAAGATATGCGTACCTATTTCTACTTCATGAAAAGTCTCAAGTGTTGGACGTGTTCAAATCTTTTAAGGCTGAAGTTGAGAATCAACTTAGCAAAAGAATAAAGCAAGTCAGGTCTGACCGTGGTGGTGAGTACTATGGCAGATATGACGGATCAGGTGAACAACGTCCAGGACCTTTTGCCAGATATCTAGAGGAGTGTGGAATTGTCCCACAGTACACTATGCCAGGATCTCCTAGCATGAATGGTGTTGCTGAAAGACGAAACCGTACTCTTAAAGATATGGTAAGGAGTATGATCAGTCATTCAACCTTACCAGAATCACTCTGGGGAGAGGCACTTAAGACAGCAGCCTACATTTTGAATAGGGTACCAACTAAAGCAGCTGCAAAAACACCTTATGAGCTTTGGACAGGGCGAAAGCCTAGTCTTAAGCACTTTCATGTTTGGGGATGTCCAGCTGAGGCTAGGCCTTATAGGCCAAATGAAAAGAAGAGTTTGGAACCTAAAATCTGTGAGCAGCTACTTTATTGGATATTCTGAACGATCTAGGGGTTTCAAGTTTTATGATCCCAAAGTAAAGAATATATTTGAAACGGGAACTGCAAAGTTTTTTGAGGATATTGAGTTTGGGGGGAGAAATACGGTTAAAGACTTTGTTTTTGAGGAGGATTTAGAATCACCCACTTCTCTTGAAGATGAGTTGATTCCTATTCCAATAGTTGCTTTTGACAATGTTCAGGATTCTAATCCTAATATTGATCAAGTTTTAGATCAAGAGCAACCAAACATAGTCAATCAAACCCCAGAGGTACAAACTCAACAACCTCAAGAACAAGTGCCTTTGCGACGATCCACTAGAGAAAGAAGAAATGCTATTAATCCAGATGAATACATAGTGTATCTTCAAGAACATGAGGATGGCATTGGAATGATGGAAGATGATCCAATCAATTTTCATCAGGCCATGAAAAGTTCTAACTCTCAAAAGTGGAATGATGCCATGAATGAAGAGAATAAGTCTATGCAAGACAATAAAGTTTGGGAAGTTGTCCCATTACCAGAAGGTGTAAAACCAATTGGTTGTAAATGGATATTTAAAACCAAGAGGGATGAAAATGGTAATGTGGTGAGGTTTAAGGCACGTCTTGTAGCAAAAGGCTATACTCAGAAAGAAGGCATTGATTATAAAGAGACTTTCTCTCCGGTTTCATCGAAAGACTCTTTTAGAATAATAATGGCACTTGTTGCTCACTTTGATCTTGAGTTACATCAGATGGATGTTAAAACAGCGTTTCTCAATGGAGACATTGATGAGACAATTTATATGGAGCAACCAGAAAACTTTGTGGTTGGTGACCCAAAGAATATGGTTTGCAAATTAAAAAAAGCCATCTATGGACTCAAGCAAGCTTCCCGTCAATGGTACCACAAATTTCATCAAGTGGTTCTCTTATTTGGTTTTGAGATGAATCTTTGATGATTGTGTGTATTATAAGTTTAGTGGGAGTAAGTGTATATTTCTGGTTCTATATGTCGATGACATATTGCTTGCCACTAATGATATAGGCTTATTGCACGAAACTAAGAGATTTCTATCCAAGCATTTTGAGATGAAAGATCTTGGTGACGCCTCCTTTGTGTTAGGAATTCAAATACATCGAGACCGTTCTCGGGGTATTCTTGGATTATCACAAAAGGGCTATATCGATAAAGTACTCAAACGGTTTGGCATGCAAGATTGTAGACTGTGTGATACCCCCGTCGTTAAAGGAGACAAATTTTGTCTTAAACAATGCCCTAAAGGAAGCCTTCAAATTCAAGAAATGCAAAAGATTCCCTACGCTTCGGCTGTTGGGAGTCTAATGTATGCTCAAGTTTGTACGCGTCCGGATATAGCGTACATTGTTGGAGTGTTAGGCAGATACTTAAGCAATCCAGGAATTGATCACTGGAAAGCAGCCAAAAAGGTTATGAGATATTTGAAGAGAACAAGAGAGTACATGCTCACATATAGGAGGTCAGATCACTTTGAGATCATTGGGTACTCTGACTCTGACTTTGCGGGATGCCAAGATAGTAGGAGATCCACTTCGGGCTACATATATCTGTTAGGTGGTGGAGCTATATCATGGAGGAGTGCAAAACAAACACTCATAGCTTCATCCACCATGGCAGCAGAATTTGTTGCATGTTATGAGGCATCCAACCATGGTATATGGTAGAAACTTTGTCACAGGGCTGCGTATTGTGAATGGAATTGAAAGACCACTTAAGTTGTATTGTGACAATAAGTCAGCTGTATTGTATTCCAACAACAATAGGAGCTCGACGAAGTCAAAACACATTGACATCAAGTTCCTTGTTGTAAAAGAAAGGGTACAAAGTGGACAGATTTGTATAGAACACTTAGGTACAAACTCCATGATTGCAGACCCCCTTACTAAGGGTTTGCCACCCAAGGTCTTTCATGAGCACACTGCTCGTATGGGTGTTTTAGATTATGAGGATATCTAGATTCAGTGGGAGTTTGTCTTTAGTGTGTTTTATTTGTTTCATGAAACATGTGTATTTGGATATTTTTCTGATCAGAAATTATGTTATTCAGTTTATTTCACTTTGTGCATTTAAGCTAAAGTTTTGATCTCCATAAAGTAAAGTAGGACCAATTGAAAATTGACATGAATAGATCACCATGCATGTAATTTTCATACCACATTATCATGATTGATCTATGTCATTTGGCTATGTTGATATATGTGACCATTGATGGGTTTAGTTGTGATTGATACAGCGAAAATCGCTTTGATCCTATGTTGATATAGTTAATGGACGAGATTGCACATGCCTATGGTTATGATGACAAAGTTATGAGCTCAATAAGGTTAACACATTTATATGTATACATATGTGACCAGTGGGAGATTGTTAGAAATAATTGGGGTCACAACTGTATATATAAAATGTGTGTTGGGTCATCAAATAAATAAGTCAAATTTATGTGGTCTATTTTGGAATAAAGTTTATGACTTAAGGGCATGATTGTCATGATTTTAATATGTGGATACCAATTAGATAGTTTCTGATTTGATGAGGGGCCAAATTAGAAATTATTAATAAATATTACCAACTGTTGTAACAGTTGGTAATATAACAGGTATGGGTCCCCATTTTGCATCGTATCAATAATTTTACAGAGTTCTTGAATCCCCATCATCAGGAAAATAAGGTTTCAAAGGTTTTGATGCAAAATTGGAAGATCATACCAATCAAAGATCGATTCTATGGACTCCGGTACGCTTCCGCTAATCTATATTCTATTGTTTGATTCTCATGAATTAATTAGAGCTATATTCTGAGTTTACAGTATTTATATCATATTTAGCTTAAAAAAACAAAATATAAAAAATATATTATTGTGAGTGTTCTTGAGGCTTAATTGTATTGAAATTGATCAAGTAATACTGTTAATGACCAGATTGGTGTGAGATCTTAGGGCTTTTATTACTTAAATCTCTTAGATATTAAAGTCATATATATTTTTTGTTTTACAATGCTCTTTTACTGTAACAAGTATGCTTTTGTTAGATCGTGTAATCACACTCTTCTCTGCAGTTTATTATTCTCATATTATAGACGACTTCAATGTCCACTATATAAACATTGTATAGGGAAAAAGTAGGCTACATATATAAAAAATTTCCTGTAATTGTCGTATGAGATTGCTTCCTGCTACTGGTATGTTATTCTCTTCTCTTATATGAATAAAAAAGTTGGATGCATTATGCTTCATTCAAATATCTAGATTCAAGAATTGGCAATGACAACACTGTATTTTTGTGAAGCTTTTGTTTAATATAAGTAGACAGAATATAGCTACTCTGTGTTTGGCTTTATTTTTAATAGCATAGTCAGTTTCTTGTAATCTAAGCTAATTAGGTAATTAGGTCTCATTGGCCGCTATGACAGCTGCAACAAACAATTGGCTACTTCCTCTTGTTGCTACTATTATAAAAGGATGTAAGAGCCACTTTTTCAAGGTAGGTCTTTTGAAATTGTATGAGAGAGTTTAGTTATATGAGCAAGAGTGTTTTGTATTTCTCTTCGAGGAAGTATCCATCCTTGTAAGTTGTTTTGTCAATAAGAAGCTAAAGCTTGTAAGGTTGTTTCTTCTTGTTGTAGGTATCTCAAAGGGTACTGAACAACGTAAATTGGTGTTGTGTTTTTAATTTAGTTCCCTGTGATGTCTTATTTATAAAAGAAGAGATTATTTGAAAAAAAAAACTATGCTTGAATTTGTTTTGTGTTGGAGTGGTTTTTTTTTTCTTTTTGTGGGGGGGAGATTTTCAATCTATAATTATTTTTTTTTTTAATAAAAAAAATGCTTGAGACTTTCACTCTATATAGGTGTTTCATACTATAATTTGGTCCACGGATATCCTTTATATGATGTCTAATATGAATCTATAGTCAGTGTATATAATTCATAATTTAATAAAGTATTATGCAATTCATAAATTTAACATGGTATCTTTTATACCAGATGTGCTTATAATATTGTATGGTCCATTGATTTTATGTTTCTTAATAATACTATAATAATAATGAATGATCCACTAAATGATAGTATAAAGTTCTCATTTATATATGTATATCTCTTAGACAAATATGTATGCCTTTATATATGTCATTATATCTGTAGGATTTCTAATCTTAGAGCTATGATCTAACTCAGCTGTGTTGACAATCGAAAACAACCCTATGGCAGTAATGCCACATACACATAACCAAAACCAGAGCAAGAGCTCTTAACAGAAAAGGTGAATTAATGAATGCTTTCTTTATTGATTAGAAAGTGTATTACAAGACTTAGTTGTATTGTACAAGAGATAGCCTATTTATAGACTTGATTACAAAGAATAGGATAGGACAGTTAAGTTAGTTGGAATAACTAACTTAACTGTCAAAACAGTAAAAAACAGATACAACATGTACAATGTGAAGTCACACTAGATTTTACAATTCTCCACCTTGACTTCAATTGTACCTAAATTCAACACATTTGAAAGCAAAGCAGATTCCTAAAAACATTAGTTAGAAATCTGTAACAATTCGAGACAATGCTGAAACTTGTCTCTAGATAGGGCTTTGGTGAGCATGTCTGATGGGTTATCATTGGTGGACACTTTCAGAAGTTTGATTTTTCCATCTGATATAGTGTTTCGAATGAAGTGATACCTTACATCTATATGTTTGGTTCGTTCATGAAACACTTGGTTCTTGCTGAGGTGAAGGGCACTCTGGCTATCACAGAAGATTTCTGCAATTTCATTTTGGATTCCAAGTTCCCTGGTTATGCCTTTCATCCATAGAGCCTCCTTAACTGCCTCAGTACAAGCTATATACTCAGCTTCAGTTGTTGAGAGGGCCACAATGGACTGAAGATTTGCTTTCCAGCTTACTGTGTTGTTGTTCAATTTGAACACATAACCAGTTTGTGATTTTCTTGAATCCAGATCTCCAGCAAAGTCTGAATCTACAAACCCTATAACACCAGGTTCTTCAGTGCTTGGTCCATAGATAAGTCCCACATTTGAGGTACCTCTTAGGTATCTCATGACCCATTTGACAGCTTTCCAATGTTCAATACCAGGTTTTCCCATAAACCTACTAACAATACTCACTGCATAACAGAGGTCTGGCCTTGTACACACCATCAAATACATGATGCTTCCCACTACACTAGTGTATGGGACCTTTTCCATGTAGTTCTCTTCTTCCTCTGTGCAGGGAGTTTGATCACTTGTCAACCTGAACTGTTGACTGATTGGAGTACTAACTGGTTTCGAGTCAGTAAAGCCAAATTTGGACAGAATCTTTGAAGTGTACCCTTGTTGAGTTAGTTTGATCTTTCTCTTGATTCTGTCCCTAGTGATCTCAATCCCAAGGATCTTTCTTGCTGCACCTAGATCCTTCATAGCAAATTCCTTGCTCAATAGTTTCTTAATTTTGTCAATTTCAGAGATGCTCTTGCTTGCTATTAGCATGTCATCGACATACAGCAACAAGAACACAAGTCCTTTTGTGTTTCTCACATAAACACAACAATCATAGGCACTTCTTTTGAAACCGATTTTGGTGACAAACTCATCAAATCGTTTGTACCATTGCCTAGGTGATTGTTTTAGACCATAAAGGGATTTCTTTAACAAACAGACATGGTCTTCCTTTCCCACTTCTTCAAAGCCTTCTGGTTGCTTCATGAATATTTCTTCTTCTAGATCTCCATGCAAGAATGCAGATTTCACATCTAATTGTTCAAGTTCTAAATCATTACATGCCACCAAGCTTAGTAATAGCCTAATGGATGTGTGTTTTACCACAGGGGAAAAGATTTCATTATAGTCTATCCCTTCCCTTTGAGTATACCCTTTTGCAACAAGCCTGGCCTTAAACCTAGCTTGAGCAACACCTTGAATCCCTTCCTTGTATTTGAGTACCCATTTGCATCCAACAACCTTCATCCCTGCAAGCTTTCTGACCAGAATCCAAGTGTGATTTTTCTTAAGTGAGATCATTTCATCTTCCATAGCTTGATTCCATTCATGCTTGTATGCTGATTTCATAGCTTCTCTATAATTCAGAGGCTCATCCACTGCAGCAACAGATAAAGCATAATGTACCAGATCAGCAAAACCAAATCTGTTTGGTGGTTTGACTGCCCTCCTTTTTCTGTCTCTGACTAATTGATAGTCTTGTTCCTCTTCTTCATCTTGTTCATTATCCATTGTATCATTTTCAGTTACATCTTCTTCAACCTCAGTTGTTCCCTGACCTTGAATTTCTCCTTGATTCTGCTCAGTATTAGGCTCCACCTCAAACTGATAATCATTGTCTTGTTCAGGTTCAGATGCCACTGGTGCCTGCTGTTGAGTTTTGAGAGTGTCTCTATAAACTTTGCTTTCATCAAAGGTCACATCCCTACTGATGAAGCATTTTTGATGATCCCCATTCTCAATGCTCCACACTTTGTACCCTTTAACTCCCTCAGGGTACCCTAGAAAAATGCATTTTCTAGCCCTTGGTTCAAGCTTATCTTGCCTTATATGAGCAAATGCCACACAACCAAATACCCTTAAGTGTCCATAGTGTGCATCTCTCCCTGTCCATGCCTCAATAGGTGTTTTAAACCTATAGCGGAGGAGGGACAATGGTTTATCAGATAACAAGCTGTTGAGACAGCTTCAGCCCAGAAATTCTTTGGCAAACCAGAGTGGATTAATAGACACCTAACTCTCTCCAAAATGGTCCTATTCATTCTTTCAGCTAGGCCATTTTGTTGAGGTGTTCTAGGAACTGTTTTGTGCCTATTAATCCCAACACTTTTGCAATAATCAGTGAAAGAATCTGAGCAATATTCTAAACCATTATCAGTCCTTAGCTTCTTAATTTTCTTACCAGTTTGGTTTTCAACCATGGTTTTCCATTCAACAAACTGTTTCAGGGCTAGATCTTTGGTTTTCAAAATATGAACCCAAACAAATCTTGAGAAATCATCAATGAAAGTAAGAAAGTACCTGGCACCACCTCTAGAGATTGTTCTTGAAGGGCCCCATATGTCAGAGTGAATGTAGCTTAGAATTCCTTTGGATACATGCTTACCAGTTCCAAATTTCAACCTTGTAGCCTTCCCAAGCACACATTGTTCACAAAAGTCTAGATCCATGATCTTGTCTTTCCCAAACACTCCCTTTCTACTGAGAATCTTGAGTCCACCATTGCTGATGTGCCCTAGTCTTTTATGCCAGATTACTGTCTTTTTCTTCTCATCATTTTCTGCTACATTTGCTTGATCCACCATAGTGTTTCCAAGCAATATGTAAATTCCATTTTCTTTGGAGCCTTTCATCAGTAACATGGAATCCTTCACAACTTTCATCATGCCATTCTCAATTCTTACAGTATAGCCTTCCTGATCCAGCATTGCCACAGAAATCAAATTCCTTTTAATCTCAGGAACATGTCTTACATGTTTCAATTCTGCAACTCCTCCACCTTTAAGTTGTAATTTGATAGTACCTATACCAGTTATAGGGCATGATCTATTATCACCAAGTCTAACAGTGCCCCCATTAATTTTCTTGTAATCACTGAATTGAGACTGTTCTGGACAAATGTGAAAGGAGCATCCAGAATCGAGTACCCAACCAGTCTTTGAGCCATCTTTAGATACTACCAATACCCCTGCACTTCCATATCCTTCACTATCACAATCAGAGACCAAATCGACATCTCCTGATGACTGTTTCTGGTTGTAATTCTTGAGAATTGGACAATCCTTTCTGAGGTGAGTAGTTTTATTACAGACAAAACATTTTCTTTTGAACTTTGAGTCTGATTTTCCTTGGTTCTTGCCTTTCCCTTGGTTTTCTTTGTTTCCTTTCTTGAAATTCTTTCCTCGAACAAACAGTCCATCACCATTGCTGTCACCCTTCAGTTCTGATCTTCTCTTTAATTCTTTTGACATTAGAGCATTTTGAACTTCTTCAAGAGTCAAGGATTCCTTACCATACATCATGGTATCTACAAAATGCTCGTAATTTTCAGTGGGAAGAGAATTCAGAATGATAATAGCTTGGTCTTCATCTTCAACTTTAATTCCAATGTTCTCAAGATCAATGATGATCTTGTTGAAATCGTCGAGGTGATCTTCAATAGTTCTTCCTGTCAGCATCTTGAATGAGTACAGTTTCTGTTTCAAGAACAGTCTATTTGCTAAAGATTTCGTCATGTAGAGGCTTTCCAACTTTGACCAAACACCTGAAGCTGTTTTCTCCTTTGACACCTCACGCAAGACCTTGTCTCCCAAGCTCAAGATTATGGCACTATGAGCTTTGTCAAGCATCTCCATCTTTTCTTTCTCTGTCAAAGTAGTTGGTAAATTCTCCTCTCCCAGCAGAGCTGCTTGAATCCCCTGCTGAACCAACATCGCCCTCATCTTTAACCTCCATAGGCCAAAATCGTTCTTTCCAGTAAACTTTTCGAGATCATATTTCGCACTTCCCATTTTCTTGGATGTTCACCAGATTCTTGAACTGAAATCAAGATGATCTTCTTCGAACTCCTTCTCCGGTTGCTCTGATACCAATTGTAGGATTTCTAATCCTAGAGCTATGATCTAACTCAGCTGTGTTGACAATCGAAAACAACCCTATGGCAGTAATGCCACATACACATAACCAAAACCAGAGCAAGAGCTCTTAACAGAAAAGGTGAATTAATGAATGCTTTCTTTATTGATTAGAAAGTGTATTACAAGACTTAGTTGTATTGTACAAGAGATAGCCTATTTATAGACTTGATTACAAAGAATAGGATAGGACAATTAAGTTAGTTGGAATAACTAACTTAACTGTCAAAACAGTAAAAAACAGATACAACATGTACAATGTGAAGTCACACTAGATTTTACAATATCTTTATTTCTTTCTAAGTATACTTATCAATGAGATAATTGTTTTCACTATTGTTCAAGTCTTGCAAACGTTTTCATCTTAAATTTGTCTTGTAGTTTTAGTTATTCTATATCATTTTGGCTTTGAGGGTCCAAAAAGAAAGCTTGCTAAGGATCCATTTCTCATGTACAATAGTCGAGGCAGAATTTTGTGTGAATGCTTAGGCGTAGCAGACGAAAAGATGTTTTTATGTGCATTGTATAAGTACTTCAGGTGACTGATAGTCACTACAAAAAAAAAAAAAAATTACCTTTACTGATAACTTTTTAGTCACAACATAAATTTTTTGTGACTAAATGTGACTTTTAGTCACAACAAAAAATTATTTGTGACTAAAATATAATATTTAATTAAAAGTTGTCACTAATTTAGTTTTAGTTACAACAAATATTGTAATTAAAAGCACATTTAGTCACAATAAATTGTAATTTTTGTGACTATTACTTTTAGTCACGGACATTTTAGTCACAACACAATAATAATAATATATATTAGCCACAATTTTTTTTATCTTTAGTTACAAATTTTGTTGTGACTAAAAGTAAAATTTTTTGTAGTATACTGTTGTCTTTTGATTTATAATTTTTATTTTCAAATAGTAAATAATGATATAATATGTATTTATACAGAACACGTTGGATAAGGATAGTTATTTTTCCATTCAGTAAGGAATGTTATTTCTACGATTCGACTTGGTGGCAATTCAAGGAGGACGCTATTATTGTGGTTAGAACATAAGTTTTACATTAAAATCTTACAATATTAATAAATCATTATACTATTTAATTAAAATTTTATTTTATTGTTAAGGGCATTAGGCATAAATGACACTTTTTCAATTCAAGAGAAAAGAACAAGAAAATAATTTAGTTTTCAGTAAAGGTATGTTGTTGAAATTGAGAAGAATTTCATTTGACCATTTCTTTAATGGAAAAATAAAATATTGATACATATTATATTATATGTAGGGTCCTATACAATTTTTTAACACTGTGTGCGGTTTTTACGTCATGCGGCTAATGAGAAGATTTAACTATGGAAAAATATACAAAGGAATATCTTTCGAAACACATAATTAGAAATTAACATATTCTTTTAAATTTGATCAATTTTAATTATAAAGAAACTAACATATTGATTTACTCTTATATTGTAGTGTTATGGTAAGACCGAGTATACAATGGATAATATTAACATTGTGCGTGAACAATGGGTCGACTAGTATACTAGGTATTTTTCCGTGTAGTTTTATTTTTATTTTTATTTTTTTGCTAGCAAGTATAATCTTAGCTAGATTTATATAGTTAGAACATATAGTTGTCATACTTATAACCATTAACAAAACTTATGTAAATTGATATATTATGAATTTTATTAGATAATATTGTATATATCTTGACTATCGATGTATGGGAAAATTAAAAAAAAATATATATATATTTTTCTACCTAAAATCAATACGGCGGTTCTTAACAAACTGTTATCATAAACCTATCTCGCCGAGATAGAGTAGCAATCTCAACAGTTCAAAAGGAAATGCTGAGTTTGTAACCCTATCTTGGCGGTTCCAGCGCCAACATTGCACATATATGTGAGCATGTGGCACACTTATCTTGACAGTTATATTTTGAACCGTCGAGATAGGGTACTCTATCGCGGCAGTTCCCAACTGTCGAGACAGGTCATCATCTTTATATCGACGGTCAGATCCTCGCGCGGTGGTTGATAACTGCCAAGATAGGTCTATCTTGTGGGGTTCTTAACTGCCAAGATAGGATAATTTTCTTGTAGTAGATGAGGTACTGTGATATTTGATTTGGAGTAACAGTGGTGTTTCCTCTTTGTCTACAACATCTTGTGTTGGTTTGACAGAGGAAATGGGATCTTCTACTCGAATAAACGTGAATGAAATATCCCTAGGAGTCAATTTTGACATCATCTCCTCTAATACTATCATGCTGCGAAGTTTGAAGTGTCAAATATAGTCTTTATCAAGAAAAGTAGCATCCATTGAGACGAACACTTTCTTCTCTTGATCACTATAGTATAGTCTACCCCTAGTCTCTTTGGAATAACCAACGAAAATGTAAGTCGAGACTCAAGTTTCAAATCTTTCTTCCTAAGGAAATTAGTGAGGCACCCCCATATTCTGAAATGATGTAAACTAGGTTGTTTACCATTCCGTCATTCTAAGGGTGTCTTAGGAATTGACTTAGAAGGAAGCACATAAAATGTAATTTTTTGTTTCTATAGCACATCCCAAGAAGAATGTAGATAGATGAAGTAGTTAATCATTGACCTAACAATATCCAACAAAGTGTGATTCCAACATTTTGCAACACTATTTTGTTGTGGAGTTCATGGAGCAGTCAATTGAAATAGAATTCTAAGTTCATTTAAATTATCTTTAAACTTCATATCTAAATATTCTCATCCCCTATCAGTTTGGAAGATCTTTAAATTTTTACCTATTTGGTTTTGAGCCATTTCCATAAATTCTTTGAACTATTCAAATGTGTCTGATTTTTTACGCATCATGCAAAAATTTGAGTATTTAAAGTAGTTGTCTACGAAGGAGACGAAGTACACATAATCATCCCTGGCTAGTACACTGAAAGTTCTATGAATATATAAATATAATATCTTTAGTGGCTTTTCAGCATGGATTTCCCATTGCAGAGAATTGTCTCATATTCATTTTGCCTTCTTGATAGGATTTGCATACTGGTAACTCACCAAGAATTGACTCGGGAAAAGGACCATGTTTGTATAGTCTCGTTATCCTATCACAGTCTATATGACCTAGATGCAGATGCCATAGATACATCATCTCTTCATTGTTATCGATCTTTTTTTGCTTATGTGATCTATGTTCAACTACATTAATGACACGTTTACTATACAGTAATCAGAATCGGAATAAATTAATGGAGAAATGTAATGGAATAAATGAAAAATAATCAGAATCAATAATTGTAATATGTTGTTTACTAAATTTTTTTAGAAATGGAATAGTTGTGATTTATCTTGTTTACTTTATTAGGAAACGTAATCGGAATGCTTAAATTGACTAAATTGCCCTTTTGAGTTAAACTATATTATATGGTAGTTATTTTGCAAGACATATTTTAAAGGACAAAATTGTCATTATATATTTAATATTAAAAATAAAATAAAAATAATAAAAATCTATTACCCTTAATGGCATTCCTTATAAAATTTGTGGGGATTTTTTTTCTCTCTTATTTAATCAACTTCTCCCTTTCCTAATTTTAATAATGCAAGTAAACAAATGTAAGGGAATGATTACCTTACTATTGATTCACATTACTTATTAGTAAACATGCCATAAAGGGTTCATTATAACGGCCCATTTTACATACGTGCAATACATAATTTAGATCCATGAGTAGAAATAGAAACTTCATAACTTATAAATGTCAAAATATATCGTTGCAAATGTAAACTGGAAATAGAAATTAAAATTCTACTAAAATTTGGAATATAAAAGAAATTTTTTAATAACAAAAATAGGCTAATTATCAATTACAAATAGGCTATTTTATTTTCTATTTGGCAATTAAAATTGGAATTGTTGAAAATAATAAATAACAAAATTTAATGAAGAAGAAGACAATAAACTTAATTCAAATATATAAATGAGAGACTATAAATTCTAATCTCCTCTACTATGCACTTTATTATTCATTAATGTAAACATAATGATAATTATTCTCAATAAGATAAAAGATATGCAAAAATGTTAAATATTCGGGTTAAGAAATATAAAACTCGATCTAATATAAATTCTCTATAATTTATGAGAAATTTAAACAATAAGAAGCAATAAACTCTAGACCAATTTAATACTGTCTTTCTAAATTAAAATTTATGTCTATTCAATTTTAGCATATCCAAACCTCACTTCTGCGTTTTTGATTCAAATTCATAATAGCATGTAAGAGATGTGCAGTCAATTACATAAACAATAATCAGAGATTGAATAGATATTATATGAAGAAGATACAGAAAAATTACATTAATTCATAATAAAACTTCAAAAGATTCATTAAAAATCCAAAATAGAATTTGGTTCATAATCTCAATAAAATATTCATGATAATGTAAGAGATATTAAAACCAAAAATTAAATGATGAGAGAAAGAAAAAAAACTAGATTAGAGTTGTCTGGCTCCAATCTTCATATCCAATCCTCTTCTTCTTCTTGTCTCTATGTTCTCTAATGTCCTATGTCGTTCATTGCTTGAAAAACTCTTTAAAATTTGACTAAAGAACCCTAAATTCGTAATTAAAAGGCCCAGCCGACATAGATCCGCATTTGCGTGTAAATGACCTGCGCTCTGTCAAGGTATTTTTTCTCCAACCTCTCTCAGTAAAGCACACATAATTTTCATATACGAACTCCAAATGAGCTGATTCAAGATGTGTTGGAAAGCGGAGAAAGATCTAAAATTTTTATACTTTCACTTTTTCCAAAATCTGCTTAGAACATGATCAAATTTAAGCTTGAAGTTTTAGCTTTATTTTGCTTGCAAAGTTTTCCTACCAAAAACACCAACATATTAAATTAATACTAAAACTAAACAAAATGAATAAAATAAACAAAACATAAGAAATAAACCTAAAAGACTCTAAACTAACACAATACAGAAGATTATTGATGAAAAATAATTCTATTTTACAGACAGTGGGATTTTAGTTGTACACCCAACAAACGATTTTGTGTGAAAGACCACTTTACTTTTTTTACAATGTCAATTTTTTTTGATCCGTACAGACTTGGATGCTGGAGTACTGTCATATGGTGATGACGTGAAATTTTGAAGCCCGAAAACATCCTCTTTGGAACTCAATAACGCTGGGCGCTAATTTACTTCTTATTGACTAATTATGAAATTGTACTGCAAGTATAGCAATAATATTTGGACCATATATCACTTGATCTAACTTAAAATTAGACGATTCAAGATGATTTCAAAAACTTAAAAAATTATCTACAACTTTCGATCATATGATAATTTGCTAGAAAGTGAAGGAAGGTTAGTAAAAAAACAATCAGCTTGAAATTTTGGACAAGCATTACCGAGCAAAATGGAGAGTGTTTAACATTTCAAACATAGAATTTTCTTTACAACTCCAAAATCCTTCATATTCATCTTCTTTGATATGTCACTACAAAAAACTTTTAATTTTAGAGACAACTTTTTAGTTACAACATAATTTTTTTGTGATTAAATACGACTTTTAGTCACAATAAAATGTTACTTGTGACTAAAATATAGTATTTAGTTACAAGTAGTTGTCATTAATTTAGTTTTAGTCACAACAAATATTGTGACTAAAAATATATTTAGTCACAATAAATTGGAATTTTTGTGACTAATACCTTTAGCCACGGACCTTTTATAATAACTCATAATTAGTCACAATTTTTTTACTTTTAGTCACAAATTTTTTTGTAACTAAAAGTAAAATTTTTTGTAGTGTGCTTCTTTCCATTTCAACCAAAGTTCTGTAATTAATTCATCATTAAAATTTGAAACAAGAAGAAGCAAGTGTAATTGTATATGAACTAAATGAATTATTAACTATAAAACTCATTTCTAAAAGACATCTAAAACTAACCTCTCAAACTTTGGAAACAAGTTGCTTTGAGGTCAGAAATAAGCACAAACGAGTCCGTTTATCCCTTTTCAAGTGAAAGAATAGCAAGTCATTTTCTGTATCTAATGGGGGCTGTCATTTGGCTTCAACAATGTCTCTATCAATTTAGGTTATTTTTGCATTATTTTCTTAATTTTTTAATACTACAATTCTACATGCATGTTTATGCACAATATTAATTAATTGATTAATAATGATGTTTAGTACTTCAACAAAACTTGACAAATTAATTATGATGAAGAGAATTTAAATATTTTTATACAATTAATTTTGTGAATATTTCTTCAAATTATAATTTTAAGTCCCATACTGGTAATTAACTATCCTATCGATATTAATTATTACATGAAAAAAATACTTAAAATGGAGAAAAAAAATTATTATTATTTTTTTAAAAAATTACTTATCCATCGTCATACTCATAAAATATAATATTTTTCTAGAAGTTAATTTGAACCAAAACTACATTAATTATATCAATTGCTATAAATTATGAACTATAGGTAACATGTATATTTCTATCTCTGGCCCTAATCCCAAATAATGTTGCATTTAGTTGTAATTTATAATGTCGGTCCCAACCCTAACCCTAAAGCGGTTTTTCCAACCCTAATCCTTACTTTATAATATCTGTCCCAATCCTAACCCTAAAATAATCTTATTTCATCGTCGTCGGAATTGATACCAAAACCTATAAATACACAAATATCAATTATAATATACTTCTGTAACACTAATAATAATTAATACAATAAGATTATTAATCAAGCATAATGAAGCTTATTTTTTATTTTAATATAATCTAAAATTTATCATATAATTAATAGTGCACATACATTTAATAAACTATAGAATATAACAATGCAATTACTTATTAAAATATAAAAACAAACTTTAAATTTTATTTCTTATTTATTGCTATATGTTATTTATTAATTAATGAAAAATAAGTAGTGAAGTTAATTGGGCCTTAATATTATAGAAAAGGCTATATATCTAGTGATAAATTTTTATTAATAACATCATTTTGTGTGATTTTTTTTTTTTTTTTTTTGAGAAGGACATTTTGTATGATTAAATATCACTTTTTTGTCTTTCTCAAAAAAACAAAAAAAATCATTTTTTGTCGTAAGAGAAAACTGTTAATTGCCACACTAGAAAACAAAACATTTATAATTACAAATTTTATTAATGTAAATCTAGTTAATCAATTATACATATATAAAGGAATAGAATTTATATATTATCTTTTAACTAAAAACTTTTAAGTTATAACCTTGATAATAATTTTAGTCATACTTATTTTATTTTAGTCTTGTTATGTTAGGGATAGTTGGTTATAGCTTACTGTTGAGTTAGTTATTTCTGTTTTGGTTGTTATGCCACCTGTCATTAGTTTGTTCAGCTGGCAGCTTTGTTTTCTCTCATATATAAACTCTTGTAATCTCACACTTGATTGATGATGAGTTCTCTTTGTTCATCTCACTCTTTCTTTGCCTTTCTTTGTCTTTCTCTGTTTTCTTCTTCCTTGTTCTTGTTTGTTATTCATGGCTAAGAGGTTTAACACCTCTAACATGGTATCAGAGCAATGGCCGCCATTGCAGGCAAACATGGCCACCGTCGATCCTGTAAACTCAAACTCTCATCCCTCACATCAAAGAGCACCAGCTGCTGCTACAAGAAATCGAACCAGGGAAGGAGATGATGCAACTGTCTACTTCAATCACTCAATTTCGATTAAATTGAATGATCACAACTACTTACTTTGGAAGCAGCAAATTCTTGCTGCAATTCGTGGAAATCGACTGATGAGGTTCATTGAAGACACTACTCCACCGCCACAGTACCTGAACGATGCTGATCAAGCTGCCAGAAAACTCAATCCTGAGTTCGTCGATTGGGATGTTCAAGACCAACTGCTTGTCTCTTGGCTCCTCTCTTCTATGACAGAGAGTCTCCTTACAAGAATGGTGGGCTGTAATTCTGCTAGACAGATCTGGAAAGCCCTTGAGCAACACTACACACTGAAGGTTTCCTCCAAGATTCTTGAATTTCGAACAAAATTGCAGAAACTAAAGAAAGGTACTCTGAGTTTGAATGATTACCTTCTCAAAGTCAAGCAACATGTCGACTTGTTGGCCTCTGTTGGGGAAATTCTTTCGGATCGAGATCATATCGCTGCTATTTTCAAAGGCTTACCCAGCGAATATGATACTTTCATCATCTCCACCAACACAAGAATTGAAGGATACACAGTTGGAGAAATCGAAGCTTTACTTCTTGCATCTGAATCTCGAATAGAGAAGGAGGATCAAGAAGTAGAGTTCAGTGCTAATATGGTCTCTACAGATCAAGATCCAGCTATGGAAGCTTTTCTTGCTCACTCAAATCGAAATTTCAGACCATTTCCCTCTACCCGAGGTCAGTACACTCCCAACAATTTCAATTTCTCTAACTTCTCTTCTCCTAATTTCAACACCAGAGGAAATTATCGTGGATCTCCTTCACGAGGATCTAGCAGCAATCAACCTTCATTCATGACAAGAGGAAGAGGCAATCGATTTTCTCCTGGCCAGAACAAGATCCAGTGCCAATTGTGCCACAAAACTGGTCATACCGTAATTGATTGCTTTTATCGGTTCGACAAAAGCTTTACAGGAGTTTTCCCTGCTGCAGACCAGTCTCAACTTCAAGCTAATATAGCTCAAACAACCCAAGGAACTGATGACAATTGGTATCCTGACTCGGGAGCTACCAATCATTGCACACCAAATGGCCAAAATATTATGACACCAGCTGAGTTTGAGGGTTCAGAACAGTTGTATGTTGGAAATGGAGCTGGTCTTCCCATCTCTCAAATTGGTAATGCCTATCTCTTATCAAATTCTTGCAATAAACCTCTTGTTCTTACCAATTTACTCCATGTTCCTGAACTCACAAAGAACTTGCTTAGTGTTTCTAAGTTTGCTGCTGACAACAATGTCTATTTTGTGTTTTATCCTAATGTGTGTTATGTCAAGGATCAGGTGAGCAATACCACACTGCTGACTGGGAGACATCACAATGGCCTGTATACTTTTGATCCTAGCCAAATTCAACTGTCTGCTACCCCACCTCTCAGTCATGACCAACCTGTCCAGCCCTCTGTACATGTTGCTACCACTGCCTCTTCCCAGCCCAACCAAAATATCAGCAATTCCTCTCTGTGTTTTCAGTGTAACACTAGCTGTAGCTCATTTGATTTGTGGCACAATCGCCTTGGACATCCCTCTGAGAGGGTTGTCAAAACTGTATTGACTTCATGTAATATACCTCATATTAATAAAATGTCCAACAGTGTGTGTAAAGCCTGTTGTTTAGGCAAAATTCACAAACTTCCCTTTCCAAAAGTTTCTGAATCATGTTACAATGCCCCCTTACAACTTGTGCATTCCGATTTATGGGGACCCTCATTCACCACATCTCACAATGGCTATAAATATTATATACACTTTATAGATGCCTATTCAAAATTCACTTGGCTATACCTTCTCAAAAATAAACATGATGCAATCAAAGTGTTTCATATTTTTAAAGCTGAAGTTGAATTGCAATTAGGCACCAAAATTAAAGTGTTTCAATCCGATTGGGGGGGTGAATATAGATCCTTCACTGAATCTTTACAACAGGCTGGTATATTACATAGAAAACCTTGTCCCACTACTCATGAACAAAATGGAACTGCTGAAAGAAAACATAGACATATTGTTGAACATGGTCTTGCTCTTTTGGCTCATGCTAATCTACCTTTGAAATATTGGGATGAAGCTTTTAGGACAGCTGTATACCTTCATAATAGACTCCCTACTCCTATCCTCTCTCACAAATCTCCCATACAAGTCCTGTTCAACATCACACCTGATTACAATGTCCTTAAAGTCTTTGGTTGCACTTGTTATCCTAACATTCGGCCATACAATAATTTTATTTTAGTTTAAACCTATACTGATATGTCCTTGGTGGTGGATATTCAAATATATTTTGGAGTAACAGTTTCCTAAATTTAATTCAAATAATCTTATTCTAGCTAGCTTATATGCACAATTAATGTGGCTCTTCTCGTCTCTGTTTTGTATAGTGAAAAACCCACAAACTCTGACACTTCCTTCGGTAAAACGACACTCTCTCTATATTGATTTTGCATATCCGTGACTCGCTCCTATTGACTCTGTATGTACAATTGAATAAACTGAACAACTTCTCTTCCTAATATTATCATCTATATATATATATAGTATCAATCTGCTGACAATTTTGTTGATTTCTTCTTCAACTTATTTGATGTTACATCTCATCAATCTGCAATTGCTATATATGCATTACTGGCTTGCTTTTGTTAACTTTCAAGAGAATATTTTATAGGCCTATTACTATATGTACAGATATAGTAAATTATATATGGAAAAGTGTTTGAGCTATATATATATATGTGTATATATTGAGTCCCTCCCTAAGCTACATGGAATAGTGTTTTAGGTGTTCTATTTATGGCACAAAACTCCAAACCTGTGTTTGGTCTGACAAACAAGACATGATTGGAATTTGGAAACAAGACCATATGGGATACTGTCCAAAACTACTATTACATGTATAACAATGTATAAATAAATAAATAAATTTATACAGCATTAATTTTAAAAAGTTTTTCAGTAATTGAAGAAAAATGTATGTACATGCTAGTAATAGAAAATTAGTGTAACACATAATTTTGGTTATGTATGAAAACTAATTTATTTTTCAATTAAAGTTATGTATTAAAACGATATTTTGTAATAATAAAATTGGATTAGAAAATATAACAGGAAAAACCTACAAAAATAAATGAGTAGTTCATCTAATGCCAATGATAAATTAAGACAAATAATAGTTGGATAAAGTTGTAATGTATGCCATTGAAATACATAGTTAGGAGATTTGATTGGGTTAATGCCTCTAAAATGTTTTGATAAAAATAAGTTATTCCATATATAAATATTAAAGTGTTTATTTAGATTGTTAATTTATTTAGAAATATTCTTTAATTTCAAAACAAAATCTTAACGGATGAGCCACAAATCTATAGGAATGTCGTTTGTGTGTGATCACTGCTCATCAGTTATTGATTTCGTTGGCCCTAGATTTTCTCTCATATACATAGGAATAAGAAGTTAATTAAGAACTCATTGTTCTATATATTCCTCAAGTGTAGCGGTGGAGTTGTACTTCTTCTTAACTCATCGAAACTTTCTATTATGTACATGTTTTTCTCAATTAAATAAATATAAATATGTTTACAATGAAATTATGAAAAAAAAAAAACCAAATAAATGACTGCACCAGTTATGCCACAGTAACACCATCTCTCCTGGAAACAAAATCTACTTCTTATCAAACAAAAGGAAATAGCTCCTCAAAAATATTTTACTAATTAATTGGCAATGGCAATTATATATATATTTTCAAATTAAAATTCAGAATAGCTTAAAACAAATCTTTGCAAATTATTTTATCCATAAAGGATCTAGCTCCCTAATGAGTAGTAGAGATAAAACTTTAATAGAAAAACAATCATAAGAACCATTAAAACACGATAATAAAGATTGACTACTCCTATATAAGTATCAAAAATAGCATATTAATTTAATAATAAGAAGTAAATTCTGAAATATGCTATTTTGCTTCATCACCACAAAGGATATATGCGAAGAAGGTTTATATCAAATAATTGTACTCACTAATTAGAAAACAATAATTAGCAAGAACATGGATATAGAGTTTAATTAATCCATTATTAACAAACAATAAAATCAAAATGGTCCTTATTCAGACCATGATTGGCCATAGTAAATATGGAAGTCATCTAAGACTATCATAAAAATCTGATAGGCATTCACTTCCACTGTTATTCCCAAGAGCAAGATAAGAGACTTAGTGGGTTGATATATTACATACCACCCCAGTTCTTGTTGTCTTTCAACACAGTTTCACGAAAATGCTGGAACTCTTTTTTGAATTCTTCGTCATTGTCCATTACTTTTTGACGGCAGAGAGGGGTACAGAACGCAGCAAAGTTTCTGCATCAATTCAATATCAACACACAATTTAGATATATAATTACACATGATAAATTGAAAGCTTAGGTCCACAAAAAAATGTGATGGGGTTAATATTATAGTAGTTGGACATATTTTATATTGAACTTATTAAAAACTAAATCTACCTCGATTAGGGCAAGAAATTCCATGTAATGTAAGTAAGTCAACACCATATATATTATCATTGGGGGTGTCCTTTTGGCCTTATGAGACAACAGTCAACCATAATTTTCTGACCAATTGAAAAGTTGTTTGGCTTATGTAGTGCTGTGGGTCAGACAAACACTTATTTTGCAACAAAAGGTTAACCGTAACAAACTCTACATTAACACTCAATTAACTTTATCATCACCAGTTTTATGAGCAAAGATCTATACAATATATTCAAAGATTTGTTATTAAGGGATTTTACGACTCATATCAGCTTATCGATCAGAATTAGATCACAAATTTTCACCCTACTTACTTCATCAACCCCTATATTTTATACTAATGCAACATAATCAGGGGACAAATTAAAAATGTGTAACCGATATAATTTCATATTTTCTCTAATGTTCAAACATTTTCTTTGAAGCCAAACAGACACAATCATTCACAATCTAGATCTAAGAGAAAATAAAAATTACTGGGTCAATCCGTAACAAACAAACAAAAAAAACGTTACCTATACATGAAAGTATGGTCACGCTTGTCCAATTCCTTTTTGCAGTAGCTACATTTATCAAGAAAATAATCACCCTTCTCCTTATAGCCGGCGCCATCCCTGGTCACCACCTCCAGCGGCTCTATCATCATAATCGGCCTCGACTCCGATGATGGCGGCGGCTGAGGCTGCGAGGGCTGGGACAAGCTGCTGGTGGCAGAATCAGATGTCACCACATGAGATGATGAGTGCTTGGAAGTGTTTTCATCGGCCAAATTAGAATCGACTCCTTCGATGGATGAGTGCACATCATCATCAGTAGTAGGCATGAAAAGCCCTCTCTTCCTGGCTGTCTCCTCCTCATCATCATTGCCGAAGAAGGTGGCGGAGCGCAGTTTTCTAGCTCGTTTGGCTCTGAGTGACACCATTGTTGTTGAAGGCGGAGAGAGAAGAGAATGTTAGGTCTTAATTAATATGATTGGAAGAGTGAGAGTGAGAGTGTACAGCCTACTAAGGTAGGGAGTAGCTGGATTGTTTCCACAGTTATATATATATATATATATATATATATAGAGAGAGAGAGAGAGAGAGAGAGGTGTTCATGAAATCTCACACCTTCGTTTATATGAACATTCTCTAATTTTCAACCACGTGTCCTTCCAAACTAAGTTCCATTTTTAGACTATATATGTTTCAACCAAAAAAAAAAAAATTGTAATAACGCAGATTTTCTTCTTATTCTGTAGAAATGTAATGAAAACTGACACACATTTCATGTTTTTTGAATTGACATATAAAATTACATATGGGTTTGTAATGAACGTGAGAAGTATACGTGCATCGGTTTATATATAACGAACTCATATAATTATTTGACTGCGATTTATAGAATTATAAATTTATAATTTTTATTTTATTAATTTTGAAGACAAGGCAAAAGCCGTGACCCTTATTTCCCTAATTATTTGATCGATTTTACATAATTTTATGTTTTTAATTTAGTTATTTCTAGACAAGTTAAGGTATTCAATCTATTCAAGTGATCATGGAGGAGAAAATTAATGGTGAGACAATATTCAGTGAGATACTTATTCTACACTCAAAACTTTTATCTATCGGCAATTTTTTTTATCTTGCTAACATATTATTATTAACTATATTACGTGTTGACAAGTGACAACAAGGTCAAAATGGATGATTTTCAAATGTATTTCTCTAGCTTTTCAAAAAATAAGTTTTTTTTTTTTTAATGAAAATCATTGATCCACCACATGTGCAATCAGAAGTACACATAAAAATAACAAGTATTAATTTTTACGTAGATTTCTCGAGCATTTTTCTCCTTTTTTTTTTTTAATGAATAAGATGATGTTTCATTACTCCAATATTCAATTTGTACAAATCTACAAGCATCCTCAAATAAAAGAAAAGACTTTTTTTTTTTTTTTAATCTCTATAATATTTACAATGAATCAAACCATATTTTATCACTACTAGATAAATTCTTTGGCCATATATAAGTTACCGGGTTTTGGTAACATTTTGTACCTGTTGAAACACTGCATCACTGTTGACAGCCTTGTCCTCCCAAAGTTTGATATTTCGATTGCACCAGATGATATAAACTAAAGCTGCAAGAGCAGCAGAAAATTATTTTTTAAATTTGCTACGCTTTGCTTTTCCTAACCAAATGACAGAACGAGACAAAAAAGATGCATTCATCCTCCAATGCGGCCAATTTTTGGTCAAACTCAAGCAATCTTGAGTAAAAGGACAAGTAAAAAACAACTGATCAATGGTCTCCTTATCATTGCTGCAAAGCAAACAACAAGTTTCTATATCTGGTTTGAACTTTTTAATTCTGTCCTTGGTCTTGAGTTTCTGCAGCATTGACAACCATAAAATAAAGTTATGTTTGGGGCAGTTTAAACGGCTCCAAACTACATAGGTCCAATGCTCTTTCATACCTGTAGGAACTAGCTTTTGATACCCAAGTGATATCTTATAATTGCTGCAAATATCTTCTCTTTTCCCTGTATCAAAGATATCATTCATTCTTTCTTTTAAAGTAACTAGTTTCCTCCAATACCAGCTATCACTTGATTTAGCACTATAAAACCACCAATCTTCTTCTTTTACATACACACTATGTA
Organism: Cannabis sativa; assembly: GCF_029168945.1. NCBI lineage: Eukaryota > Viridiplantae > Streptophyta > Magnoliopsida > Rosales > Cannabaceae > Cannabis > Cannabis sativa. The sequence continues at coordinate 15,180,041 of NC_083610.1, forward strand.
CCCATTTAACCCATAGGTTGTCCACTTTCTTTGCAACAGCGCAAACGTATTTAAACATTGCTGCAATGTTCCATTCAACAACAGATTTGAGTCCCAGGCCACCAGCTGATTTGGAAAGGCATACCTTGCTCCAAACTACAACAACAGCCCCTATCAGGGGTTGCTTGCTATTCCAAAGAAAGCCTCTACAAATAGCCTCAATTTTCTTAATAATGCTTTTTGTTAGCACCATTATTTGACTCAAATAAGAATTAATATATTACCATCAGAATTGAATTAAGGAGTACAACCCTTCCAGCAAAAGACAAACTCCTGGTGCTCCATGTTCGAATCCTGGCAACCATCTTTTCGACTAGAATAGAGCACTCCTTTGCTGAAATCTTCTTAAGACATATGGGAATGCCCAAATATTTAAAAGGGACATAATATTTTGAAAATCTAGAAGCATATAAAATTCTTTAGATTTCTGTACCACACATGTTATTACAATAAACAGCAGCCTTATTGGGATTAGGCTTCAAACCTGATGTTTGTGAAAATAGCTCAAGGCCCTAAAGCATGTAGTAGATGCTATTGTAGTCCACATTACAAAACAACAAGACACTGTCTGCAAAGCTGAGGTGATTAAGCTTCAACTCTCCACATCTCTCATGGAATTTGAATTTCTGTTTAAGCCCTATTTTCTTCATAATCATGGATAGATATTTCATTCTCAGTACAAACAAGGGAGGAGACATTGGGTCACCCTGTCTCAGTCCTCTCTTTGCCTAAAAAATTCCATGCATGCATGGATCCATTAAACATCAGAGAGAATTTAGGAGTTCTGACACAAACCATTATTAATTAACTTGACAAAGCTAGCTGGAAATTGAAAGCCAAAAGTATTTCTTCAATGAAGTCCCATTTCATTGTATCATATGCTTTTTGCAAATACGACATTATCATACAATTAGCTTTAGCTGAATTTCTTCCATGATGTCTTATGAGATCCTGACAGATCATTATGTTATGGCCAATGAATCTCCCTTTAACAAAACAACTCTGATTCTGTAAAACCGAATCAGGCTGCACTATTTTAAGCCTTGAACAAATTATCTTTATACTAGCTTTATACAATACATTGCAGCATGCTATTGGTCTATAGTCTCCAACGGACACTTAGTTTTGGGAATAAGTGATCAAAATAGTAGTGTTTACCTCACTTAAAATTTGTCCAGAATGCAATAGAGAGGTTATGGCTTCATAAATGTCATTCCCCACCAAGTCTCAGTTGTCTTGAAAAAGGAAGTTACAGAAACCATCAAGTCCAGAGCTTTATTGCCAGGTATATCAAAGATATCTTTCTTGACTTCATCTCTTGTAAATTGTTAAACTAGCATCTTAGCTTGGTCCTTAGAGAGAATAGACCCTTGCTTAATAATTCTTTTCTTCTCAAATTTCCTGTTATACATCTTACTACCAAGTAACAGAATGTAATACTCTAAAAACATATAGAGGATATATGTTGAGAATTATCTATTCTTATCCCATTAGAATCCATGATAGACAAAATTTGATTCTGACTTCTAGCATGGATATTGTGGTAAAATGCTGAGTTAGAATCCCCATCTTTAAGCCAGATTAACTTAGCTTTCTGCTATAGAAAAGAAAGATATGATGCCTATACAGTAGCATAATCCTAGGGTTCTGATGCACAAGCATCCAATTTCTCTTTAGCCATTGCAAGTATTGCTTATTTAGTTGCTTTAAAAGAGGCTTTAGACCTTTCAACTTAGAGACCACTTGATACATTTTAGTACCAATATTCTTTCCTGCCATCAAGCCTTCGCTACATCCTGAAATATCAGAAAGGTTCCTTTCCTCAAGGAGAAGTGAAAATTGTTAATACAGTTGGGGAATGGTCAAAAAGACCCTCATTTTGAAAGATAGCCTCACCTGGAGGGTGCAAGTTTAGCCAAGTTGGATTTGCAAAGACCCTATCTATTTTAGAATAAATCCAATTTACTTGTTACACCATGTAAAAGCACAAAGCAAGATTAGTTACAATCCTCAATAATACTCAATACTCAATATTCAAATATTTCTTATTTAATTTCCTTCTAATAATTTTACTTCTGAAGTTTACCTCAAGTCACCATAAGAGATACGTGTGATCCTGAATAATGAAACCCCAAATTATGGGTAGTTATAATATATAAATTTATAAACGCTAAAAAAAAAGTCTGCTTTTATGTTTATCTCGACAAAAACTTACTATATATTCTTATTTAAAGACATTGATATATTCTTATTTAAAGACATATCCAATGGAGTTGACATTACATCAACTTTTATATATCCACTGGATTCGAGCTCGGCTATACATTCTTAGTTCCATAATATACACATATACATATATAGACTTAGTATATGTTGGCTTGGCTGAAAACGATCGAAGTGATGACTTCATTACTAGGTATATTCTCTCCGCAACGCAATAACTAACTCTCTGATATGATCACTCATGCATAAGCACGTTCCCCACCTTCCTCTTGTTGTGTTGACCTTGGCCCCGGGAAAAAGTATTCCTCATTTTGGCTCTTAAACACTCTGTCCACTTCTCTTGCTGGCACACTAAACGCCAACTCTTTAGCCACGTTTTCCATTTCAGTCACAATATTTCTTTTTCCTGCATCAATAAAAAACGACATTATCATGCATTGAACGACACAAACCGAAACATTATCCCTAATTAGAATTGTGTGTATATATATACCTGCAAGAGGGTATCTAACATTGCCTTCTGCATTTACTTCAAAACACACAATCTGAAGGTTGCTGTTTCCAGAGGCAATGGTTGTGACTGGATGCCCAGCCGGCACCACAAACACCACACCACGTCTTAGCTGTCCGGTTACTCTCTCTATATCTTGCTTATCTCCCTGCCGCTGACCGGCCCGGCCTTGGTCCGATTTAATGTGAGGACAAGCCATCTCGAGGGACCCTTCGCCTTTTACAACGAATGCTATCTTTGTTGCCCTTGAGTTGTAGAATGGTGCCGACATAGCTCCCTGTTATTATATATAATTAATGGCATTATTGAATGGTACATATATGAGAAGAGTTTAGTGTTCATGAGTTGATACGTGTAACGTACTTTGGTGATGTTGGCAAAGGAGATCATAAGATTGAGGTCTTGGAGGCTCTTGTGATCACTGGGATTAGCCTCGTAAAGGCGACCATAGCGGTTAGACTGAGCCGTATGGTCTCGGAATAGATTGAAAGGACCTGAAGATCTGGTTTCTGGCCCAAACGGCCAAATGGTGCCACCACTACCTTGAGCATGACGACTCAGCTCCTGAACTTGTTGCCTTGACGCCTTCACTATGCTCCCTCGCTTTTGTTGTCTAAACAGCCTTTCTAACTCATCTCTTTCTCTCTTTTTTTTTTACCACCAACAAAAAATACTCAATAAAAAAAATATTATACCAAACCGACACTTACATACTTAGTACCAGTAATCAAATAACTTTATTACATTACTAACCTTGAAAGCGGCACTGAGTACCTCCCAGCTGAAGGCTTTGTAAAACGATTCTGGGTTTTCACCACCAGCTCCATAGAATGGCTATAGCACAAAATAATACAGTTCATAGAATTATGATCTATAACGAAATTACTCCTAAGAAAGAGAGAGAGAGAGAGAGATGGACAGTTTTCAAATATTTTTCATATTAATTACCTCAAAGCGGCCAGGGAGAGAGACTGGATTGATTAGCTTGACAATGAACAACTTCTCTTGTTCGTCTCGGTTAACGATATATACAGGGGTTCCTGCTGGGATATTAAGGATATCTCCTTCTACAAGGTTAAAAGTTTCTCTCTTCTCCTCCCTCAACAGAGTCACAGTCGGTTTCCCTTCATACACATAAAAATCACAGTTATATTATTGTTAATAATATATTATCCTTCAACTCAAAGGTCATTAATTACCAGTAGAAACGAAGAAGACGCAGTCAGCATCAAGGTGGACAGGGGCAATGAAGGCATTGGGGTTGGCCTCGAGAAACCCAATTCTGTAATTCTCAATTCCTTTCAAAAGCTTTGATTTCTCAGTAAACTTTCTCAGAATATGAACTCTTCCCTCCTCTGTTTTAACGCTGGTTTCGAAATGCTCATCTTCAAAAACGTACGGACTACTCCTCCTCTCTGTTGTTTCCTCTGATCTTCTTTCATAATCTCTTTCTCTTTCTCTTCTTTCTTCCTCTCTCTTTCGCCTAACATATTCCTTGCACTCTTGCTCGCATTGCCTCTTCTGTGTTTCGTCGAAGCCTTTCTGGTGTCCGCACTGGTGCCTACACTGCTTCAGCTCAGGGTCTGAAACGTCGACGATGCTCGAGCTTAATACTACGACGGACAGGAGTAAAAGTACAAGTAAAGAGAGCTTTTTGAAGGCCGCCATTGTTTACAATTGCATATCTTGGTAGAGATTATGATTGTACTATTTATATGAATGAAAATTGGAAGATGAGAACAGGGAATGGTTGGGTTTGGGGCAGAGCATGCATGAGGACGAGTGTCCGTGTTACGTGTCTGTCATGCGAAAATCTCTATCGCCGCGTATTAATGTGCAAGGACGAGAAAGTACACATCCCTTGTCATTTAGTGGTCCTTCAAATTGCAGAGTTTATACCACGTGTTTATCATGATTCTGGAATCAACCAGTTCTTCTTAGTCTTCTGAATATATATCTTATCAGAGGTGAACTTTTGGCATTTTCAATGCAACTAGGGAAGAGAAGAAAAATAATAGAAAAATTTATACCATGAAGCTCAATGACATTATTTTTATTTTTTTATTATTATTTTTCTGGAATGTGGTACTTGATTAATAAAGGTGGGGTTTTGAATAGTTTTGTTTTGTTTTTTTTAATTTACAAATTTAAAAGTAAAAGTTTATCTTTTAAAATAATAATTTTGGTTTTTAATTTTAAATAAATAAATAAATAATATATTTTTTGTAACTATTTTTTTATTTTAAAAATAAAAATTATGAATAAAAAGATAAAAAAATATTGGTTATCATTTATTTTTATTTTTAAATATGTATAACAAAATAATGATAGAAAATATTAAATAAAAAATACTCATTAGTATCTTTAAATAATTTTAAGTAATATAAAATTTCGGTATACATTATTAATTTATTTTGTAAGATAATATAAAACTGATAAAGTCACACATAATACAATAAAAAAACTTTCCTAAAGTTTTCATATGTAGTTGAGATGGAGTGCTAAAATCGTTCACCAACCACACGATGTCGTTCATTATGTCTAATCATAAATAAGAACATAGAAACGTGTTCCTCATGCACAGTGCGATTGATAGCGAGAATTCTTCAATAATTTTTTTTTCTTTTAGAACACTACTAAATAGCTCGAAGAAGTCCTTATCCATTTTGAATAAAATCATAACACACCCTACTCTCATAACCAGAGAAATTTTTCATGACGTATTCATGACCTAAAAGTGCCGAATTAAGAATTCTTAGTCAAATATAATTGATATTACACTCTATACAAGCAAACAATACTAATAAATCTCATAATTCATCATATGAATCGTTAAGGAGTAGATTAATTTTGTTGAGCGATACAACATTTAGAGATATTATTTTATTCTCGAGACATTTAGATACAAAATATGTCAAATCAAAAATAAGAACATTCTAAATAAAACGAGAAGTAATTTGCGGCATAAATATTTAAGTTTAACTCTCAATTATAAATAAATATCTAAATATAATAACTAAAATAGATAAATGTGCATCTTATGAAAGAATTTTAGGTAGCGTTTGGTTGGAAGGAATGAAAACATAGGAATGAGAATGGAAATGAGAATAGGAATAGGAATAGAATGGAATAAAATTTAAAATGCATAAAAAAAAATTGATAAAAAAATTATTACATTTTTTCTCATCATATATACAAATGGTTTTTTCTTCTATTTTAAAATGGAATAGTCATTTCACCAAAATAGTAGAAAGGTTCCATTAAAATGACATTCCAATACTTTAATATGCAACTAAATAAACGAATAGAATGAAAATTATTTCCTTTTCTTTCCATTCCATTTCATTACCTCCAATCACTCTGGCATATTTCAACTTTGCCAAGAGTAACTACAACTTGACATGCACAAACCACAAGTGACTACAAAAGTCAAAAGTGTTCATGGTAAAAAAAAAATATATACACTCACAATTTAATGACCTCTAATATGATAGAATACACATAATAAATAATGGGAAAAAAACAGAAAAATACAAAAAAGGAAAAAAAAATTACAAAAATACTTTGGGCCGGCCCATTAAACATTTATACAGTCCACATACAAATATTTACAAAAATACCACATGCACTAAGCCTTCAGCTGTACAGAGCGAACCATGAAGATGAAAATACGCGCTCGTTTCAAAACCGCAAAACAACCAAAATGAAACCAAAACGAGAAAAATACAACTATTAATTCTGGCGAAATCAATTGGAAAAGAAGACCTGCAATGATCTAAACTGAAAAATGACGAAAAAAAATCAGAAAAACTGTGAAGAAACTGAAATTACACATTTGTTTTCTGCTTTATTCGATCAAAATAACTCCCCCTAATATCGAAATCCAGATTCATGAAATGTAGATCTGTAACAAACAGATCTGGAGCTCCCACCAAATTCAAAACAATGTATGATGTGAAAATTTTTAAAAAAACCTCATGAATAATACATCTACGTTATATACAGTTACATTTTGATTGATTACTGGTTCCAAATATAAATATATTTTTTTAAAAATAAAATAAGAAGAGTAAAATCGAATTAAGGTACAACCAGTTATGTATAAGTCTGTTTATTTTTTGTTTTGGTTGCCTTATAGTTGCATTATCATTTTATGATAGTTTATATATTATGCAAGAATTTAATTTGATGAGGACTAAGAAATAGTAGTTATACATAGTAAGTTTTGTGCAAATAGTTGCATATTAATTTTATAGTGAAATAACATATGCAAGTAGCAAAACTATAATAAAACTACAAAACAACTGTATACAAACTAAAATACAGGAAAAACTCTTTGAACATCAACATCCATGATAAATCTCATTGTTACCCATTGATGATATAAAAATGGACAGGAAACAACTACATAAAAAACATATTAAAAAAAAATACATACAGAAGGTGTAAAATTTCAAAAATGGGGGAAAACCAAAAAGAAACCGAAAACAAACCTCAGTTCGAACATCAGTACCAACATTAGCTTTTTTCCCAGAAACGTCTTCAGCCATGATCAACTTCAACCTTCCCTTTCCTATTCTCAGAAGTTGGGGAAATTTTCTAAGAAATATAAACTTTAAATTTCTTCTTCGCAGGTTCACGACCCCCGTTTCAATACAGGCAGAGTAAAGTCGGAGTCATCATCTTCTACAACTGGGTGTTTTCCTTTGGACTTATTTGCTACAGATTTAACACTCATTTTCAAATTTTTTTGGGCAATGGAGAAGGGGACGATGAAGAACAAGTAATAGCCATGAATATATATAAGTTCAGACCAAAGAAAACAGATGACAAATAGTTATGGAAAATCGGTTAATGGAAGTTAGAAAAGAAAATGATATAAAATTGGGTAGTGAAAAAATGAGTTTTGATTGTGGTTAGGAAAGTATATCAATTATGGAGATTTTTTTTTTTTAAAAAAAAAAAAAAAAAAAAAAAAAAAAAAAAAACCTGAAAAGATAATGAAAAAAAAAAGAAGAAAAAAAAGATAGGGAAAGCATGGATTGATAGGTGTCAATCAGCTGACGTGTGTAGTCACCTCACTTGCATTTAAAGAGTGACATTATGTGTATAGTGTGTGTAAGTAGTAAAATTGTAAATAAAAAAACTTAAAGTGTACAAAAGTAATAGTTGACGTATATGAGTATATATGTAATAAAAAAGTCATTTTGTATTTTTAATGTAAAAATTTCATAAATAATCTTATATACCCTAAACTACTAACTGCATGTATAAAGCATAATTCTATATTACATGCACAAAATACAAAACCAAAAAAACTAAAAACTTATGTGAGAGCATATGAGAATAAATATATATATGGAATACTTCTAAATGGGTATTACCCATTCATGGTTAATAAAAAATTTAACTATAAATATTAATTTAAAAAATATTAATGTTGAAATTTTTGTTTTGACCAACACAATTAAAGAAATAAATTAATACTATATGCAAATTGGTATTTTTCTAAAATTATTATTTATGCGTCCACAAAATAATTGGTATTATTCAAAATAACAAATGCAATATTTGTTTTAGGCCCAAACACAAAGAGCCCAACAAGCAAGAGTCAACACTGTTGGATATTATTTTACCAGGATCTTAGATCTACTCACAAGTATGTTTATTAACATCCTAAATATGAACTTTCTAAAACGATAAATTAAACACATATAAAGTTTAAGAAACCTTACATTGGGTGCAGCGGAATATAATGACTCCTTCCGTTCAGATCTCTAACCCTTGATTCCTTTCTGTAGCAGAGTATTATCAAGATCTGAACCTGGATCTTCTTCTCTAAATCCTTGATGCTGAATCTCCTTTGCTGATGATCTTTCTTCACGATCTTCCTCACTATGATTGAGGTATTGCTTGATGTGTGTGGGCACTACTCTAATCACTAAGAGAGGTTCGAAATATGAAGGAAGAATAGAGAGAGAGAGTGGCGGCTAGAGAAGAGAGTGGAGGCTCAGTTTTTTCTGATTCAGAAAGTGTAATTTTCCTGAAGCCTTCACTATCTATTTATAGCATTCCACTAGGGTTAGATTTGAATTATATGGCATTAAAATAATGAAAAAATCAATTAAAAAAGATAAAATAGGTGGCCGGCCCTGGCTAGGTGGACTGGGCCTTGATTTTTGCAATTTTGCAATTTTAACACCTTTTGTATCTGATTTTCTCAAAAATGCCAATTTCTTAATTCAATCATTTAAATGCCAATTCTAACTATTTAATAACTATAAATAATTATTAAATAATATTGTCATTTATCATATTTATTAATTGAACCATACAAAGTATCATAATTAACAAATATGCCCATATTAACTCTTTCTTTTACAATTTTGCCCTTACTTAGTGAAAATTTCACAAATAGACATAGTCTAATTCGTGAATTATAATTGATTAATCAAAACCAATTACATGAGTCTTACAAGCAATATTATCTCAACTAGTGGGGGGACCATGGGTCTATATAACCGAGCTTCCAATAAGTAGATCTAGAATTTAGCACTAAAATTCACTAACTTATTAATTCTTCGTTGAATCCACGCATAGAACTTAGAATTGCACTCTCAGTATATAGAATGTTCTATATGTTCCACCATATAGACACATCATTAGTTATCCATTGTTATAATCCTAATGTGATCAATGATCCTCTATATGAATGATCTACACAGTAAAGGGATTAAATTACCGTAACACCCTACTATGTATTTTATCCTTAAAACACTTGACCCCGTATAAATGATATTTCAGCTTATGTGAAATGAGATCTCCACCATTTATTTTCGTTTGGTCAAGCTCGAAGGAAATCATCCTTTGCTTACTATTCGCCAGGTAGAAGCTATAGATTCCATGTTTATCCTAGCGCTCCCACTCAATTGCACTACCGTGTTCCCAAAAAGTATGTATCACCCTGACCTAAAAGTAGGCTTAACTAACAATTCAAAGGAACACGAATAGCCTTTCAAGATTGAGCCTAATCATAACAGGATTAAGATCATTTGATCTAGGATCAACTTGGCGATATTGATTTGAATAGATTTTACGGTAAGTTTAATTAAATCTAAGTCAAAGTTCAATATCGGTCCCTTCCGATGCATACTCCATGCATCCAACCTGAGCTTTACTTTAACCAATGTTCTGGAAAGAACATAGTATTTCTCCAAATACAAGTAAACTCTTGTTGTAGATTATCATATCGGTAAAACCCCGTGTCTCGATAAATCTAGGAAACTTTATTCACATAGTCATGTTTACTTTCCAATGTGATGACAGCACAATAAACATGATCAAGTATGTGAAAAGGGTTTAAGATGAATTTATAAATCAATTAGACAAGCAATTGATAAAGTGAGCCAAAACATATACAAATGAATGAAAAATACTTCTGTTTCTTTATTGATGTTGAATAAAATAGATTACATTGAAATGGCGTTTTATTTAGGGCATAAAACCTAACAAACTCCCACTTGCACTAATATAAAACTAATTAGTACATATCAATTGATCCTAAATTCTGACGGTGCTTTTCAAAGGCTGTCACGGCCAAGACTTTGGTAAATGGATCAGCCAGGTTGTCCTCTGTGTCGACTTTCTCAACTAGTACATCCCCTCTTGCCACGTATTCTCTGATAATGTGATACTTCCTTTCAATGTGTTTGCTTCTCTTGTGGCTTCGAGGTTCTTTACTGTTTGCTATTGCTCCATTATTATCACAGAGTAGTACAGTAGGCTTTTCCATTCCAGAACAACTCCTATCTTTGGTGAAGAACTTTCTTAGCCAGACAAGTTCTTTAGCAGCTTCACCTGCTGCTATGTATTCAGCTTCCATAGTTGAGTCCGATATCGAGGTTTGTTTAGCACTTCTCCAAACCACCGCTCCACCCCCAAGAGTAAACACCATCCCAGATGTTGATTTCCTGTCTTCAAGACTTGCTTGGAAATCTGAATCAGTGTAGCCTATGGGATTTAAAGCACCACCCTTGTAGACTAACACAAAATTCCTTGTACTCTTTAAGTATTGCAAAATATACTTAACTGCATTCCAATGTTCTAGTCCTGGATTAGACTGATACCTGCTCACAATTCCAACAGCATACCGTATGTCGTGTCTAGTGCACAACATTGCATACATTAGACTTCCAACCGCAGAGGCATAGGGAATATTTGCCATGTCCTCTATCTCGAGGATCGGTCGGATCGTTCCTTAGATAGACGAATACCAAATCTAGAGGGCATGTTTGCCCCATTGGCATTGATCATGAAGAATCTCTCTAAGACTTTGTCTATGTAAGAACATTTGAGAGAGAGCAAGAGATCTGTTCTTCCGGTTTCTGATAATCTGAATACCAAGAACATAGGCTGCTTCACCCAAATCTTTCATTTCGAATTGAGTGTTGAGCCATTCCTTAATGTGAGTCATTTTCTTGATATTGTTTCCAATGATCAAAATATCATCAACATAAAGGACCAGGAATACTACTATTTGGTCTTCCTTGAATTGGTAAACACAAGGTTCATCTTCATTCTGAAGAAAGCCGTAGGTCTTGATGATTTCATCAAACCTTTTGTTCCATGAGCGAGAAGCTTGCTTAAGTCCATAGATAGACTTGTTTAACTTGCAAACTTTCTTTTCTTGCCCAGGAAGAACATAACCTTCTGGTTGCTCCATATAGATGGTTTCTTCAAGTACCCCATTAAGGAAGGCAGTCTTGACATCCATTTGCCAGATTTCATAATCGAAAGCAGCAGCTATGGAGAGAAGAATTCGGATGGATTTGAGCATGGAAACAGGACTAAAAGTTTCCTCATAGTCCACGCCTTCTCTTTGGGTATAACCCTTGGCTACAAGTCTAGCTTTAAAAGTTTCGACTTCGCCTCCAGCTCCTCTTTTCTTCTTGTAAACCCACTTGCATCCTATCGGGTGATAGTCGTCAGGTGCGTCTACATATACCCAGACTTTGTTCTTTTTCATGGAATCCATTTCTGAATCCATTCCGGCTGACCGTCGTTTCCGTTGCGGACTAGCCATTGCCTGTTTATAGGTTAATGGATCGTCATCAATACCGTCACCTACGACCATATTGATTTCACCATCCAAGCCATAACGAGCAGGTTTTGTTGAAACCCTCCCACTACGACGAGGTACGGTTGTCTTCTGAACAGAAACTTTAGTAGTAGATTTCTCAGTTTGTTCAACTGAGGGAGTGGGATCGTCTTCTTCACGAGTGGAAGAGAACGGAACATTGGAAGGACTTATATCTGATAGCAATTCCTCTAGAACAACTTTACTTTTCGGTTTGTAGTCTTTAATATAGTTCTCTTCAAGGAAAGTAGCATTTGTAGAAACAAACACTTTATTATCCTTGTGACTATAAAATAGTCCACCCCTAGTCTCTTTAGAATTTCCGACAAACATGCATACCTCGGTACGTGATTCAAGTTTGCCTTCTTTCTTTCTTAAGACATGAGCAGGGCACCCCCAAATTCTATAATGGCGTAAACTAGGTGTTCGACCATTCCAAAGTTCGACGGGTGTCTTAGGGACTGCTTTAGATGGAACAACATTTAGAATGTCATTTGCCATCTGTATAGCATATCCCCAGAAGGACGTAGACAGAGTTGAATAACTTGTTGGGTTTTATGCCCTAAATAAAACTTTGTTTCAATATAATCCAGATTATTCTATATCAATAAAGTAACAGAAGTAATTTTTCATTCACTTGTGTATGTTTTGGTTCACTTAATCAATTGCTTGTCTATTTGATTTATAAATTCATCCAAACCCCTTTCACATACTTGAACATGTTTATTGTGTTGTCAACACAGTGGAAAATAAACATGACTATGTGAATAAAGTATTCCTAGATTTATCAGAACACTGGGTTTCACTGATATAACAATCTACAACAGAGTTTACTTACATTTGGAGAAATGTTATGTTCTTTCCAAGACATAGGTTAAAGTAAAGCTCAGGTTGGATGCATGGAGTATGCATTGGAATGGACCGATATTGAACTTTGAATTAGATTTTGAAACTTACCGTAAACATCTATTCAATTCAATATCAGAAGTTGATCCTAGATCACATGATCTAAATCCTGATATGGTTAGGCTCAATTTCAAGAGTGTAAATCGTGTTCTTTGATTTGTTAGTTAAGCCTAAAACTGTAGTCTGGACAATACATACATTTTGGGAACATGGTAGTGCGATTGAGTGGGAGCGCTAACATAAATATGGAATCTATAGCTTCTATCTGGCGAATAGTAAGCAAAGGGTGATCTCCTTCGAGCTTAACCAAACGAGATAAATGATTGAGTACTCATTTCACTTAGTTGAAATATCATTTATATAGGGTTAAGTGTTTTAAGGATAAAATACATTGTAGGGTGTTACGGTAATCTAAGTCCCTTTACAGTGTAGATCATCCATATAGAGGATCATTGATCACATTAGGATTATAACAATGGATAACTAATAATGTGTCTATATGGTGGAACATATAGAGCATTCTATATACTGAGAGTGCAATTATGAGTTCTATGTGTGGATTCAACAAAGAATTAATAAGTCAGTGAATTTAAGTGGTAAATTCTAGATCTGCTTATTGGAAGCTCGGATATATAGACCCATGGTCCCCTCACTAGTTGAGATGATATTACTTGTAGGACTCATTTAATTGATTTTAATTAATCAATTAAGAATTCTCAAGATAAACTTGTCAGTTTGAGAATTTAGCACTCATTATGGGCAAAACAGTAAATAGAGATTTTGAAGGGCATATTTATTAATTAGGAAACTTTAATTAGTTTCATTATTAATAAAATAAATGATAATATATTATTTGATAATTATTTTTAATTATTAAGTAATTAGATTTATCATTAATATGGTTGAACAGTGGAATTGGCAACATTTCACAAAAAGGGAAACTATCAAGTGTAGGAAAAGGAAAGTTAGAAAAGAGGCAAGCCTTGTTTCCACATTGCCTAGGCCGGCCCCCTTTACCTTCCTTTTCCCTTGATTTTCTCAATTCAAAATGTCAATCATAGCCCTTGGTGGTCTTCTATAAATAGAAGGCAAAGGCTTCAGTTTTTAACATCTCTGAAAAAGCTTTTCACAGCATTATTCTGAATGAATTTTCTCTCAGAAAATTCTCTCTGAGCCGCCACCCTCTCTCTCTCTATACCTTCACTGTTTCGAAATGTATGAGTGCTAGAGTAGTGCCCACACACATCAAGTAATACCTCAATCATAGTGAGGAAGGCTGTGTAGATTTCAGAGACAACAAAGAAGGACTTTCGGGCTCAGATCTTGATTATACTCTGCTACAGAAAGGAATCAAGGGTTAGAGATCTGAGTGGGAGGAGACATATATATTCCGCTGCAATCACTCTAAGATTTCTGATACTCTTATGTGTTTAATTTCATATCGTTTTAGAAGTTCATATTTAGATTGTTAAATCAACAAACTTGTGAGTAGATCTAAGATCCTGGTAAAATAACTTCCAATAACTGGCACCAGAGCCATGGTAATTGATTTGCTTGCAAGAAATTTGGACTTAAAACGATTTGCTTATTTTTTGGATGGTATCATGTTGCTTTGAGTGTCATATTGATGTTTGAATGTTGTTTGTGAATTCTGGGAAAAATGGTTACTGTTTTTATTCTGTAATTATTTTTGTTGGATAGTTTGGAAAATTCTAAGCAATTTACTTTTTTACAGAACTCGATTTCGATTTAATTTGAATTAGTTATGAATTTTTGAAAATTGGAAAAATCGGGGTGACGAGCAACCTCATCACACGCGCGGAAGGGCTGCTTGCAGCCTCCCTGCGCCGTGATTTCTCGACCAATCACCCCAGATCCGCGTGCGGATGGCCATGCACAGCATGCCATCCGTACAGTTCATCCAATTTTCCAATTTTTTCGATTTTTCATGCTATTTCATGGAATTAAATTCCGATTTTTTGTGTAGTTTTGTATGTTGATTTTTGTTTTTCAAATTTCAAATCTAATTATCAGAAATAAATTAATTTTAATTTTTTTTTAAAATTAATTTTAGATATTAGTGTAATTTGATTTTGAAAATAGGAAAAAATCAAGTTTTGCTTACCTTTTTCTTATTTCCTTTAAAATTTGATTATTTTTTTTTTTAAGGTGAGATATTAATTTTTTTTGGTAACTTGACCTTAATTAAAATAAGATCATAATAATCATGATAATTTTGAAAGAGGAAATAAGGTATTTTTGTTAATTTTTAAATTTTGTTATTTTTTAATTAAATTAAATTGTAAAACAAGAAAAGGGTATGTATTTACCATTTTCTATTTTATTTTTTAATTTATTAAATAACATCAAATTTAAAAGGAAAGTTAGCAATTTATTTTGAAGTGACATTTAGGTTACCCAAAACCTAATTTTTCAAAATGGTAGGTTTAATTTTATTTTTATTTTTCGAAATAAATGATTAAAATTAAATAAATCCTACATCCAACTATCCAAATCTAACCTTGTTGCAGGAGTATGTGTTTTAGATTGTTTGTAAGTTTTCTAAAACCTATTATTGCTTGATCTAAATTGTCTTGGTTAAATTGATGATAGATCAGTTGATCTAATTTTAACCAAAGGTTCAATTGACGATAGATCAAGTAAATAATTTGTAACAGGTAATTTTTTACAAACTTCTTTCATCTGTGTATGACTTAGCAACATGATAGGATCCATCCAAATGTGTATGCCTGTATGAGCCTATATGTTTAATTTCTATTATAGATACATATAGGTGTGGTTGTTGCTAAATAAAATATCATAACTGATAGATTTTATTTAGGCTCATTTAGTTGTGAGCCTATTCAATTAATAACAGTTATTCATTGTAAGGTTAAATTCCTCTCTTTTGGGCCTTGTGTGAGAGTTGGGAGCCTTAGAAGTGGGTGCGACATACTGGACCCAGCTCCCCCTCACATGAACAACCCCAATTGTGAAGGCCCATTTGCCTGATTTGGATAACTGTGATAGGTTAATTATATTAGTTTGACCTAATAAAAGATTGATTAGCAACATAATTAATTTCATGGTTCCTTGAAATTAATTTAAGAAAAACATAGTTTGAATGGTCATATTCTAGAAAACTATATGTATTTTTCTTGTTTTAATTAAATATGGAATTATAACCATATAAATTCTTTCTGAATCTTAATTTTATAATTTCATTAAATATTCCTATTTAAGTTGAGATTTAGTTAAATCTATCAAATCAACTTAGATTTGAATATTTTTGAATTTCCTATTATAAATTAAGTTGAGGAATTTTGGAAATTGGTTATTAAGATTCCTTAGATATATTTTTTTTAAGTTGATATTTTCTAAATATGGGAACTTAAAATGGAATATCTTCTAAATTAAGTGCTTACTACTTAATTGGTAATATTTAATTAAGTCATTGTTTGAGGAATATTTTTAAGTTGGGTATTTAGATTTTCTAAACAACTTAAATAAGATATTTTTCAAAATTATTCCATTTTTGAAATTTAATTAAAGTTTTTTTACTTTAATTTGTAATATTTCATTATTGAGATATGGAATATAAATGATTAGACAAAATACATGTTTAAATAATGAGCTTTAATCAAAGAGAAATTCGATCTCCATTGTTGGTTTTACATAGCTATTGTTTTAGTGAGTAATCCTCCCTAATGGAGGAACGTTCATTAGCAAGTTAGCGCCGTTTAATCTCGAAAGATAAGTATTCTTATAGGTTTATTTATATGGTTCATGACCACCCTAATGGTGGCGACTATGTAAGACTTATAAGAATACGAAACAATGGTAGAAGCTCATAAGATAGAATTGCCTTGACTCTCGCCTAAACGGGACAACGCTGAATTCCAATCTTGATCGAATAAAAGGTTGCTAGAATGTTTGACATTTTAGATGAATTGACAACTCTATTCAATGGATGATGCTTTGACTCTCGCCTAAACGGGACACTGTATCAGTTCGTTGGAAACCTTGGAAAATAAACTATGTTAGATTTAGTATTTTTATAACATAAGTGATTGTTTGTTTTCTGAACCTGTGTATGAATTTATAGAACCAAAACCTTACTTCTGTTTATTGATATGTTGTAGTGCCAAAATGAATAACCCTCATCCCGATCCACTCCTAGTTAGTATCTTTGCAAAAGAACTCAATAGTGTGAAAATGCATCCTGGTAGTTGCATTAACTCGCACCTATTGTTGATGAATCTGAAATTCCAAAAGGCAAATCTACTAGGAATTGATTTATCAAAGGAACAATGGGTGAAACTCATACTTTATAGTCTTCCTCAGGAGTATAACAGTTTTGTTCTATATTACTTATTGAACAATCCTAACTCCTCCGACATGGACAAACTCGAGTCTGAGTTGAGGGCCCATGAGCGGGATCTGATTGCAATGAGACCTGCTAGCATTGCAAGTTTTAATCAGAGGAAGAAGATTAAGCATGAGGGCTCCAACAAAGCTGCTTCTTCAAGTACAAATGTCAGATATCATGTTCTATGTGCGAATTGTTTGGAAAGGGACATAAAGAAGAACAATGTCCCAGGCTTCTAGACAATTCAAACGAAGGTGATGCTTTTGTATTTGAATCATGTGTTTTAGAGAACGACAAATCCTCCTGGATTGTTGATTCTGGATCTACTAACCATGTATGTTCTTCATTACAGCTGCTTGAAACTTGGGAGAATCTTCACCCAGATGAGTTAAACCTTAAAGTTGGAAATGGCGAGTTGGTATCAGTTAAAGCAAGAGGAACAGCCCGAATCAAGTTTAATTCTAAGAAGTTTTTACTTTTAGAGAATGTTTTATATATTCCTAATTTTAGTAGAAACTTGATTAGTGTTTCATGTTTACAGACACAATTTTATATATTGAATTTTTCGAGTTCAAATTGTTCAATTTCTCGTAATGGATTTCATATATGTGTTGCAAACATGGAACGAGGGCTTTATGTTTTAAGACCTGATACTCAAATCTCACTAAATACTGAACTTTTCAATGTAGCTAGACCTAGAAGCCTTAAGAGAAAAGAGATTGATAATGATGATCAAACTTATCTATGGCATTTACGTTTAGGTCATATAGGCTTTGATAGACTCAATAGGCTAACCAAAGACGGTCCATTGAAAAACGTCGTCTTAGGAGAGCTGCCAGTCTGCGAGTCTTGCCTAGAAGGTAAAATGACCAAACGTTCTTTCTCTGCAAAGGGAGAGCGTGTGTAATATCCGCTTTCTTGGTTGAATAATTTTTTTTTTTAGTTTATTTTGTTTGTCAATGGGGATAATTTATTATTTTGAATATTTATGAGTTTGGTGGAGTATGAAATTTTTCTTAGTGACAATAATTTTTTTTATTATTTTTATTTCGTTTATTTTTGTTATTTTATTTTGAGGGTGTGTGTAATGCTAGATAAATAATTAAATTATTAGAGATAATTTAATATTTTATTATTTGTGAATATTATTGTAGGTAAATTAATAATAAAAATATGGGTAAATATATTATAGCATATTGTTTAATTTATTATTAATAATAATAATATTATTACTATTACTATTATTATTATTAATACTAATATTATTATTACTATTACTATTATTATTATTATTATTATTATTATTATTATTATTATTATTATTATTATTATTATATATTACTTCTACGTAGGTATGTATATATATATATATTCTTTTTTTTGTTTTTAAATTTTAAGTTGTTAATCTAGGGTTATATTAGGGTTAGGATTATATATAAGATGTTTATATGATTGTTTAGGGTTTGAAGGGTTTAAAAAAACAGTAGTGAGAGGCAGAGACTGAGAGAGAGAGAGAGCGGTTTGGGTCGAACGAAACCGAGTGGTGAGAAAGTGAGATTTCGGGTTGGTTGGATTTGAGAGTTTTGGGCTGCCTTAGATTATTTCATTGAGTTTTATTTCATCCAAGAGGAGTTTTAGATGCGATTAGAGGGTCTGTAATCGCACCATTCGACATACGCCATTATTACGTTCAAAATACCGTTCTTGAAACGGATCCGAATTTGAACGTGTTTAACTTGTTTCAAGGATCAAAGAAGGTTGTATTTGAGTTTTTGGGACCCTAAGGCTCGGTTTGGACGAAAAATAATGGAGGCTTGAAGCGAGGACGTTACAAATGATATCAGAGCCTTGACCCAGCCGGAAGTGTGGTCGACGAGGACGTCGGACCCCGTAAGGGGGGGGGGTGATTGTGACAGTCAGTAGTCCCGTGATCCGTAAGGGGAAATACCGGGTAAGCTGTGCAATCCCACATCGCCTGGGGAAGGTCAAGTGGGATGATTCTGAGACTGTGTAGGTATGGGACTACACAGTTTAAGAGAGCTTGAATGGATTGATTGGTACTACCTATATCAACAAGGTGCATCTTGTTTTTCGGTTGCCCATCACGAAAGAACTCCACAGTTAAGCGTGCTTGGCTTGGGAGCAATTTCAAGGATGGGTGACCTCCTGGGAAGTTTTCCCAGGATGCGTGCGAGTGAGGACAAAGCACGCTGAAAACACTTGTGTTGGTCTGTAGGGTCAGTCATCAGTCCAGGAAGCAGCCAGAGTGGCGTACTCGTGTATAAGAGCCATTCATTCCGTGGGTGTAAGGACCCAATGGAGGCTTGAAGCGGGGACGTTACAAATGGTATCAGAGCCTTGACCCAGCCAGAAGTGTGGTCGACGAGGACGTCGGACCCCGTAAGGGGGGTTGATTGTGACAGTCAGTAGTCCCGTGATCCGTAAGGGGAAATACCGGGTAAGCTGTGCAATCCTACACCGCCTGGGGAAGGTCAAGTGGGATGATTCTGAGACTGTGTAGTTATGGGACTACACAGTTGAAGAGAGCTTAAATGGATTGATTGGTACTACCTATGTCAACAAGGTGCATCTTGTTTTTCGGTAGCCCATCACGAAAGAACTCCACAGTTAAGCGTGCTTGGCCTGGAGTAATTTAAGGATGGGTGACCTCCTGGGAAGTTTTCCCAAGAAGTGTGCGAGTGAGGACAAAGCACGCTGGAAACACTCGTGTTGGTTTGTAGGGCCAGTCATCAATCCATGAAGCAGCCAAAGTGCCGTACTCGTGTATAAGAGCCATTCAGTCTGTGGGTGCAAGGACCCAATGGAGGCTTGAAGCGGGGACGTTACAAATGGTATCAGAGCAATACGGTCCTAAAGAGTGTGGTTAGCCCTAACATGTAAAGTTCATTGCCACGAGACGAGCTCGACTCACTGTACTGTAAGTGGTTATTACTTACGATTAAGTTATCTTTAAATTGTTCATGTAGTGTTGTGATATTCTTCTCATCTAAAGGTGATGGTCAAAATGTTCCTTCTTGATATTTTTTTAGGTTTGTGTGGTTTAGGAGTTTGAATATGCCTCCTAGAAGGTCAGTCAGATTAGGTCGAGGTCGGGGTCGAGGCCAAGGCCAACGCCGAGATAGAGGCCAAGAGAATGGAGGGATCAATGAACCACCACAAGCACCACATGGATGGGAAGAGCGCTTTGCTGCACTGGAAGAAACTATTCGTAGGCAGAATGAAGAACTTCGTCAGCTGAGACATCAACCGGAGCCGCCAGGGCCAGAAAATAGAGACCCACCAGCTGCGGTGGTATATCCTGCTGTAGAGGCTAGACACGAGATGTTAGCAGAGAGGTTTCGAAAACAACACCCACCCGAGTTTGAGGGAGGCATAGACCCAGTGGTGGCTGAAGAGTGGATGAGTCGCATAGAAAATATTTTGCAGATGCTAAGGGTCAATGGGAATGACCGAGTGAAGTGTGCATCGTACATGTTGAGGAAAGATGCTCGTATCTGGTGGGAGGTGGTGGAACAAACAAAGGATGTAAATACCATGAACTGGGATGATTTCAAAAGGGTCTTTAATGAGAAATATTATAACACAGCAGTGTTAGCAGCAAAGGTTGATGAATTTACTGGATTAGCCCAAGGGAGCCTTACTGTTACAGAGTATGCACAAAAATTTGATAGACTGGCAAAATTTGCTCCAGATTTGGTACCTACTGATAGAGTGCGAGCACATCGATTTGTGGAAGGCCTGAAACCAATGATTGCTCGGGATGTAGAGATTGTGTCAAGGGGTCAATTCAGTTATGCTCAAGTTGTCGAAATGGCTCTTACGGCTGAGCGAAGTGAAAACAAAATTTGGAAAGAAAATGCTGCTAGGAGGGAATCTAAGAAAGGTGCAGCCAATTCTAATGAGTACAAGAAAAGGGGACAAGATCAGCCCGGACAATCAAGTCAAGACAAGAGGTACAAAACTGATAACGACCACCGATCCAATGGAAACAATGGACGCAATGTTCCAGAATGTCCTAAATGTACTAAACGTCATCTCGGAGAGTGTAGGGCAAATGCATGTTACAAATGCGGAAAAGAAGGTCATATTAAACGTAATTGTCCATTGTGGGGACAAACTGGGAACAAGGAAGATTCAAAGGAAGACGATAAATATGTTCCAGCGAGGGTCTTCGCTATAAAAGAAGCAGGACAGAGTGATGACAAGTGCTGAGGTATAAGACATTGAGTCTTCGCTTTCAAAAAAAAAAAAAAGAGTCGAGTAGAATTTCGGGACGAAATTTCTTTTTAGGAGGGGATAATTGTAATATCCGCTTTCTTGGTTGAATAATTTTTTTTTTAGTTTATTTTGTTTGTCAATGGGGATAATTTATTATTTTGAATATTTATGAGTTTGGTGGAGTATGAAATTTTTCTTAGTGACAATAATTTTTTTTATTATTTTTATTTCGTTTATTTTTGTTATTTTATTTTGAGGGTGTGTGTAATGCTAGATAAATAATTAAATTATTAGAGATAATTTAATATTTTATTATTTGTGAATATTATTGTAGGTAAATTAATAATAAAAAATATGGGTAAATATATTATAGCATATTGTTTAATTTATTATTAATAATAATAATATTATTACTATTACTATTATTATTATTAATACTAATATTATTATTACTATTACTATTATTATTATTATTATTATTATTATTATTATTATTATTATTATTATTATTATTATTATATATTACTTCTACGTAGGTATGTATATATATATATTCTTTTTTTTGTTTTTAAATTTTAAGTTGTTAATCTAGGGTTATATTAGGGTTAGGATTATATATAAGATGTTTATATGATTGTTTAGGTTTTGAAGGGTTTAAAAAAACAGTAGTGAGAGGCAGAGACTGAGAGAGAGAGAGAGAGCGGTTTGGGTCGAACGAAACCGAGTGGTGAGAAAGTGAGATTTCGGGTTGGTTGGATTTGAGAGTTTTGGGCTGCCTTAGATTATTTCATTGAGTTTTATTTCATCCAAGAGGAGTTTTAGATGCGATTAGAGGGTCTGTAATCGCACCATTCGACATACGCCATTATTACGTTCAAAATACCGTTCTTGAAACGGATCCGAATTTGAACGTGTTTAACTTGTTTCAAGGATCAAAGAAGGTTGTATTTGAGTTTTTGGGACCCTAAGGCTCGGTTTGGACGAAAAATAATGGAGGCTTGAAGCGAGGACGTTACAAATGATATCAGAGCCTTGACCCAGCCGGAAGTGTGGTCGACGAGGACGTCGGACCCCGTAAGGGGGGGGGTGATTGTGACAGTCAGTAGTCCCGTGATCCGTAAGGGGAAATACCGGGTAAGCTGTGCAATCCCACATCGCCTGGGGAAGGTCAAGTGGGATGATTCTGAGACTGTGTAGGTATGGGACTACACAGTTTAAGAGAGCTTGAATGGATTGATTGGTACTACCTATATCAACAAGGTGCATCTTGTTTTTCGGTTGCCCATCACGAAAGAACTCCACAGTTAAGCGTGCTTGGCTTGGGAGCAATTTCAAGGATGGGTGACCTCCTGGGAAGTTTTCCCAGGATGCGTGCGAGTGAGGACAAAGCACGCTGAAAACACTTGTGTTGGTCTGTAGGGTCAGTCATCAGTCCAGGAAGCAGCCAGAGTGGCGTACTCGTGTATAAGAGCCATTCATTCCGTGGGTGTAAGGACCCAATGGAGGCTTGAAGCGGGGACGTTACAGCGTGCCAAAGAACCACTAGGGTTAGTACATTCAGATGTTTGCGGACCGCTGAATGTAAAAGCCAGAGGAGGTTATGAGTATTTCGTCACTTTCATTGACGATTTCTCTAGATATAGTTTTCTTTACCTAATGCAAAAGAAATCTGAAACGTTTGAAAAGTTTCAGGAATTTCATGCTTTGGCTCAAAACCAATTAGGTAAAACATTAAAGATCTTGCGAACTGATAGGGGTGGAGAATATATGGATATGCAGTTCAAAGATCATTTAACTGAACTTGGAATTGAATCCCAATATACTGCCCCTAGCACTCCACAGCAGAATGGAGTTGCAGAAAGAAGAAATCGCACTCTCTTAGAAATGGTTAGGTCTATGCTGAGTTACTCAACTCTGTCTACGTCCTTCTGGGGATATGCTATTCAAATGGCAAACGACATTTTGAATGTTTTTCCATCTAAAGCAGTCCCTAAGACACCCGTCGAACTATGGAATGGTCGCACACCTAGTTTGCGCCATTATAGGATTTGGGGGTGCCCTGCTCACGTCTTAAGAAAGAAAGAAAGCAAACTGGAATCGCGAACTGAGGTTTGCATGTTTGTCGGAAATTCTAAAGAGACTAGGGGTGGACTATTCTATAGTCACAAGGATAACAAAGTGTTTGTCTCTACAAATGCTACTTTCCTTGAAGAGAACTATATGAAAGACAACAAACCGAAAAGTGAAATTGTATTAGAGGAAATGCTCACGAATCGTTCCTTCAAATGCACCATCTTCTTCTACTCAAGAAGAGGAACATCCCACTCCCTCAGTTGTAGCAACTGAGAAAACTACTACTAAAGCTCCTGTTCAGAATGTCACCGCTCCTCGTCGTAGTGGGAGGGTTTCAACGAAACCATCTCGTTATGGCTTGGATGGTGAAATCAATATGGTCGTTGGTGACGGTATTGATGACGACCCATTGACCTATAAACAGGCAATGGCAAGTCCGCAACGGAAGCGATGGTCAGCCGGTATGGATTCAGAAATGGATTCCATGAAGAAGAACAAAGTCTTGGAATATGTAGAACCACATGAAGATTTTCGTCCAATTGGATGTAAATGGGTCTACAAGAAGAAAAGAGGTGCTGGAGGCGAAGTCGAAACTTTCAAAGCTAGACTGGTCGCCAAGGGTTATACCCAAAGAGAAGGTGTGGACTATGAGGAAACTTTTAGTCCTGTTGCCATGCTCAAATCCATCCGAATTCTTCTCTCCATAGCTGCCGCTTTAGATTATGAAATCTGGCAAATGGATGTCAAGACAGCCTTTCTTAATGGGCTTCTTGAAGAAACCATCTATATGGAGCAACCGAGAAGGTTATGTTCTTCACAGGCGGGGAGAATAAAGTTTGCAAATTAAATAGGTCCATATATGGGCTTAAGCAAGCTTCTCGCTCATGGAACAAAAGGTTTGATGAGATCATCAAGACCTACGGCTTTCATCAGAATGAAGATGAACCTTGTGTTTACCAACTCAAGGAAAACCAAGTAGTAGTATTCCTGGTCCTTTATGTTGATGACATTTTGATCATTGGAAACAATGTCAAGAAAATGACTCACATCAAGGAATGGCTTGACACTCAATTCGACATGAAAGACTTGGGTGAGGCAGCCTATGTTCTTGGTATTCAGATTGTCAGAAACCGGAAGAACAGATCCCTTGCTCTCTCTCAAACAGCTTACATTGACAAAGTTCTTGAGAGATTTTCCATGACCAATACCAAAGGGGCAAACATGCCCTCTAGACATGGTATCCGTCTATCTAAGGAACAGTGTCCTACTGATCCTCAAGAGATAGAAGACATTGCAAAAATTCCTTATGCTTCTGCAGTTGGGAATCTAATGTATGCTATGCTATGCACTAGACCTGACATCTGCTATGCAGTTGGAATCGTGAGCAGGTATCAGTCAAATCCAGGAAGGGTACATTGGAATGCTGTTAAGTATATTTTGAAATACTTAAAGAGTACAAGAGATTATGTATTAGTCTACAAGGGTGGTGCTTTGAATCCCTTAGGCTATACAGACTCAGATTTCCAGGGATGTCCTGAAGACAGGAAATCTACATCTGGGATGGTGTTTACTCTTGGGGGTGGAGCAGTGGTTTGGAGAAGTGCTAAACAAACTGCGATTTCGGATTCTACCATGGAGGCAGAATACATAGCTGCGGCTGAAGCAGCTAAAGAGGTTGTCTGGCTTAGGAAGTTCTTCACCAGTCTTGGTGTAGTTCCTGAAATGGAAAGGCCTGTAGTCCTGCTTTGTGATAACACTGGAGCTATAGCCAACAGTAAGGAACCTCGGAGCCACAAGAGAAGTAAGCACATAGAAAGAAAGTATCATATTATCAGAGAATATGTGGCAAGAGGGGATGTACTGGTGGAGAAAGTGGATACGCAGGATAATTTGGCTTATCCATTAACCAAAGTCTTGGCAGTAACTTCATTCGAAAAGCACCGTCAGAATTTAGGATTAATTGAAATGTACTGATTTGTTTTATATTAGTGCAAGTGGGAGTTTGTTGGGTTTTATGCCCTAAATAAAACTCTGTTTCAATATAATCTAGATTATTCTATATCAATAAAGTAACAGAAGTAATTTTTCATTCACTTGTGTATGTTTTGGTTCACTTAATCAATTGCTTGTCTATTTGATTTATATATTCATCCAAACCCCTTTCACATACTTGAACATGTTTATTGTGTTGTCAACACAGTGGAAAATAAACATGACTATGTGAATAAAGTATTCCTAGATTTATCAGAACACTGGGTTTCACTGATATGACAATCTACAACAGAGTTTACTTACATTTGGAGAAATGTTATGTTCTTTCCAGAACATAGGTTAAAGTAAAGCTCAGGTTGGATGCATGGAGTATGCATTGGAATGGACCGATATTGAACTTTGAATTAGATTTTGAAACTTACCGTAAACATCTATTCAATTCAATATCAGAAGTTGATCCTAGATCACATGATCTAAATCCTGATATGGTTAGGCTCAATTTCAAGAGTGTTATTCGTGTTCTTTGATTTGTTAGTTAAGCCTAAAACTGTAGTCTGGGCAATACATACATTTTGGGAACATGGTAGTGCGATTGAGTGGGAGCGCTAACATAAATATGGAATCTATAGCTTCTATCTGGCGAATAGTAAGCAAAGGGTGATCTCCTTCGAGCTTAACCAAATGAGATAAATGATTGAGTACTCATTTCACTTAGTTGAAATATCATTTATACAGGGTTAAGTTTTTTAAGGATACAATACATTGTAGGGTTTAAGTCCCTTTACAGTGTAGATCATCCATATAGAGGATCATTGATCACATTAGGATTATAACAATGGATAACTAATAATGTGTATATATGGTGGAACATATAGAGCATTCTATATACTGAGAGTGCAATTCTGAGTTCTATGTGTGGATTCAACGAAGAATTAATAAGTCAGTGAATTTAAGTGGTAAATTCTAGATCTGCTTATTGGAAGCTCGGATATATAGACCCATGGTCCCCTCACTAGTTGAGATGATATTACTTGTAGGACTCATTTAATTGATTTTAATTAATCAATTAAGAATTCTAAAGATAAACTTGTCAGTTTGAGAATTTAGCACTCATTAAGGGCAAAACAGTAAATAGAGATTTTGAAGGGCATATTTATTAATTAGGAAACTTTAATTAGTTTCATTATTAATAAAATAAATGATAATATATTATTTGATAATTATTTTTAATTATTAAGTAATTAGATTTATCATTAATATGGTTGAACAGTGGAATTGGCAACATTTCACAAAAAGGGAAACTATCAAGTGTAGGAAAAGGAAAGTTGGAAAAGAGGCAAGCCTTGTTTCCACATTGCCTAGGCCGGCCCCCTTTACCTTCCTTTTCCCTTGATTTTCTCAGTTCAAAATGTCAATCATAGCCCTTGGTGGTCTTCTATAAATAGAAGGCAAAGGCTTCAGTTTTTAACATCTGCGAAAAAGCTTTTCACGATTATTCCGAAAGAATTTTCTCTCGAAAATTCTCTCTGAGCCGCCACCCTCTCTCTCTCTATACCTTCACTGTTTCGAAATGTATGAGTGCTAGAGTAGTGCCCACACACATCAAGTAATACCTCAATCATAGTGAGGAAGGCTGTGTAGATTTCAGAGACAACAAAGAAGGACTTTCGGGCTCAGATCTTGATTATACTCTGCTACATAAAGGAATCAAGGGTTAGAGATCTGAGTGGGAGGAGACATATATATTCCGCTGCAATCACTGTAAGATTTCTGATACTCTTATGTGTTTAATTTCATATCGTTTTAGAAGTTCATATTTAGGTTGTTAAATCAACATACTTGTGAGTAGATCTAAGATCCTGGTAAAATAACTTCCAACATAACTCAGCATAGACCTAACCATTTCCAAAAGAGTGCGATTTCTTCTTTCTGCAACTCCATTTTGTTGTGGAGTTGCTGGGGCAGTGTATTGGGATTCAATTCCAAGTTCAATTAAATGATTTTTGAACTGCATATCCATATATTCTCCACCCCTATCAGTTCGCAAGATCTTTAATGATTTACCTAATTGGTTTTGGGCCAAAGCATGAAATTCTCGAAACTTTTCAAACGTTTCAGATTTCTTTTGCATTAGGTAAATAAAACTATATCTAGAGAAATCGTCAATGAAAGTGACAAAATACTCATAACCACCTCGGGCTTTGACATTCAAAGGTCCGCAGACATCGGAATGTACTAACCCTAGAGGGATTTTGGCACGCTCTCCCTTTGCAGAGAAAGAACGTTTAGTCATTTTTCCTTCTAGGCAGGACTCGCATACTGGCAGTTCACCTAAGACGACATTTTTCAATGGACCGTCTTTGGTGAGCCTATTGAGTCTATCAAAGCCTATATGACCTAAACGTAAATGCCATAGATAAGTTTGATCATCATTATCAATCTCTTTTCTTTTTAGGTTTCTAGGTCTAGCTACACTGAAAAGTTCACTATTTAGTGAGATTTGAGTACTCGGTCTTAAAACATAAAGCCCTTGTTCCATTATAGCAACACATATTTGAAATCCATTACGAGAAATTGAACAATTTGTACTCGAAAAATTCAATATATAAGATTGTGTTTGCAAACATGAGACACTAATCAAGTTTCTACTAAAGTTTGGAATAAATAAAACATTTTCTAAAATTAAAAATCTTTGTTGAAACTTGATGCGGGCTTTTCCTCTAGCTTTGACCGATACTAATTCGCCATTGCCAACTTTAAGCTGTAACTCTCCTGGAAGTAGATTTTCCCAAGTTTCAAGCAACTGCAGTGAAGAACATACATGGTTAGTAGACCCAGAATCAACAATCCAGATGGATTTGTCGTTCTCTAAAACACATGATTCAAAGACAAAAGCATTACCTTCGTTTGAATTGTTTAGAAGCCTGGGACATCGTTCTTCATGATGACCCTTTCCATTACAATTCGAACATAGAAGATTATGTCTGATAATTGTACTTGAAGAAGCAGTTTTGCTAGATCCTTCATACCTAGTCCTTTTCCTTCGATTATTGATTGCAAACCCAGGGGGACCCATTGTAATCAAGTTCCGTTCATGGGCTCGTAATTCTGTTTCGAGCTTGTCCATGTCGGAGGAGTTAGAATTGTTGATCATATAAGAGATAACAAATTCATTGTACTCCGGAGGAAGACTATTAAGGATAAGTTGGACCCATTGTTCTCTTGATAAATCAATTCCTAGTAGATTTGCCTTTTGGAACTTCAGATTCATCATCAACAGGTGCGAGTTAATGCAACTACCAGGATGCATTTTCACACTATAGAGTTCTTTTGCTAAGATAGTAACTAAGAGAGGATCGGGGGTGGGTTATTCATAATGACACTACAACACATCAATAAAACCGAAGTAAGGTTTTGGCTCATAAATTCATACACAATTTAGAAAATAACAAGTAATGACATATGTTATAGAAATACTAAATCTAACATAGTTTATTTTCCAAGGTATTTCAACAAACTGATACAGTGTCCCGTTTAGGCGAGAGTCAAAGCATCATCCATTGAATAGAGTTGTCAGCTCATCTAAAATGATAACCATTCTAGCAACCTTTTATTCGATCAAGATTGGAATTCAGCGTTGTCCCGTTTAGGCGAGAGTCAAGGCAATTCTATCTTATGAGCTTCCACCATTGTTTCATAACTTGCAAGTCATGTATGGTCGCCACCATTAGGGTGATCTATACCATACAAAACACTTACAAATTACTTATCATGCGAGGTTAAACGGTGCGAAATTGCTAATGAACGTTCCTCCATTAGGGAGGATTACTCACTAAAACAAACGCGGTGTAAAACCCACAATGGAGATCGAATGTCTCTTGATTAAAAGCTCATTATTTAAAAATAATATATGTATTTTGTATAATCATTTAATTCGATATTATAATAATGAAAAATTACAAACTAAAGTTGGTTAAAAAAAATCAACTTTAATTAATTTTCAATTATTATTTAAATTTGAAAAATAAATTCAAATAAATATCGAATAAGTTCCATAATATAATAATGAAAAATTAAAAATCAAAATTGATTTAAATAAAAAAATCAACTTTAATTAATTTTCAATTATTAATTAAATTCAAAAAATAAATTTGAATATAAAATGGAACAAATTTGAAAATATCTTGTTTAAGTTGTTTTAGAAGAATCTAAAAAATCAACTTAAATATCTTTCAAATCAGATTTAATTAAATTCAAAATTAAGTTCTAACCACTTAATTTTGTAGATATTTTAAGTTAATATTCAAAAAGATATTAACCTAAAAATATCTAAAATATTCCATTTTAAGTTAATATTTGAAAAAATATCAACTTAAAAAAATATCTAAAGAATCTTAATAACGAATGCCTAAAATTCCTCAACTTAATTTTGAAATTTTGAATTCAAAAGATATTCAGATTTAAGTTGGTTAGTTGTAGATAACTAAATATCAACTTAAATAGGAATATTTAATGAAAAATTTAAATTAAGTTCCAGAAAGAATCTAGATGGTTATAATTCTATATTTAATTAAATACAAGAAAATACATATAGTTTAGCTTAGAATATAAAATTCTTTAAACTATGATTTTCTAAATTAATTTCAAAATAAATGAAATTAATTATGTTGCTAATTCAATTTTAATTAGGTTAAACTAGTGTAATTAACCTAGTACAGTCATTCAAATCAGGCAAATGAGCCTTCACAATTGGGGTAGTTTGTGTGAGGGGGTGCTGGGTTCAGTATGTCGTACCCACTTCTATGGCTCCCAACTCTCACACAAGGCCCAAAAGAGAGGAATTTAACCTTAATAAGAACAACTGTTATTAATTGAATAGGCCCAAAAAATAAATGGGCCTAAATAAATCCTATCAAAAACTATGATAATTTATTTTAGCAACATTCACCTATATGCATCTATAATAAAATTAAACACATAGGCTCACACAGGCACACTTTGGATGGGTCCTATCATGTTGCTAGGTCATACAGAGATGAAAGAAGATTGTAAATTATACCTGTTACAAATTATTATCTTGACCAAGGGAGCCATCAGATCATTAGATCTGGCAAAAAGTAACCATGGCTATTTGCAATCAAGTAATAATAGGTTTTGAAAACTTACACATAAGTTAAAACACATACTCCTACAACAGGGTTAGCTGGATAGTTGGAAGTAGGATTTATTTAATTTTTTTTTTAAATAAATAATTAAATTAAAAAAAATTAATATTCGAAAAATAATTTAAAAAAAAAAATTAATTTCGAAATTAAAATTAAATTTAAAAAAAATAAATAAAAATAAAAAAAAATTTAAAATTAAACCTACTTTTATCTTATATCTATTTAAAATTACATGATTATAAATATCTTATTTTAAATTTAAATAAGGTCAAAATATCTAAAAAGATTTTAAAAAAAAATCTTAAAAGATAAGATATTATTAAAAAAATATCTTAAAAGATAAGATATTTTAAAATATCTAAAAGATTTTATAAATATCTTATAAAATCTGACCTTAAATTTAAAA
The DNA here is from genome assembly GCF_029168945.1 of Cannabis sativa. Classification (NCBI taxonomy): domain Eukaryota; kingdom Viridiplantae; phylum Streptophyta; class Magnoliopsida; order Rosales; family Cannabaceae; genus Cannabis; species Cannabis sativa. The sequence continues at coordinate 15,211,100 of NC_083610.1, forward strand.
AAAAATATAATCAAATTTAAAAATAAGATAGATATTTAAGCAAGAAGATAGATACTAATTCTATTCATATTCAACTTACACTAATATCTTGAATTAAATTTAAAAAATATTAAATTAATTCAAAATGATAATTAGAATTGAATTAGGAATAGTAATAGTATAAATACAAAACTATACAAAAAAATTGGAAGTTAATTCCATGAAAAAGCATGAAAAATTGAAGAAAAACAAAAAAATTCGAAACTGTACAGACAGATCTGCGATCGCAGGAAAATATCAGCATAGCCCCGATTTTCTTAAAACTTCAAAAAATCATAACTAATTCAAATAAAATCTAAATTAAGTTCTGTAAAAGGCTAACTTGCTTAATTTTTTCCATACTATCCAATAAAAATAATTCTAGAGATAAAATCGCAATTATTTTTCACAAAAATTTCACAAACATCAATCAATCATCAAATAACACTCAATACAACATGATACCATCCAAAGAACATACAAATAATCGTTTTAAAGTCCAAATTTCTTGCAAGTAAATCAATTACCATGGCTCTGAGGCCAGTTGTTGGATATTATTTTACCAGGATCTTAGATCTACTCACAAGTATGTTTATTAACATCCTAAATATGAACTTTCTAAAACGATAAATTAAACACATATAAAGTTTAAGAAACCTTACATTGGGTGCAGCGGAATATAATGACTCCTTCCGTTCAGATCTCTAACCCTTGATTCCTTTCTGTAGCAGAGTATTATCAAGATCTGAACCTGGATCTTCTTCTCTGAATCCTTGATGCTGAATCTCCTTTGCTGATGATCTTTCTTCACGATCTTCCTCACTATGATTGAGGTATTGCTTGATGTGTGTGGGCACTACTCTAATCACTAAGAGAGGTTCGAAATATGAAGGAAGAATAGAGAGAGAGAGTGGCGGCTAGAGAAGAGAGTGGAGGCTCAGGTTTTTCTGATTCAGAAAGTGTAATTTTCCTGAAGCCTTCACTATCTATTTATAGCATTCCACTAGGGTTAGATTTGAATTATATGGCATTAAAATAATGAAAAAATCAATTAAAAAAGATAAAATAGGTGGCCGGCCCTGGCTAGAGGTGGACTTGGCCTTGATTTTTGCAATTTTGCAATTTTAACACCTTTTATATCTGATTTTCTCAAAAATGCCAATTTCTTAATTCAATCATTTAAATGCCAATTCTAACTATTTAATAACTATAAATAATTATTAAATAATATTGTCATTTATCATATTTATTAATTGAACCATACAAAGTATCATAATTAACAAATATGCCCCTATTAACTCTTTCTTTTACAATTTCGCCCTTACTTAGTGAAAATTTCACAAATAGACATAGTCTAATTCGTGAATTATAATTGATTAATCAAAACCAATTACATGAGTCTTACAAGCAATATTATCTCAACTAGTGGGGGGACCATGGGTTTATATAACCGAGCTTCCAATAAGTAGATCTAGAATTTAGCACTAAAATTCACTAACTTATTAATTCTTCGTTGAATCCACGCATAGAACTTAGAATTGCACTCTCAGTATATAGAATGTTCTATATGTTCCACCATATAGACACATCATTAGTTATCCATTGTTATAATCCTAATGTGATCAATGATCCTCTATATGAATGATCTACACAGTAAAGGGATTAAATTACCGTAACACCCTACTATGTATTTTATCCTTAAAACACTTGCCCCGTATAAATGATATTTCAGCTTATGTGAAATGAGATCTCCACCATTTATTTTCGTTTGGTCAAGCTCGAAGGAAATCATCCTTTGCTTACTATTCGCCAGGTAGAAGCTATAGATTCCATGTTTATGCTAGCGCTCCCACTCAATTGCACTACCGTGTTCCCAAAAAGTATGTATCACCCTGACCTAAAAGTAGGCTTAACTAACAATTCAAAGGAACACGAATAGCCTTTCAAGATTGAGCCTAATCATAACAGGATTAAGATCATTTGATCTAGGATCAACTTGGCGATATTGATTTGAATAGATTTTACGGTAAGTTTAATTAAATCTAAGTCAAAGTTCAATATCGGTCCCTTCCGATGCATACTCCATGCATCCAACCTGAGCTTTACTTTAACCAATGTTCTGGAAAGAACATAGTATTTCTCCAAATACAAGTAAACTCTTGTTGTAGATTATCATATAAGTAAAACCCTGTGTCTGATAAATCTAGGAAACTTGATTCACATAGTCATGTTTACTTTCCAATGTGATGACAGCACAATAAACATGATCAAGTATGTGAAAAGGGTTTAAGATGAATTTATAAATCAATTAGACAAGCAATTGATAAAGTGAGCCAAAACATATACAAATGAATGAAAAATACTTCTGTTTCTTTATTGATGTTGAATAAAATAGATTACATTGAAATGGAGTTTTATTTAGGGCATAAAACCTAACAAACACAAGTCAAAAATGCTCTTCTCACTAAAGTGGTTCGGCCCACCAGCAAAAGAGAGGTTTCTCTCTCCAATCAACTCAGCCCCCTTTTCCTCAATTAGTGGATCGGCCAGCAAGGATATCAGCCTAACAAATGAAACCCTAATAATCCAAACCCTAATATATATATATATATAAGGTAATGTTTCTTAACTCTAATATCCACTACCTACGGCAGCCACTATTCTCAAATAAATATTCAAATTCTTTCAAACTCTTTTCTCTCTTCAACACAAAAATGGCAGCAACACAAAATTATCTAGGGTTAGGGTTTTTAATATTTTATCTTCTCTTCTTCTTCTCTTCCTGGTACAGTAATGAAAATGGGTTCTAGGGTTCTAAAATATTCTCTCTTCTTCTTCTATTCTTTACAGCCGCACACTTAGGGTTAGGGTTTCTTTCTTCTTTCTTTTCTTCTAGGGTTCTAATGGGTTCTAATTTCTTTAAGCTCTTTCATTTCTACACAGCCACGGGTTAGGGTTCTCTAGGGTTATGGGGTATTTTCTTCTCTTCTTCTTGTTTACAGCCGAACCTACTTTCTTGTTTACAACCGGCTACTTCTTCGTCAAGCCCTCAACTTGATTCCATTAATCATCAAATAACAGGTTACACTCTTGATTTACAACTGTATGTATTTCTCTCTGTTTTTCTCTCTTTGGATACTAACAAAACTCTCTTTTCTTTTTACATGAACACACAAGTGATTCTCTAGGAGGAGCTCACAAGGAGATGACAACTCTCAGCCAAAAGGCTCTCTTTTTCTCTGTGTTATTTCTGTTGTTGTTCTCTACTGGTTCTGTCTATTTACTCCTTGTTGTATCTCTTGTTCTGTATCTGAGAAAAAATACTTCCTTTTATATTGATCTGTAATTCTGATCTTGGGCAGAGCCCTAGTGTAATATTTGTAACTGATGTTTGTAACTGTTTCAGTTGTAACTGATTTTATGTTCTTTAGTCTTGATCTTTGTTGTATTTGATGTAAAGGGTATATTTGTCAAATCATGTGAGTAGTGTTATACAACTTAAGGGTATTAAGTGAATCTGTAACAACAAATTCCACCCAAATTCTCTTATGTACCCAAGGATAGTTGATGATGCTATGAGGGCTTGAATGACCCCAAGGGTCAGTACCATTTGTTTATCCCTAGCAAGTTCAGTTTGACTTTAGGTTAACACCTTGCTCTTCATGTTTGTGACACCTCCTTGTGTCACCTTGTTTTTATCCCTTGCATAGATCACGTCACAAAGCCCTTCCTTTTGGTTTTGTGACTTTCTAAACGCAAGTATAACACATGTTGTCTTCTTCAAGTACCTTAAAATCCATATTATAATCAACCAATGTATCTTCCCAGTCAATACCATATACTTGCTAACAACAACAATAGTATATGTTGTATCTGGTATGGTACTCAACATGAAATACATCTTTGAACCAATCCCATTAGAGTTGGGTCTGACTCATATCCTCCAACTCTTTATTTGTCTTAGTGCATTTTTTTCTGTCTAAAAGGCTACATATGTTTCACAGCACTCTTTCCCTTGGGTTTTGGAACACAAACCCAAGTCTTCTCTTTACTCAAAGAGTCTGTCTCTTCATCCATAGCACAGTTCCACTTCTTAGCATTCTTGCACTTCATAGCTTCTCCACAACTTTCTGGTTTGTTCTTCTGTCCTTGCAAAGCACTTAATAGTGCATAGGCAATGTTTTCATTCCAAATGTTGAAGCTATACTTGGGATTCTGTCTGGTGCTCTTTTAACTTTTTCTCTAGTCAACTGGTAGTCTTCCAACTCCTCTGCCTGACTTTCCCTTAGGTTTCCTTGTTCCACATGAACGATGTTCTCTCCCTGTTCCACCTGAACAGTGTTTTCTCCCTGTTCCACCTGAACAATGTTCTCTTCCTGTTCTACCTGAACAATATTTTCTCCTTGTTCATCACTTGGAGTGGTAGGTCTTAGATCAAAGTTGATTGAGTTACTTGCATGGTTAGTACTAGGGCAAGAACCTAAAATATTTGGGTTAGTAGCAATGCATGGAAAAATATTTTCATCAAATATTACATCTCTACTATTAATAGTTTTAAAACCTTTCCCTTACCCAACGTCTGTACCCTTTTGTTCCTTCTGAATATCCCAAAAATACACACTTTAGAACTCTAGGCTCAAACTTTCCATCTCCTTGGTGTGCATACACTGCACACTTAAAAACTTTTAAGTGGGATAAATCAAGTGGTTTGTCGGACCACCTCTCTTCAGGGGTCTTTAACTCCACAACACTTGATGGACTTCGATTTATCAAATAAATTGCTGTGAGAACTGCCTCTTCCCAAAATCCAGTAGCTAACCCTGCTTGGAATAGCATGCACTTGGCTTTATTTAAAATAGTCTTGTTCATCCTCTCAGCTACTCTATTTTGTGGTGGGGTTAGTTTTACAGTTCTATGCCTTTGGATGCCATTATTCCTGCAATACATGTTAAACAAGTTGTTGCAGAACTCTAGACCATTATTGGTCCTAAGAGTCTTAACTCTTTTGTTAGTTAAATTTTCTATTGAAATTTTCCATTCTTAAAATTTAGCAAAGGCATCATTTTTATGTTTCAAAAGAAAAACTCATACTTTCCTAGAGTAGTCATCCACAATGGATAGAAAATAACTACTCCCCCCATGTGTATCTATATTTTCTGGACCCCATAAATCAGCATGTATATATTCTAAAATTTCTTTAGAATTATGTGTACCAATTTTAAATTTAAGCCTATGATGCTTACCCAATGTGCAATGTTCACAAAAATAATTTTACTTACTTTATCTTTGTACAAAAGATTTTGTTCACTCATGATTTACAAACCTTTCTCACTCATGTGCCCAAGCCTTCTATGCCATAAGCTTGCCTTAGAATCTTCAAGAGCTTATGTTGTGTTGTGACAATGTGAAACTGGTTCTCCCTTTAGGTAGTATAGACCTCCCTTGTAGCCTTTCATTATGGTCATTGAACCTTTGCTTAGTTTCATGGTACCTGTCTCAATCTTACTCACAACATCAATGTCATCTAACATACTTATAGAAATTAAATTTCTTGCTAAGTTAGGCACAAATCTTACCCATGTAAGAGTTCTTACAATACCGTCATACATTTTAAAGCTCACATTACCTGAGCCTTCAATTTGGCATGTTTGGTTGTTGCCTAAGATGAATTTTCCTCCTTTAGATCCCCTGAAATCAGAAAGTAAAAATCTATTATTAGTCATGTGAAAAGTGCATCCTGAATCTAAAATCCATTCTTCTTTGAATTTAGTTGCAGTAATGTAAACTTCTCCACTCTCATAGCCATAACTTAGATTGGCTTCATGCTTCTTTCCCTTTTCCTTTGAGAAATGATTTTCTCCCTGATTTGAGTCACCATTGCTACCATCTGTTCTCCTCTGTTACTTCTCTTCCAAAAATAACAGTCTCTTCTGAGATGCCCCGGTTGACCACAGTGATAGCAGCCTTTAGGATCTTTCTGTCCTCTTGATGGAGACTTCCCATTTCCATATCTTCCACCCTTGGAAGAATCTTTGCTGTTACTCCTTCCCCTATTGTTCCAAGGCTTCTTTTCATGAGGCCTTCCTCTACTCAAGTTCAGCTCACCACTAGAACTCCCCAACTTGTCATTCTTCATCTCTAAGTCCATAGACTTTAGTGCAGAGATGACTCCATCTAGGGTAATTGAAGTTCTTCCATACTTTATTGCTATCTTTACATCCTTGTAGGATTCCAGTAATGAGTTGAGAATGATGATTGCCTAGTTTTCATCACTCAGTGCTTCTCCTTCTCCCGAGTTAGCCAACTCTATATGTATCTTAAGAAATTCATCTAAGCTGTCTTCAAGACTTTTAGATCTATTCATCTTGTAGCCAAAGATCCTTTCTTTGAGAAAGATCTTGTTTGTTAGTGACTTCTGTTGGAATTGCACTTCCAACTTCCTCCATATCTTTGCTAGAGTTTCTTCTTTATCAACCAACCTAATTATGATTGCATCACTTAGGTTGAATATGATAATCCCAGTAGCTGTTTCAAGATACTCCTCTTGATGTATCTTAGTTGTTCCTTCAGGCCATTCAATGGGTTCTTCAAGGACCCTCAACAGCTTCTGTTGTGCCAGTAGAGATCTTATTTTCCTTCTCCATATTCTGTAGTCACCTGATCCATCAAACTTATAAATATCAACTTTAAGACTACTCATATTGTATTTGCTAAAAAAATCAAATTAGATAAAGGTTTAGAATGTCCTCCAAATCTCCAATATCTAATTACTCCTCTTGATTGCCATCCTTGTGTTCTTGAAGATCAAATTCTTCATGTCCTTGATTTTCAATATCTTTCAAACTTGCTTCTTGAATGTATTATTTTGAATCTTTCTTTGCGGAAATTTTTTGGCTCTCATACCACTGTTGGAATTTTTGTTTTGACCAACACACTTAAAGAAACAAATTAATACTATATGCAAATTGTATTTTTCTAAAATTATTATTTTATGCGTCCACAAAATAATTGGTATTATTCAAAATAACAAATGCAATATTTGTTTCAGGCCCAAACACAAAGAGCCCAACAAGCAAGAGTCAACACAAGTCAAAAATGCTCTTCTCACTAAAGTGGTTCGGCCCACTATCACCCAGCCAAAGAGAGGTTTCTCTCTCCAATTAACTCAGCCCCCTTTTCCTCAATTAGTGGATCGGCCCAACAAGGATATCAGCCCAACAAATGAAACCCTAATAATCCAAACCCTAATATATCTATTCTATATAAAATGTGGCTATATAACATAATTCTTGGTTTATGAGAAATTATTGGGTGACTTTTTTTTTAAATAAAAAAAAAACAAAGTATAATATTATTTTCAAATTTTGATATTTAGAATTAGTTAACTTTTAAATATTATTTTAAATTAAATTTGAATGTTTTGATAGTTTAACCAGATGAGCATTTTCATTAATTTCGAAGATAAATTTAGGACGAATAATAATTTTTTTTAATTACTATTACAAAGTATAATAGTAAATTTTGTTTTTATTTGAATCACTATTATACTTTCAAATTTCAATGATTATCACTACATTGAATATTATTAATTTTAAAATTATAATATTAAAAAAAGAAACTAAAAACTAAAATAAAATTAACATACATGACTTGGCACGTAACATCTATCTAGTATATATATAAGGTACTGTTTCTTAACCCTAATATTCACTACCTACGGCAGCCACTCTTCTCAAAGAAATATTCAAATTCTTTCAAACTCTTTTCTCTCTTCAACACAAAAATGGCAGTAGCACAAAAATATCTAGGGTTAGGGTTTTTAATATTTTATCTTCTCTTCTTCTCTTCTTGGTACAGTAATGAAAATGGGTTCTAGGGTTCTAAAATATTTTCACTTCTTCTTCTATTCTTTACAGCCGCACACTTAGGGTTAGGGTTTCTTTCTTCTTCTTTTCTTCTAGGGTTCTAATGGGTTCTAATTTCTTCAAGCTCTTTCTTTTCTACACAGCCACGGGTTAGGGTTCTCTAGGGTTATGGGGTATTTTCTTCTCTTCTTCTTGTTTACAGCCGAACCTACTTTCTAGGGTTAGGGTTCTTAAATTTTTCTTCTTCTCTTCTAAAAGGTGTTAGGCTAAAATTAGTCTAAGTTTCGGGTCACATTTTCGATTAGTTTTCACTCTTTGTTTCTAGTTTTAGGGCTATTTTACGCTTGATTCTTTTGTTTCAGGTCCTCGGGTGTTTAAAGAAAGTATGTACAAGAATTGAGGACAAGTGGTGAAAGAATTGAGAAGAAAAACCAAAAAACGTGTCGCTGCCTAATCCAGTCGCGACGGGCAATATCCCAGTCGCGACAGGGATTGGCAGAAAGAATTTCGAAACAATGATGTTTAACGATGGGGGCATTGCCAGTCGCGACGAGGACCCAGTGACGGGATTTTTGGGCGGTTTCGTAATTTCACGAATTTTAAAGATGAGACTTGGTTTAAATAGAGGGAGTTCGTGAAAATTAGGGTTGATTCAGATTTGGAGCCCTAGGAACAAAGGAGGAGGCTAGAAGAGCGGCTTGTGGCGACCCGGATCAATTGCTTCAACTAGTTCTTTCTCTTCTCTTTAATTTTTCTATGCTATTTTCTGTTTCAATGTTAATTATGGATTTGATTATGGATGTTTTGAACTAAACTCCTATTTAGGGAGGATGATGAATGTTGTTTTAAGTTTTTCCTAGTTAATGAATAATTGCCATTCCTCCATCTTGATTGTGAAATTATCTATATTTGTGCTTAATTCCATGTGTAAGATTGATCACCTTTTACATGTTTTATGATCTGATCAATTCAAAATCTGAAAAGTGAGAATTGAGAATGCTAAAATTGGATAATCTAGGTTTTGATGTAAAACGAAAGTATTTGCATAGCCTATGTGACATTTAGATTATTGCTTAATGCTGATTTCATGTTAGTTTAATTAAGAGATTAATTAAAGAACATGTGAATTAGAACCTAAAAGATCTGAAAAGAGTTAGGTTAATTTATAATCTGTCATTCACTTTAAGAAAAGGATATCAATTAGGCATTAACAATTGTGGTAAACTAACAACAGGATTATCTTCCCTAATCTCTCATCTTGATTAATATTCACTTGTTTCTTTAAGTTTCTTAAATTTCTTTCTTCCTTTTTCAATCATAAATACTTTTGATTTGCCAAATAGAATTATAAGTATAGTTTAGTAGTAATTAATCCAATTCCCTGTGGTTCGACCTCACTTGCGTGAGTATACTACTTGATTGCGTGCACTTGCGTATTGTTTTATAATTTTCGCAACAAGTTTTTGGCAGCAACAAAATAATTAGGGTTTTCTAGGTTTTATTTTCTTACACCTCTTTTGTTCTACCCAAAAATACAAACCCAGAAAAACCTAAGGTTCTACCCGAAACTAAACCCAGAAAAACACTCCCTTTAATCTTGGCAAAACACACTACACATCAAATCCGAAAATCACCAAGAACACCAAACACACCCAAATACAAATATAAACAATATAGGGATTAAGATGAGAGATACAAACAGTAATGGTAAAGATGGAGACACCAAATTTGATCTCGAAGTTCGCCCAAAACAACCGGCTACTTCTCCGTCAAGCCCTCAGCTTGATTCCATTAATCATCAAATAACAGGTTACACTCTTGATTTACAACTGTATGTATTTCTCTCTGTTTTTCTCTCTTTCGATAGTAACAAAACTCTCTTTTCTTTTTACATGAACACACAAGTGATTCTCTAGGAGGAGCTCACAAGGAGATGACAACTCTCAGCCAAAAGGCTCTATTTTTCTCTGTGTTATTTCTGTTGATGTTCTCTACTGGTTTTGTCTATTTACTCCTTGTTGTATCTCTTGTTCTGTATCTAAGAAAAAACTACTTCCCTTTATACTGATCTCTGATTCTGATCTAGGGCAGAGCCCTAGTGTAATATTTTGTAACTGATTTTTGTAACTGTTTCAGTTGTAACTGATTTTATGTTCTTTAGTCTTGATCTTTGTTGTATTTGATGTAAAGGGTATATTTGTCAAACCCTGTGAGTAGTGTTATACAACTTAAGGGTATGTAAGTGAATCTGTAACAACAATTAGATTATTAGATTTTGATCCAATGATGAATAATAAAAGAGAAATTTGAATTTCTATGCTTAATTTAGAAACTTAATTAAAAAAAATATATAAAAAAATATCACTTTTTACACTATATCAAAAAGATGTTTATATACAAAATACTCACTACAACATTTTTACTCAGTACCGGCGGAAGTAATACCGGCGGAGCCAAACCGCCGGTATTAATGGGGTTATTACCGGCGGAAAAGGCATTCCGCCGGTATTACTTTTGAATAATTAAAAATTAATTAAATATTTATTTAAATTTAGTATTCCCGGCGGAACTTTAGTATTACCGGCGGAAAATCCGCCTCTAATAGTTTGGGCGGGATTTTTATCGCCCAAATTTTTGAAAAGACTAATACCGGCGGATTATTGCCGGCGGGTTCCGCCGGTATTAGTCAGGGGATTCTGACCGTTTTATTAATACCGGCGGAACCCCTATTAATACCGGCGGGTCCCGCCGGTAATAAATGTCTATATAATCCCCCCCCATAACTCAGAAAACATTTTCCATTTCCCCACTCCATTTCACACCACCCCACTCCGACCCTTCTCCTCCTCCTCCTCCTCCTCCCTAAGCTCGACCCTCCTCTGCCATAGTCCCCTTCTCCGAGTCGTCCTCCTCCGCCATAGTCCGCCCGTTTGCCACCGTGAAGCGCCATTGCACCATCATTTTTTTTGACAGGTAATGTGTTTTTCATTATGAGTTTTTCATTTTTTTCATTTTATTTTTATTTTTCTTTGATAGTTATTAGTTTTTTCTCCATGTTTGAAGTTTTGGGGGAGATATTTTGCTCGAAACAGTAACGGAAAGTGAAAGCGAGGGAGGAGTAAAAGCTTGGCAGAAAAATTTACAGGTTTGCTTTTTTTTTTTTTCAATCTTTGAATGTTTAGTAATTGGTATATTACATTTATATATCTGTGTATGTGTAAATTTTTATGCAAATGTATGTGTAAATATATAATTTTGTGTTTAGTAGTTTTTATGCAACTGTTTAGTAATTTTTTTGTGTATGTGTAAATATATAATTTTGTGTATGTCTGATATATGTGTTATATGAATGCATAATTTTTAAACAATATATTATATTATATATATGATATGTATATATGTATATACATATATAATTTTTAAACAGTGTATATATTATATTATATGTATATATAATATATTGTTAAAAATTATGAATATGTAAATTTATAAAAGTTTAGATTTTAGTGTGTATATATAGTAATATATATAATGTATTGTTTAAAAATTTTAAATATGTAAATTTTTATATAATAATAAATATAATATATATTATATATATATGCTTAAAAGTTTTAAATGTGTAAATTTGTAAAATTTTAGATTTTAAGTTTATATAGTAATAAATGTATTTTATAATAATAAATGTGTATTTTTGTTTAATATTTAGAATTTTGAATAGTTAAAAAATTATAAGCTTGTTAAATTATTAATTTTGTAATGTTTTTTATTTTTTTTAAAAAAATTAGAATAAGAATATATTAATTACTTAAAAAGTTTATTATAATAAAATAATTATGTAATATTGTAGTATATAAATAATAAAGATTTAACATGAAGATAATTATAAATTAAAAGTGCTTTGACAAATAAATATACAAAAATATAATTAAGTAGAGTAATATAAAAAATCATAAATAATAAATATAAAAAATTTGAAATAATAAATTTTTAAAAATAAAATAAAAATAAATTAAATTAGTTATAAATTTTTTAAATAAAAAAATGTAATATATATATATAAAGTAATACTTACTTAGAAGTATAAATATGAAAAATTAATTTAATTAATTAATAGTAAAATAATTTTTAAATTATTAAATAAGTATTATTAAATATAATAATTTATTTTTTTTAAAAAAAATCCTGAAAATTTAATATGTCATAAATTTGAAAATTTAATGGGAGGATCTCCACAACAGCCTATGTATGGTCAGATTTTCAGTGCGCAGAGCCAGCAACAACAGCAACAACCTATTTTGGTTCGCCCGCATCCTCGACAGTTTATGGAGATCTTACCTACACCGCAGACTGGACAACCTTATTATCCTGCCCCGCCAGCTCAATCCCGTGATAATCTTGATGGTTCAAGACTTAGCTCGAATGCAGATGAATTTTTAGAATATACTGATTTGAACAATGATAGTTAGGTGTTTTTAATTATGTCAATTTTTATGTTTTAAACTTCATCTAATTTTATTTAAGATAATAAAGTTTATTTTGTAATGGACAAATTAATATTAATGCTTAATTTCTTAATATTAATGTTTTATATTTAATTAATAATATATTTATGAAATAATTATTATATATAATTATAATTAATTTAATTATAAAATATATTAATTATTATATATATTAGTTAATTATAATTAATTTTATTATATATATTATATTTAAGATAATATATTATTTTTTTTAATTTATAAATATTAATACCGGCGGAAATTGATTGTGGTCCGCCGGTATTAATGCATCTGCGTGGAAAAGTGCAGATATTAATACCGGCGGACCCCACCGCTATTAATCCGCCGGTATTAATATTATTACCGGCGGAATACCATTTTCGTCGCTAATAGTAACTTATAGCGACCAATTAATACCGGCGGATAATTACCGGCGGAATCCGCCGGTATTAATTAATGCCGGCGGTCTCCTCTATTATTACCGGCGGGTGGCTCCGCCGGTAATACCAATATTTGTTGTAGTGACTTAAGTCAAACTCAGTTTTTTTTGTCGAAAAACTTTTTTTCTTAATTTTTTTTAGCTGATGGAACAACCATAACTCATATAATGTAAAAATAATAATAAAAAAAAAATTGATTAGATAGAAAAAAGCATAAAAACTTAAAATTTCACAATATTACCCATTGAATGGATAATCCCCATTAAGAGTACAACCTATTATATACAGGGCCGGGACTAAAATTTAGTGGACCATAGGGAAAAAAAATATTTTTGGGCCCTCATTTTGAAAAAAATGTGGTATTTTTTCAAAATTGATAAAAGAAATGTGTAATTTTAAAAGGGGCTAAATTTTTTTTAGACCGCTGAGCTAGGTGGGCCCTAGGCACAGGCCTAGCCCGCCTATAATCAGGGTCGACCCTGCTTATATATATTGATAAATTGATTGATGATTCAACCGTACTCATTTATATATTTATGTAAAATATTTATGGGAATCTCAAACGACATTGTACTTAATATTTTTTCTTTTTTGACAAAAACAAAAAAGTCATATTTCATTAATTATATGAGAAAATGTTTGAAGGGAATTTTCAAACAATTAGCAATTAATCTGATTGACCATAAATAAGTCTTTCTAAAAAAATTTACCTTCTTATTCTACAACATTTATGAGATTTGAAAATCATATTACGAATAAAATATAATAAAAATACTAACGTTACGCAATATTAATTGCCTTATTAGATATGCCAGCACTAAAGACAGGACCCTAAAAAAACTCATTAGTTTCTCCTCTACTATTATATAAAGAACTCCAGAGTAACGAATAATCAACCACAAAAACAAATACTAACAAGTTAAAATTTACTTTATTTTTATATATTTGAAGAGGTTTTTTGTTAGTTACATACATATATATAAAATATGGGCAAGTCATCTGGTGTATGCAATGTTCTCTTAGTTGCTATCCTTGTTCTTGTTGCTCTAAGTAATAATCTTATCTCCTTATTCTCTATATACATGGCGATCAAAGTCATATATACATGTTATAATTCTTAGTTTTATTATATATATAATTGTTGTTATAAGTAATTGTAAATTTTTATTATTGTGTGCAGGTGATAGCAAAATAGTGGTGATGGGAGATACATGTAGAGCAGTGATATCAGATTACTCATGTAAGCAAGGAGGATTTGACCAAGGATGCCAACAAAGATGCATTGCCAAATATCCAGTTACCCAATCTGCATGTGTGGCACCATCAGGTGCCCTTCCTGGTGTTTTTTACTGCACATGCAATTATCCATGTTAAACATATATATTATTATTCCAATCTTTTTTCCATGTAACGAAAAAAAAATCTAAATGAATAATGAGATTGCTAATTTTGTTTCATGGCTTGTTTAAATATCACATTTATATTATATACTAGGTGATCGTTACGTGCCAAGCCACGTACTATTAGTTTTATTTAATATTTTAGTTTTTTATTTTAATTAATAATTAAAATAGTATAATTATTTGAACGATTTGTTTTAAAAAAATAAAATATGTGTCAGTATATTTAGTAAGTAAAACATAATTGTGTTATAATAATATATGTTATTAATAGTAAAATGTACATTAATCTTCTAATTGAAAAAAATTCTATTATCTCATTTCATATCTAATAATAGCTACACAACTATATATTTATAGACTTTCACATTCTTTGTAAATTACTAATAAGCACCAATAATATTTTCATATTCTAATATTTTTCAACCTTCTCCTCTTGGTGGTAAAATTAAAAATAAAACTAAAAATAATCACAAACATATAAGGTAAATATCTATATTTTTCTTTTTTTTTTTAAAAAAAAAAATTATTAATATTCTCCCAAGATAGGTTTGTTAGAGAGATATGTGGCTAAGATGATTTTTTTTTTTAATTTAAAAAGAGATTATTAATATTTAAAAGATTGTTTAATTTTTTGGTTTAATTATTGGGTTTATTTGTTAACGGGAGATCAAACCTAATCGTTAAATTTAACAGAATATTCTTTTATTTTTAAGTATATTCTGTTAAACCAAGAAATGACGTTAGATAGGCACTTTTAATATATAAAGATATAGATAAATATATATATATATCATTTTTATATAATAAGCTTTCGTCATAATAAAAAAAGAGGTAATATTTCTATAAATTTATCTTAGTAAAACTAAATTTATATCTAAAAGTCATTTTATTTTATTTATTTATTTATTTATTTTGAAACGGAAATCTTGCATTAAGTAACAATATTTTACAAGATTCGGCATATTATGCAAAAAAGCTTGATGAGCACAAGAAGGTATAACTTCAATTTATATGGCACAATTAGCTAAATAATCATAAGTAACACGATTGGTCTCGCGGAATACAAATTACCAACAAAATAATTTTTATGGAATACTATAATGTTCTAATTTGATCTAACAATCCATCGATATGGCGACAGTCCTCATTTTATTTTTTTCTAAATGCTAGTATATATTATTTAATATTCTCAAAATATCACATTTATATTATATATAGATTAATATTTTATATATATATATATATCAGTTTTATATAATATTGTATTACAATTTTTAGGTTTTTCTCATAAAAAAGAAGTAATATTTCTATAAATTTTTCCTAGTAAAACAAAATTATCTAAGTCATTTTCTTTTATTTTTTAAATGCTAATATATATTATTTAATATTCTCAAAATAGAAAACATTAATTTATAAAAGAGGAATTACTTCATATATTATTTTTTTCAATTTTTTTTTTTATTTTACGGTTTGAGTTGCCGTATGAATTTGAGTTGCAATTTACACTACAAAAAACGGCTAGTACTTTTAGAAACAACTTTTTAGTCACATCATTATTTTTTTGTGACTAAATGTGACTTTTAGTCACAACAAAATATTACTTGTGACTAAAATATAGTATTTAGTTACAAGTTGTGACTAAAATATACATTTAGTCACAACAAATTGTAATTTTTGTCACGAATACTTTTAGTCACAACATAGAAATCATGATTTATAATTAGTCATAATTTTTTTACTTTTAGTCACAAATTTGTTGTAACTAAAAATAATATTTTCTGTAGTGTTATGTTACTCTGCTAATCGCTATATAAGTTATCACGTAAATTTTCGTAAAAATGTAAAAAAAAAAGAAAAAGAAAAAAAAAACTTGCTTTGAAGTCTAAAATTAAAAAAAATAAAAAACTTTTTTTTATAAAATTAAAGTTCATTTACAGAAATTTAAAATGTTAATTGTACGTTAAAATTATGAAAATTGATAAATTAGTTTTTTTTATATAATTAATCGATAAATTAGTTGGCACACATTCGATTCATATATATATAGCTCTCACTATACAAGACCAGTATTATAATTAGAAGGTATTTGTTTATTAAAAAGGAATTAGAAGGTATTTAATGTACATTAAATCTAGGGCTTTTTTATTAATCTAAAAAAAAAAATAGTACCTAGCTATAATAATATTACAAATTTTATACATAATACATTATTTTGAAAATAATGGTTATGTGTAATAAATTTTTTATTCTCCTATTTTACTTTCCTTATTTTATATATAATCAGTTTCTAAAATCTGTATGTATTAATGACAATTTTTTATGGTACATTGATATTATCAATGTAAAGTCAAAATCATAGAATGTAATTAAAATTTATTTACTATTTTCTCTATCAATATCAAAAGAGAAAAACACAAACTACCACTTAAAAATAGTTATTGTATTAAAAGTGATATATTCAGAAATAAACAAGATAATATAAAAGCACCCAAAATATAATAACGTCCGTTCTCTTCGTTTTTTTTTTTTCGGAAAATGCCGACATAACATGACTTATAGGTTTGGTACGCCTTATTGTAATGTACTGTATTGTGTAAAATTGTATTATATTATATTATATTGTATTGTATTAGTATTATTTAATACAATACAATGTTTGGTATTGACTTGTATTAATTGATTGTATAAAGTTATAATATATTTTTAATACACTCGATCCCAACACTAACTACGGTTCCGGGTCTCGAGTCTGGGTCTGGGTCCGGGTCCGTGGTCGGGTTCGGGTCCGGTCTGGGTCCGGCTCCGGTTCTAGGTCCGTGTTCGTGTCCAGGTCATGGTTCGGGCCAGGATCTAGGGTAGAGCCCTAGTGTAATATTTGTAACTGATTTTTGTAACTGTTTCAGTTGTAACTGATTTTATGTTATTTAGTCTTGATCTTTGTTGTATTTGATGTAAATGGTATATTTGTCAAACCCTGTGAGTAGTATTATACAACTTAAGGGTATGTAAGTAAATCTGTAACAACAATTAGATTATTAGATTTTGATCCAATAATGAATAGTAAAAGAGAAATTTAAATTTCTATGCTTAATTTAGGTATTTAATTAAAAAAAATATAAAAAAATATCACTTTTTACACTATATCAAAAATATATTTATATGCAAAATACTTAAGTCAAACTTAATTTTTTTTTTTTTGTCGAAAAACTTTTTTTCTTAATATTTTTTCGGCTGATGGAAGAACCCTAACTCATATAATGTAAAAACATAAAATTTCGCAATAATACCCATTAAGAATGCACCCTCATATATATTGATAAATTGATTGATGATTCAACCTTACTCATTTATATATTTATGTAAAATATTTATGGGAATCTCAAATGACATTCTACTTAATATTTTTTCTTTTTTGACAAAAAAAAAGTCATATTTTATTAATTATATGAGAAAATGTTTGAAGGGAATTTTCAAACAATTAGCAATTAATCTGATGGACCATAAATAAGTCTTTCTAAAAAAAATTACCTTCTTATTCTACAACATTTAAGAGATTTGAAAATCATATTACGAATAAAATATAATAAAAATACTAACGTTACGCAATATTAATTGCCTTATTAGATATGCCAGCACTAAAGACAGGACCCTAAAAAAAACTCAGTAGTTCCTCCTCTACTATTATATAAAGAACTCCAGAGTAACGAATAATCAACCACAAAAACAAATACTAACAAGTTAAAATTTACTTTATTTTAAGAGATTTTTTGTTAGTTACATACATATATATAAAATATGGGCAAGTCATCTGGTCTATACAATGTTCTCTTAGTTGCTATCCTTGTTCTCGTTGCTCTAGGTAATAATCATATCTCCCTCTCTATGTACATGGCCATCATCAAAGTCATGTATATATATATATATATGTTATAATTATTAGTTTTATATATAATTTTTGTTAATTATAAGTAATTGTAAAGTTTTATTATTGTGTGCAGGTGATAGCAAAATAGTGGTAATGGGAGATACATGTAGAGCAGTGATATCAGATTACTCATGTAAGCAAGGAGGATTTGACCAAGGATGCCAACAAAGATGCATTGCCAAATATCCAGTTACCCAATCTGCATGTGTAGCACCATCCGGTGCCCTTCCTGGTGTCTTTTATTGCACATGCAATTATCCATGTTAAACATATATATTATTATTCCAATCCTTTTTTCATGTAACGAAAAAAAAAATCTAAATGAATAATGAGATTGCTAATTTTGTTTCATGGCTTGTTTAAATATCACATTTATATTATATATATAGATAAATATATATATATATATATCAGTTTTATATAATAAGCTTTCGTCATAATAAAAAAAGAGGTAATATTTCTATAAATTTATCTTAGTAAAACTAAATTTATATCTAAAAGTCATTTTATTTTATTTATTTATTTATTTATTTTGAAACGGAAATCTTGCATTAAGTAACAATATTTTACAAGATTAGGCATATTATGCAAAAAAGCTTGATGATAGCACAAGAAGGTATAACTTCAATTTATATGGCACAATTAGCTAAATAATCATGAGTAACACGATTGGCCTCGCGGAATACAAATTACCAACAAAATAATTTTTATGAGATACTATAATGTTCTAATTTGATCTAACAATCTATTGATATCGCGACAGTCCTCATTTTTTTTTTAAATGCTAATATATATTATTTAATATTCTCAAAATATCACATTTATATTATATATAGATTAATATTTTATATATATATATATATCAGTTTTATATAATATTGTATTACAATTTTTAGGTTTTTCTCATAAAAAGTAATATTTCTATAAATTTTTCCTAGTAAAACAAAATTATCTAAGTCATTTTCTTTTATTTTTTAAATGCTAATATATATTATTTAATATTCTCAAAATAGAAAACATTAATTTATAAAAGAGAAATTACTTTATATATTATTTTTTTAATTTTTTTTTTATTTTTACGGTTTGAGTCCGGTGAGTTGTTATATGAATTTGAGTTGCAATTTACACTACAAAAAACGGCTAGTACTTTTAGAGACAATTTTTTAGTGACAACATTATTTTTTTGTGACTAAATGTGACTTTTAGTCACAACAAAATATTACTTGTGACTAAAATATACATTTAGTCACAACAAATTGTAATTTTTATTACGAATACTTTTAGTCACAACATAAAATTATGATTTATAATTAGTCACAATTTTTTTACTTTTAGTCACAAATTTTGTTGTAACTAAAAGTAAGATTTTCTGTAGTGTTATGTTACTCTGCTAATTGCTATGTAAGTTACTACGTAAATTTTCGTAAAAATGTAAAAAAAAAATTAAAAAAACTTGCTTTGAAGTCTAAAAATAAAAAAAAATAAAAAACTTTTTTTATAAAATTAAAGTTCATTTACAGAAATTTAAAATGTTAATTGTACGTTAAAATTATGAAAATTGATAAATTAGTTTTTTTTTATATAATTAATCGATAAATTAGTTGGCACACATTCGATTCATATATATATAGCTCTCACTATACAAGACCAGTATTATAATTAGAAGGTATTTGTTTATTAAAAAGGAATTAGAAGGTATTTAATGTACATTAAATGTAGGGCTTTTTTATTAATCTAAAAAAAAAATAGTACCTAGCTATAATAATATTACAAATTTATATTACAAATTTTATACATAATACATTATTTTGAAAATAATGGTTATGTGTAATGGTTATCTGTATGTATTAATGACAATTTGTTATGGTACATTGATATTATCAATGTAAAGTCAAAATCATAAAATGTAATTAAAATTTATTTACTATTTTCTCTATCAATATCAAAAGAGAAAAACACAAACTACCACTTAAAAATAGTTATTGTATTAAAAGTGATAGATTCAGAAATAAACAAAATAATATAAAAGCACCCAAAATATAATAACGTCCGTTCTCTTGCGGTTTTTTTCTTTTGGAAAATGCCGACATAACATCACTTATAGGTTTGGTACCGTATTGTAATGTATTGTATTGTGTAAAATTGTATTGTATTATATTATATTGTATTAGTATTATTTAATACAATACAATATTTAGTATTGACTTGTATTAATTGATTGTGTAAAGTTATAATATATTTTTAATACACTCGATCCCAACACTAACTACGGTTCTGGGTGTCGAGTCTCGAGTTTCAGGTCTGAGTCTGGGTCTGGGTCTGGGGTCCGGGTCCGGTTTCGGGTCCGTGTTCGTGTCCGGGTCATAGCCTGGGTCCGGGTCCGTGATCAGGTCCGGGTTCGGGGTCCGAGGTCTCGGGACCGGGTGCAGGGTCCGGGGTCCTAGGATTGGGTCTGGGGTCTGGGTCCGTGTCCAGGGTCCGGGTCCGAGTCCAAGTTCGGGTCTGGGTCGGAGATTGGTGTTGACCCTAAAATCCTTTATAAATATTATAATACAAGCTAATACGGACCATTTATTATGTATTAAATAATACAACATATATTGTATTAAAAAATTTGGTCGTAATAATTAATACAATACATTGTTTAATTCAAACATAGTGTTATTTATTATTTAATACGATCTTTATACCACGTATCAATCGAGCCCATAATGATCTAAACTAAAGGCTATAATTTTTTTTGAAAAAAAAACTGGTCAATAATCTTATTGTTTATATTTTTCATCATGAGAGTTTCTTATTTAAGTTAAGGATATGTAAATTTTTGTTTTCATTTATAAAAATTTAATCTCTCATAAAATCGAGTTATTGCTAATTTGACTATAGATTGTGTACAAAAGGAAATTGCTAAAACATCATTACTCAAGATAATGAGTGTAAATTACGTTTTTGTATTTATGCTCATCACATCCATTGTACTGTTGTGTTCTTACATTCAAGGTAAGGTCCATCCGTATTTATATCTGTAAAATAATTATAATTTATGTAAAAGATATTGTTAAAAAGTGCACAATTCATATAAATTAATGCAAAATGTATATCAATCTCAAACCCTATTCTACTTTTTTTTTTCCTTTTTGAGAAAAAAAATCATATTAATGAGATAATGTTTGAAGGGAATTTTCAAACAATTAGCAATTAATCTGATGGACCATAAATTAGTCTTTCTAAAAAAAATTACCTTCTTGTTCTACAACATTTATGAGATTTGACAGGGAATCATATTACGAATAAATAAAAAATATTAACGTTAGGTGATATTAATTGCCTTATTAGATCATATGCCAACACTAAAAATAGGACCCTAAAAAAAACTTATTAGTTCCTCCTCTACTATTATATAAAGAACTCCAGAGTAACGAATAATCAACCACAAAAACAAATACTAACAAGTTAAAATTTACTTTATTTTTATATATTTGAAGAGGTTTTTTGTTAGTTACATACATATATATAAAATATGGGCAAGTCATCTGGTGTATGCAATGTTCTCTTAGTTGCTATCCTTGTTCTTGTTGCTCTAAGTAATAATCTTATCTCCTTCTCTATATACATGGCGATCAAAGTCTTATATATATGTTATAATTCTTAATTTTATATATAATTGTTGTTATAAGTAATTTTAAATTTTTATTATTGTGTGCAGGTGATAACAAAATAGTGGTAATGGGAGATACATGTAGAGCAGTGATATCAGATTACTCATGTAAGCAAGGAGGATTTGACCAAGGATGCCAACAAAGATGCATTGCCAAGTATCCAGTTACCCAATCTGCATGTGTGGCACCATCAGGTGCCCTTCCTGGTGTTTTTTACTGCACATGCAATTATCCATGTTAAACATATATATTATTATTCCAATCTTTTTTCCATGTAACGAAAAAAAAAATCTAAATGAATAATGAGATTGCTAATTTTCTTCACGGCTTGCTTAAATGTCGATCACATTTATATTATATATATATTTATATATATTGAAGAAAAGTGTTCCTATATTAGATAAAAAGAGATAGTTAGACCTCATTACAAAATTGGTGTTTAGGAATTGAGATAATTGGAATATCTCAAAACTTCTGGTGGGAAAACGCCCACGCAAAATTACAGATTTTACTAATATTAGAAAAATTACAACTAGTAAAAGAGGGATTAATTCAAAAGGAGACATAATTTTTAAGCTCCACCCTTGACTTAGTTCTGTTAAGAGTATTGATAACTACCATCAAATCACTCTCTACAATTATATCAATCTTATATAATATTGTAAATTACAATTTTTAGGTTTTTCTCATAACAAGAAGTAATATTTCTATAAATTTATCCTAGTAAAAAACCAAATTATCTACAAGTCATTTTCTTTTTTCTTTTGAATGCTAATATATATTATTTATTATGGTTTTTTATTTTTTTTTATTTTTATACTTTGAAATAGTTTTCTTTTTAATCTTTTATCGAATTTCACACAAAAATTCATATTCGTAACCAAAATCGGTACAGCAAACACAAAAATCATTGAAAAAATTACTAAAGCAACACAAACTTTAAATTAAAAAATAATATATAAGGTAATTTCCATATTTATTAATATTCAAAAAATAGAAACATTAATTTATAAAAAGTGAATTATCTCATGTACTTTTTTTTATTTCTTTTTTCATTTATTATAGTTTTGATTAGGGTTGTACATTGGGCGGTTTATTCTATATATTTTCTAACCCAATCTAAAGTTCGGGTTGCTAAAATTTAAGTGCAACCCGCCCAATGTAAAAAAAAAAAATCTATAAATCGACCAATGGTTTTGGCGGTTTGGTCGGGTTAACCTGCCCAAACCGTCCAAACTTTTTTTTTTTTTTTTAGTTTTAAAGTCAAAATCAATAAAATTAAAAAGATAAATTAAAAAAAATCATATTCTACCAAAGTACAACACCATATATATGACTTTAAAACTAATAATTAAGTATATAACTTTATATTATTATATATTTAATCATTTATGTTATATATAATAAAAACTAAAAAGTTTTAAAAAAAAAAATTAAAGGTGCAAAATCGGGTTGGTCGAGTTGGTCGGTTTAATTAACAGATTGGACGGTTTTTATTTTTTCGGATTATTTCGGTTTGTAATTTTTATCGGTTTTTTCGATTCGATTTGGACAGGTTATTCGGTTTGGGCAGTTTACAAATTTTTTTGTACAGCCTTAATTTTGGTTGATTTAAAAACCAAAGTCCTTACATGAAACAATTACAAAAGATTAGGCAAATCTCACTCTAAAGCCAGATTAGCACAAAAGGGATTAACCCCCAATCATAGCACGTGTTTGTTGACCAAGATATATAATTGGCTAAGAGCAACCACATTACATTCCCCTAAACACAAATGAAATACCAGCCACATTATCAAACAACAATAAGTGGTGAACATGATCAAGTATAATATTAACATCTCGACAACGCTTCTTCTTTCTGTGGATTAATTTGATAGCTTCAAGACAGTTAGATTTAATACTAAATCGTGGTAACCTTCTTTAGATTCTTACTTGTAAAATTCTACTTTAAAATATAAAAATAGAAAAACTTTTTTATAAAATTAAAGTTCATTTATAAAACTTTAAGAAGTCAATTAAATGTTAAAATTATGAAAATCGATAAATTAGTTGGCACACATTCGATTCATATAACTCTCACTATACAAGACCGGTATTATATAATTAAAAGGTATATTTTAATGTACATTAAAAGGTATTATAATAAGTATATTTTCTTTTTTTTGAAAAGCATGTGGTATATTTTTTTTTTTTTTTGAATAAAGGATAAATCTTATTGATAATCAACTTGCTTCCGCAATTACAATGTCTCGTAAAGAGGAAGGAGCAGAATGCTCAAAATAAATTCGATCTGACGAAAAACAAGACCCCCTAGCAACATTATGGGCAGCCTTGTTAGCAGAACGATTAACAAAAGTGATTTGAACATTATCTAAAGAAGATAACATAGAACGACAGTCCCCCACCAACAAACCAAATTGTGATGGCATATGAATTGAACTCTTTATTGCTTGAACAGCAACAAGAGAATCCGACTCAATAACCACCCTATCCCATTCTTTGCGCTTTATCCAACTCAGTGCTTCCTTGATGCCTATTACCTCAGCGATCTCAGGAAGAACACAGCCTCTTCTGCATCCCGAAATAGCTTCAATCAGATTACCAGTACTATTTCTAGCCACACAGCCGTACCCAAAACTTTGTTGAGCTTCAAAAGTTGCTCCATCAACATTCACCTTGATTGTAGATTGATCTGGTTTCCTCCAATGCTTACTTCCTAAAACCTCACCTGTAGCAAAATACGCGTTAGGTGAATCAAAGTTAGCTATTTTCCAATGATCAAGGACTAATCTTGCCGACTTCACAACCTCCTTAGCAGCCCGTGTCTTATTCTGCCAAAGTACTTCGTTTCGAGCATTCCAAATGCTCCAACTAACCATAGCTGCATCCACCACAATGTCCCCTTGACTCTCTGTCAGAAGCTCGAAAAACCAGCCAGCGAAATTCATATTCGCACCAGTAGCAGGGACTGTTGCAGAAGAAAAAAACCAGCAGGATTTTGCAAAATTGCATCCCAGCAGTACGTGATCAATTGATTCATTCTCCCTGTTGCAAAAAGGACATTGAAGATCAACGTTTACATGCTTAGTGTGTAACTGAACCTTAGTAGGAAGACATCCTGAGCAAGCACGCCATAAAAAATGACGAACTTTAGGAGGAATAACAAGTTGCCACAGCTTTTTCCAGCAACTATTTTCCTCCAAAAAGAGCCAATTACCACTAGCCGATTGGAGGTATTTGTACGCACTTTTGACCGAGTACAACCCCGAAGACTCGAGATTCCAACTCCATGAGTCCATCTCAACAGAATCACTAAGCTGTATACTCAAAATAAGATTAGCATCTCTCTCCAAAAACATATCATCAATTATTTCTAAGTCCCATGACCTTGCCCCAGTAACCATTAGACTTTGAACATTTTGATTTTGGAGTCCTTGATTCTCAGTGATAACAAAAGGATTAGTAGCATTAGGAAGCCACGGATCCTTAAGTATGTTCACAGAAGAACCATCAGCAATTGAGAGTCTCACACTCTTTTTAAGGAGCCCCTGGGCAGCCCATATACTTCGCCAAATAAAGCTGGGATTTTGACCCAATTCAGCGTTTAAAAAAGTTCCATTTGGATAGTATCGGGCTTTGAAAATTCTGCCAACAAGCGAACTCTCCTTGGTAAGTAGTCTCCAACCTTGTTTCCCCAAAAATGAAAGATTATAATCCCTAAGATCACGAAATCCTAGCCCCCCAACATCCTTATGTTGACAAAGACGCTTCCAACTCACCCAACTTACACCTTTGCTTGTGTTTTTCGATTGTGATTTCCACCAAAATTTCGCCATCATTCCTTCAAGACTAGAACAGATTTCTTGAGTCAAGAGGAAGACGCTCATAGCATAACTAGGCAAGGCTTGGGCAACTGACTTAATCAACACTTCTTTTCCCGCTTTAGAAAGAAATTTCGTTTCCCAACTAAAGATCCTTTTCCTCATTTTTTCCTTCAAAAAACCCAGGATAGCATTTTTACTTCTTCCCATAGTACAAGGAAGACCCAAATAGAAGCTATCAGCAGCCGCTTCATGCAATCCCAACAAGCCGCACATCCGATTTCGCACTTCCATTGAAGTATTCTTGCTGAAAAACACAGAAGACTTGGCAAAATTAACTTGCTGGCCCGAAGCTTGTTCATACATGTGCAGGAGACGAATAACATTTTGTGCCTCTCTATCATTCGCCTTACAATAGACATAACTATCGTCTGCGAACAACATATGTGAAACCATTGGAGCTCCCCTAGCTACCCGACAACCAGTCAAATAATTATGCCTTTCAAAATCCTTCAACAAAGAAGATAGTCCCTCGGCACAAACCAAAAACAAGAACGGGGATAGCGGATCTCCTTGACGCAGCCCTCTACCTGGAGTGATAGGTCCCATAGTATTCCCTCCATGAATAACATTGTACGAAACCGTGGATACACAAACCATGATAAGCTGTACCCAATGAGCATTAAACCCCATACGCCTCAGCATACTCTCAATAAAAATCCATTCAACCCGATCGTATGCCTTACTCATATCAAGTTTAATAGCCATGTACCCCTCTTTCCCACTTCTTTTCCTTTTTAAATAATGCATGATTTCGAAAGAAACCATGATATTATCAGAAATTAAACGGCCCGGAATAAAAGCGCTTTGGTTATCCGAAATGACCGAGGGTAACACTTGTTTTAACCGATTCGCCAAGACCTTGGAAATAATTTTATACAACACGTTACACAAGGAAATTGGACGAATATCAGACATAATCTCTGGACTCTTCTTCTTTGGAATAAGCACTATATTAGTGTTGTTCAACTCGCTTGGAAAAGAACCCGTGACGAAAAAATTCTGGACAAACTTCACTATATCTCCACCAACAATATGCCAACTTTTTTGGTAAAAGCCTGGGGTCATACCGTCCGGACCCGGAGACTTATCTGGATGCATTTGAAATAGAGCACGCCGAATTTCCTCCTCCGAAACTGGTTCCAGCAGCAGCCTATTATTTTCATCAGAAATAGTACTTTGGGTACATCGAACCACATTCGAAACATCAACAGCAGTAGCCGAGAATAATTGCGAGAAATAATTAGTAACAATCAATGGTAAATCTCCCTGCCAATCAACCCAATTTCCAGCATCATTTCGAAGCTTTGTAATCGAATTGTTCCTTCTTCTTGCTGTAGCAACCGCGTGGAAATACTTCGAATTATTGTCCCCTTCCCGAAGCCAGAGTTGTTTACTTCTCTGCTTCCAAAAAACCTCTCTCTGCAACAGAACATCATTAAGCTTAGCCGAAGCAATCTCATGGTTCTCTATAGAAATCACGTCCCTACCCCTCTTCCACTTCTTAACCTCCTTTTTGCAATCTTTTATCCTCCTTGAAAAATTCCCAGTATAATCCAACCCCCATACCGAAAGCTTCTCCCCACAATTCTTAATTTTCTCAGTAATGGACAGTAAAGAATCAACACCCCAACAATCCTCAATAATCTTATGACACAAAGGTTCTTTTAACCAAGAATTTTCAAAACGAAAAATTCTTTTAGAAGCATTCATAACATAATTGACAGTATGCAAATGTATTGGGCAATGGTCAGAAGTAGAAACCTCTAAATTATAAAGTTTTGCTAGAGGAAAAATATCTAACCAAGATTGACTCACCAACGCACGATCGATGCGGACTTCCACCCAATCCACAGAACCACGGCTACGCTCCCAAGTGAACGGGTAACCAATCAGCTCCATATCGAATAAGCCGCACTCACTCAAAGTTTCATTAAAACCATCAACTAACCAATTTGGATAAGAATTGCCTCCTCTTTTATCATCCTGGGAAGTAACATTATTAACATCCCCAATGATACACCAAGGTAGAGTAGATTTGCTTTTCAATTCACCCATCAGATCCCAAGTCTTCTTCCTTAAACTTCTATTTGGTTCGCCGTACAACCCAGTTAGACGCCAATGACCTTTATCTGGATCGCAAACTACCACATCAATAAAAGTACGCCCAAATTCTAACACCTTTACCTCCTCCTCAGTCCTCCAAAACAAAGCAACTCCTCCACTCTTTCCCTGAACATCAACCGAAATGGCTGCCTCAAAACTAAGCAACACCCGAACCTTCTCCACAACATCCTTCCTTGCTAAAGTTTCACATAAAAACAAGACATTGGGTTTCTTTTGGACAACTAGATCCTTAATGAATTGTTGAGCCCATGGGTTCCCAAGCCCATGGCAATTCCAAGATATAATGCTCATGATGACTGGTGGGCCTGAGATCCAAGGCCCACCTTTGAAACGTTTTTTGGAACAATGTCCCCTTCATCACTTGAGCCCAATATTGGCCCATCTTCCTTCACAACATGTAATGACTTAACAGCCCCCATACGTCTCCTTTTGCTGTCAAAAATCATAAGAGGATCTTCCTCATTAATCTCATCCTCATCACCTCCAGCCACACTAGCTTGTCCCCTCCCATCAACTTTATCATTAAGCACATAATTCCCTCCCAAATTATCTCCACTATTCACGCCTGAACTCAAGAGATTGTGATCAACTCTAGAGTCAACCTTATCAATATCCATGATTCTAGGAATCGAATTAACTCCACCACCTGTAGCTGGTTGCCTGGAAAAGCCTCCACCACCGTCAGCCCCCTCCTCCTCCTTCCCCGTACGGAGCCATTGAGCCCCAATCAAGTAGTTTTTCTTTTTCAATTGAGCCTTCATCCCCATGCCGTAAGGCTTAACAATTTCATCTAAAGGTTGATCGAACCTTTTCGGACAAAATCTTTCGGAATGTCCGATGATTCCACACACAAAACAGAAAGTTGGAAGATGTTCATATTGGAAGTTTGCCCAAATCCAATCACCATTTTCTCTGCACAATTTCATACGTCTCTTCAACGGTTTCTCAATGTCAATTGTCGTTCGAACACGCAGGAAGTCTCGCCATAAGCCATTGAAATTTTTTGGATCAGACTTGACAAAGCTACCCACATAATTTCCAGCCCTTCGTACCACCGTTTCCAGCATAAAGCCAGTCTTCAAGCCATGTATTTGAACCCAAATGTCCATCTTATTCAGCAGTACTCCTCTCGGATCCTCTCCTTTCTTCAAACGATGAAAAATCAGAGGACACCTATTAAACGTCCAGGGACTTCCATCAATAACCGCTTGTATATCAATTTCATGATAAAATTGAAAGAGATACCTATTAGTATCTAGTTCTTTGATGTATACACCCTTCCCAGGCTGCCAAAGGGATGCCATCATATGTCTCATTGCATCGAAATCGAACGTCTTACCAGTAAGGAATTTACCCACCAAGCACCACCTATCATCAAATATAGCCTCCTCTCCCTCATTCTCATCCCCGATTAAAACCCCTTCTTCTTCATCCTCCAGGCAGATTTGACTATATTTCTCATTGAGATCAAAGCCTCCTCGACTACTTGAAGCCATGCTTAACAAACAGACAGAAACAAACAAACCAGCGTAGCAACAGACAAAAATACTTTGAGACAGTATAACACTCTCAACATGTCACAAGACAAGACATCAGTAACTGTTTTTTTTTAATAATAAAAAAATTGTAAACCAAGACCTAGTTTATTGATTATTGGGATATTTGAATAATAAACCACCCTAGTAGTACTTGTAAAAATAAAAGCATGTGGTATATTAATGCACTGTTACATTTTCTGCCACATGAGAATATTTTTAATCTATTTTTTCATGATTATTTATGTTATAGTAATTTAAAATATTTAATAAAATTTTGAGAAATTTCTAAAAAATTACACAGGCTGAAAATTGCACACAAAACTCTTTTATTTGAAATATATTTGAATATTACTTTTATATTCCAAATTTTTAAAAAATTTACACAAAAGTTTAAATATTTATAACATATACGATTATAAAAAGAATTAGACTAAAAATTATTGTAGACGTTAAAATAAATAAAGGCATGTTTGTTGATACATCTTTTTAAAAAGCGTTTAGAAGCATTCAAAATATAATAATGTTTGTTCTCTCTCAGTTTTTTTTTTCTTTTTTTGGACAAATATGCTCACATAACATCAGCTATAATGATCCAAACTAAGGACTCTTCAATTCTGACCAAAAAAAAAAAAAAATCATCAATTTTATTGTTTATATTTTATATGAATTTTTTAAGGACTTAGTGCATGTTTGGCATCATAACTAAAAAACTGTTTTTTGTTTATAAAAATAGAAAATTATTTTTTAAAAAATAATTTGACTTGTTTGGCCTTGTTTTTTGAAAATATTTTCAGAAAACAAAGTTACAAAACACAATAATTTTACAAACAACAAAATATTATTTTCTGTTTTAAAAACTAATTCACTTTTGGTCAATATTATTTTTGAAAAACACTAATCAAACATAACTTGTTTTTAAAAACTTCAAAAACTATTTTTTGTTCTCATTTCTAAAAATAATTTTTTGAAACAAAAAACAGAAAACAATACCAAACATGTATTTTTTTTGTTTTCATTTATAAAAGTTTAATCTCCCATAGACTCGAGTTGTTGCTAATTTGACTATAGATTGTGTATAGAGTAATTAATTAAAGGAAATTACTAAAACGTCATTACTTGAATTTTTTTTAATGGAAAAGTTAATCTTATTAACCATCAAATTCGGCTACCAAACTAGGTAGCAAATCCACCGGAACATCCTCCAGGGGAAAAATACGATCAGGATAGAATAGGGATGCTTTTGCAAAAGCATGAGCAACCTTATTCGCTGATCGTTTAACAAAGAAAACAGAGACATTTCTTAACTCAAATAAAAGTTTATTACAATCATTGATAACACAACCAAACAGAGACACCATGTCTAGTGAACTTCGAAGGGCTTGAACAACCCCCATACAGTCCGCCTCCACTAGAACTTGCTGCCAATCTCTTAGTTTGATCCAACTAAGAGCTTCCTTGACTCCTATAGCTTCGGCTAGGAGGGGCTCCACTTTCCCTTGAAAGTCCTTACAAACACCTTCAATTAGAAGGCCTTTGTCGTCTCGTGCTACAGCTCCAATACCAAAACCTCGTTCATCCTCAAATAAAGCGGCATCCACATTGATCTTTACACTATTAGTACCAGGTGTAGACCAGCACTCAGCACCATCACCTTCCTTAAACAAGGAGACCATGATGACTCCAAAAAGGAGTTCTGAGCGTTTCTCCATTGATAAAGATTTCTATTTGCAGAAGCCACAATATTATCCACCAAAACAGCCTTCTTATTCCACACCAGCTCATTACGAGCTCCCCACATCGCCCAACACACCATAACTATCATACATCTTTTCTCCTCCTCAGCCCCTTAAAAATAGTTGTGCACCATTCCAAGAAGCTCCCCCCATCCACATAGGATGTCTCAATGCCCACTCTGTTCCAGTATTTTTTAACCACTTGACAAGTAATCAAAGTATGAACAATATAGTCTCTTGGTGATCACCATGACAAATAGGACAAATAGCACTTACCTCTACCCTTTTAGTTCTCGCAAGGCAATTCATGGCCATTACTTGAATTAATATATTGTGATTGATTCAAAAATTTATGACTGGACATGTCACATGAGAGTTAAAATTAGAAATATTTAGACGGGTTTAAATATAATAAAAATTTACAAAGGGTATACATTTAAAAAATCTACTACATGAAATGAAATAGACTAAGTTAATTCTTAATTTTTTATTGAAATCGTTAAGCAAACAAAACAATATAATTAATTTTCTATTTTGAGAAAATAAAAAGAAATATCAAAGCATAAGAATCGGACAATAGGACACTATTTTGATACTATTTTGGTGGACAGAAAAATAGGACAGGCATTTGCAAGTCCTTTCATCCTTATTATAAGCAAGTCTTATTAATAACTCAACCACTAATTCTCTCATAGTTTTAGGTCCAAAAAAACATACCTAAAATTTCTCCACCCCACTATTCCCAACTATAAATACCAAATACTTCAATATATATTACATATCCATCTCAACAAGTCTTAATAATATCATTAACACATTATTATCCTCATAACAAATATAAAGGAACAAAAATAAAGGATAAAAAATGGCCAACAAGATGGTTGCTGCTTTCGCCATTTGCCTGGTGGTTTTCGCGGCGCTGTACGCGAGCGAAGGTGAGGCGGCCACGGCCGATGTTGACCCCCAGTACAGTGTTTGCTACAGTAAGTGTAGCAAAGAATGCTTAAGTACTCTTGAAAACAAAGGTCAATATACTAAGTGTGAAACCAAATGTACCAACGACTGTGATGATGAAGAGGCTGCCGGTAAGTAAATCTAACAATGTTAAAGCTTCCCTAGTATTGTTAATTGTGTCATATATTTTAGTTGAATAATTATTATTAAAAATCGTTATAATTATTTACAAGATTAATCCACAGATGTCTAATAGCAGTTCTAATGGTCTAATTAAACCCTTAATTTCTAGTAATTAATTTTAGATCTACATATATGACTTTTTAGTTTTTAAAATTATTTCTATTGAAATTCGTAAGATGCATTAATCTTCATCTGTTTATAATTATAGCTAAAAAGTTTACATGTGATTTTTTTTTTTTTTTGATAATTAGTTTACATGTGATTGTAGTCATGTTTGTTTGATTTTGTTTTTATTTTAATGAATTTACACAACATAATATTTATGATTTTAGACATGATTTTGTCCTGTGATTGTACTTTCACGAAATGTATTCTGTGATACATTAGATGGGTCTCAGGGTACATTAAATGAGTGTCAGGGTACGTTACTATTTTTTAACCCTAATTATCCCTAGATCAATATCAGCCATCAGATCAAATAACTCCCTCATCTAACAATTATCGTACATCACAGAATACATTCCGTGAAAGTACAATCACGGGACAAAATCATGTCCCTATTTATATAATTGTTAAAATCCGGTTATTTATTTGTTAATTAGTCAAATGATGTACTATTTCTGTCTATTTTTAACTTTTGTATTTTGTTTTCTCTTAAATTGTGCAGCCAAACTGAATTAAAATTTCAGATTGAAGTGAGTGTTGGGGACAGGCCTTCTAGATGTGGTGTGGAAAGAATAATGATAATATTGCAATAAACTTGTGGATGCTTTTATTTTTTATTTTTTTATAAATATATAATAATATTTTTCTTCTTCATTTATAACTTTTGTACGATGGGCTGAATATATATTTGGTATTAACTGTATTTGGCTTAGCCGCTTAGGCGTCTGAATGAATATTTATTGATCATGATTTGAGTTAATAACTTTGCCAAAATTATTATTATATCAAAAATGTTATTATCATTATCGATCTATAGTTGCATTTTTTGTGAATATTAATTTATTAAAATTACAACAATTATTGTATCTGATTACTGATTTAAATAAAATTATTAATTAATTTCAAAATAATAATATTATAAAATTGGTAAAACTTGACAAATTTAAACATTATATTACATATAATAATATCAATATTATATTATTAAAGACAAAATATTATATTCATGAAAAATAAATTACATTGAATTAAGAAAATAAAACCTCAAACATGCACTTCAAATTTAAGATTAATTAAATTATATTAATTATACCAGTTACTTCGCCCCACAAGTTCGATTGTTAATGCATTTCACAGCTTAATTGTGAGTTTCTTTATTCTTAATTTTTTTTTATATCTACCAAGAAATTCTTAAAGCACATTACTATCTTCTACCATTTTAATTTTTGCACTTGACACTTCGACTCGTTCTTCAATTAATGCATTTAGTTTATGTTCATCTTCTATTATATATCATATTATGTATAATAATGCATGAAGTTATTATATTATGTATAAGTTTTTTATTTCAAAAACTTGTCGGTCCAATAATAATTACAAATTTAGATTATAATACTCTAAATGCGCGTTCAATATTTTTCTATTTTAAACTTTATTGGTGTGTTTAATAATTTTAATGTATGTTTAAATTAATAATGTTTGTATTGTGTAATTTTTTTTCTTAAAAAATATATAAAAATTTAATAATTTTATACTTATACTATAATTAAAAAATTAATTTATGATATTCAACTTTTAATTTACACACAATATATAAACTCTATCTTAATCTTATAAATACAAAAAAAAAAACAAAAAAACAAACAAAAAAAAAAAAAACTCTTAATCTTATGAATACAAATCTATTTATATATATAAATGAAAGACATGACACGGAGACATGACACTCCAAAATTACCATCCTGACATTGTGAAGTCTAAATTCCCCCAGGGATTTAAAAATCCTCATGTCTTGCAGTATGATGGGACTTCGGACCTAGTCGCTCACCTTAACAATTTTAATACCATAATGCGAGCCAACAAAGTCTCAAATAATTTACGTTGTATTTTATTCTCCACTTCGCTGGCTGGAGCAGCGAGTAGCTGGTTCGATAAGTTTACCCATCATTCAATAACTTCTTGGGAACAGTTGTCCAAAGATTTTAAGAAACAATTTCAGCTAGCAAGAGACAGGCGGCCTAAAGCCTCCTCTCTAACTAATATAAAGCAGCAACCAGGTAAGTCACTTAAGGCTTACCTGAGTCGTTTCAGCATTGTTGCTGCTAAAGTTAGGAACTTGAATGACAGTATTCAGCATACTGCCCTTCAAGCATGGATCATGACTGACCTATCAACAGCTAGGAGCGAGCTGTGAGATGACTTGCAAGGTCGCCCAGTGAGAAATATTAATGAATTCAACGAAAGAGTGCAGCTGTTTGTGCGCAAAGAGGAGGCAAGAAATGAGATGAAATTGTTGAAGACTGGCTCGGGAAACAAACCCAGCATTGCCACAGCAAGTACTGTCTCCACAAAGGCTGACAATCCAAGTGGTTTGAACACCAAAAGAAAAGATGACTCGAGAGAATCATCTAAAAATAAGAAGAAACAGAAAAAACACGATAAATATGTGCCAATTTTCACTATTTAATTATACTGAACTTAATAAAACTCAGGAAAACATCTTTCTCGCAAATGAGCACAGGGTTACGTTCTGTAAACCTGAGCCAATGAGACATGCGAGACACAAACGCGACCCGAATAAATTCTATCGATTTCATAGACATAGGGCATACAATTGAAGAGTGTCGGCAACTAAAAGACAAGATAGAGAACTTAATTGCTTGTGGATATATATTTTGGACAATATATGAAGCGCCGAAGAAATAAACAAAACTGACATATTCAGCCCAACAACCCAGATAACCAAAGAATACAACCTCCCCTATTACAACCAATAACTGCTTGTTGTTTTCCATAAAAACAACAATAAGTGCTAGTGCGAGTGGTGCTTATTGTTGTTACCACCATTCTCACTAGCACTCATTGGTTGTCGTGAATATTAGACAGTGTTTGTTGTTTTCGTGTTGTTTTTATGGAAAACCATAAAAATGTAAAAAAAAATTCTATAAACGTAAGAATATAATTTTTTTTACAAAGAATAATGTCTTATGTAATTATTGAAAAAATTACATTATATACCCACTTTACTTTATTTGTTTTAATTTTTACCTTCATTTCCATATTCTTTAGATATACACACTTTTATAGATGATGTTCCTATTATACCCATTAAATTAATGTAAATCATGTGCTACACTTAAGTGGAGAGTAAGGATATATTAGGCAACTGGGTAGATTTTAATAAAATAAAATATAAGGGTATTTTTTATTAATGTATACAAAAAACAAGTATTTCTCAACTTATCTCGTAATTATAATAGAATAAGCGAATTCATTCCTATATCAACCAAAATTGTAGATAAAGATTGGTTTTGAGCCTTGAGTCATGTATATATGTTTTGTTTGTTAGTTTGGAGTTGTTTTGAGTCCTTTGCTGACTCAATTGGGTGATTTTGGCCCTTATTTTGTATAGATTTATCTATTGGTATCAATGAAATTTCTTGCTTATTGAAAATAAATGAACAAAAAAAAAAATATAATAATTAAATTGGGATAATTACACAAGGCATTATTTTTGTAAAAAAATTACATTTTTACGTTTAAAGAATTTTTTTTACATTTTTACGATATCCCATGAAAACAACAAGAAAATTACATAAAAGTAACATGAAAATAACATCAAAACAACAATAAAAAATAACATACAGATAACAAAAAATCAACAACAAATTAACAAGAGTACAACATAAAAAGACCGTATTTTCTGTAAATAAAATCAAAAAAATCGTAAAAAATATTTAAAATTCTGTAAAACCGTATTTTTATAATTTTTTGTTGTTTTTGTGTATTTGTGAAATAATCCCAATCAAATTTGTGTGTATTGTAATTTGATAAAATTTTGAACAATTATAGATCGGAAAAGAAAATATTAACATATTAAAAAATAGTCTCTCATCAAATTTGAGCAAGATATTTGACATTACAATGTTCCTATTATTTTTCCCATATTTTTTTTCATTGGTAAAATCTATCCAAAAAATACCTTAATTAAGGTTTCGAATGTTATGTAACAGTTAAATATAACGATCTTTTTATAATATAATTCCTTGTTAATAATTTTTTCCAATTGAAAATATAAATTTCTCTGTTAATTCAAAGATTAGGAGTATTTTGTGGTACTATCCCTTTCATCACAATAATACACACACTTTTCAGATGATTGAAGTTAGTAAGGATTTTTATTTTTTAATTCTTGTTGTTGTGTTAAATTTATGAATTAATTGTGGTAATTGTACGAGATTGGAATTTGATTGAATATCCTTTTACAAGTGATACTAGATTTGGATGAAACCAACATGGGAGTTGTTGTAGGTTTGCTAATTATTGAAAGACAAATTGACCATTTTGGTTGATTTAATTAGAGAAAAGTTTCATTAATTTAATCATATGATTAACAATTTGTATCAGCTTTTTTAGTTAGTTGCTTAAATTGATGTGTTTTAATTGAATACAAGAATGTGACAGCAGTAAGGAGATTACCGTTACATATAGATGTAACTGAGATATTTAATATAAAGCATAATATACGACACATTTATATATGCTCAGAATCATCTGCAATATATTATGTCTAGGCAATTTTATTATTAGATCAATATAATGATGGAAGAATATGTATCCATATATAGTTTAATTTAACATTGATAGCTACATCTGCAAGCAAAAACTCCAGTAGGGGCACCTTTTAGTGCTTCACAGATTGACTTGCTTTGAGGGAAATTCTCAGTACATTCTTGTTTGCATCTTTTGTCAAACCCTGCATGCTTGCATGTGTAATCACTCAGGACAACGTTGCATAGTTCTCCCATCACCACCTTATTACCTTCACCCACAAAATCATAATATTATATATCATATCATTAATGCATAATAATCTATGAGACTTTGAAACCGGTTAGGGTTTTCGATTTTTCACAAGATGATTAGAAGAAATAAAAAATATATATAAAGAGAGATATTATATATATATATTCTTACTTGAAGCAATAAGAATAAGGATGGCGATTAAGAGAAAGTTGCATAGACGAAGAGACTTGCCCATATCTATAACTTATGGTGCTCTAATCTCTGACAAGATATATAGATTAGATTCTCACTTCTCTATTATCTTTTTTTGTAGTTGTTGGTTCTTCATTGATATGGAACCTTTATATAGGGCTGTAGCTAAGGTTTAGTGGTTTCTTTTACTTTTTGTAACCTTTTTTTTTTTTTTTAATTTTCGTCTTTAAACATGGTAACATCAATGTTAAAATTGGTAATTTTAATCCTAATATAGCTTTGTTTATGTTAAATGTCAAATTTTGTCATGGAAGGCAGGTTTTAATTTTTTTTACAATAGTTTTGGTCTTCAAGATAAGTACTAATTCTACTTGTTATTTCTAGCAAGAATATTCTTTGAGAATATTCTTATAATAATAAGCTTTTTATTAAATCTATATAAATATAAAATATTTATCTAATTTATTTTAGAGAAGTTTACTTCGTTTGTGAGGGAGAGAATTTAATTTCAAAAGGGGTCATAATGTTGAAAAAAAAGACTGAGATGGACTAAACATCTAATTCCTATAAAAAAAATGGGAAAAAACAGAAATATACAAAAAAGGAAAAAAAAAAATTATAAAAATACTATGGACCGGCCCATTAAACATTAATACAGTCCACATACAAATATTTAGAAAAATACCACATGCACTAAACCTTCAGGTGCACGGAACGAACGATGAAGATGAACATACCTCGATCGTTTCAAAACAGCAAAACAACCAAAATGAAACCAAAACGAAGGAAATATAACCATTAATTCTGGCGAAATCAACTGGAAAAGAAGACCTGCAATGATCTAAACAGAAAATGACGAAAAAAAAACCAGAAAAACTGTGAAGAAATTGAAATTACACATTTATTTTTGTTTTATTCGATCAAAACAACTCCCCCTAATATCGAAATCCAAATTCATGAAATGTAGATCTGTAACAAACTGATCTGGAGCTCTCACTGAATCCAAAACAATGTATGCTGTGAAATTTTTTTTAAAAAAAATCTCTTGAATAATAGATCTACGTTATATACAGTTGCATTTTGATTGATTACTGGTTTCCAATGTGGAATATATTTTTTAAAAAATACAATAAGAAGAGCAAATTCGAATTAAGGTACAACCAGTTACGTATAAGTCTGTTTATGTTTTGTTTTGGTTGTCTTATAGTTACATTATCGTTTTATGATAGTTTATATATTATGCAGGAATTTAATTTGACGGGGACCAAGAAATAGCAGTTATACATAGTAAGTTTTGTGCAAATAGTTGCATATTAGTTTTATAATGAAATAACATATGCAAGTATAATAAAACTACAAAACAACTGTATACAAACTAAAATACAGGAAAAACTCTTTGAACATCAACATCCATGATAAATCTCATTGTTACCCATTGATGATATAAAAATGGACAAGAAACAACTAGACAAAAAACATTTTAAAAAAAATACATACAGAAGGTGTTTACACTATTAAAAAACTATATATGAAAAAACTATTACAAAATGAGAAATCAATAAACACAAAACCCACAAAAGTTGAATATGAAAAAATTTCAAAAATGGGGGAAAAGCAAAAAGAAACTGAAAACAAACCTGCGATTGAAGAGGAGCACCATCCTAGTCATTTTTTTGAGCAGGAGCATGAGAAATTTTTTCATGGGCAGCAACCTTTGATTTCTTTTTAGGAGGAGCTCGCTCACGTTTCGAAAATTGAGGAGCGAAATCGGAGTCATCGTCTTGAACAACAGGACGTTTGCCCTTATTCCTATTAGCTACAGATTTCAACCCCATTTTAGAACTTTCTTTTGGCACAGGGGAAGGAGTGGATGAAGAACGAGTAATAGTCATATTTATAAATGGATTAAGAGCAAAAGAAAGAGAGGGAAAACAGTTATGTAAATCGGTTAATGTGAGTTGAAAAAAATGAAAGAATAGAAAGAAGAGGGAAAACGGGTTGGGATCCTGGAAGGAGAAGAGTTCAGCTATGGAGGTTTTATTTTAAAAACAAAAAAAATTGAAAAGAAATTGAAAATAATAAAAAAAAAAGAAGAGAAAAAGAGATGGAAATGATGTAAGGTATGATTGATATAAGTCATCAATCAATGATGTATACGGCTGCATGGAGTGTGTGTGCAAGTGGTAAAAGTGTAATAAAATAAAGTTGATAAGTGTAAATGTTGGTTTGACCGTGTGAAGATATATATATGTAATAAAGTATGTATTTTGTATTTTTGGTGTAAAAATTTCTAAAAAAATTGCACTATTATTAAAATAATATTAAAAATATATATTTGTTCTTAAAATTTTAAGTGGGGCCAAAGTCTACTTCGCCCTAATTGGAACGTTGTAATTTTTTGTTAGTCTATTGTTTATCTCACTACAACTATTTATATTTTTAATGACCCTTTCTCATGATTAACACGATTAGCGTAAGTCATGAAACTCTTTAGGAGATTTTTCATGTCCAACAATGTTGGTCATGAAATGTGTGCAGAGCATATTTTACTCTAATTATTACTATTATTGTTGTTGTTGAATTATTATTATTGAAAATGAAACAATTAATATATATAGTTTTCTCTCTCTATTCGCATACCAAAAACCAATTAAAAATACTAATGAAGGAGTTGTTCTTCATCATACTCCCTTTCTTCCCTTCTTCTTCATGCACAAATCAAGCATGTCCCTTGTGCTTCTTCTCCTTTGACGATGATCCTCGATAATTGGCCTTTTATGGTCGTCTATGGTAGGTCTGTAGTTTGCTTCAATGGATTTCTTTTTAGATCTTCTTCCGTGGTCTAGGTGCCTCCTTCTCTCATTGCTTCAGCTGACTTCAAATTTGACCAACCGACAGCGAAGTCGTACTTATGATCGAAATCACCACGTGTAAACAATTAGAGCAAGCAAATAAAAGGACACAGTAGGTTTATAGACGTTCGCCCCCCTTAGTTAGTGGGTGACGACCTACTCTCCTTTTAGTTGTATTGATACGAGAGATAATACCACTCAAATCACAAGTGTTGTGAGTTCTAGAGTGGCTCTCTATGTATTACAATAGTGAGAATGTAAGAAAGATCTCAAGGGATTGAGGTGAGGGAGACTTAGTCTCTACTACACTGTTAATGGCATGTAGAAGAGATGGTGAGCTAGGTTTTTGAGTGCTTCACCTCAAGAGCTTAGGCATGAGAGCCTCAAAGCCTTTAGGTTTGACCTAGTGCTCTTTATATAGGAGAGAGCTTACATAAGATAGTAGGTTGATATCCCTTA
Source organism: Cannabis sativa (assembly GCF_029168945.1). NCBI lineage: Eukaryota > Viridiplantae > Streptophyta > Magnoliopsida > Rosales > Cannabaceae > Cannabis > Cannabis sativa. Next base: position 15,251,808 of record NC_083610.1, read on the forward strand.
AAATGAGGAGATACCACCTATTTGTTACACATTAAATAAATAAGAAAATAACTTATGAATTGGTCCTAAAGAATAGGTAAACTACTGAAGTTGAACCCCTATTTATGTGGGTTGTTGAAGCTAATTCTTACTGAGAATGCCTGTCTAGGTTGAAAGCTACAGAGGCACCAAAAATGCATGCCAAAAAAGAAGTTGGCCAGCTTATGCTTTCCTGGAGGCTGGACGGCCCTTACTGCACCATGACCAGCCAGGGGTGGTCTGGCTAGACCCCCCTTGTTGGTCAATTCATTGTCTCTTTTTCCTGCTAATGTACTTGGAATATTCGTCAACTGGTACGTTGTGCATGGTGACTTAGTCCTCTTACTGACAAGTTGTACTCCACGTGGCACCAATCTTGCCTATGTGGACATGCCATGTCACGTGGATAAAAATTAGGATAACATTTTCCTCTCAAGTCCCTGTTTGGATGTCTGTACAAATAGGGACTTTCCAACTCCAGTTTTGATTGTTGAAGTCTTAATTGGGCAGCTTTATGTAACAACTTCAGTTATAAAATATTTTCTCTTCTTTTTTTGCTCACGTTCCCGAATAGGGAACTGATAATCTTTTGCATGGTTATGTGCAGGTTGTATGGCTGCCTACTGCATGTATAAGGAGAAGGGCTTACTAGAACCTATTTAAGGCTCGTTTGGTCAAGCCTTACTCACATCATTACTTACTCTCTCTCTCTCTCTCTCTCTCTCTCTCTCTCTCTCTCTCTCTCTCTCTCTCTCTCTCTCTCTCTCTCTCTCTCTCTCTCTCTCTCTCTCTCTCTAAAAAAGGAAAAAGAGAAACTTTTCACTTCTCTTGGAACCCGATGCCACCAAGTCCACCAAATTTTAGGATTCTCATCACTTTGTTCTGACAATCCAAGCTTCCCATATGCTTCCTCAATAGTTTTCCCTAGTGGGTAAGCTTTCAAATCCCGTTATTTACTTGTTTCCTTGAATCCGCCATTATTGTGCTCAAGCCTTTTCAAACTTTTTACATTCTTGATTCTCACGTTAGATTGTAGTCTTTTTAGTATTTTGATATGCATGATAGTTTTAGGATGCATAATATATGATTTCTTGATGTAAAATATTTAATCTTTAGATTCGTTGTGATTCTTGACTCTTTAAGTCACAAAGAACATGATGAACGTGTTTGAGTCTTGGAAAGACACATATTTTGATCCATTAGACACCCTGACCAACCTCTGGGGTCTTGTTTTTAACCTGGCCAACCCATGGTGCTTTTCATGAGAGTGGAAATTTCTAGGGTTTCACCTAGAACCCTGGTCGGCTCTTGCATGGGTCATGTGACCCTAGCCAGTTCTAGCATGGGTCAAAGAACCTTGGCTGGCTAAATGCCTTGGGACCCTGGCTTGCCCAGGGCTTCGGTCCCAAGGGGTTGGCTAGTTTTTTGTTCTCTTTTGACCTTAGCAAGAATCTTGTTATGGCCTTACAAACTTGTACAACCCTTGTCCCATACGTGGTTCTCTTAGGAACTCTGTATGGCACTTTAGGGTGAGTCTATTGTTGTTGAATAATCTACTTAAGACTCAACGTTTATCCAAGTTATTACACTTAAAATCGTACTTCGCTGATACCCAGCCTTGTACAATGGAATTATCTGTCTAGTACCCATAGGTATGGTTAACCAGAGTCTTGTCTAAATCTTATTCTTGTTTGTTTGCTCACCTCCCCTTATCTTTTGCATGCAGATGATCCCGAGTGACTATTGGGGAGGTGATAACTGCACTGACGAAGATTTACTCAGCCTTCTCTTTGAAAACCATTGTCTAGCTGATCCTTCTAGTAGTTCCTCGAGTGATCTCAAGGTCAGTAATGGTTCTCCAAAACTTAAGGTCTAGCATCACCGCTATACGAAGCGAATAGGCAGTGAATTATATGGTCGATTTATCTAGGAGCTGAACCTAGGGTGGAGGCAGTTCTTTCCCAGTTCTTGGACTTATATTGTCCAAGATGGTGTGACTGACACCTTACCCATTAGTCGGGCAACTTCTTCAGCGAGAGATCTTCCTATCACAGAGATTGTTGTTTCTATTGCCAAATACGCAGGGTCCATTATGGTGACGACCAAGAAAACATGTCGTAGGGCACCACCCCAGGACCCTCACATTGCTATGCTGGTGACCAGAGGCATGGTTGGTGCTATTGAGGAGGTTGCACAACCTCGATATGCTGGGGAGCCAGGGGCCGGCCAGGTTGAAGAACTTGTGGTCGAGCAGCCCGTAGCTAGCCAAGATGAGGAGGCCTCAATCGGGGCAGACATTGAGTCCAAGGTTGAGGAGGTTATGCATACTAGGAGGCAGTATAAGACTTGTAATATATTTTTGAACAGCCCCTTGGGTTCTTACGATGAGTCTGGCTGACCTTTGAACAGTCTTAGTCATCTTTTTGAGATCGAGATACAACCATGTTATGGAGGAGGCTGCTAACCCCCAAGTCCTCAACCACAGAGATAATTTATATCGGTGGATATCTCCCCTGTCCTCTATCTCTCCCATTAGGCTTGATGAGTCAAGGCGGGAGGACTTGTAGGAGAAGTTTGATGTGATAGGCCCACCAGAGACCAACTAGCACATCGCCTAGCATTTAAATGGATGGCCTTGTCGGAGCGTCATATTGAGCAGGGAGCGGTGCTACCCCTGCACCCCTACTTTCAAGACATAGCCCTTTACTTTAGGTTTTGTCCAACTCAGATCACTCCAAAGGGTATAAAGTACCTTTCGACAATGTTCGTCCTGTATGCAAAATTGGGTTGGCCTCAACCCTCACCCTATGAGATCGAGTATTTCTTTGAGCTGAAGTCCATTCTGATGCAAGGCTAGTCTGGATACTTCTATTTTAGCTAGCTGGGCTACCGGTGGTTGGGCAACACTAATAGCACAGCTTTGTCAAAAGTTGGAGGATGTTCCCGGACTTACTTCATTTTCTGGGACATCCCATAAGTCAATCACTGCTTTTTAGAGGGTGCTGAATTACTCACGCTCCATTCACACTCTCTGAATGAGGAATAGAGTTAATTACATCTTGTGTCTCCCTATTGAGAGGAGGAATATACTTAGGTTGGCTTGTGAGACCAACTTTAGGAGATATGGTATGTATCCTCCTGAGTCTAGTGTTGAGGGAGTTGTGGACTCGTCTAGAGGCCTAGATAATGCCCCGGTAATTAGGGGTGTTCGCGGTGCGGGTGGTGCAGTTTTTGACCATTTTTTCAAATCAACCCGCATATGCAGTTTTTCCAATTTCCTAAACCGCACCTGCACCGTGAAACTAAAAACCCGCAAAAACCGCACCGCAAAAAATAGTGCGGTGCGGTGCGGGTTTTTGTGGTTTATGCGGTTTGGACTATCACTAATTAATTAAACTATCACAAATACAACAAACTTTGAGCAAAACTTGTCAAAATACCATAAGGCTTGAATATAAATATGAAAAAAAAAAAATTGTCAACAATATAATAATTAGTGGACTTTGAGTTAAAAATTCACATATTGGACCTAAATAAATATAAAAATTGGTATTTTTATAATGTGCGGTGCGGTGCGGTTTGAACCGCACATTAACAATTTAAAACCGCAAACCGCACCGCACCGCGCGGTTTAGGAAAAATTCAAACCGCGACCGCACCACAAAGAATTTCAAACCGCATTTTTTGTGCGGTGTGGTGCGGTGCGGGCGTTTTGAGCAGTTTGGGCGGTTTGATGAACACCCCTACCGGTAGTAGAGGAAACTTTCCCGGGGGCATGCATACACCTAATTCGAATGATGACATTCCCCTCTCCAGGCTTGCTAAGATCATGGAGAGGAGGGACAAGGTCCTCTGCCAGCATTTGGCACACGGAGGTACTCCTAGTGATGCTTCTTTATTGATTAGGCCTATAGGTCAGGATTCTGCTAGGCCTACTCGCCCCTGCGTGCTTCTAGAGGCAAGGGCAAGGCAACCATTAGTGATAGTGACTTAGACAATTTCTCCTCTAAGGATGATCCTCCCTTGGATGGTAGTTGTTAATACTACTTTTTTACTTTTTCTTACATTTAATACTTGTAACTTGTATTCTGACTTTGTCACTTCTTTTTTTGTAGACATGGCTTCCAGAATGAGGGAATGAGGGATCTTGCAGGAGAGCCTTCTGGCGATGCTTCCTCAAGTCGTCCTATGGCCAAGGTGGCTTGGACCATCAAATCTTCAGACGCCACTCAGCCTCCACTGCCACTCCTTCCTCTAGGGCATGCTCTGGCTAATCAACCAGTGATCATGGACCCTCCTTCAAGGAGGACTTCACCCCCATGCAGGCCTTCGGGCAAGGGGACTCAGAGGTCTGGCTAGGGGGCCTATTCATCCATTAGTCAGAGGAATACTGATGTCGCTCAAAACTATATTAATAGGACTTTGCCTATCATTGATGGGGAGCTTTAGGAGTTGGAGGACGGGGAGCTAGAGTGCTTGACGTCCAGCGGCCTCTAGGACATAACATATGTAAGTTGTATATTTGATTTTACTCAAATTGTTGCATTAACAGGGGTTGGCCAGCTAGGTGTGCACCACTTAGGGACTGGCTGGCCAAGGTTGCACCGATAGGAAGCTGGTCGGCCAGAAGTGCACAACTAAGAGGCTGGCCAGCCAGGTTTTCTTCTGCTTCTAATTTGGTTTTTCTTTTTGTTTCAGGCCTTGTTAAAATTCAGCCTTACTCATGCAAGAGCTAAGGGCTCTTTTGGAGTTCACCGGAAGAAGCTGATATCCAAGAAGGCCAAGCTTCAGACGAAGAGGGACGCAGACTTTCTATACCTATTCAAACAGAATTTTGTCATTTGATGAGTTTTTATAAGGAAACTAATTAATGTTTTCTCTTTATTTTCAAACTATTGGAGCTCAATTTTAGGTGTCATTTATCACTATAAATATGACCTAAACTAGCAACAAAAGGTTGAACTCTTCCACTTTTTACTTTTCTATATTTTTAGAAGAGAGTACTTTTTTTTTTGTAAAGGATAGTTGTTCTGCTATTCCTTGGTGAGTTTGTGTGTCTTTGAGATTACTTTTATGTGAAGAAAATTCCAAAGTGAAGAACATAAAGAATAACCTTCAGGAGAAGATTCGTCCAAGTTTTTCTTCAGGAGGAAGCAAGCACCGCTATTTTTGGGAGAATATTTCTACAAAACTTACTTTGGGAGGAAGCAAGCACCGCTATTATCGGAAGAAGATTTCTACAAGTCTTGCATCGGAAGGAATCAAGCATTCATCAAGTAATTTGAAGGGAGTTCAAACCTTGGTGTCTTAAGGAGATTCATTCAGCAAATAGGAGTATATCAAGCTTGCGGCAAAATTATTAGAGGGAGTCTATGTTTCGTTTAAGTAAATTCCTTTGCACTTGTTGAAATTTGACAAATGAATCTTATCTCTGGGCGTGGCCTGTGGACTAGTTACAATCTACAAGGATTGTTGATACCACGTACAAAAATCATGTGTCATTTTAATTTCTACAAGTTTACTTTCTGTAGTATTATTCTGATCTATGAGGTTCGATTTTTGATAGAACAGATTTTAATTTTGTTCAAACAATTTTATGACAGTTCCGCATCAATTGAATTGTTTGCTAATTTCACTCGGTAATATTAAAAACGAAATTTCAATTTTGAATCTAATTTTTTTTCTTCTTTGAAAGCATTGGATTTTGGTCTAAGCAGATGCATTATTTTGCAGGTTCCAGTTGCTGAAGAAGACGATCGGAAGGAATTGACGACGTCACCAGAGCTGTAGAAAACGATCGGCAGTGGTGATTTTTCATTCTAGACTGTCGACAGACATGAAATCACGAGAGAAGAAGATGAATTTGCTGGTTTTTTGAGATTAAATTACTGTAGTCAATCGCACAATGAGATTGCGATTTACAGAGATAAAAGATGACGAGGGAGATTCGGAGAGAGAGTTTCATAGTTTTTGTTTTTTTGGAATTATAATGAAGATTTTCAAAGTATTTTTTTTCTTTATATAGTTTTGGTTTCCTACATTTGAATAATTATATCATTTTAGATCCCATAAGTTTTTTTATTATTTTATTTTGCCACAAAAAAAATAAACTTCAACTTTTTCTCCTATATTTATGAAAATTTCCCATAGCAATACACACAAATACATATAAGCTTCCCTTAGAGATTTTAATCCATCAAACCCTTCATATCATCTGAGTTAAATTCGTTAATATTTTCTCATTAATAAAAATAAATATGTTTATTATAATAATTAAGAAAAAAAATAAGGCATGTTATAATTGGCTTTTAGGAATTCACAAAAATGAAATATTCCAATATTAAAATAAGAGACGTAAGTACTTATTAAGATCTAGCAAACATTTTTTAGCACAATGATACATGTAAAGAAACTCATAATATAAGTTAGAAGAGGATCAAATATATCATGGTTGCTATGATGTTATGAGGAAGAGAAGATGGAATAAGATGAGTCAAAGTTGGAGCAGATGATGATGGGCCCAACACTGGTCTGATCCCTGGATTTAATTTTGTTGGGCCTTCTGATCCAGTCACTGGAGAAGCTGCTGGGCTCGTATCTTCTGATTTAGGATCGGTCGATGTTACCTTGGAAACTGCTAGGCCCATTTAAAAATTAACATTGTTTGAATTGGTATCCCAAGTCTTATGATATTTTTTGAAAAAAAAAATAATTAAAGATGGTTGTGTTAATTACCTAATGATGTGGGAGAATCAGCTTCCGGAGCAGGACTGGGGTTTAGTAAGATGGCAGGCCCTGCAGATACAGAGTCACGATATTTTTGGAATAATTACAACATTTTTTATTTTCTTACGCGGAATTTTTTTAAAAATACTATATTTTTTAAAAAAAAAAATACTGTATAAGTTTTATACTGTGTACTGTGTTAAGTTTTCACTGCTGTTCTATTGGTGTTTTTTAGTTGTTCTAATGTTATTTTTAGTTGTTCTATTTTGTGTTCTACTGGTGTTTTATAAAAATATAATATTTTTGAAAAAAAAATTCGTGTAACAGTATTTTTGTAAAAATTAATTCGAATTCTAATATTTTTGTAATTTTCCTATATTTTTTCTTAATTTATTTATTTGAAAATTAATGATATGAATAATAACTATCTACGCAAACAACAACCTGAGAGCATTATTGTCACTTTTCTTTTTAAATTGGAAAATAAATGTCAAATGTAATTCACAAATATAGTAAATTTAAGCTTTACTTTTATAGATATTGCAAAATAAAATATAAAATAATAAAGCCTCCAAAATATTTATGACTTTTTCTAGTTTTTTCTTTAATATATTTTTGTAACTTTTTTTTTTCTTTATCATTTCTTTGTTTTCTTTCTTTACTATATTCGGTTTAGAAGAGTCGAATTTTATATTGAAAATTGATATTGTAGTAACTAATTATCACTATAATTTAAAGTTGGAGTACTAACAAAAATACTGTAAAATAAAAAAAAAATTACAAAAATAAACGGAGTTTTTGATATTTTTACTGTACCAACTTTATAAAAATACTCTGTTTAAAGTTTCAAAATTATAATTATATTGTGTTTCAGTAAAATAAAAAACAATCATAGAACAATTTAACCAACAACATAAAAATAATTATAGTATAATAAAAATATAACTACAAAACAGTAAAATAATAACAAAATATTGACCTAATTGCAATAAGTAAAATAATAATATACTTTTGTATTACTAATTTTTTTTACTTAGTTTTGATAACTTAATTTATCTTTTTGTACTATTATTTTTTTTTTCATAAAATTTGTTGTTACAACTTTATTCTTTCAACTTTTTTTTTTCCTTTTTAAGTTAGTGATATATAGTTAAAAACAAAAACAACTATAAACTGAAAAGCAATTAAAAAATAACAAAACAAATACACATATATACAATAAAAATATACACGATAAAAAAAAAATACACATAAGCTAAACAACTATAGAATAAGTAAACAACAACAAAAAAATAACTAGACATCAATGTTGTTAAAATATGTAAAATATTTATAAATTAACTCTAAATAAATAATAAAATATCCAAAAAAATATATATACTACTTTTATTAATTATGTAAAAATAATAAATAATAAAATATTCATAAATTAATTCTAAATAACAAAATATCCAAAAATATATATTTATATATATATATATGTTACTTTTATTAATTATGTAAAAGATAGAAAAGTATAAGAGGAGTGTTGTTAATGAAAATTTCATTATTACACACATACCCTATATTTCACAAATTATAAAAAGAAAATGTAAATTGTACTAGGGAAAGTACAAGAATGTTTATGATAATAATGAACGAAATTATTTAAAATTTATCAATGGAAACAAAATTGTTACATGTTAACTTGATGCTACTATGTCTCTAATATGTCTCATGAGATATGATGATAAACTATAAAATTAACCATTTTAGACACATATTTAGATAACTATCAAATTTAATTTTATACTAGATGTACAAATTCTTTTATGTATTTTATTGGAGTGAATAGCATCTGGTATAAATCTAATAAAAATAAAATAAATTATTTGTAACACTGCTAGCCTTGCATTACATTGAACTATTGTGTTTAACTTATACATAAATTTACAACATCAATGACAGGCTATTTTTTTAATTCATTATTAATATCTTGTATGATAATATGATATTTATCATTGTTTAAAATGATATAATAGTAAATGTAATTGTTATGTAATTACAATTAACTGTACCTGAAGCTGGAAGAGGAGTACCAGAAGCTGCAAATAAAACACAATAATGAATTAGTCAATTATATATAGATAGATAAATAGATATTTAAAGAGTAGTGAGTCCGTACATTTGCATTGTATTGGGACACCATTCATGTTGCAAGCACTTGGGAGTGAAAGGGCAAGAGTTCGGTTAATGGGAAGTTGAAAAGGGACACTAGCAGTTACTAGAAGACAAGCACAGTCCATACCAGAGCTCAATAGGGTCCTTAATGAGCTGCAACAGCCTGTGGTTGGGGCCTGTGACTGACCATTACTACTGCTCCCCGTTATGAAATTCAGGCATGGAGTGAAACTAGTTATCATTGTGAATGTACATGGTGTAGAAATCTGTCCATTTACTAAACAGATGAGGATAAGAATAATGTATGCTATTGATTGGAATGTTTTCAGCCCTTCCATTAGTGTGATTCGTTTTCTGAAGTGTGTTTTGGGTAAAAAGATGATTTATAGATATGTGTGAATTTTACTTAAAATTTGTAGAGTAAGGTTAATTTTAAGTGGGTTTTTAGTGTTCAACTACTTCAACTACTATTACTTTCTTTGAAGGAATTTCAAGTTTTCTTTTGTTTTGGGTTTTTGACTTGGATGGAATATGGACAACCGTCTTAACTATTAGGTGTGTTTGGCGATGTTAGTTATAGCTATTATGTTTTATAATAAAAATAATCATATTCTGTTAATCCTCTAGTATTATTTATTATACTACCCCATACATAACAACTCTATTTTCCACTTGGCACAAAGTCAGTCATTAATTCTTGTTTAGTTATCAAAATATTATTACTAAATTCGAAGTTGGCCACCCAAATTGTACCAATACACTTTGTCCATTACAATACGAGCTTCCTTATTTAAATCCCACTTATATTTCCTACTCTCTCACTCAAACTCGAACACACTAAACCACAACAACAAAGCTTGCCCTGTTTTCCAACTTGAAAAGAAAAAACAAGAACAAGAAAATGGGTTTGAAAAAGATTGAGTTGGGTGTAGCCTTGGTCCTCCTCATGGCAATTCTCTTGGGTAGGGCCACAGCTCAATCGAGTTGCTCGAGCTCTCTCATGAGTTTGGCCCCATGCCTTAACTACATAACTGGAAACTCCTCGTCCAACCCATCCTCCTCTTGCTGCTCAAGCCTCACTAGCGTCGTTCAATCGTCACCCCAGTGCCTCTGCTCAGTGCTAAACGGTGGTGCGACGTCGTTTGGTATCACAGTCAACCGAACTCTCGCTCTTTCCCTCCCAGGCGCATGTAAAGTCAACACTCCACCCCTTAGCCAGTGTAACGGTAATAATTAACTAACAACAAATAATTATGCCTAATTAGGATTTTTTTCCCGAACTTGACATGTACCAAATCATGTTCCCTAAATTTTTAAAGTCGTTAAAAATTCTCCAGAATTATTAAGATTGTTAGATTTAAGGATTTCTGTTTAATTTCATTTAATTTTACTATTTCAGTGATTGTTTATGTACTAAATCATACTTAAATCATGCTCCTCGAACTTTGACATGCAATAAATCACCTACGTTGAACTTTCATCCATGTTAGAATTTTTTTTCTAAAATTAGACAAAAGTCCTTAAATTCAACCATCTCAATAGTTTATAGGGCATTTTCAACGACTTTAAAAGTTCAGAGACATGATTTAGTATATGTCAAAATTTGAGAAAAAAAAAATAATTATTTCGAATTTATTTTGTCTTTGTTGTGTTATTTCTTAATTAAATACTTGGTTAATGGTTAATATCAGCTGCTAATTCACCAACCGGCTCAGCAATCCCACCTGCAACATCTCCATCTGCAGCAGACTCTCCCAATACTAACACACCTGATGCTTCTATTACTCCTTCTGCCTCAGACATTCCTTCAGGTACTTCTTTTTAAAACCATAAAAAAAATTTATTGTCGTTTTAAGCATTTTATGTCGTTTGTTAACAAACACAAATATTTGATTGTAGGAGTTGGAGGAGGGTCAAAGTCAACGGACGGTATTAACACATCTGGATCTGGTGGCACCGGTATCAAAGCGACACTAAATTTCGTGCTCTTCTTAGTATTCATTGTCTCGTGTTCTTCAAACTATTCTAGTTTTTTCTTTTTTTAAGCCTCCATTGTTTTTTTTCCCTCTCTTCTCAATGTTGTTCGAAATTTGCATTGTTTTTTTTTTCGTTTTTCCTCAGTTAAAGTGTGATTGTATTGTGTATTATTGATTGGTTTATAATGTTAGAGAAATAAATAAAAGAAGAATATACTAAGTTTGATATTGATAAAGAAAGGGATATGGACCAAAAACTAGCTGAACTAGACATATATTTTATTGCACTTAACTTTATAAATTAAGATTGTGAAACCCTCCAAATTTTATTATTGTTTTGATATTACTTTTTTATTCAAAAAATTTATTAAGTGCCGAGGTGGACTACTTAAATTTATACTAACGTAAAGATAATAAATTTTTTAGTGGTTCACACAATATTAATTATTTAAATATTATAAAAATTATTTTAAAATAAAAATAAAAATAAGTTATATTTCCCTATAATTTGTTGGGACTTTTTTATTTTTACATTTCAAAATAGTTTTTTTTTTTTTTTTTTTTTTGCATTTTTACAGAATTTTACATAGAAATTCTTATTGCAAGTAGCGGAACAACCTAAATCGCAACCAAAAATCTTATAGCAACACACATAGAAAACCACCAGGAAAACTACTTTAGAAACCCAAACCGTAAATTTGAAAAAAAAAATTAAAAAAAAAATAGTATATGAGATAATTTCCCTAATTTGTTTTACTTTCTCCTTTCGTTTTATTTTCTTTTCTTACCTTTTATTTTTTTTCCTTTCTCCTAAAACACACACTGACACCAGACCCAACCCTAACACCCGTTAGTGGCAAGTCCCAACCCTAGCACCCTCCAGCAACAAGCCCCAACCACCACCGACAAGACATTAAAACCTCGACTAACAAAACCTCCATTGGATTTTTCTCAAAGCTCTAAAATTTGTCTCAAAACTTTCGAAGTCAGAAATCTCTAAAATCAAAGGTCCACATCTAGATTTCATGAAAACCTAGTCATGTTGACTGGTCCCCTCGTCCCGGAGCCTACAGTGTCCAGGGAGCTCAACCCTCAAAACCCTCAAAACTAGGGCTGTACAAAAATTTTCGTAAACCGCCCAACCCGAATAACCCGACTAAACCAAACCGACAAAACCGAAAAAAAATACAAACCGACATAACTTGACAAAATTCTAAACCGCCCAATCTGTAAATTGGGCGGGTTGAATTTTGACCCAAACCGCCCAATGAACCCACCCAAACCGATTTAACCCGATTTTCAATTTTTTTTTTTTATATATATATAATATATAATAATATATAATATATATTAAAAAAAACCCAAACCCTAAATTGAATTTAGATTTGGAATATTATGTATTTAATGTTATTAATTTTTATTTTAGTTGAATCTAAAAAAAAAAAAAAACATCAACATGCCCAACCCGTCGGTCGGGTACGAATTTTTTTTTTTAAATTGCAAGCGGTTGCATACGAGAATTTTATAACCCGATCTTTATGTTGGGTTGGAAAACATATAGTATAAACCGACTAAACCGACCGATGTACAGCCCTACTCAAAACCTCTCTCCCTCCCCCTCACTCAAAATTTCCCCTCTCTCAGTCACGAATTCTCGAAACCTAAGAACCCCAGCTCTCCAGAACCTCGATCGACGGAGCACATCACGATTCTCTCTCTCTCTCTCTCTCTCTCTCTCTCTCTCTCTCTCTCTCTCTCTCTCTCTCTCTCTCTCTCTCTCTCTCTCTCTCTCTCTCTCTCTCTCTCTCTCTCTCTCTCTCTCTCTCTCTCTCTCTCTCTCTCTCTCTCTCTCTCTCTCTCTCTCTCTCTCTCTCTCTGGTCTTTTGCTTTGTCATTGGGTTTAATGCGGTGTTGAACGAACTGAGGGGTTGACGTTGGTGGCTAGGGCTTGAAGAGGAAGAAGAAGAAAAGAAAAGAAAAAAAATAATCTATTATTTTTTTTTTCTGTTTTTCAAATCAGGATTTTTTTTAATTTGATTTAGGGGTGATAGTGATTGTGGTAATGGTGTGACAGTGGTGGTGAAAATGGTTGTAGTTGCGATGAAGGTGGTGGTGATAATAGTGGTGTGGTGGTGATAATTGTGTGGTGGATAGCAGTGACACAGTGACATGGTGTTGCTGCAAAGATTAAGAAGAGTGAGAAAAGGAAAAGGAAAAATAAGAGAATGGAAAAAATTAAAAAATATATATTTTAATTGTTTTGTTACTTTAAAATTTTTTAATATGATTTAAATAGTTTTAATAATATTTTAAAGTATTCACTACTGCAAAATAGCCTTTTTGCATCAGCCAACACGTCGATTAACACCTAAAACTGATGCAAAAATATCACTCTAAAAATTTTTGTCGATTCTAGACCAACGCTACTTTGTGTCGGTTAAAATTTGATCTTTTACTTTTGCGTCAGTTTTAAAAAGACGCAAAGTAGCATCATTTTAAAACCGATGCAAGTAAGTTTTTCATTTTATTTTTCTAAGAAACAAAACCATACAAATGGGCTGAAAGAGCCCATTAAATTACTATCCCTAATCCAAAACTTACATAAATATATATATTCATATATATATATATCATTTACTATTTGGAAATCCTACCATTCTCCCCACTTGTTAGTTTTATGGTACTAAATCATATACAAAGAAGAATAAAAATTTGTTTCTGATTATCATCGTACCATATACTCAAGATCACCATGTGTATATATATAAAAGTAAAATAGATGAAAAGATAATTTACCTCTCGAAGCCTATCAGGGTATCCTCAAGTCTTTTCGTATGTTGTATCCTTAGAACGGCAATATCAAACTCACACCTTGATGTTTCAGATCTTCCACCACACATAAGGACTAATGTGGGCTAGTAGGGTAAAAAGTGTATATGAAGTTCTTGTTTTTCTCAACACATGAGCAAGAACAATTCTAGTAGTATCCTCCCGATCATATGCCATTTAGGAGCCCTCCACACGAATAACACAAGTTCCAAGGCAAACTACTGTAGACGACTAGTATTACCCTCACTAGAAGCCATACTGTCTAGATACTCCATTTTCCTATGAAGATAAAGTAACAACTAATCTTCTGCTATCCCATCAGCCGCATACAAAACAAATCTTATCTCATTAAACTCTTACTATGGTGGCTAGATAGCACCTAGAAGAAAAGGGGAGATGAAACCCTTTTTTCCGCAACTCATTTTTTCCCTATAAATACTTAAAGAATATAAGTGAAAAAGGGACTTTAGGATTCACAAACACAGTGAACTCAATATATTATAAAAAGAATATTCTCTAGACTTGAGAATTATCTCACCTCAAATAAAAGTGAATTGTGGACTACGGTATTAACATTGGAACCACATAAAAATATCTTCATACACTTATAATTAATTCTTCTAATATTTGATTAAGGAGTTACCAAAAATCTCGGTCAAAATTTTGGTACTTTCATTGAGAGTTGTAGAAAGCTTTCATAGAGAAAAAACTTGTGTTTAAATGGTACTAACAAGGAACAACTAGTGACCTTTTCAACCACTCGATGACCTAGCACGTCCAGAAGAAGAAGTAGCTTTCGAGTAGACAGTGAGGAAGGTGATACTAATGATCCTGAGTATTCAAGAGATGAAGAAGGCTTTGAGGGTAATGAAGAAGACGAGTATGTTGAACTCGTGTCATTGAGGCAACAAGCCACTAAGCATGATGCAGAGTTGGCTAAACAAAAAGAAATGAATAGGAGAATGCAAGAGGCCTTGGCCACCATGAAATAAGATATGGCCTTGACATGCCTCGATGTAGATCTTACAGCTACTCTACCAATATTCAATGATGCAAGTGAATTCCCCTCACGACCCCAGTAAAACCAAAAACAAAAAATAAAAGTACCTAGTCCCATCAGGTATCCCTCCAAAGATCCTCCTATCTTGAAGGATAACCCTACACTAGTACCTAGGGGGAACATAACCCATCGTGACCCTTGCAAGGTCTGGGAAATGAGTTTCCTTGAAGGAAAGACATACCCTAGGATAGTAAGGGGCGTCATAGCATGTCCGTACATCAGGGACGGGAGGGGCAGTATGGTCAAAGTAGGAGGGATTCCCCAATGGACTTAAGGGAAAAAAATTAATGCAAAACATGGAGATCTCAAAATTTGCATCAACTCTCTAAAGAACGGTCCAACACCATCAAAGGACGTTTTGAACAAAAGTACATTGGCAGAACTTGCCATTCTTCAAAAAGATATTGCAAAAGTAACTCAGAGGCAAAAAAGAGATGACTATGAGTCCGATTATGAGGAACGAGAGTTGTGTGCCAAGAACGTCCTAGAAGCTAAACTCCTCAGGAATTTTAGGATGCCAGAAATGATCCAATTGATTGGAGATACAGATCTCAGTGACCATTTGTCACGATTTAACAAAGTTATGACAAGTTTAAGAGTTAGCAACGATGCTAAGTGCTTGTACTTCCCATTGACTTTGAGAGGATCCGTAGAAGATTAGTTTAAGAAATTGGAACCAGGCTCTATATATATACAAGTATATATATTTTATATTTATATGATAGATTTAATTTTGATGCAACTGAACTAGTACTGCTTACACATTGACTTTTAAGCTTTCTTAATTCTACACAAACATACCTTAGAACAAGTTAAGCAGATGTACATATAATAGATCACTCAAAACATAATAGATTACTCGAAACATTACTAGTCACTCTAAAGTACAAGCACAAGTTCTGAATTTTTACTATTTTAATTTCCTCATTAAAATTTGTGACTGAGCAATTTCACACTCTTCTTCATAACCATTTTCCATGTTCCTAAAGAATCATATAGAAAAAGCAACGATTTACACAAAAAACTTTCTAAAAGTAAACTATCTCCATACTAGAAGAAACAATGTAAAGTAAAAAAAAAATGATGTAGTAAATATAGATTATTGCAATGTAGATTTTATAGCAGTATAAACAAACATTAATCATATCTATGATATTTCAATAAGACCCAACTTCATAACAAGAATATATATTTATATATATATATATACTAGGAAAAAACTACGTGCGAGGCACGTATACTAAATTTATGCTAGTTTTTTTCTATGTTATTTGAAAGTGATACAATTAAAAATTAAAGAAAAAATATTATTAATTATTAGGTGAGATTAGTATTATGTGTATCTAAATATTATATTTTATAATGTTGTCAATTAAAAGTGAATACTGAATGCAATATATTAGTGTTTAAGAAAGCTTGATGATTTAAATATGTTCTTAAGTTAATCCAAAAATAAATTAAAAGTTGATGTTCCAATACTTAAAGAAACATTACTTAAATGGGTGTAAGATAAAAAGAAAATTAAAAATCAATCTCTAAATTACTGATAATTGAAGATAGCATTTGTCTAAAAATTGTAGATAAGAAAACTAATGATAGTCATTGGTGGATTTCAATCTTCATTTGCTTCGATAGAGACAATAGTGTAATTTTTGTATTTTGCACTTTTCATTCTAGCCGGGTCCGCATATATCTGGATTGTCCATTTTTTCGTTGATAAATTGAATATGGTAGTGTCGACAAAAAGTGAAAACCATGTTTAACAAAAAGTGATAGTATTCTATAACAAAATACTATTAAATTATTTTAAAATACTATATTTTATTAAAATAAAACTTTATGCGATTAAAATTTCATATTAATCTTTACTCAAAAAGAAAAAAAATGATAAAAAAAATGAAAAGCTTCTATTATTATCTCCACTGCCTTTCTAGATGTGAATAATGGTCTCTTCTTTCTTTCATATTCTTCTTTATTTTTTGTATATTGTGTTTGCAACATATATGTAAATTATTACGTAACTTTAAAAAACTTTGTTCCTGGAAACTAATGCATATGCCGAGCACTTAGAATCATTTATTAGCTGTAAACTCTGTTGGGTTTTTTTCGCCATTGATGCTTAGTTTTGTAAACTTTGATAAAAGTCACGCTTCTTTTTTATTATTATTATTATTACTTATATATATTTTGTTATTAAGTTGTGAAGAAGAAAAAAGTGAAGTGCGGATTGGAATATTATGTGTGATCTCATGGGAATGTCCAAATTGTAATAGGAAAAGGAATACAATAAATAATTAAAGAAAACCTAATCGTAGATGTACAACAGCAAAAACTCAATCATATTTTTTTTGAATTTAATGGGATTTATTTTATTATATATAAATGAAAAATGACCCATGGATTTCTCATAAACTATTTTATTTTTCTAATAAACCATTTTATTTTTAATATAAATAAAAAGTAAATACCGAATGCAGTATATTAATGTTTAAAAAAGCTTGATAATTTAAATATGTTCTTAGGTTAATCCAAAAATAAACTAAAAATTGATGTTCAAATACTTAAGGAAACACAATGTCTGTAAGATAAAAAGAAAATTAAAAATTAATCTCTAAATTATTGATAATTGAAGATAACATTTGCTTCGACAGAGATAATAGTATAATTTTTTATTTTGCACTTTTCATTCTAACCGAGTCTGCATATAACTGAATTGTCCATTTTTTTTGTGTATAAATCAAATATGGTAGTGTCAACAAAACGACGATGTTCCTGCAAATAGTTATTTATTTTCATTTAAGATGATTAGACATGGTGTGCATAATTAATTTAATTAAAAAAATTTACTTCTGAAAGACAAGTAAAGTTATTTTATTTCTTTAAAACTACACCTCTGCAGTATAATCCATTAATTGGACACCAGTACACGAAAATATTTTTTCCAGTGAAAAAAAAATAATTAGAAAATTAATTTTCTTTTTTCTTAAGATAAAACGAAATTAGGGTAAGTAGTTTTTTTTTGTTTTGATATTATTTTTATAATATTTTTTAAGATCATCAAAAAAAGTTTTAAAAAATATCAGTGTATATTTTTGTAAAGGATAATTTTATGATTTTTTTGACTCATGTGGACCCAACGCGCATGGATAATTCAGTTTTTTTTTTTTTTATTTCATATTAGAGAGAGTGAAAAAAAGCTATATATTATTTCAAAAAAAAAAAACTATATATTATATTTATTAACTATCCTTTCGAAGATAGAAAAGAAAAAGGACTGTATATGAATATACTGCATAGTAAAACACATTAAGCTAATTAAACGTATTTTTTATAAGATCAAAATTTTAACATAATCCAAATATAGAATATAACAACATGTTTTTTGATGTGAAGGTTAAACATAACAAATGGCATAGTTTAGTCTCCGTATAACACAACAACGATGTGAGCTCATTAATTTTGATAGAAACAATGCAGATTTGAAAAGATTCAATAAGGAGACAAAAATCCCAAAATGTTAGAAAATAAAAAATTAATCTTAAAAATTGGGGGATGATTTGGTAAAAAAAAAAAAATCCATTTATAATTCGTTTTTTTCCTGATCTCTCTCAACAAATTAATTGTATATGCGGTTTAAGGATCAATTTATTTTATATATATATTTTTTATTTCTAGAGTTATAGTTGTGATTATATGTAGAGTTGAAATATGCTAAATATCAGTTCAAATATTAATAGAATTTGTTTTATTATTATTTTATTATATATAAATAATATTTTATTATTTTATTAAATAAAAATAAAAAGTCACCCATGAATTTCTCATAAACCAAGAATTTTAGTTATATAGGCACACTTTATATAGAATAGATATATATATGCACAAGAGATAATGTACTACTAGTACTTGTCTTTACAAGAATTTTCATTATTAGCATAACCTCTTGGAGGAACAAGAATAGACCAATTCAAAGAATCCTACTTGTCTTTGTCCATTTCGTTTACTGGAGTATGTTACCGGTAGATAAATATAAAAAGTGTCAAAATTTTCAATAATACCAAAGGGAGTAGTTGATTATTCTAATACAACATATAATTTACATTATCGAAGAACACTAAAATAGGACAAGTGAGCCTAATATGATATCAAAAAATGGTACACAACTCGACAATTGCAAAGTGGGAAGAATCTTGCAATTTGCCCAGTAGTCTTAGAAGCTCTAACGAGCGAAGAGGATGAGAATGAGGCCATTATATACATAACAATGATTCACACATTCATACACAAAACAACAAACATTCACACACAAAACAACAAGAACAGATTCAAAATCACCAAACCAGAGAGAGAGAGAGAGAGAGGCAACGCCACCACCAATCAAGGAACCCAGGACTTGTAGCGTGAGTCTGATCGATCGAAGAAGACTGTCACAATGGTATCAACGACAGGATCTTCAGTTTGCTAGGGTTAGGGTTTGTTTGGCTTGGCCCATGGCTAGAGTAGAAGAGAGATATCTGCGAAAGTAGTGGAATGGAATTATAATTCCACCCAATAAAAAATGGAAAAGCAATTCCATTGGTTTGGGGGAATAGCATTACTATGGAATTCTTTTCCAAAATTGTTATTTTCCAACCAACCAAAAGAATCAGGTCCATTAGTATTCCATTCCATTCCTTTCTAGCCCATTACCATCAACCAAACGGGCCCTAAGATCCCATGTTGGAGGAATGACTCCCAATGAGTAAAAATCCTATGCATAGGCACTAGACCATCATGATGAAGTATGGGAAGTAACTCAGTTGTCCACACAAAGGCCTAAGCTCATGGACCAACCCATCACCTTCACCGAAAAAGACACCAAAAGTGAGCGTTTTCCTCATCATGATCAGTTGGTCATTGAATCACCCATAGAAAATAAGGTGGTGTCCCGCATCTTAATTGATAGCGGGAGCTCATTGAATATATTTTTCAAAAATGCATTCTTTGCCATCGGCCTCACAGATCAAGAATTATCCCCCAGTGGCTCGCAACTTACGAGGTTTAATGGAGTTTCTTTGATCCCCATGGGAAAAGTGTGATTTCCCATCACTCTGTGTCCGGATACCCCTCAGAGCACCTTCATATACAACACTTTTGTTATTTTTGACTGCCGGACTGCCTACAACACCATCCTAGAACAGTTAGCGTCGGTGGATTTTGGGGTTGTGACCTCGATCCGACACTTGTGCCTCAAATTTCCAACCTAATGTGCAGGAGTAGGAACCATTTGTGGGGACTAGAAAGAGGCTAGAGAATGTTATAATGTAGCTACAAAGTTGTTGGTCCTTGTAGTCAATAGGATGAGCTAGATCCATGTATAGGGGACGAGAAAGTATTGAAGCCTATGGAAGAAACTGAAGAGATTTAAATTTGTGATCAAGACCCGACTAAAGTTATCCGCGTTAGGAAAAGCCTTGATCCCGAATGTAGAGAAGAAATCATAAGCACCCTCAAGGAGTCCCTAGATGTCTTAGCATGGTGTCACGAAGATATGATTGGGATTGACCCGAATAAAATTTGTCATTTGTTGAATGTGAACAAAGATATGCATGCGGTGCAACATAATTGATGTCCCTTCGACCCCATAAAAGAGAAGGCATTAAAGAAATAGGTGGACAAGACGTTAGCAAATATTTGCATCCGCAATGTGTACTACCCAAAGTGGTAGGCGAACCCTGGCCTAATCCTGAAGCCCAACGAAACTTGGTGGATCTTCATAGACTTCACAGATTTGAATAAAGCTTGTCCCAAAGACTATTTTCCTTTACTAACAATCGATTTCCGGGCATGAGCTGTTATCCTTCATGGATACCTATTATGGGTACAACCAGATCAAAATACATGTAACAAACTAATAATACACAAGCTTCCATACTGATAAGGGGATGTATTGTTACCTAGTCATGTTATTCGAATTGAAGAACAACGAGACAACTTATCAACGATCAGTGAATTCCCTTATCAAAATATAATGTAATATTTGAGGAAACATTAGTATATTATAACTTTTTTATAATAAAAATGTTCATAACATTTTTAATGAACTAAATCCAAAAATTGTGATTTTTTTAATGTAAATATTATATTTAAATTTAAATAAATGTAAATAAATTTAGTTTTTTTTTTTAATGTGATTCATCCTATTATATAATACTCATACTATGAACTATGAAGTTATGTAAAATGTCATAAAATCTTCCTAATAAAGAAAGCTTCTCATTATTCAATAAATAAATAAAATAAAAATTATTATGGCTAAAATTCAATAAAATTTTATTACTGAATTATTTTTAATTTATTTTTTATATATAATTTAAATAGCAGATTGTTTACTAGTTTATATATTAAAAAAAAAAAAAAAAAAACTCTTCCACCATGAGATAACACTAAAATTCATATACTCTTAACATGGTGCCCCTCCCCTGTCAATGTTACTGGGGATTAAGTATCACCTTTGCTAAAGAAGAGCTACAAGAAACAAGGCCATACATCATCATGGCTTACAAATAAACAAGTTAGCCAGCAAGATGACCAATTCCTCGACAAATGTAAAGTTACACAACCAGACAGCAGTGGCCCAGGGAGAACAAAGTAAGGTCTAAATTCTCAACTGTGTACAGCCAAGAATAGTTCCACGACACTGTGTCATTGGAGCCGCCTTGCGCCAAGTTGGTCGTTCACCACACATCATCAGGACATCAACATCAGACATTGGCCTAATATCACAGTTCCACTGGTCAGGACCAATGACGCCTCCGATCACATAAATCTCATCCCGCAGGCCAGTCATTGCACAACTGATCCTCCGGCGAAAATCAGACACTGACACCACTACCTTGCTAACATTTCCATCCTGTTTGGATATTGATCCATGACTCATAACGTAGAGTGAATCCTGGATAACTGCCATTGGACCCTGGAGCCAATGATAGTCCTCAACAGTCCACTCAAGCCCCTTACTATCCAAGACTTGAACTGTTGATAAACCCTTGTGTAAAACATGAAGCTTTCCCCCAATCACTATTCCCGAGCATGCTGAATTGTGAGTGCGATGAAGATCAGGAATTGAAACCCAAACATCCTTGTCAGGGTCATACATTTCTGCCTGAGATATTGATTTCCTACAACTAGTGAAACCACCTACAACAACAATCTTCCCATCCAAAACGCAGCAAGCAAACATGGCCCGTGGAACAAGCATTGACGCACGTGGAGACCACTCTCGAATTATGGGGTCATATGACCAAACCTCATTAGTTGCAAATATCCCATCTTGATCACCAGTCTGTGGATCAACAGCATCACTACCACCACCAAGTACAAACAGCTTTCCAGCAGTAGAGACAGCACCAAAGTGAGAAAGGTGCCTGATTTTTGAGGGGAGGATAGGGAGTGTAATCCAAAGGTCTCGAAGAGGGTCAAAAAGCTGCCATAAATTTTCTGGGTAAAAAGCACACACACATAGAAGATCTTCAGTTGAACCAACTTCCTGTCGAGCTTTAAACAGTTCAGGACTACGAATGACAGCTTTCCAGGAACGAGAAACAAGCTCCAACTTGGGATGGAGAAAGAAGGGGACCCGTGCAAGACACCTGAGAGCAACCGCGTCAGGGAGACCTTCAATTAGTTCAGACATAATAATCACAGTTACATCTGTTTCTAATGATTCTTCACTAGAGAGTTGTTGCTACCCTGGATGCAGCATTTGGCAAATGCAGAAAACAGAAAAGCAGTCAGTAACACTTAGAATAATTATTCAATGGAAATACTACAGAACATCTAGAAGCTAAAATTCCAGTACAAAGATAGCAAACTGAATGTATGTCCAAAGAGATCTAAAAGAATAATAGTCATCACTATACAAACTGCAAAGTACCAAACAGATATGCCAAATAATGCAATACATTCTTCACCATCATAGGCAACATATTCACTTCTATACTAACTATAGTATTGTGCAATTTAGCTTATAAGAGAGGTAGACTCCTAATATAATGCAAGTTCTATCAACAGATTGTGTAATTGTTGAAGAAAATTAATGATCGAATGTGGACTACATTTCCAAATGTCTTCTATTCAAAATATCTTATTTTGATTATTATGCTACTTATGAATAAAAAAGAGCTTGCAAAGATCCATTTAAGCACATAAGGGAAGCAATTCAAAAGAAACTACAGTGAAAATAAATAAAAATTCCAACTGAGAATGTTATATTAGCTCAATGGGACTGTTACTGTTAGCATAAGAATCCATACTTTTCATCAACTTCAAAAACATAAACAAATAATACCACCCCTCTTTGCAAGACATTCAATACCAACGGGCAACGGATAACAGCACTACAGATAAATTTGAAGAGGATGGCATAGCACTGACTTTGCCTGCTTCTGATGCTCTAAAGCATCATGCTATTCTCACTAGAAATCTAGAACTTCATATTTTCCGTCCATCTCAATCTAACAGGTCCACAAACCTTCTCATTCAAGACTACTTAAAGTCCAATACAGGAGCTCATATATAATACTAAAGTTACCCTAATGGTTGTCCCAAAATTCTGAAGAAGTAACTAAACTAGAGGCAGCTAATAACTGCCAATTTTCCAGACAAAGCATCAAATCCTTAATCAACATTCAAAACACCCTCTAAGTATAATCCAATAACGGATCTGTGATAACTCAATTTCATGTCTCAGAAGTCAGAACTTAAATTATAATTCCATAATAAAGAATTAAACAAGTCATTGGAGACAAAGACCACCGCCATTAACGCATGATCCACTTCCCAAGTTTCCAATTTGGCTCCACCTAAACGCATTTGTACCATGTGACACAAATATGAACGGAAACATTTCCAAAACACCAACCAAAAAGGAAAGAATCAAAATAAAGATTGTTTATCAATTTGATTGCAGACCCAGAAATAAACAAAAAAAAAAGGCAAGGTTGAAATTTGAGAAACCCCCGCAGCATTCAGCCCACTAAAGAAATGTTCCCTCACATGTGAAAAAACCAGCCATACCACAAAAATTCAAAGACTATTAAGAAACAATCGACGTATGATTCAACAAAATGAACCATGGGTTTTTCAAAGATTTAAAATTACATTCAAATTTCAAGCAACTTTTTCCAAACCGCGCTCAAATACAAGTGGGTATAACAAGAAATTAAAATATAGTATACATAAATAAATAAAAAATTATAAGAGTTTGCCTTGGAACCAAGAAACAGTAGATGTACCTCAGAGGATAGGCCCTGTTGAGGACACAAGATTTGGAGTCTGTCGCTGAAAATTGAGAAAAGAGAAAGAGTTGTAGAGGGTTAGGATTGTCCAGAGTTGGGGAAGAGAGGTAATGCCTGAAGAAAACGCCGAGTTACAAAATCAATGTGTTTGTTTATGTTATAATGTTAATGTGTGTGTGGTGTCAACCTCTTCTCCTTACAATTCCACTTTCACAATTCCAAGCGTCTTGAGGCCCTCTTTTGCGTGTTTTACTTGCCTTAACTCGGTTTTACCCTAAAAAGGACTTCAAATGTCGAAATTGAACAATACCCAAAAACCCATTTTTTTTTGGGAATTTTGGATATTCCAATATTTTTTTTTCTTTTCCTAATATTCCTTATTTAATGTATACATTTTAATTATATTTGTCCAAATCTAATGGCATGCGTAAATCACGTGGTTGAAATTTTCAATATTAAAAATATTACTAATTCTAAATAATTTCCTTGGCGCATGGATATTTTTATTGAATCTGGACTAACCAAATTTCTTGCCTATGACATGGTGTTTCCATAATTGTTTTTTCCTTAGAGAAAAGAATAACGTGCTCAAGCTCAGCTTATTTATGGTTTCAATGGAGTAAAGTTGTTAATATTTATTTAAACCACAATCTCTCCCTATTACCCAATATTTTTCATTCTTGTAGCAATCGCTTTTAGGATTAAAAACTCGAAAACAAGGATGTTTGGATTGTATCATCATGTATTAAAAAAAACAAGTTCAAGTACTTTGTTTTGTCTTTGTGTCTCCATAGTTTAGATCAAACAGGTGGGTTTCGATTTATAGTTATGCCAAGAATATACTTATGATTTTAATATTTTATATGAAACTCGTACCAAAATATAATGTGTGTATTTGAGAAAGGTTTGGTCTTTTACTTAGAGAGTACGCAATTGACTAATGGAATAGGATAGAATCACCCTATGAACACAGCTGAGCTGGAGATTGAGAGATTGAGGTATTAAGATAGGTAAATTTTACCGAACATGCATATATTTCCACACCTTTTCTCTCACTGAAATGGGCAATTTCTATATTGTTAGGTTGGTATACATTCTATTTAATAATTTTGGACAATGATGTTTCATATTTTCTGTCATTAAAAATATGGTAATAATAGTCTGTAGGTAATGATATTGATATGTATTTAGAGATTTCAGCAGGAGAAAAAAAATTAGAGGGATCATTTTAATAATCATAGATTAAGGGTTCGTTTGTTACGCACAATTTACTCACAATCTAATTCTTTTACATGGAGATCCGCTAACCTAAATTAGAAAAATCCCACATCATTTTCTAAAGATTTTTCACTATTTCTTCAATTTTATATGTTATATTCTTTCTTATTTTTTCATCGAAATAGCAATTTAAATAATATGAATATAGAGAAATTGTAATAGAATTAGAAATAAATTATCTAAACAATATAATATAAATATTTATCCATTGGTAATATCAAAAGAAAAATAAATATGGTGGTTACACAATTCACAATATTTCTTTTGTTAGATAAATTAACAATTAACCCAAGATCTATTTGTATATAACATAGAACACAATAATAAGATATAATAATTAGGTATGTGTACCTGATTGATCCATAGCAATTATCTCTGTTTGATCCACAGCAGTTACTTCAATTTGATAGTGCAATACTATCAACTAAGTCTTCCTCCCTAGATCTCTAAATCAGAAGCAGTTTATTTTATCTGATTATCAAAAGGTATACAATTGTGATGAGACAATATGTATTTATAGAGTTAGGGAGGGGACTTAGCTACAAAACCCTAGTTGGGCTGGGCCTGCTCATCAAAGGCTTCAGTCAACTAGAAAAGCCCACACTTCTGCTTCACCTAGACTTTACTCACAGATGCTAAGCCCATTAACAATTGATCACCAACAACATGGGCTAACACAGCAAAGAACTATCCAATCAACCCAAGTTTTAATAAAACCAATAAAATTTAATGTAAGCCCAAATAAAAGTCTAACATTCTTCCACTTGGGCTACATTGATTTTAATACATATATATTATATATCAAAATAATTTGTTTGAAAACGACTCATGGGTTGAACAACAGGAAAACGTTTGTGGCCACTTTAAAAAATGATAGTTATCTGATAGCATCTCAACATACCGGTCCAATTTAACCTTTGATAATGAACTATGACAGTCATATTGTTTTTAACTCAACAAAAGACATTCATAATCACAAATACCAAAGTATTAAATCGACATGGTCAATAAGTCTAGTAGTGTGGTAAGGAATTATGTTCAACATGTGATCAATTTAAAATAACATAATATCCTTATCAATCCTCAATTTCACTATACCGTGATGCTTAATAAATAAGCCAGTGAAATTAAACATACACCACTTAAAATAAGTTAGTGTCACTAAAATTGCTTAAAACATTAAGCCAACAAGATATCATTGTCAATAAGCAAATAAATTTAAAAGACAATGATCACAACAATATGAACCACATGCTTTCAATTCAATCATTCTCGAGAATATAACAAAACATAATTGAAAACATATCCATTCAATAATAAAAAATTGAAACATAAAATGTAGTTCATAACTTTATTCAGAAAATTATAAATAATAATTTCTAAAAACAAACAGAAAACAAAACTCCCACTAACCCAAAAGATCAAAAGATTCTAAAATGCCCATATTAACAACATGTTTATTAAACAGCACGGCACTTAACCCTTTGGTTAGAGGATCAGCTAACATCGACTCGGTCTTGCAATTTTCAATAACAATGTCTCCTTTCTTGACCAAGTCTCTGACAGTGAGATACTTTATTTCCATATGTTTAGAAGCACTACTAATCTTGTTATTCTTTGAAAAGAAAACAGCAGCATTATTATCACAATAGATTAGCATAGGTGTGGAAATAGAATCAACCACTCGTATCTCCGAAATAAAATTCTTCAGCCACAAAGCTTGCAAAGATGCCCCATAATATGCAACAAACTCAGCATACATAGTAGATGATGTGATCAAAGTCTGTTTGACACTCTTCCAAGAAATAGCAGCACCTGCCAAGGAGAAAATATAGCCAGAAGTTGACTTTAAATCATCTACACAACCACCAAAATCTGAATCTGAATAACCAACAACTCGAAGATTGTCAACATGCTTATACACAAGCATAAAACTCTTCGTTCTTTGCAAATATCTCAAAACTTTCTTGGCTGCAACCCAATGATCAAGGCCAGGATCAGATAAATATCTCCCAAGAACATTGACTACGAAAGCTATGTCAGGTCGAGTGCAAACCTGAGCATACATCAAACTCCCTACTACACTTGCATAAGGGATGTTCTTCATTGCTCCTCTTTCCAAGTCGTTCTTAGGACATTGCTGCTTAGTGAACTTGTCCCCTTTCAGAATAGGAACAGAACCAGCTTTACACAAATCCATGTTGAACCTTTTGAGCACACGATTAATGTAAGCTTCTTGAGATAAGCCAAGAACTTTTCGATTCCTGTCACGATGGATCTCAATCCCCAAAACATAGGATGCCTCTCCAAGATCTTTCATATCAAAATTGGAAGACAGAAAATTTTTGGTCTCATTTAGTAGTGACAAATCACTGCTGGCAAGTAAAATGTCATCTACATAAAGAACAAGAAAAATATAACGACTCCCATTGATCTTCATATAAATACACTGATCAAACTTGTTCTCTACGAAACCAAACGATGTCACAACCTTGTCAAACTTCAAGTACCACTGGCGAGATGCCTGTTTGAGACCATAAATGGATCGTTTCAACTTGCAAACTAAGTGTTCTTTTCCTTTCTCCTTGTAGCCTTCAGGTTGAGACATATAGACTTCCTCATTCAATTCTCCATTCAGAAAAGCAGTTTTAACATCCATTTGATGCAACTCTAAATCAAAATGCGCAACTAAGGCCATAATAATTCTGAATGAATCTTTAGTGGAAACAGGTGAGAAAGTTTCAGTGTAATCAATACCTTCTCTTTGAGTAAAGCCTTTAGCCACTAAACGCGCTTTAAACCTTTCAATCTGTCCCTTTTTATCCCTTTTAGCCTTCAAAATCCACTTACAACCTATTGGTTTAAAACCATCAGGTAATAAAACTAGCTCCCATACACCATTTTTCTTCATGGAGTCGATCTCATCATCCGTAGATGCTAACCATTTTGAAGATTGTGGACTATTAAGTTGCTTCACTAAAAGTGACGGGATCCACAAAATGATCAATATCATATTCTCCTTCTCCAAGATAAACAAAATTATCATGACACTTTGTTGACTTCTTTTGTCTACGAGATCTTCTGTAGAGGAGGTACTACGGAATAACTTCTCTTTGTTGATCATTGTTTTGAATAACATCTTCCACAACTGGAATTTCTTCAATAACAGGATTCTCATTAACAATAGGAGCTTCATCATTAATAGGCCCTTCATCAATAATAGGACCTTCATCATCTTCGATATCGGGAGCAATATATTCATCAACAATGGGAGCATTACCAACTGGAGTAGGATGGAGACTACTATTATCATCTCTTGAAAATGACATAGGAATACAAATTCCTTTAGATGACTCCCCCATTTCAAGAGATGTTGAAGGAATTTTTTCAGCAACATCAAATTCCAGAAATTTAGCAGTCTGAGATTCAACAATTCGCGTACCACGAGTGGGACAGTAAAAGCGATAGCCTTTTGAGCGCATTGGATAACCAATGAAATAACAGCGATTTGTTCTCGGATCTAACTTTTTCAAATTAGGATCATAAATCTTTACTTCAGCTGGACAACCCCATACACGAAGATGATTTAGACTAGGCTTCCGCCCAGTCCACAACTCAAAAGGGGTCTTGGGAACAGATTTACTGGGAACACGATTTAAAATATAAGTTGCAGTCATAAGTGCTTCACCCCATAAAAACTCTGGAAGATTTGTTCTACTCATCATACTTCTAACCATATCCATGAGAGTGCGATTTCTCCTTTCAGCAACGCCATTTTGCTCAGGTGAACCAGGCATAGTGTATTGAGCAACTATACCATTTTCTTGTAAGTACTTTGCAAAAAGCCCCATGTGTTGTCCGGATTCGTATAACGACCATAATATTCTCCTCCACGATCAGAATGAACAACTTTGATGACTCTTCCTAATTGTTTCTCAACCTCATTTCGAAAAATTTTGAGTTTATCAAGGGCGTCAGATTTTTCTTTAATTAAATAGGTGAATCCATAACGAGAAAAATCTTCAATAAAAGTGATAAAATACTTATTTTTGCACAACGT
Source organism: Cannabis sativa (assembly GCF_029168945.1). NCBI lineage: Eukaryota > Viridiplantae > Streptophyta > Magnoliopsida > Rosales > Cannabaceae > Cannabis > Cannabis sativa. The sequence continues at coordinate 15,281,193 of NC_083610.1, forward strand.
GGTGGAATAAGGACCACTGATGTCTGTGTGGATAATTTCCAATAAAGATTGACTGCGGTTTGCAGTCTTCTTTCTTGTTTTAGTTAATTTTCCACGAGTACAATCAACACAAGTATCCCAATCAGAAGCATCAAGAGGAGGAAGTATTTCAGATTTAATTAAACGATCAACCCTTTCTCTGGAAATATGACCCAATCTTTTGTGCCATAACAATAAGGATGTTTCCTTAATATGAGGTCTTTTACCCACAGTATTCACAACATTAAAAGAGGAATCTAAAGGAGCCAATGACAACTTGTAAAGACCATCAGAATAAAAGCAATTTCCAATAATTCGAGAGTCAAGCATAATGTCAACATTATCATTTGCAAAATGAAAAGAATATCCTTGTTTAACCAAAAGCGGAAGCGAAACTAAATTCCTTTTAAAAGTAGGAACATAAAAAGTATTGTTCAGAATAATCTTATCACGAGACTGTAATTCAAGAATAAATGTTCCAACATAGATAACGTCAACTCCAACATCATTGCCCACTTTAAGCTTGGACTCCCTCTCACTTGGCTTCCTGAGATCCCTTAGCCCCTGTAAGGAAGCAGAAACATGAACAGTAGCACCACTGTCTAACCACCAAGAATCAATAGGAACATCAACTAGATTAGATTCAAAACAAACACATGCCAATGGATTACCTGATTGTGCTTGCTTCTTTTCTAACCAAGTCTTAAATTTGTGACAGTCCGTTCTCCGATGCCCCAATTTTTCACAAAAGTAACACTTCACATTAGAGTATTTGGACTTTCCATTGTTATTCTTCTGTTTATTCTTATGCTCCTTACCATTACCATTCTGTTTTGTAGCACCATCATTTTTATTCTTGAATTTTCCTTTTCCTTTGTTGGGCTTGAGGTGAGAAACATAGTTAGCAGATTCATTCTTCTCCCTTTTTAAGCTTGCTTTCTTCAGCTACACACTGAGAAATTAGGTCGCTGATAGTCCATGTTTGATTGTAAGTGTTGTAGGCTGTCTTGATAAGGCTGAAAGAGGCAGGAAGAGCATGAAGAGCTCAATGAATAATGAAAGAGTCAGGAAGAGGAATATTATGATCTTTCAACTTGGACTGAACATTCACCAATTTCAGAATAAAATCTCGCACTCCTTTTAATTCATCATACTTAATGGTTGTCATTTCATCCATAAGATGTCCAGCTTCAGCGTTTTCACCAGTGTCGTATAATTTTTCTACAGCATTGAAAAACTCTTTGGCATTTGTAGTGTCTGGCAAACCACTCAATAGATGTTCAGGAATGGATCTTTTCATAGTAAGAAGACTAAGTCGACTTGACTTTTCCCATTGTGCATGATGAGTTCTCTCGGCAGCTGTACTGGAGTCAGTAAGATCAGCAGGTTTTTCTTCTCGTAGGCACAAGTCCAAATCCATTATGCCTAAAGTAAATTCCACATCTCGTTTCCATGTCTTGTAGTTGGAAGCATTCAAAATATGGATGGAAGCATTATTGTTGTTCACAGAAAAGGAGACTGAAAAATTCAAAAAATTAAAACTTGAATAAGCAATATGAGCAATGTATTAGAAAATATTGTAGAATCAACTGGTCATTATAAACTCCCATTTGGGGTGAGAATATAACACACACATGATCTACCTTCATGAAGTTAACAACAAAGAAAAAAATACATATCATTTAAGAATTTTATTACCTTTGGGCAAATAAATTTCTTAAAAATATGTATTAATTCAAGCAAAAAATAATAATAAATTTATATATTTAAATTATTACCTTTGGGCAAATAATTAAAATATATACATTTAATATTAACTCACTTCATGGAATGTGAACTAATATATGTAAATACTACCTTTGGGCAAGTAATTACACATATAGTCAACCAAAAATATAATATTTTCTTCAACATGTGAAATTTGGTGATAAAACAATCATTGAAAATTAATAATTTTCAACCAAATTTCCAAAAGAGATATATAATTGCTTTTATTATATTGATAATCAAAAATAAAGTGTCCAACATTAACACATTATTTTTGTATCAAACAACCAAGTTTTATAACTTTAGAACAACAAATAATCAAAAGATTTGAATATAAGAAAATTGGTGGAGACTACATAGTCAAAATAAATTAAATAAGAGAGTGACTATGATTTATGGAACGAGAAGAAACTCAAAAAATTTTCTATGATTGACAAATTTCGAAAAATCATCAAAAAATATTTTTAATAATTTTTTTAACTACATAATTATCATTAAAATAATAATAATTATTAAACGGAGTCAAAAAATTAATTAAAAATCATAGAAAAATCAGAAATTAAATTCTAATAACGCTGAAAAAAAAAAGTCGAAAAACGACATCCCAGCCGGCCCCACGCGCCCCCACGCGCCGCCTGCGCGAGTGGGCTTCGCGGCTGGGACCTTCTTCTTCCTCCAGCCGGTCCTGCAATACGGGTCACGTGACCCGGTTCGGCCCAGTCGGGTCTGGCGGTGTTTTCCGGCCAAAAATTCGACGAAAAGTGGGGATTTTGGATGGGTTTTGCTCGGGATTGAATTTCTAATTGATCTACGCTACTAATTTCGGGTATTAAAGGTTAAATCTCTAGATTTCATGGCAAAAGCAATCCGAAAATTAAGAACTTAAAAAAAATAGTTTGTGTCATCAATTCTCCATTGAAACCCGAAATAAATTGTGTAAGAACATTGATAAACAATTGATAGTGAGATATCTATAATCAATTTTAGATCAAAAACAATAAAATCAAAACACACAAATTATAATTTCATATTATAATTATATAAACCCTAAAACTTTAAACTTAAAATTCTCTTAATATAGACTATGAATTCAAACATATAATATATCAATTGAAAGAGAATTTAACGATGAATAAAAACCCTAAAGTTTTAAGATTTGAAAACAAAAAATTCAACATAAAATAATAACGAAATTAATATGTAATTATGAATAATTAACATATACAAATTAATTATACTAATTATAGGTTCTAAATCATATACAATAGGCAATCTGATACCACATGTTAGATAAATTAACAATTAACCCAAGATCTATTTGTATATAACATAGAACACAATAATAAGATATAATAATTAGGTATGTGTACCTGATTGATCCATAGCAATTATCTCTATTTGATCCACAGCAGTTACTTCAATTTGATAGTGCAATACTATCAACTAAGTCTTCCTCCCTAGATCTCTAAATCAGAAGCAGTTTATTTTATCTGATTATCAAAAGGTATACAATTGTGATGAGACAATATGTATTTATAGAGTTAGGGAGGGGACTTAGCTACAAATCCCTAGTTGGGCTGGGCCTGCTCATCAAAGGCTTCAGTCAACTAGAAAAGCCCACACTTCTGCTTCACCTAGACTTTACTCACAGATGCTAAGCCCATTAACAATTGATCACCAACAACATGGGCTAACACAGCAAAGAACTATCCAATCAACCCAAGTTTTAATAAAACCAATAAAATTTAATGTAAGCCCAAATAAAAGTCTAACATCTTTTTCTATTATTCAAACTTTCTCATTGTGCATTATTATGTTTTCTAAAAAATTTCAACTTGTTAAAAATTGTGCTTGAATTATTCACAATATTATAAATTAGTCTTTTCATTAAGTTTTATGACACGTGGCAAATAAAATAATAACATAACTGCTTAAACAGTTGCCTCATCAATACCATGTCAACGCCACATGTGTTATTACTTTTAAAAAATTAATTTATAATTTGTAATTTAGTTTTACATAATTTTGTTAATTATTAATTAAATTTTAGATAATTTTTTAAAAATACATAATTATTATTTTTTTAATGTTAAATTATATGCGTAGTGCTAATGTAACAATTGACTAAATAACTTCTTATCATTTTATTTACACATAACTTGACAAAATAACTAATGTAGAATAGCTCAAAAACTATTTGCAACGAATCGGAAAATTCTTCCAATTCAAAGTATACAATAACAATAATGCATATGTCATTTTATAATTCGGGAGTCAAAAATACTAACCTTATTTTTAATTAAATAAACAAAAAATCATTTAAACAAGTGTTATTGAACATGACAATAATTATAAGTATCTAATTCATGATTTAAAACAATCTACCATTCAACTCAAACATCAAATCATTTTATTTCCACCAAAAATATATATCCGTACAAGGAGGCAAACAACCTTGAAAATGTAGAACACTGTAAAATAAATTGAATAAACAATATATACACTTACAAATCTACATGCACACTTAGGCTACTGTAGTATGGCTCTTCTTTATATTGACATTGACTATCTCTATCTAAAACACAAGCTGTTGGAAGTATCATTAGGGAGTCTAAACAAAGCCCACCTTTTGTGTGAGTACAATCAATCTGATCTGAGTCATGGAGAATTTAATCTTCGTGGAAACATGGGCATTGTCTACTACAAACTCCCCAGCTCAGTTAAGAACTGAGATATAGTGCTCTTACCGTCTGAAGTTCATAGCTGAAATCGTATTGGCTTTAGGTCCCAACCACGAATGTGCTCATCAGTATTGCAGACTCGGCGGCACAAGAACTTGTTTGGTTGTGTTTTCAGTTTTTAAAATTGTGTTTTTATAAGTGAGAATAGAAAACAGTTTCTTGTCATTTTAAAAATTTAATGGTGTTTGGTACAAATTTTTAAAAACTGTTTTTAGATTTTTTTTTACGAAAAAAAAAATCAATAATTTAGCACCATATCATGACATTAACCCATCGAGGTCTAGATTCGAGTATGGTTTCGGGTCTAGTATCCGAGTATGTGAGCAAATTATAAAATATAATATGTTAGACAAAAAAGAGTGTTTTTGAAAATTAAAAACAACATTTTGATGTTTTTTGTTTTCTAATTTTTAAAAACAAGTTTTTAAAAATTTATGTCAAACAACTTCTAATAGTTTTTAAAACTGTTTTCAGTTTTAAAAAACAGAAAACAGTTTTTAGACTATAAAACCAACCACCCTTAAAATTTCTAGTAAGTGATTTTCTTTTTGGACAGAAAGAGAAACCAAAAATATCTCTTTTTTTAAAAAAATTCTGTAGCTTTGGTTTTCACATTAGAATACATAAGACAGCATAAAAATAAAGAGAGTTGAAGAGATTTACAAAAAAAAATGCAAAAAACACAAAATTCCAAAGAACAAAGTCATTCATTTAGAAATCAAAACCACAGAATAGAGATTTTACAAAAAGGGTTACAAAAAAAACATACTTCAGAAATTTCGAGCAAGAAAATCCCCGTAAAACTCGAACTTTCCTCATCTATCGATAATATACTATGATAGTACTGATACAAACATTCCCGTTTCAATGAAATCTCAGTAAGACAATAAGAGAGAAAAAAATAACATAATAAACAAACAAAAGAAAGAAAATATAAACTCGAATTTTACCTGGATTCTTCTGTCGGAATATACTTCCAATATCTTCGATCATCAATTCTGGTGATGGATAATCCTTTTGAAGCAACAGACAAGCAAACTCCACCTGTTGTTTTGTCCAACCAAACTTTCTGCAACCAACACAAAAGGCTTACTCAATGGTCTTTCTAAATGGCCTGAATTATTCGAAGCATGAAACTCTGTATGGTCAACCGAGAAAACATGAGAAGAGATAAGAGACTAGTCTACCAATACCATCTTTGATCCAATTCGATAACTTTTCTACTGCTTCAAATGACTTCGTCAATGGCCTTTCTAATACTACTAAGAATTAAATTTAGAGTTCACAGTTCTATGTATCTTCTTCGTATTAGTTTTCCTGTGGACTCGAAGCAAAAAGAAAAGATTCAATCTTCTAAAAGACATAACCATGAAAGTAATCTAACCTCATATCAAATAATTAGAAATTTGAGATCTAAACCTGAAAATTTCTCATTTTCTACCATGTTTACTCATCAGCCAAACACGAACTTTTGACTAAAAAAAATAGAAAAGAAGAGGGCTTCCATGATTACTATTATCCTTTTCTAACCAGAAACGAAAACTGAAATTCTCTCAGAGGGTTCCAAGTATCCCATAATCAAAGCGACACAGCTCTCAGGTCAGTCCCCAAGGCCAGGCTTTGATTGCGAACCCATCAACCCATCTGGGGCCGAATTAAAAAACAAAGAGAAACCAAGACCCATACAAGGAAGCGAAAACAACTTGATAACAAAGAAACCCCAGATAAGAGAGGGTTCTAAAGAATCTGATTGAGGTAAGAGATGGGTGTAAATGGTGGTTTAAGATATATGGGTACACAGTCTACTTGGTACACGGGCGCTAGGCTGTTTGAGTTAATTTTGTTTGTTTCGCGAGGAAAACCGAAAGTAATACAGCGGGTATTTGAGTTTGACGCAAAACAGAGTAGAATGAAGTTGTGGATGAAATTTAGTATGCTATCCTCTCTCTCTCTAAACAAACGAAAGGCTCCATTTTTCAGCTAATAATAAAAGAAAATACAATGATATAACCAAATATCCCTAATACCACTTCTTTAACTATTAGTTAATACCCAGTACACCATGGGACACCTCCTCCTACCTTGCTATCAACACAACCCATCTCAACTGTACAAGCATCTTCCCTCCATACCCATTACAAGTACTCTCTGTAGTATTATATTTTGTGTGTATATATTATTTGGGGTTTGTTCAGGCTAAAGTTAATATTTTATTTGAACCAACAGGAAAAAGACCGACCAACAGGAATTCATATGTGTCACCATGTCAGTGCTCATTTTCTACTTCCTCATATGATGTTTCAAAAGAAACGGAGCAATTTGTTCAGTATGAGGGAAGGAGGGCCTTAATTGGTTCTCTCCTAGCCACAGGTTACTTTCAACTCCTTTAGCTTGTAAATGTACATAAAATTGATCTTTTCTTCCCCAATTATGTACTTGCATTTTTTCTGGGTTTTTTCTCAATAGTAAAATTGCAGTAAATGTGATTGTTTTGTATCAAGTGAGCTTTGAAAATCTGGGATTGTTTCTCCTCCTTCCAACGCACCTTAGCCAAAAATTTGTATTTTCTTATGTTAATTTTTTTGCAATGGATCAGCTGCTGGAATGTATCTTTGTGATGTGGCTGAGGCAGTTAGCACAAGTAGAAGAGCAGTGAGTTGCTTCATTTTCATTATCTAGTTTTTAGCTATGATTTGTACTGACCTCTTAAATTACCAAAAATGGTTGGAAAAGTTCAAGCAAGATAATTTATAGCTTTTGATAAATTTGTAAACATCTTCCTCTGCTCTGCAGCTTAGAGGAGCTAAAGTACCTGAAGAGGAATTTACAACACTTCCCAATGGTTTGAAGTTAGTAGTCACTAACTTAATACATCTCCTCTATTTTGGTTTTCTCTATATGTTTTCTTCATGATTGGTTAGACTTGGACATATGGTAAAACTTTATTCTCAAATTTTGATGGTGTCATTCACCATCACCACTTGGGGCTAGCTCAAGTAGCCATAGGTGAGTGTGTGAGTGTTAGAGGTTCTGGGTTCGAGTCCCAGATAAAACATGTTGTAATATATAAACGCTTAAATCAAAAAAGATGGTGTCATTCACCATAGAATTTTCTATACTTTATTTATACATCTAAAGTCAAGATAAAATCACCTTTTAGAAAGATTGTCATAATTTTTTTACATAAAAGTGTTCAGACTTTGTCATGTTTCTACTTTGGTTTGGGTAACATAAACATAATACTGTCATAGGTTCCAAGTGAAATAACTACTCTTTATTGTATGTGCTAGTTTGTTCATTGAATAATTTATTTTCACTAAATTAATTGAGAGGTAATGTCCTTCAGGTACTATGATTTGAAAGTCGGGGGTGGAACAAAGGCGGAGAAAGGATCCCGGGTTGCAGTACGGTTGTAGTCCAGTCAAATTTCATTATTTTCAACTATACAACATGAACAGATAAACGTGTATTTTCCAATATACTTGGATTGAGCCCCATGTTAAACAGTATGAGCATATGATAGATTGCACTGAAATGTTGTGAAAGAAAAACTAGTTCGCAAATTCTTGTTCTTGCTGAAAAGTATTTGAACTAATTCACTTCCACCGGAATATTTCTTGTATTCATGTGTCGATTTCTGGCATCGTAGCTGAAGTCTTTCTTGAATAATCCAGGTATAATGAATGTAAGATGATCATGTTGTAGGTTCACTATGTTGCTAAGTGGAGAGGCATCACTTTTATGACAAGCAGACAAGGACTTGGTGTTGGGGGAGGAACTGTAAGATCAGAGATTCATTTCTTGTTTCTACAAAAGAGCTTGTTGATTGATTCTTGGCTTTTGTTTTTCTGCAGCCATATGGATTTGATGTTGGTCAATCTGAAAGGGGATCAGTCCTTAAAGGACTTGATCTTGGCGTTGAAGGCATGCGGGTAGGAGGCCAGGTGAGACCAATAGTTCCTAGATGAAGTTTCTTCATTTGTCTAAATAAAGCTGCTTTTTCAGCTAAGTTTAGATTTCATGATACTTTTATTTTCATGATCTTTTAATAGAAGTTGGTAGCAAAGATCACTTGGAACTGTACTAATGGTATCAATTTGAGTCCCCGATAAAGAACCTTTTCTTCTTCTTCTTATAAGCTTATGGAACTGTTATTCTCCAGAGATTATTGATTGTGCCTCCAGAGCTAGCTTATGGAAAGAAAGGAGTTCAAGAAATTCCTCCAAATGCTACAATTGAGGTAATCCATACAGCACATGTTTTGCATTTTCGTCTCAATCCTTTTGACCATTCTGCCAAAGTTTCCAATGGGTTCATGTCATTCTTCATGATCACTGAGATGCATAAGCTTTGAATCTGCAGTTAGATGTCGAACTACTTGCCATCAAACAGAGCCCGTTCGGGTAAGTAATGGGTGCTTGAATCTATAAAATTGTCTGCCTTATTTTTTAGTTATATGCTCTTTGTGACAGTTTACTTAATTTACTATTCTGTTATGCAGATCTGCTGTAAAAATTGTTGAAGGCTAACGAAAGTCAATGTGTTATTGCTGTTCGAACCGTCTTATGTAGTTTCTGTGAACGAAAATTTAAATCTCACAAATGGTGTTATAAAAGATTTGACTAAATAAAGTGGGCGCTTTGTTCCTGAGCTAGAAATTTGTAACCTGCATAACATAAGACTAGTATTTTTTTTTGTTATTGTTACAATTCCTAGCTATTTAAGCTCTTCAAAAAAACAAAAAAAAAAAAATCGCTCCTTATCGAAAGTTCTATTTCTATTTATATGTTTGGTGTAATGTTTAGTTTTATATTAGGTCATGTATTTTGCTTTTCAAATGTTACAATAAATAATGTTATATATACATATTTTTACTTATTAATTAAAATCACACATGATTAATGATGCATCAATTCATAATTGGCAGTGGCACTTCCTCGAACTAGGATAACTCATTATCTAATCAAAAGGCATGTTTTACTAAACCATGAGCAACATTTTTCATATCGTGAGCTACATGGGATAAAACTGCTCCTAGAAATTTAAAATATTAAATTTTAACATCCTCAAACAACACTCTCATCTTATAAAAAAAATACCCATCCTTTGTTGATAGCTTTTGAAGTCCTTGTATCTTAGTATGATCAAGTCATCACTATAAATACAATATTATAGAAATAAAATAAACAATTCAACCAAAAATAAATAATTAAATTATAAAATATTTTTATCAATTAAAAAAATTCATAAAAAAATATTTACTTTTGTAAATAAAATCACACATGTTAGGAGTGTAATTAAAATATTAGTAATGATCGAGGTGTAAATTATCCTCAAATTAATGGTAATTTTTTAGGATAATTACATAAGACACTATTTTTTTGTAAATTTTTACGTTTACAGAAATATTTTTTTTTATATTTTTACGGTTTTTCATAGAAACAACACGAAAACAACAAGAAAACAATATAAAAGTAACATGAAAATAATATTTAAATAACATCAAAGCAACTACAAAAAATAACATACAGATAACAAAAAATCAACAACAAATTAACAAGAGTACAATATAATAAAAAGACCGTAATTTCTGTAAATAAAATAAAAAAATGGTAAAAAAAATATTTAAAATTCTGTAAAATCGTATTTTAGTAATTCTTTTGTTGTATTTGCGTATTTGTGAAATAATCCAAAAATTAATGGTGAATTTTTTTAAAAGATATACACATATATGAAAAACTATTGGGCTTTTTTAAGCCCAAAATCATAAAGCCCTTTGGGTCTTCTTCCTCATACTTTTTTGAATTGTAAAACCCCACTGGCAAGCAGCGAAACCAAATCGTAAAACCCTAAATTTAACACTTGGTGTCGGAGCAAAAATGGAAGACCCTCCGGCGGAATTCGGAGAATGCAGCAAAGATAGTGAGGTAGCTCCGGCCTTGATAGCGGTTCACCCTTCTCAGGATTCGGTAGCCGTCGCTGTGGGATCGGACCTGCGGGTGTTCGACCTCCGGTGATCTTTCTATTTCTCTGTATTTTGGCAATTTTTTCCATAATTTTGAAAAATAGCCAAAATTTCGAATAATGCCATAGTTTTCTGGAAGACGCTACATTTACTAGAATTGGAACTTCCATTCCATGAGTTTAGAACTTAAGGAAGAAAACTTATCAACTTTTGTTTGAACTTCTCTTCTTATGCCTCTCTGACAGTCAGGGTGGTGCTGTTTCTTTAGAAGATAATTCCTCCTCAGGATCTCTCCATAAGGATTCCATCAGAGCAATTCGCTATGGAGCAAATGGGAAGCTCCTTGTTTCTGCTGGTGATGATAAAGTCGTCAAAGTATGGTTGACCGAGTCTTGGCGCTGTATTACGACTGTGTGAGTTATTAAAGTACACGCCTTTTTGTTAATTATGGAACGGGGTAGGTTACTTGATGATGGAATTTGGTGCCAAAGTTTTATGTATATCTTTAATGTGGAAATGATGCAACGTGATGATTATTTTTTATTCCTTTCAATTGCCTTCAAGTGTTGTAACTAAACTTTATTTGCTCCATCGAATATGAAATCAACTTGTGTCACTTTTAGATTTGATTTAGTCTCTTATGGAACTGAAATTTACATTTTTGTTTATGTAGTATTGTTTTGTCTCATGTGTTTAACTTCAGACCGAAATTTGCTCGCTACAATGACTTAAATTCATTGGTGTTTGTGGATGAAAATATCTCCAAAATACTTCACAAGAATGTGATTTCATATATTTTGAGTTGAGACACTAAACAGTATATTCTGCTGGATTTTTGAAAAGGTGCTCGGAGAAAAGAGTCACTGCTGTTGCAATAAGTAATGGTGGTCTATATGTTTGTTTTGCCGATAAATTTGGAGTGGTTTGGATTGTGAAACTTGATGGGCTTGATGGAGAAAATGTTGTCATTAAGAAGGCAGATCCAATGCTTTCTCACTATTGTAGTATCATCACCAGCCTGGTAAGTTATTTCATGTCACTGGTGTAACTTACCCTTATGCATTTTTTTTTTTAATTCTGTTTGATGATGGATCGTCGTGATAAATTTTAGACTCTGTTAAGCCTTTAGGCCATATTGGATTTTGTTTCTCAAGATGTTATTGTAAAAGCAATTTTGATTTTTGTGTTCCCTTTTACCATTTTTTCACTTTTGAATTTTCACATCAACGTTAATTAGCCATGTCATGCTAGCTCAAGTAGCTGGGTTAGCTACTGAGTGGCATTGAATTACTTGTGAATGTGTCTTATAAAAGATAAATTATAATGTTACTTTATCTCTCTTCAGTTCATTTTGTTGAAACACTGAACTACTTCCATTAAATTATGTGTTTTTGGCAGGAGTTTTCACCAGATGGCAAGTATGTTGTTAGTGCTGACCGCGATTTTAAGATTCGGGTAATCAGTGATCCTTATTTCTGTCCTGTAAACCAGATATATGCGTATTTTTCTCTATTTAACATACAACTTTTTAAATAGGTGACTGTATTTCCCAAGAAGCCTTTAGATGGAGCTCATGAGATACAAAGCTTTTGCCTTGGTCATACAGAGTGCGTCAAATGTTATTTACTAATTTTTCGATAGTTGTGTGCTTGTGTTTATATACAATCTTGCAGAAGGCAGACTTGAGTACTTGTGTCATGGTTTGCAGCTTGCCTGCTACTCTATTTAAAGTTTAATTGTATGTGATGTGTTAGCTTCTCAAAACAGTGTGAAGTAATATCTGCTAGAAATTGATGTGCGTATTATTTCTTTTATCCTCTCGGTGTTTACGGGCAGGTTTGTCTCTTGCCTTGCCTTTGTTTGCACTCAGGAGTACCCCCAGGGGTTTCTTGTCTCTGGAAGTGGTGATTCAACGGTGAGCTATCAGATAAAATTTATGCCCTTTAAATTGTTTGTACTTTCAGTTGCTGGGTTTAAGCATAAAGGTTGTCTACAATTATTATTATTATTATTATTTTCCAGGTTCGCTTGTGGGATATTCCTTCAGGATCTCTTCTTAATACTTGCGAAATTGGAGAAAAGGTATTATTTTCCCCACTGACCACTCTGTTGCTTTCTTAAATACTTGTGTTGCAAGGCTACTTTATTTAGCATTTTAAATACATTTTTTATTTCTGCATTACTGAGCATTTAAAAAGCCAACAGTACATGATTTTCTAACTCCTAGGCAGGAGCCAAATATATATTTTTCTTCTAAGAGATAGTGCTTCACACAGCCTAGATGAACAGATGTCAGTAAACTACAATATTTTATTTTATTTTACACTGGAAATAATTATAAAGAGAACATTAGCTCATTGGATTTTAGTGTCATGGAGTGGCAGAAAAGTGCTATGGAGGACTAGGGTTGTAGCTATTTGGTTGGAAAGAAATACAAAATTATTTGAAGGGATGAAGATCGTGCAGATTATGGGGAAAACTAGGCATTAGCTGGCCACATTTGTCTGTTAGATGTGAAGAGTTTAAGAATGTACCTTTCTCTGCTTTATGTAGAGAAGAGAATGCCAGTACTTTTTGTAAGTTTGTATTAGTTTTGTTTTGTTGTTTTTTATTTTCAGGCTGTCGCCTGTCATTGTTTATACTAACCCAATTTTAAGCTCCAGCCTGCTAATCAGAGTTAGGAAATTTTTGTCATAATTTTGAGTCTTGACTGCACCATTTTCAATTTTAGCTTATAGTATGTTTACTTAATTTCATATCTTTCTCAAGGCAGGACTGTTAGAGTCAAATGATGGAGAAACGGAGTGTTGCTCTGCTGTCACAGATCTATGCACCAGTCTCGATGGTTCACTTGTTGCTGTTGCCGTTCAAAGGCAAGTTCCTGAGTACTCCCTGTATACTGTTCTCTTAGTGAAACTTCCTGTTGGTTCACCAGTACCATGTATGATAGAAAATAATTTATTTATTTACTGCAGCTTGCAAGGGATAGTAATATTAAACTGTGATCTTTCGTCGAGAACACTCTCTCATGCCAAGGTAAGGGCTAGAACTAATCAGGATCTGACATGACATCTGTTACTAATTAAATTTGGAAAGATAAGTAAAAGATGAATCCTCTGGATGAATATTTCTATATATAATTTTGATGTTGAAAGTCATTTTTCATTACTTGGTTTGAGAAAAACATGTACCATGTAGTAGTTCTTTTAATGATGAGATCCGAACAGGTGGTTTCAATTTGCGGAGGGACATTCATTCCTACTAGCTTGAGAACTTGCTCTGCCACAGGGTTATTGTGGATGGTTACTGGTGTATCTGATCTGCATGTTTCAGAACACCCCTCTTTGGCCCGGGTGAGAGTTATCTCTGGTTTCAGGAAAAGCAATCCCGACTCTCATCAGCACGAGCCACTTTTGCTGGAAGATAACGAGATACCTGCAGGGACAAAACTGCTCGAGAAACTTCAGGGAAGTTTATCGTATAGTGAAGAAGATTTCTTGGCTGCTGCTGAAGCTGTGAAAAAAGCAATGAGCAATCTTCTAATAAAAAAGCAATACTCCGCTGAGAACCGAGAATTTAGGAAGAGAACTAGAAATGACAAGAAAGGCAAGCCATGAAATGAAAATAGAAACCACCACACAAGTTGTTTTCTTTCACTGGTTTTTTGAGAAATCAACCAGTTTAAAATTTTGTAGCATTGCTTTTGCTCTTCGAATAGAAAAGAAAATGTATTCTGAGATAATTTATTAGTTGGTTTTTTATGTTGTAAGCTATTTGTTTTATTAGATTTTGTTTCTGTTTTTGTCTTTGCGGTTTTCGTAATTCCATCTGAATATTTTGAGCAAAAATCAAAATTTGGCAAAATTCAGTGTAAAGATAGATAAAGTTGACACCCTTGAAATTGGAAGGAATATTTTTTTTAGAGGAGATTACAGAATATTTGATGACATTTTTTTTAGGAAGGCTTACAAATTTTGAGTGTAAAGATAATTTCTCATGTTTATTTACAGTTTAGGGTTTAATTTTACTTATTTTTATTAATTATTTTAGAATTTTTCATAAAATTTTGAAAGATAATAATCCTCATATTTCTTTAGTAATAAAAAGAGAGAAGTTTTCTTCAAAAAAAAAATTGTAGAAGAGAGAGAGAAGTTGGCTACTGTAGTTGTTTGATAACACTTTTATTTTTAAATTTTTTAATCAAAAAAATAAAAGTAAAATTTTTGGTGCCGTTTGATAATATTTTTATTTTTAAATTTTTTAATCACAAAAATAAAAGTAAAATTTTTCTTTCTAAAATTTTGTTTTTGAAAAATAAAAATGTGTTAAATAACCACTTTTGGTTTTTAATTTTAAAAACAAAAAATAAAAGTGAGTTCTATAAATTTTATTTTTATTTTTGTTGATTATATTTAAGTCGGGTCCGAGACCGGGTCCTGGTTCGGTTTCCAAGGTCTAAGTTGGGATCGGATCAATCCAAAATATTGATAAAAAAAAAAGAGAGAATTACCCCATATACTGTTTTTTAACTTCTTTTTTTCAAATTTACGGTTTAGGTTTCTAAATTGGCTGCAGCGCTAATTGCAATAGGGGTTTCTATACGATTTTTTGTTGCGATTTAGGTCGCAACGCTAGTTGCAATAGGGAAATCTATGTAGAATTCCGTAAAAATGAAAAAAAAAATATTTTGAAGTGTAAAAATGAAAAAGCAGACCTTATAAACATTAAAAAAGATAAAATTGCGGTATAGCAATATAAATTTTTGGTCATTTTGTGTAAAAAAACCAATAACATATCATGTCAATAAAAGTATAATAAAAAATATAACTTAAATATTATTTAAAAAATAATATACCGTATATTAAAAATACATATACCATTCACTTAAATATATATACTAACAATAATAATAATAGAAATATATATTAATATATATAAAAATATATATACTATACTAATCAAATTATATACTACAATTAAAATATATATACGATGATAATAGAATTATATACTACCATTGTATATAATAAAATAAAAACTAATTAAATATTATTTAAAATAAATAATATATCATAAAATTAAAATATATAATAATAATCAAATATATGTAGCATTCCAATAAAATTATATACCAACAACCCACAACAGCTCATAAAAAATTAAAGAAAAATCAACGTAACTTTCGAATAATTTTTTTTTTTACAAAACTAATATAGATATATTATAATCTTTAAGTAATTTGCTTCTAATTCTAAAAAAATAAAAAAAAAAATTATTAATTTTTTTTAATGTGGCAAAAGATAATATAAATAATAAATGGTTTAAAAAAGTCATTTTTCTACAAGTTTTAAAATAATGACATTTATTAACATAGTCCTATAATTTGTAATCATTTGCTATAATTTCTCTAAATCTAATTAGTGTCGGCCTGGTCATGTCTAGGTCTACGAAAAAAAATTCAAAATTTTAGGAAAATGTAGTTTATTTAAATAAAAACACAAAAAGTCCTCAAATTATTTTGTACATAATTATCATAAAAATATCAAAATTTGTATGAGGTTCCTAATTCTTGAGGAATGAGGACCCTCTTGAATCTCATTAACAATTGCATGCATGAAGTTTAGAGGAAAATAGGGTTGAGAAACATTTTGAAGTTTAGTATCACTATCATTTTGCTTCTTTTCTGAGGTTTGTTTTACCAGTTAGTTAAAGTTTTTCTAACTGATTGATCTATATAGTGGACATATAAAAATTCAGTAATTGTGGTACTAAATGACTTTTACATAATATAAATGTTATCATTATTAATCATCAAAATGAAAGTGGTCTTGTATGGGAAGCAAAAATGGCAGTGATTAAGGCAGAGGCTTTTGAACGATATTTGGCTGAAATGCTAGTTTGAGCTATCTTATGGCCCAGACAGACAGACAGCCCCACCTGAAAATGAAATTGTTGCATTCTTTAATTGCTATTTTTCTTTAGCAGTGCACTTACACGCATTCATTACTCATTATTAGAAAAAGAGAACACATTGTTTGATTGGAGTGTCCTCTAATCATTATCTTATCTTATGTATAATCTATATAATAAGCTTATTTATAATGACTCATAAACAAGTAAATGTTATGTGGTCCAATTACTTGTTTTACCACTCACTAACTTCTAAAAAATCTCGCTTTCAAAAAAAAAAAAAAAACATTAAAAAAAATTATAAACATTTCTAAGAAAAAAAGTGGTGAGCACTATTAATAACTTTTAATATTTGACTTTATATAATGTCTTCACTTTGAAAAACGCAATGTTACATTTTTTGAGATATTTTTTTTTTTTTTTTGTAGTTCATCAATTATTATTATCCAATTTAATTATAGAATGATTAAATATTTTAATTTGATAAATAATATAAAAATATATCATTAATCACTTCAAATATTTCTTTTTTTGTGGAAAACTTTAGAGTTTCTCCAACTATGTGTGAGAATAATGATGTAGATTAATTTTCTAAGGTCGTGTTGTATCCTATCTTAAATTTGGCTCATGTTAAAAAAATGTTAAATTTAATATAAAATATAATAATTTAATCTTTATAAAAAAATAAAATAGAAATAAAATGCTATGCCAAATTTAACACATCAATATATTTATTTTTTATTGGTGTGATTTAATTTTTTATATATATAAAAGGAAACTTATGCGCGTGTGTAATCCGTCCTACATTATTCATATGTCAGTAATTTGTGGTGTTTATATTACACTTAATAACGACCAAACCTTAACCTTATGCTAGTATGAGGACAAGAGTATTAAAAGCAGATCCCTTGATCTCTTAGAAACTTTTCAAAAACTCTGTACTCACCCCACCATCAACTTGAACCTTTTTTATAGGTAAATTAAACTGTTTCTCTACCAAGCTTTTAAATTGAATAAACAACTTAAATGACTGAGATTTGATTGTCATGGGAAACATCCGCGAAAATCTTCTAAAGTCATCAACAAATACGGTATAGTATTTGTAATTATCTTTGGAAGCTATATGTGATGGCCCCCATACATCAGTATGGATGAAATCTAAGGGTTGGCTGGCTCGAGCATTGGACAAAGAAAAGGAAAGCCTGTGATTTTTCCCTTGTTGACAAACATTACAAAACTATAATGTTTTAAGAGAATGAGGAATGTTAGTCTGAGTCAGAGTTTTTGTAAGTATGGCAGGTGAAGGATGACCAAGTTTGCAATGACACAAAATAATGTCAATAAAAAGACTAAAATTATACACAGTAGCATTGAATTTGAGAAAATGAGAAGAGATTGTTGTTTTATTCATAGCAATGGAATTACATGATTCCTAAGAACATGACTGATTACAAGAATGATAGGTACAATGTTGTGACATTAAAGGACAGTTGGACTCAACTAAATGACATTGAATTAAAGTTCTTAAGAAGCTCGAGCCATCATCCCCAAGAAGATATAGACCATCCTTAAGTGTCCATTTGACAAGAATAGCTCCCATTTGTTTGTCCTTGACAAAACAACAAGTTTTATGAAATTCAAGAAAAACATTGTTATCATTAGTAAGTTTGGAAACACTAATAAGATTTTTAGTGATGAAAGGGACTTGTAAAACATAGTTTAAATGCAAGGGAAATGGACTTTTTGAAGGAATAAAAACTTTACCAATATAAAAAATAACAAGCTTCTTACCATCACCCACATCTATTGTTTCTTGACTAGAGTAAGGGATTGTGTTATCGAGAGAAGCTTAGATATGGTGAGTAGCACCAGTATCAACATACCAGTCTTGATCATCACCAAAATTAAGAACAATTTGAGCAACAAAAGCAGCAGGCTCATAATTAAGAAACTGCTCAGTAAGATGAGCTTGAGGTTGAGGATTGCTAGCAACAGATTTAGGTGTGATCCAATTTTTATCAAACCTGTAATGACAGGTGGGAGTAACGTGACCATAACGCATACAGGCCTGACATAATGGCTTGTTAGGATTTTGAGATCGATGATATTGAGATGGATTATTATTTCGAGTGGGAAATCTTGATGAAGATTCAGATGTTGTTCCTCTGCCAGCATTGTTGTAAGGCCTAGACCCACAATTTCTTGATCCAAAGGTGAGATTCGCTGCTATCTTTGTAGAGAGATCCATCATAGTTGTGTGACGTTCAAGTCTTGTTTCATGAGACATCAACAAGGCTTGAACCTCCTCAAGAGAGAAATTATCACTTCGAGATGTGATACCGAAAACCACATAATCGAACTCAAGTCCAAGACCATTTAACAGATGAAGAACCAGATCAATATCAAAAATTTGATGACCAGCAATAGCAAAATAATCACAAAGGACTTTAATCTTGTCAACATAGTCAGAGATCGGTTGATTACCTTTATGCAAATTGGATAATTGACTCTTGAGCTGTAAAAATTAAGCCTTCGATTGACTTGAGAAATTTTGTTCCAACGCTTTCCAGACAACATTTGAGCTGGTATAACATGCCACAATACCAAGAATACCTTCTATTGAAGATTTGAGCTAAGAAAAGAGCTGATCTTTCTTGCTTGATAAGCAGGATTTGGAGCACCGTTGACTAGAAGTCATGGTGAAGACAGATCAGTAAGAAGAATTTCATTAAGATCGTGGCTAATCACCGTTGGAAGCACTTGAAATTTCCAAGCTAGGAAGTTTGTGCGATCAAGCTTGATCGTAAGAGAAGAAGTCAGAGAGTGAGAGAATGTATTCCAAGATTACATTGTTGTAGCAGGCGGAGGAGCACCAGGATCAGATACACCAGATGAGGACGAATTGTTGCCAGAAGAAGCCATTGGCAGAGGTTTGTGGCTCTGATACCATGAAGATTGAGAAATAAGAGAGAACAGAGAGGAAGAACACACAAGGAATACTTGAAACTCTTACCTCAATAATGAGGTCCAATCCTTTATTTATACCGCAAAAGAATGAACAGGATACAAGGCAAGAATTATGTTATGGAAAACAGAAATCGTTAGTGCAGTAGCTAAACTAAGCAACTAACTAAAACAAACTAACTAATTTGGTCCAAAATATGAATCAATGCTATATTTTAGGGGTGTACATCAAACCGCTCAAACTGTCCGCACCGTACGCACCGCAAAAAAAAATGCGGTTTGAAATTCTTCGCGGTGCGGTTGCAGTTTGAATTTTTCCCAAACCGCGCGGTGCGGTGCGGTTTGCGGTTTTGAATTATTAAACCGCGATTCAAACCGCACCGTACCGCATCTTTTAAAATTTTAATTTTTATATTTATTTTATTAAAGCCCATACATATGAGCCCAACCCAAGCCTATAAATCTTAGGGCGAAATCCATAACTCTTCACAAACCCTCTCTTCTTGGCAACAAACCCAAGTCCATACATGTGTATGAAAATTTGGAGTTGGAAGTTTGTGTTTGTTTTATTTTTAATCTATTGATGTAAGTATGTTAGTTGTACATTTATATTGTTGTTGGAACTTAATTAGTTTCAAGTTTGTTATTTTGATTTAAGTGTGTTGTTGAAACTTTAAAAAGATTATTGACTTATTGTTGTTGTTATAACTTTTATTAGTCTCAAGTTTGTTGTATTTTCTTAAGTGTTTTGGAATAATTATATTAATGACAGTTTAATTATTTTATGATTATTTCAAAAAAAAAAAATTGTGATAGTTCAAACCGCATAAACTGTAAAAACCGCACCGCACCGCATCATTTTTTGCGGTGCGGTTTTTGCGGTTTTTTAGTATCGTGGTGCGGGTGTGGTTTAGAAAATTGAAAAAACTGCATGTGCGGGTTGGTTTGAAAAAATGGTTAAAAACCGTACTACCCGCACCGCAAACACCCCGGCTATATTTGCTACAATATTTATTTTTGTACTCCAATACATAATAACATTTTAAAATACAAATTAGAACAAAAAGTAAAATATCATTAGTGATCACTCATAAATTAAATATTTAAAAATATTTAGTGAAAATATTGTAATTAAAAAGTGTGTATTAAAGTCAATAATTAATAATCATTGTTAAAAATGTAATTTTAAAAGTTAGACCATCTTCAATGCAACATGTAAAATTTGTGCTATATTTAGAACAAAAAATAAATTTATATTATATTTGGCCCACTATTTACAATTGTTCTTCAATGCACAAGATGTAAAATAAATAAAAAAAAAATTAGTATTGATCATCATTTATTATTTTCATAAAAATATTCAAAAATTATTATTTTTTTAATTATTTAAATCATTGTAATATGATAAATAAAAAAGTTAAAATTACATAAAAATCAATAAATTATAATAATTAGTGTTACTATAATAAATAAAAAGTAGAATTTATTGTGGTGTAAATTTAGTTCAATGTTATATCTTATGCCAAATTTAATATAACTTTTATCATGTGTCAAATTTTGACACACTTTTTAGAACTCCAATACTATTGGTGTAGTTTTTTTTTTTTTTTAAGTGTGCTAAAATATAGAAATACACTACATTTTTAGCATTCTATTGAATATGCTCTTACATTTATTGTGTGCAAAATTTAGCACAATATTATATCTTGTGATTAATTTAACAACTTTTAACATGAACTTAATATAGTGCACAATTTAATTAGCAGACCATTGGATGATAACTATTTTTTTTAAAAAAAGAATGCTAAAATACACTACACTACTATTGGAGAAGCTCTAACCTTTGTTGATTTATTTGTGTCAAATTTTGGCACTATTGCAGTAAAGATGAGATGGTTAGTTCGTGATCTTACATCTCTCATGACAGAGAAGAGGTTTCAAATGGAATTCTCCACCCCCAATTAGAAAGAAAAAAGAAACATAGTTTTTTTTAACTAGAAGAAAAGTAAAAGAAAAATAAATATAAATAGTAAATAAATAATTTGATTTCATTTTTTTTTTAATAATTTGATTTCATTTTTAAATAATTATTTCTAACCTTAATAATTGATACTCCTTTCATGATTCTGGTTTGTGGGACATCATTTAGGTATGCATGTCACCATCAAATTAATACGTGTTTAGTGTCATGTTAAAGCTTTAATTATTAGTGTTACTCTGTTCTAATCCTTAACCATCAATCTAATCACAAAGAGAATAATACTTACTAATTTATTTACCTTCTTTATAAAAAGTCATCAAGTTGATTATCACTTTGGAATAGAAAATTTACATGATATACTAACTTTTATTATTTTTTTACAAAAATATTGTTATGCGGTATTTTTTATTTTTTTACTGTATTTTTTTATAAGTTTCATACAACAGTATACTGTGTTAAGGTGTTTTTTAGTTGTTCTACTGTTGTTTTGAGTTATTCTATTTTGTGTTTTACTGGTGCTTTTTAAAACCACAGTATTTTTAAAAAGATTTCCGTGTGATAGTATTTTTATAAATATTAACCTAAATTCCAGTATTTTGTAGGGTCTCCGACCATACGTTAACAATAGCAACAGGGAACAATAGACAGTGGTAAAGTAGGAAGAGGTCCCAATAATAGGTAGCTATAAGCGATGTGTATTGTGTAGTGTACATCTCTTTTAACTCTATCTAATCTACACGAGACGAGACTGTCCCGCTATCTGTTTCTTTCTATGGGCCCACTATCTGCTCTTTTTTATTAACTGCCCATTCTTAATGAGAGCAAACCTTTCAAGGAAGGCCCACAATCTCCACTGCTCTAGTGACTAGCTGGGCCATCCAATCTTAAAAATGACAAAAAAGTAAAATGGACCTAATTAGGTGCTTCAAAAAAAAAGTTGATTTTAGAATTATGTTTGTTAACAAAATACACATTTTCATACGTTATGTTCTTGACTATGATCATTCGATGCTTTATACTTCAAATTAGTATTATGCAGTGCTCTACTCTCAAAATTGATCAAATATATTATTATGTACTATGCATACTAAATGGCTCTAAAATAGTATTGTTTAAATTTAGTATACAAGTACATGTTGTTAGACTTTTTATTTGGGCTTACATTAAGTTTTATTGGTTTTATTAAAACTTGGGTTGATTGGATAGTTCTTTGCTGTGTTAGCCCATGTTGTTGGTGATCAATTGTTAATGGGCTTAGCATCTGTGTGTAAAGTCTAGGTGAAGCAGAAGTGTGGGCTTTTCTAGTTGACTGAAGCCTTTGATGAGCAGGCCCAGCCCAACTAGGGTTTTGTAGCTAAGTCCCCTCCCTAACTCTATAAATACATATTGTCTCATCACAATTGTATACCTTTTGATAATCAGATAAATAAAACTGCTTCTGATTTAGAGATCTAGGGAGGAAGACTTAGTTGATAGTATTGCACTATCAAATTGGAGTAACTGCTGTGGATCAAACAGAGATAATTGCTATGGATCAATCAGGTACACATACCTAATTATTATATATTACTATTGTGTTCTATGTTATATACAAATAGATCTTGGGTATATTATTAATTTTCTAACATGTGGTATCAGATTGCCAATTGTATATGATTTAGAACCTATAATTTGTATAACCATTAATATGTATATGTTAATTTTTTTTTTAATTACACATTAATTTCGTTATTATTTTATGTTGAATTTTTTGTTTTTCAATCTTAAAAGTTTAGGGGTTTTATTCCTCATTAAATTCTCTTTCTTTTGATATATTATTTGCATAAAATTATTGAGTGATTTAGGAGAATTTTAAGATTAAACTTTTAGGGTTTATATATTTTCTTTATGAAATTAATTTTTATTTTTTTATTCTATTGATTATAATCTGAAATTAATTATGCATATCTCATCAATCATTGATTTAAAATATTTTTAAAAGTTTAATTTCCGAATTGGATCAAATTTTCGGGTTATTTGCTTCTTTAGTTTTTTGGATTAGTTTTAATTTAGATCTACCTAAATTTATATGTTGTTGCATGAAATTAATACCATAGATCTATTAGAAATTGTAAATCAATCAAAACCCCTCTTTTTCCCGTCCGTTTCATCACTTTTTTGGCCGGAATTTCATCCCGACCTGTACGGGTCTGAACCGGGTCGCACAAACCCGTTTACAGCATTTAGGAGACTGCTGGAGGTTGAAGACAACCTGCTGGGACGAAGCCCACTCGCGGCTGCCGGAGAGTGAGAGAGAGTGAGGTAGTTTCGTGACTCTGTTTTCGACGATTTTTTTTCCAACATTATTAGAATTTGATTTTTGATTTTTTGGTGATTTTTAATTAATTTTTTGACGCCGTTTAATAATTATTATTATTTTAATGATAATTATGCAGTTAAAAAATTATTAAAAATAATTTTTGATGATTTTTCAAAATCCGTAAATCATAGAAATTTTTTTGGGTTTCTTCTCGTTCCATAAGATATAGTCACTCTCTTATTTGATTAAATCTTGACTATGTAATCTCCACCAATATTCTTTCTTTCACATCTTTCCATTATTTGTTGTTCTAAAGTTATAAAACTTGATTGTTTGATACAAAAATAATGTGTTATGGTGGACACTTTATTTTTTTATTATCAATATAATAAAAGCAATTAATATATCTCTTTTGGAAATTTGGTTGAAAATTATTAATTTTCAATGATTGTTTTATCACCAAATTTCACATGTTGAAGAAAATATTATATCTTTTGGTTGACTATATGTGTAATTACTTGCCCAAAGGTAGTATTTACATATATTAGTTCACATTCCATGAAGTGAGTTAATATTAAATGTATATATTTTAATTATTTGCCCAAAGGTAATAATTTAAATATATAAATTTATTATTATTTTTTGCTTGAATTAATACATATTTTTAAGAAATTTATTTGCCCAAAGGTAATAAAATTCTTAAATGATATGTATTTTTTCTTTGTTGTTAACTTCATGAAGGTAGATCATGTGTGTGTTATATTCTCACCCCAAAGGGGAGTTTATAATGACCAGTTGACTCTACAATATTTTCTAATGCATCGCTCATATTGCTTATTCAAGTTTTATTTTTTTGGATTTTTCGGTCTCCTTTCTACGAACAACAATAACGTTTTCATCTGAATTCTGAATGCTTCCAACTTTAAGACATGGAAACGAGATGTGAAAATTAATTTAGGCATAATGTTTTGGACTTATGCCTTCGAGAAAAAAAAAATCTGCTGATCTTATTATAATATCAGAATTGTTGCCCAAAAATTGTTCATGCACATTGGAAAAAAAATTCAAATCATCTTAGTCTCATTGCTGTGAAACGTTTAATTCCTGAACATCTTTTGGTGGTTTGCCAAACACCACAAATGCTAATAAATATTTCAAAGCAAAGAAAAACTATTTCACACTAGTGAAATCGCCATAGCTTGGACATCTTATGAATGCAATGACAACCATTCAGTATGATAAATCAAAGGAGTGCGAGGTTTTATTTTAAAAATTATTAATGTTCAGTACAAGTTGAAAGATTATAATATTCCTCTTCCCGACTTTTACACTATTCTTCAAGTTCTTCATGCACTTCCTGCCTCTTTCAGCCTTATCAAGACAACCTAAACACTTATAGTAAAATATAAAGTGTTAGTAACCTTATTTCTCAGTATAAAGTTAAGCAAAGCAAGCTAACAAAATGAGAAGAATGAGTCTTCTCACTTTATTTCTCAACTTAAGCCCAACAAAGGATAAAGAAAATATGAAAAGAAGCAACCACAACCAGGGGCTAAGGGATCTCAGAAGATAAGTGAGAGGGAGTCAAAGCTTAAAGTGGCACTTATGTTAGAGTTGATGTTATCTATATTGGCACACTTATTCTTGAATTACAGTTTAGTGTTCAGATTGTTTTGAACAGTAATTTCTTGATTCCTACTTTTAAAGTAATTCAGTTTCGCTTCCGCTTTTAGTTAAACAATGATTTTCTTTTCGTTTTGCCAATTATAGTGTTGACATTATGTTTGACTCCGAATAATTGGAAACTGTTTTTACTCTGATATTCTTTTCAAATTATCATTGACTTCCTTAGCTTCCTTTTTCAATATTGTGAATATTGTGGATAAGAAATCTTATATTAAGATAACATCCTTATTATTCTGGCACGATAAATCGGGTCATATTTCTAAAGAAAGAATTGATCGATTACTTCTAGCTAAAATTCTTTCTCCTGTTGATGTTTCTGGTTGTGATACTTGTGCTGATTGTACTGGTGAAAAATTGACTAAAATAAGAAAGCAGACTGCTCACTATAGTCACTCTTTATAAGAGATTATCCACACTAACATCAGTAAACCTTATTCCAACACGTTGTGCAGCAACAAGTATTTTATAACTTTTATCGATGTTTTTATCTTCTTATGGCTTCACCTACCTGATCAGAGACAATCCAACGCTTTTGATAAAGTCAAAATCTTTCGAAATGTTCTTGAGAAATCATTGGGAAGAGTCATAAAATTTGTTCATTTTGATCGCGGAGGAGAATATTCTGGTTGTTATATAGAATCTAAACAACACATGAGGCCTTTTGCTGAATATTTTCCAGAAAATTGTGTAGTTTCTCAATACAATATGTCAGGTTCACTGAGAAAAATGGCGTTGCTGAAAGGAGAAATCGCACTCTCATGGATATGATCAGAAACATGATAAGTAGAACAAATCTTTCAGAGTTTTTATGGGGTGAAGCACTCATGACTGCAACTTATATTTTGAATCGTGTTCCCAGTAAATCTGTTTCCAAAATCCTTTTGAGTTGTGGATTGAGAGAAAGCCTAGTCTAAATCATCTTCATGTATGGGGTTGTCCAGCTGAAGTACGGATTTATGATCCTAATTTGAAAAAGTTAGATTCGAGAACAAATCGTTGTTATTTCATTGGTTATCCAATGTGCTCAAAAGGATATCGCTTTTACTGTCCTACTCGTGGTACGCGAATTGTTGAATCTCAGACTGCTAAATTTCTGGAATTTGATGTTGCTGAAAATATTACTTCACCATCTCTTGAAATGGGGGAGTCATCTAAAGGAAATTTTATTCCTATCTCTTTTTCAAGAGATGATAATAATAGCAGTCTTATTCTTACTCTAGTTGATAACACTCCCATTGCTGATGAATATATTGCTCCTAATATCTAAGATGACAAGGGTCCTACTATTGATGAGGAACCTATTATTGAAGAAAGTTTTGTTGTTAATGAAGATCCTGTTATTGAAGAAATTCCAATTGTGGAATATGTCATTCAAAATGGTGGTCAATAAATAGAGGTTATTCCAGAAGTACCTCCTATATGGAGATCTCAAAGACAAAAGATGTCAATAAGGTGTGATGATAATTTTATTTACCTTGGAGAAGGTGAATGTGATCTTGGTCATTTTGTGGAACCTCTTACTTATAGTGAAGCACTTAATTGTCCACATTCTTCAAAATGGATAGAAGCTATGGATGATGAGATTAAGTTCATGGACAAAGATAATGTATATGTGAAAGTTAGTTCTATTACCTGATGGTTTTAAACCAATAGGTTGTAAGTGGATTTTAAAGGCTAAAAGGGATAAAAAGGGACAGATTGAAAGGTTTAAAGCGCGTTTAGTGGCTAAAGGCTTTACTCAAAGAGAAGGTATTGATTACACTGAAACTTTCTCACCTGTTTCTACTAAAGATTCATTCAGAATTATTATGGCCTTAGTTGCGCATTTTGATTTAGAGTTGCATTAAATGGATGTTAAAACTGCTTTTCTGAATGGAGAATTGAATGAGGAAGTCTATATGTCTCAACCTGAAGGCTACAAGGAGAAAGGAAAAGAACACTTAGTTTGCAAGTTGAAACGATCCATTTATGGTCTCAAACAGGCATCTCGCCAGTGGTACTTGAAGTTTGACAAGGTTGTGACATCGTTTGGTTTTGTAGAGAACAAGTTTGATCAGTGTATTTATATGAAGATCAGTGGGAGTCGTTATATTTTTTCTTGTTTTTTATGTGGACGATATTTTACTTGCTAGCAGTGATTTGTCATTACTAAATGAGACCAAAAAAAATTTTATGTCTTCCAATTTTGATATGAAAGATCTTGGAGAGGCATTTTATGTTTTGGGGATTGAGATCCATCATGACAGGAATCGAAAAGTTCTTGGCTTATCTCAAGAAGCTTACATTAATCGTGTGCTCAAAAGGTTCAACATGGATTTGTGTAAAGCTGATTCGTTCTTATTTTGAAAGGGACAAATTTACTAAGCAACATTGTCCCAAGAATGACTTAAAAAGAGAAGCAATGAAGAATATCCCATATGCAAATGTAGTAGGGAGTTTGATGTATGCTTAGGTTTGCACTAGACCTGACATTGCTTTCATGGTCGATGTTCTTGGGAGATATTTATCTGATCCTGACCATGATCGTTGGGTTGCAGCCAAGAAAGTTTTGAGATATTTGCAAAGAACGAAGAGTTTTATGCTCGTGTATAAGCATGTTGACAATCTTCGAGTTGTTGGTTATTCAGATTCAGATTTTGGTGGTTGTGTAGATGATTTAAAGTCAACTTCTGGCTATATTTTCACTTTTGTTGATACTGCTATTTCTTGAAAAAAAAAAGTGTTAAATAGACTTTAATCACATCATCTACTATATATGTTGAATTTGTCGTATGTTATGGGGCATCTTTGCAAGCTTTGTGGCTGAAGAATTTTATTTCGGAGATACGAGTGGTTGATTCTATTTCCACACCTATGCTAATCTATTGTGATAATAATGCTGCTGTTTTCTTTTCAAAGAATAATGAGATTAGTAGTGCTTCCAAACATATGAAAATAAAGTATCTCACTATTAGAGACTTGGTCTAGAAAGTAGACATTGTGACAGAATATTGAAAGACCAAGTTGATGTTAGCAGATCCTCTAACCAAAGGATTAAGTGCCATATTGTTTGATTACATGTTGTTCATATGAGCATTTTATAATCTTTTGTTCCTTTGGGTTAGTGGGAGTTTCTTATTTTATCTTTTGAGATTACATTTATATGTAATTTACTTGTTGATGTTATGAACTACTTTGTGGACCAATACTTTTTGATTATTGGATGTTTATGCTTTCAGTTAAGTTTTGTTATATTCTCGAGAATGATTGAATTGAAAGCATGTAGTTCATATCTTATTGTGATCATTGTATTTTAAGTATATTTGCTTAATGACAATGATATGTTGTTGGCTTAATTATTTAAGCATATTTAGTGACACTTACTTATTTTAAGTGGTGTATGATGAATTTCACTGGCTTATTTATTAAGCATCACGGTATTAGTGAAATTGAGGACTGATAAGGATATTATGTTATTTTAAATTGATCACATGTTAAACATAATTCCTTACCACACTACTAGACTTATTGACCATGTCGATTTAATACTTTGGTATTTGTGATTATGAATGTCTTTTGTTGAGTTAAAAACAATATGACTGTCATAGTTCATTATCAAAGGTTAAATTGGACCGGTATGTTGAGATGCTATCAGAGAACTATCATTTTTTAAAGTGGCCACAAATGTTTTCCTGTTGTTCAACCCATGAGTCGTTTTCAAACAAAATTATTTTGATATATAATATATATGTATTAAAATCAATGTAGCCCAAGTGGGAGAATGTTAGACTTTTTATTTGGGCTTACATTAAGTTTTATTGGTTTTATTAAAACTTGGGTTGATTGGATAGTTCTTTGCTGTGTTAGCCCATGTTGTTGGTGATCAATTGTTAATGGGCTTAGCATCTGTGTGTAAAGTCTAGGTGAAGCAGAAGTGTGGGCTTTTCTAGTTGACTGAAGCCTTTGATGAGCAGGCCCAGCCCAACTAGGGTTTTGTAGCTAAGTCCCCTCCCTAACTCTATAAATACATATTGTCTCATCACAATTGTATACCTTTTGATAATCAGATAAATAAAACTGCTTCTGATTTAGAGATCTAGGGAGGAAGACTTAGTTGATAGTATTGCACTATCAAATTGGAGTAACTGTTGTGGATCAAACAGAGATAATTGCTATGGATCAATCAGGTACACATACCTAATTATTATATATTACTATTGTGTTCTATGTTATATACAAATAGATCTTGGGTATATTATTAATTTTCTAACACATGTATCAACTAAAAATGTTCTACTAGAATTGATTTTTAGTCGTCCTCGTCCAAGAATTAATTCTTTTTTATATAATATAATCCACTCATAATTACATCAAGTACATCAAAAGACTATATTATCTGTAAATAAAATCACAAAAATTGTAATTATATTTAAATTTCCGTACAACCGTATTTTTGTAACTTTTTTGTCGTTTTAGTGTATTTGTGAAATAATCCTTATAATCTATTGATATATTAATATAAAGGAATGCAAAGTAGGTGAGATGGCATCCTGAAATTTTTTTTAATCAATTTTATCTATTTTACTAGAATTAGTTTATTTAGTTTCATTTTAAGATTTCTTTTTTCATTTTGACAAAAATCTAAAATAATGTGAGTGTTGTACTTCTAAGCTATAAATAAAGTATTCGTGCCTTCATTTTATTTATAAATTCTAAAATATATATTATAATATATTATTTAAATTTGTAAATTTAATATTGTTATACCCAATTTTTGCAAAAAATAAAAAATAAAATGACTACTCTTGCAAAAGGGCCCACAAGCCAAGAGTACCTTAAAGACAAGAAAGTCAACTCTCTAACTTTGACCAAAGCTTACCAAGACCAAATAAGTGAAGACATCATATTTGAGGGCCCCATGAAACCTCTAGAAAACTTATTAAAACACTAACTAACTATTTAATGTCGAGACCCACACCCAAGTGTGCCCAACCTAGGGTTTATGGGCTTGCGTAAGGGTTTTCATCCTGGAGAACTTAATCCCTCAAAAAAATCAAGAAGGACTTTACTTATTTAGGCATAAATAAGCTAGATTTGAACTAAAATCAAACACTTTGCTGGAATAATCACATTGTGGATAATATCTTCACTCTCAATAATTACATCCAAGTTTATAGAACATAAAAAAGTAGGATGTCCATGACGTGTACGTGTGGGATGAGCCAAATCCTCATTGAATTTGATTTTTCCATTAGAAGGGGCTTGTACATGTTTGGCAGTACCATAAAGTCAATATTGCACAATGAGGCCATTCCATAATGCATGGCCGACCTGTGCCATCGTTTGGTATAAAAAATGGCACATGTCTCTACTCTCAAACCACCAAAGGAAACTTGTCAAAATGTGGTCCCTCAACACCAAGAAGCATAACACAAGTGAAAGAAATCATTTTTCACTCAATAACCATGCTAGCCGACCTGTGCCATCTTTGTGCACAAATAAATGGCGTAGGTCAGCCACACCAATTGAGAAGGAGATTCTTTGCCAAAAGTACTTTTTCATCATCAAGACATCAAAACTTAAGTTAAGAAGGCCACTAAGTAGTGTAGAAACCACCTAGTCGACATGTGCCATCTTTGTGGACAAGGAAGTGGCACAGGTCGACCACATCAAATGGTGAAGAATTTCCTTGGCCAATGGATATTTACAACATCAAGGTACCAAAAGAAAGTGAGAAGAGTCACCAAGAAGTGTAGAACAACTATGACCGACATGTGCCATCTTTGTGACCCAAAAGATGGCACATGTCTCTCCCACCAATTGGCCAAGAACTAACGTGGTCAAAGTATTTTTCTAGCATCCATATGACTAAACTAAGCAAGAAATACCATCAAAGGCTTCTCATAAGCCCTAGTCTACCTGTGGCACCAAAAGATGGCGCAGGTCTCCCTTAGGGTTTTAGACATCAAGATGAGGTTTTGGGACCCCAAAACCCTAAAAATATGACTGACCATGAAAAAAACAAGTAAAAATACAGTCTGAGGTGTCCGAGAACATGCATGGTCGATCTGCGCCATAATGAGGTGGCACGACTCGTAATGACATGGCACAAGTTGGATTTGGAGCTGAAAAGTACTTACTACTCTTAAGTAAAACAAGCATAACTCTCTTTATTATTATCTAAATTACTTGGTTCAACTTGCATTTAAAATATATTTTCAAGAAGGATATAAGTGTGTCTCATGGTTATCGGGCTCAAAATTGAGTTACAAGACAGGATGACACACTTTACTCGAGAATTAAGTAGTTTTACTAAGTATAGGCCACAAAGGGATGTTAGGGGAGCTGTGTCACAACACTTGTGACACTCTATTTACCTTAGCTGAGGTGTGCCATCCCATGGTCACTTCTCTCCAATTTTGCTATTCCCAAAGCACAATGCCACATAAGCAAGTTTAAAAGTAAAGGGAAATAACTAATTTTGGCGACAATGTGGGATATTTGTCTATGAATAAGGGATATTTCGATAGATCTTTATTTATTTATCTTTTTTATTCATTATTTTATAGAGAGATACAAGATTTGAAGTGATATACCCCAATTTGTAGGGGATCACTAACAAACCCTAGTCCTATATAAAGACAATGATAGACTAGGGTTAGAGGATGACTGGCAAGACCTTTGAGTGCATTCAAAACCTTGGGACTCTTGCTAAATTTCCACATAGCTGCCTAGAACACATCATCCCTTGAGACCTTTGATCTTCACCTTTTCTTTAAGTTCTTCACACTTTTTTGACACCAAGCCCCCACCATACTTTTACCGACATACACAGTTACCAAGAACACGAGAACATTCTCTATTCTTGTTTCCATTGGTGTATTGTTCCCAAGAATATTATCACCACCATTCTTATCAAGTTTATGGTATTGGGTCTCCCATGAGCCTTTTATTCATAAGCTTCAATATAAGTTTTGCCTAAAAATCACCTTTTGTACTATTATTCACGCACTCTTGAGAACATAACTTCGGTGTGCTGGAATTAAATAATAAAAATAAAGTAGATGTAGCCCCATTACTATCGCGACAATGGGGGAACTACTATAAATCCTTAGTGTCCTTTTTTATTTATTGCGGTTTTATTTAGCCAAATTAATTCATTCCAGTCCTCTATTTTTTAAAATCTTCTTTAATCAGTACTTAAAACCACGTTAATAGTTTGGTTCTTTCGTTAAGAGCACTACAGTGAAAAGTTTGGTTGTTTTCTCTTCAAAAACTCAATAGCTCACTATTCTCACAACAATGTGAGTACCAGAATAACCAATTTTGAGGAAGATGTTGAAGTCCCAAGGAAATTAATCATCCCTTAGTGAAGAACCTTTGTCCCTCAATAACCACATGGATGAAAGACTTCTCGACGCCAAGAAAAGTCTCCCATGCCACCTATGTCGAATGATGAGGGGCAAGTCCAAGACTGTGAAAGTTCTCCATCACCATCTAGGGAGCGCCCACCAATCAGATCCATGACTATGCATGATGTGCTCGAAGAAAATGAGGTCTTGCGTGTCCAGTTGGTAGATAGCTTACGCCATAACAAAGAACTCCAAGAGCAAGTTTAAAGGCGTGGGGACTAACCTCCTCCACCAAGAGAGCCTTCTCCCCCTAGGAAAAGGAGAGGTCGCCCATCAAAAGAGCATGCCACCATGGCACACCACCAAGCTTTGCCAAACATTAGAGTATGTGCAAGACATGCACATACAACCCGTGCACCATTACATGAAGATGACCATTGCAGTCTAGCCTACCATCAAGGTACCCATAACCAAGCAAACCAAGTCAACAATCCTCTAGGCAACACCAATTTGTCAATACCCAACATTGGAGTACGTGCTTGACACACTCATGCCACTCGTGCACTATCAAATGGATTGTAAAAGTACTGTATGTTATTGTAATATGATATTTTAATTTATCGACTTTCACTGATATTATAGTATTATTATCTTTAAATTAATTAGTAAATTTATTTAAATTATTAGTTAAATATAATAATTGTAGTGATTTTTATTAATTAATACGATATTATTTTATTTATTTTACTAAACAATTAATATAATAATAAAAAAAAATTATAAAGTGTAATTTTTGGTGTTGTAGTTAGAGTGAAAATATTTTTAACATCAACGGTAAGGTAATCATTCCTTTATATTTGTTAACTTGCATTATTAAAATTAAAAAATGGAGAACTTGATTAAATAAGGGATAAAAAAAAAATACTTCCCCCACCAATTTTGTAAGGAATGTCATTAAGGGTAATGAATTTTATTTATTTTTATTTTATTTTTTAATATTAGTTATATAATGATAATTTTTTCCTGTAAAATATGTCTTATAAAATAACTACCATATACTATAATTTAACTCAAAAGGACAATTTAGTCAATTTAAGCATTCCGATTACGTTTTCTAATAAAGTAAACAAGATGAATCACTATTATTCCATTTTCAAAAAAATTTAGTAAACAACACATTATAAATATTGATTCTGATTATTCTTCATTTATTCTGTTACATTTCTCTATTAATTTCGATTCTGAATTTTGTATAGTAAACGTGCCATAAATTTAATGTGTACTTAGAGAAGCTCTCAAGACTTGCTCCTTTCCGTTTGAATGATGTTAAGAAAAGAAAAAGTTAAATGGTCAAAATAGAGTGAGAGTGAGGTATAATTGGATTGAAGTCACTAAGAAATCTCTAATAGAGTGTCAAAAATATGGTATATTGTTATATTTTAGCATACTTAAGACCATCTTCAATTAAGGTGTAAATAAGTGGTAAAAAGCTAAAATATAGCTCATTTAACAAAAAGTGTGCTCCAATGGTGTACCAAAAAGTGATGTAAATTTGGCACATAACAAAGTTTGTGCTAAATTTAGTATAATATTTGCTATAATGTAAAATTTACACCACAATAAATGCACTACTTTTTCATTTATATTTATGTCATTTCTATTAATTTATTAGTATATTTAACTATCACATTAAATTATGAAATATTTATATTATTTTTTTCATTATTTTACATATTAAAATAATAATAAAATTGATTATAAAGTTATTAGATTTTATTTTTTTTTAATAAAACATTAATTACATATTAAATTTTACATCAAAATTTTGCAATTGTGCATTAAAGCACAAAGCTAAAATTTGGTGTAAATTTACCACAAAACTACTTTACATCTTCTATTGGAGATGGTCTAAGAAAAATTATACTCCAATGATTATCTAAAAAGTGTGCTAAATTTGACATGTGCTAAAAGTTGTACCAAATTTATCACAAGATATAGTATTGTGTCAAATTTAGATCACAATAAATGTTATTTTTTTATTTACTATAATGCTACTGATTATTATAATTTATTGATTTTTATTAAATTTTATTTACTTTAATTACCATGTTACCATTATTTAAATAATAATTTTTGTATATTCTCAATAAAATATAAAATAATCATCAATATAATTAATTATTCTTTTTTTTATTTTACATCTTGTGTGAGCACAATTATAAATAGTGGCACAAACTTTTTTTTTCTTTTTTTACTAAATTTAGTACAAATTTTAAATCTTCTACTAAAAATAATCTAAGATTAATTTAATGGTGAAATAAGAATGAAAAAAAAAATTAAACTATTAAATTATTAAAATAATTGTAATATTATTATTCTACGCTTAAAAAAAAATATAATTAAATTGTATTGTATATTATAATGTGCACGCCGATATGGGAAATCCCAGAAGAGTGAAGAAAACGTAGGGTGATCTCAGCATTTCCCTACAAGTGCGTGCGTTTATTTCCCTTCATTATTATTTATCACTGCCACAGGTGAGATTTCAGACTTGAGAGAGTGTGAGAATGCAAAACGACAAAGAAATACGACAAAACGACGATCATTTAACTGTTCTTCAACAAATATTGAAACATGGGTGGGGTGAGCTTGCTCTTCTCTAATAAAGATATTTCTTTTCAAAATCAACCAACCAATAAACTAGCCAAACCAGCCATAATTCTCAATCTGATGCACAAGAATAGCAAAAAGCCATCTATTTTCTTCTCTTTAAATAGGCACACCTTACAAGCTCAAACAAACAACAAAACAAAAACTCTTCTCTTTCTCTCTCTCTCTCTTCTTAAACTTGAAACTCTATTATTTTTTCTCTTTTCCCTATCCTCTCATCAGAACTGAAAAAGGTTTAAAGAGAGAAGGGGAAGAAGTGGCAGGAGAGTGAGTTATACTTGATTTGCCTGAATAATGAAAATCCCACTAACTGAAAGTAGAGCTTAAAATTTTGTGAATTTGTTGTATTATCATAATATTATTTATTATAGATAAGAGGAAAACAAATTTCGATAGAGAAACAAGCCCTTTATCTTTCATTTAATTGATGGTAATGATGGCTATTTTTCATGGGAATTAGCAAAACAAACGCAATTCATGCCAAAACTGATTTGGTGGGAGAGACTCACCAGAAGAAAGGCTCTCTGCTGTGAATAAAATGCCAGCAGAGCTTTCTGCATCAACTCTGATCTTGATCACATGGCTTGCATGCGACCTGTTATGATTGGAATTTAGTATTTTCTTTTCTCTTCTTTTTAGCTATTAGTTCAATTCAACAAAAACAAAATAAAGATAGCTAGTCAGACATATTAACCGACTTCTTTGTTTCTATATTGAATTTTATTTTACTTTAATGTTCAACCTGGACATGGAAGCCACAGAAATTTAACAAGGACTCATTTTTATATCTCTGAAGAGGCCTGTTAAAACTGTTTCAAGTATTTAAGAGAAGGGAATCTCAAGCTCGTGCTTCTTACTCATCTGATTTTCAGGTAATTTATTATATTAACACTTACACACACACTCATCTCTACTTAAGATTAAGAGGGTATTGAATATTTTTGCTTGGGAGTAATTGAGGTGTCTTTTCTGGTTATTTTTGCAGATATTTTATAAAGAAGAGCTATGTTGAGGAATAGATCTAGAGTAGCAGTGACCAGCAATAAGCAGCAAGCTTTAATGGCTGATCACAGCTCTCAACCTTCTCCAACCCCAAACAACAACAAAAAAACTCCATCATCTTTCTTTGGTTCACCAAAGTTCAGAGCTTTTACTAAAAAAGGTCATCAATCTGAAAAAGACAACGGTTTATTAGTAAGTCCCACTTCAATCCTAGACACAAAACCATTCTCTTGTCTTTCAAACCCCTTCTCATCATATTCTAGGAACCAAGTAACATCGCCCAAGATTAATTTCCCGGGAAACAAACAACGCTCATCATGGGAAAGAACAGAGGCAAAAGGCATCAGCCTTGTTCTAACTGACCCAACACACACCAAAGACAAATCTTCCAACCCATCTTGTAATAACAACAATAATAATCATAGGAAAGTTGTGTTGGGTACTAATAAGCTTAGAGTTCAAATCCCACCTTTACCACCATGTTCCACACATTCTTCCACTGACCAGTCTCCAAAATCTACAGCTGAGTTTGGAATCAAGACCAGGAATAATACTTCATGTATTGAATCTTCAACAGAGGATAGTATTATTACTTCGACTACTACTCCTAAAGCAATCACAGCTGGTGGTGGTTGGATCTCTGTGAGTGATGTGGAGAATTCTGAGGACTACACTTGTGTGATCTCTCATGGACCTGTGCCAAGAACAACACATATTTTTGACAACTGCATAGTGGAAAGCTTCTATTCTTTATCGAATCATAACTCTAACACTTTCCCAGATAGTAATTTCCTTGGCTTTTGTCACACTTGCAAGAAGAACCTCGAGGAGAAGGTTGATATTTACATTTACAGGTATTTTTTTTTCTTTCTTTAATTAAAATTTTGTACTTTATGTTAAAATAATAAATTGTAATCTTGTATTTCTTTTACTTCCATGCAGAGGTGAAAAGGCTTTTTGTAGCCGTGAATGTCGTTACCAAGAAATGGTGTTAGATGGAAATGGAAATGCAGAATTTGATGATGCTTACAAGAATTGTTTTTAAGCAGAGATCTCGAGATACTTACTATTATTATGGAAGTTATCACAATTCTTGATTAAAGTCACTTAAATCTGTTTTTTTAGGAATAATAATTGTTATTTAGCTTATTGTTTAGTATCTTTTTGCCTTGGAAAAAAGCTGTTTTGGTCTGATGTGTCATTTTGGTTTTTAGTTTAATTACCCTCCCACTTGCAGATAGATATAAAGGGAGGATGAGATAATGTAGAGTTGTTTTTTTTTCTTTTTATTTTGTGCAAATAATATCTCAAATCGATTGCTTCTTCACATTTTCTTTTTTGGATCTTTTAAAGTTTTGGATTTTTATTTATGATGATGATGATGGTTGATAGTTTGGCAGTTTGCATAACCTTCTCAGCTCATGTATATCGATGTTAAGTAGTACCAATTTAATTTGTTATTGTTTAATTAATTGAATTAAAATCAAAGGGTTACGTTATCATGCAATAATGAGCTTAAGGGACTTGAAAATGAGTCATTTATTAAATTAGAACAATTATTTTCGAGCATACAGATGCGTGACTTTATCCTTTCTGCTACGCTTTATTTTGTCCGTATTGGTAAAACCTGTCATAATATCTCTTCTAAGAATTATTATATAACGACAGTTTGATATTAAAAACACAAATTTCAATCCTCGAGGGTATAAAATCGAAAGTCCTCTGACAAGTATATATAATGACCTAAAACTAATATATAATAATGATATATGGTAGTAGTTAATTAATGAAACAGATAGCTATTGCATAACTTTATTGTATATTCTTTTTTCTCCACAAAAACTTTATTATATATTCTTGTTAAATATCATTTTAACGTATGGATAGTAGAATAATAGGATTGCTTGAATGGGTTTGTTTTAAACCATATTCGTTTCTTATATTATTTATAGATGTAGTAGATAGGGGTCAATTATGCAATTAGCCAATTCATGCCTAATTTCTTTTGCAGGGATAGCACCATAGGGATTAAATAAACATGATGGATCAGATATTTGTGGCTTGTTTATTGTACTATAATCGTATTCAAGATAAACTCAAGAATAATTAATATTGAAGTAATAAAAAGTGGGAAAATACTAATTTCATCTTTAGATTATTTCTTTCAGGATTCTGTACTTGTATTTTAAATTTAATAAGAGAAATTTTTATAAATATAGGAATTGAGAGTATAGTTTATTTTTTTTATGGTATAAATAAATAATGAAAAAAAATATATAAGATTAAAAAATAATTAAAGTTTAAAATATGGGGAAAAAAATAATAAATAAATTTAATAAAACCTGTAATAATAAGTTTTGTTGAAAAAGTTACAGCGTCAAAAAAGTCACCGGTGCCGGAAAAGTCAGTGTCGCCAGAAAAGTTACCAGAAATAGATGTCTCACATATAACTGAAAATGATACCGGTTCTATAACATAATGAATAAAAATAAATAACTCAAACTAGTTATAATCAAAATATAACTGATACGGTAACATAATAAATAAAAATAAATAACACAAAATAATTTAAACCAGTTATAATTGAAATAGAATAGGTTCTATAATAGTGTTATAATTAATAAAAATAAATAATACGAAATAACTCAAACCGGTTATAACTAAAATAGTACCGGTTATATAACATAATGAATACAAACAAGTAACACGCAATAACTCAAACCCATTACAATTAAAAAACAAAGAGGAAATCAATTCTTAAAACATTGAAACATAAATTAAAAACAAAACTAGTTCCACAACAAAATACCACATAAAATTGATTATAATTTTTTTTTAATGGGGATCAATTCCAAAAAATATTGAGACATAAATATAAAAAGAATCAGTTTCATAACAAAATAAATAAACACAAAGAATAACACACAATAACTCAAATATAATATAATATAAAGAAACTGGTTATATTTATCAACTAGTTAAAAATTTGAGACAAAAAAATTAGTTCCGTAAAGCAACTAAGATAAAAACTCACACACAAAAATCAGTTAAATAAAATAACTCAAACAAAAAAACATTCATTCAACATGCTCCAACTCACCAAATAATTAATTACACACATACCATATTTACCCCAAAAATACTCATTCATTATCTTATATATCTGGTTCTATTTTAATTATTACCGGTTTGAGTTATTTCTTGTATTTGTTTTTATTCATTATAACATTGTTATAGAACCAGATCTATTTTAATTATAAATAGTTTAAATTATTTTGTATTATTTATTTTTATTCATTATGTTACAGAACCGATTATATTTCAATTATAACGAGTTTGAGTTATTTTGTGTTATTTGTTTTTATTCCTTATGTAATAGAACCAGTTCTATTTTTGTTTATATCTGTGACATTTACTTTTAGTGAGTTTTTTCAACGACGGTGATTTTTCCGGCGACGGTAACTTTTTCGGTGTCACTAACTTTTTCAGCTACTTTCCCGATGTTAGCGACTTTTCCGGCGTCTTTTCCGGTGCCGATGAGGTGACTTTTCCGGTGAAACTTATTATTGTTTTACAAATATGAGATTTCTATCTTTTTTTATAAAAATATAGCATAAAAAATCCCATATAAATGTAAAAAAAAAAACAAAAAACCATAACCCCATAATATTATTTATTTATGCCATAAAAAATAAACTCTTATAATTTTCTAAGTAATTTCTACTTTATTTATTAAATGAATTTAATTTTAGTCTCTTTTGTTAGTGGGCCTTGGGGAGGTTCGGCCCAAAAAAATTGATGTGTGGTCTTTTTCTTGGGCCAGCTAATACTTTTAAGGGAAACTTACAAAAATACTGAAATTGATTAACTTTTACAAAAAATACTATCACACGAAAATCTTTTCAAAAATACTTTGTTTTTATAAAACACCAGTAGAACACAAAACAAAACGACTCAAAACAACAGTAGAACAATAGTGAAAACTTAACACAGTATACTGTAGTATGAAACTTACAAAAAAATACAGTAAAAAAGTAAAAAATACCACTTAACAATATTTTTGTAAAAAAATAGTAAAAATTAGTATACCACTTAAATTTCCCATACTTTTAATTTTAATAATTTGGTCAATGAGTGGTGTTGTTTAATGGGCCGAATGTGAATCAAATTTTTGTTGAAGGGCCAGTGTCTAAAGTGGTCATGGACCAAAGGCGTGGTGACCAGTGTAGCACTTTGAAGGGACAAGCTATTTCAGATAATTTAGATGAGAATCGTACTGAGTCTTAATTCTTTGATTGGATATAATTAAAATTAGTGAAATATTTATTATAATTAGTAATTTTCGTACACAATATTAAATTTGCATATAACTACATATTTTTATATTTGAGGGATTTTAAGGGATTTATTTTTAATGAAACATAAATATAAAAATATTTATATTTATATTTATCTATTCTATATAAAATGTGGCTATATAACTAAATTCTTCATTTATAAAAAATTATTGGGTGACTTTTTTTTAAATAAAAAAATAACAAATTATTAGATGTTGTCAGGTCAGCATCATGTAGTTAATTAAACCTAAATATAATTAATCCACCTAAAGTGTTACAAATTATAATAAATTTGTTCATATTGTTTATTTTTTCATTA
Organism: Cannabis sativa; assembly: GCF_029168945.1. Classification (NCBI taxonomy): domain Eukaryota; kingdom Viridiplantae; phylum Streptophyta; class Magnoliopsida; order Rosales; family Cannabaceae; genus Cannabis; species Cannabis sativa. The sequence continues at coordinate 15,322,183 of NC_083610.1, forward strand.
AAAATTATTTTCAAATTTTGATATTTAGAATTTATTAAATTTTAAATATTATTTTAAATTAAATTTAAATGTTTTGATAGTTTAACTAGATGAGCATTTTTATTAATTCCGAAGATAAATTTAGGACGAATAATAATTTTTTTTAGTTACTAGTATTACAAAGTATAATAGTAATTTTTATTTTTATTTAAATCACTATTATGCTTTCAAATTTCAATGATTATCACTACATTGAATATTATTAATTTTAAAATTATGATATTAAAAAAAAACTAAAAACTAAAATAAAATTAACATATGTAACTTCACACGTAACATCTATCTAGTATATAGATATATAAGAGATGTCATAAATATAACAAGTACGTGATTATATGATGTTTACATTTTTTATAAGTACTAATTATTATTGAACAATTTTATTTTTTGCTTAACATTATTATTAAATAGTTGTGATTAATTTGAAAATAATAAATAAATTACCTGTAACATGATACTAACTTGATTTTATTTTATTTCTTTATAAGTAATGTTGCTCCAAAATTCGCCCAAAATACGTGGACCAGTCAAGAGGGGACACGTGGATCAGATAACTTGGAAAGATTTGCTAAATCTTTTTAAGCCACCAGGAAGCGCTATTAGCATGGGTCCCGGAGGAGACACCCGGAGTACAAGTTACTCCTGGAAGCTAGTATAGCATGAAGGCCCTCCGGGATGTGTCACTGTCAGGTCTCTCCCGAGAAATCAAGTCGCATTTAATGCTGCATGGGAGGAAGCGTGTTGGGACTGTAACACGCAATAAAGTCTGACGGCACAACCCCCGAACAGCAGCGCTACAGTAATGATCATTTAAGTCTAGCGACGGCTACTCTGCGAAGAGTCACGTCAATCATAAGACAAAAAGGACATTCTCCATAAAAGCCCTACAGCACCTAGGGATTTGACCATGCATCACCCATGGTATATTCATCGGAAATGCCCAACTTTATGGATACTTACAGACACATGTGTAAGAACAATTCTAGGGATTACCCCACCAAAACACTATAAATACCCCCTCAAAGCTCATTTAATGGGGTCGGAGAATCTTGGTTGCAAAAGAGCAAGAAGAGAAAAAACTCACCAAGAACATTCTCTGTATTTAAGAGAAAAACATTCTCTCAAGTGTAGAATCTGTATTAAATACATCCATGAATAGCAGTGGCTCGTGGACTAAGGCTCATTAACGCCCCAACCACGTAAAAAGTCTTCATCTCACTTTCTTACAACTCATTATTATAATTACATTTTAATAGTTGCCGAAAACCTCGGTCAACATTTTGGTGCTTTCATTGAGAGCTGAGGAAAGCTGCTTCACAACAAGCATTTAACTTCACGATAATGGTGGAGACAAGAGCTACACGTCATCCTCGCCCTCTAGAAGACGCTCAAGATCCCAATGAGGAAGATGTAGCCTCAAGGGCGGCAGAGGAGTCCGAGGAAGAAGAAGAAATAGTTCCCGAGGAAAATCACGAGGAACACCTCGACGAGTATGCTTATGATGATGGAAGCTACCAAGAGCTGGTGCTCCTCAGACAAAAAGCTATCGATCATGAAGCTGAGATCGAAGCTCAGAAAGTGCAAAATCAAAAAATGCATGAAGTGATGCTAGCCATGCAGAAAGCCATGGAGGCAGCTGGTATTCACGTGCATCCCAAGGCGATGGCCGCTGGACTCGACGGGGAGCCAGCGACGTCTTCGCCTAATTCCCAGCAGCAAAGGCCTAGGGAACCTAGCCCTATAAGGCACCCTGCTGAGGAAAACCAAGCAAAAAACCCTACTTCTGCCCCTGGTCGAAAGAAAAGGGCGCAGGATCCGCGAAAGGTCCGCTCGGATTTCCCTAAAGGGAAAGGTCCGCAGAGGGGCAAGCCCCAAAGAGGGAGTCTTGGCCCTCAGGATCGAGGGGACCGGAAAAGCGTTTCCGTGCACCAGGAACCAGGGGGTAGAGGAAGAGGAGGACAGAGATGTCCACCCATTGATCTGAGAAATCAAATCAATGGGAATCAAGGTGACCTCCGGGATCACCTTGACCAAAAAAGATACAGACCCGTAGTCTCCTCGGGTACTGTAAACGAAGGAATTATGGCAGAGCTTGCCATACTTCGAAAAGATATTGCTCGAGTCTCCCGGAGGCAGAAGGGAGATGATTCCGACTCGGACAGTGAGGATCGGGAGCCTTGTGCCAAACATATCCTGGAGGCGGAGCTCCCTAAAAACTTCAAAATGCCCGAAATGGCAGCATACACTGGGAACTCCGACCCCAGCGATCACTTGTCACGATTCAACCGAGTCATGACAGTCATGCGGGTCAGCAATGACGCCAAATGCTTATGCTTCCCCCTCACTCTGAGCGGATCGGCAGAGGAATGGTTCAAGAAATTGGAACCAGGATCGGTGGGATGTTGGAACAAACTCCAAACCAACTTCCGGAGACAATTTGTCGCCGCCAGGAAGGTCAACTTGGAGGTTAGTGCCTTGACCAACATCAAGCAACTGCCCACCGAGACCTTGAAGAATTACATTAAGAGGTTCCGAGAGGAAGCCTCGAAGACCAAGAAGGTCGACGACGGACAACAGCTTGCGCTTCTCCAAGCAGGAATCCGCACTGGGACTCCCTTCTGGAACGAATTACAGCAAGAAGGCGCTGCTAGCCTTCAGGACTTCCAGAAGCGAGTCCAAAAATATATTAACCTCGAAGAAGCCCAGATCGTGGCTTACGGAGGCTATTATCCCACCGGGATAGCGGGATACATGCCAGGAGTATCGCCCTCGGGTACTGTCCCGACCGCGACCCCTCCGATAAGTGGCATACGCTTGCTACTCCGGATACATGCCTGTGGCCAAGCTTTGCCCCCGGCATCTTCCCATTACGGCAACTCGTCCGGGGTGAATGGACGGGCTCCTTCACAGGCTGCGCCCGACCGCTAGCTTAATGTGCCCTACCTGTGGGTCGAGGAGCAAAAGGTCTTCCAAGGGCGACCCGAACGGGAGAGAAGCGCCAAAAGAAGGGGTACACACCCCAATACACCCAAGACACAGAGCTCACGGACTCTCAGGAACGTGTATATTTTGCCACAAGGCAGAATACGCACTACCGGAGACCCCAGCCATTGTACAGAGACAGCTCCCGGAGAGATCCGAGTAAAAGGTGCGAGTACCACAACGACATTGGCCACAGCACCAATGAGTGTAAAAATCTCAAAGATGAGATTGAGAATCTGATCCGTTTGGGCCACCTCTATGAGTGGATCAAAAATAGGTTGCCCCACCTTAATCCAGGGCAGGTGGCAGGGGGTATGCCTCCGGGAACACCAGGGGGTACAGCAGGAGTATTGCCTCCAGCTGCTCTCGCAGGTGACACCCAGCATATACCCGGACTACCGCCCCGGCCTAATGGACGGGTAGCCATGATCTCCGGAGGTCCCCATATCGGAGGAAACACTCGAAAGGAGCGAAAGAGATATGCCGAGGCCGCAAGACACAGTGAGGTGTGGGAGGTCACTCAACTCCCAGCTCAAAGGCCTCGGCTAATGGACCAACCCATAACGTTCACGGAAGAAGACGCCAAGACGGTGCGTTTTCCTCATCACGACCCGCTGGTCATAGAGACCCCCATCGCAAATAAAGTGGTGGCTAGGGTCCTGATTGACAATGGAAGTTCCGTGAACTTGCTCTTCAAAGAAGCCTTCACTGCGATAGGGTTGACCGACCGGGACCTCTCTCCTAGTGGATCGCAGCTCACAGGGTTTAACGGGACAACGCTAATCCCGATGGGAAAATTCAGGCTCCCAGTTACCCTGTGCCCAGATACCCCCCAAAGCACATTCAAGTATTGCACCTTCGTGGTGGTAGACTGTCCAACAGCCTACAACGCAATCTTAGGCCGACCGGCCCTCGTCGACTTTGGTGCAATAACTTCAATCCGACACCTATGCCTAAAATTCCCTACCCAGGAAGCCGGAGTCGGAACGGTGAGGGGAAATCAAGGAGAGGCCAGGCAATGTAACAATGTTGCCACCCACTTACCAGTACTTATGGTCCGGGGGCCCCCTGAGATAGAGAAGGCTGAAGAGAACGAGCTGGACCCTCGCATAGGGTCCGAAAGGGTCGTAGAACCAATGGAGGACGTCGAAGAAATACCAGTGTGCGACGACGACTCCACTAAAGTACTCCGGATAGGTAAAAGCCTGGATCCGGAGGAAAAAGATAAAATAATAAAAACACTGAAGGGCGCCATCGACATTTTCGCGTGGCGCCAAGAGGACATGACCGACATCAGCCCTCATGTCATCACCCATGTACTCAACGTCAACCCGGACATGCCCCCTGTACAGCAAAAGAGGCGCCCGCTCGACTTGGTGAAAGCCGAGGCCTTAGAGAAAGAGGTGGATAAACTTTTGTCCAATGGCATGATCCGCGATGTATACTATCCGGAATGGCTGGCCAATCCGGTCCTGGTGCCCAAGCCGAACGGAACTTGGCGGGTTTGTATAGATTTCACAGATCTAAACAAAGCCTGCCCAAAGGACTGCTTTCCGCTACCCAGGATCGACCAGATGGTGGACGCCACGTCCGGATTTAAGCTGCTGTCTTTCATGGATGCCTATGCTGGGTACAACCAAATAAAAATGCATACGGCAGACCAGGAGTGCACTAGCTTCAGGACCGATAAGGGGGTATACTGTTACCTAGTCATGCCTTTCGGACTGAAAAACGCCGGAGCAACCTATCAAAGAATGGTTAACCGGATGTTTAAAAGCCTCCTGGGACGAAACATGGAAGTATGTGTAGACGACATGCTCGTCAAATCCAAAGCATGCAACAGCCATGCAAGCGACTTAGAGGAATGTTTCGAAGTCGTCCGGAGATACGGCATGAAGCTCAATCCAAAAAAATGCACCTTCGGGGTCAAGTCGGGAAAATTCCTGGGCTTCATAGTCAGCCAAAGGGGGATCGAGGCGAACCCGGAGAAAATCCAAGCTCTCCTGGACATGCCATCCCCCAAGAAACATAAGGACGTGCAGAGTTTGACCGGAAAGGTAGCCGCACTGAGCCGCTTTATCTCACGGTCCACGGACAAGTGCATACCCTTCTTCAACATACTGAAGAAATGCCAAAAGTTCGAATGGACAGATGAATGTGAGGAGGCATTCAAAAGGTTAAAAGACCACATGGCCAAACCTCCTATCCTATCAAAACCCGTCCTTGGAGAAGACTTGTTCCTTTACTTGGCCGTCTCCGAGCATGCGGTCGCGTCCGCACCGGTCGGGAGGAAGAAAAAATTCAGCACCCCGTGTACTATGTTAGTAAACGCATGGTAGGGGCCGAGACAAGGTACCCGGTTATTGAAAAGTTAGTATTCTGCCTCCTGATGGCATCACGGAAGTTGAGACCATACTTCCAAGCCCATCCGATCAGAATTTTGACCAATCATCCACTCCGGCAATGGAGCTGAGTCAGTTCGACTTACATTACGTGCCCCGGATTTCCATAAAAGGCCAAGCCTTGGCGGAATTCATCACCGAATGTAATGAAGCCGAGGCAACAGCCAATACACCGGAGCCACCCATCCCTACTTGGAGAGTATTTGTGGATGGAGCTTCTAATGAAAACGGTTCAGGAGCCGGAGTGGCTATGATATCACCTACTGGATTGCGGCTCCAGGCAGCACTCCGATTCAACTTCACGGCTTCGAATAATGAAGCCGAATATGAGGCCCTGATAGCAGGGCTAAAATTGGCTAAAGCTGTAGGAGCCAAGAGGGTGGAAGTCTACAGCGATTCTCAGCTGGTCGTAAACCAAGTTTCCGGAGAATACCAAACTCGCGGCGAAAGGATGGCCGCGTACGTAACAATAGTCCGAGAACTGCTCCACGAGTTCACGGACTATAAAATAGAAAGAATCCCCCGAGAAAAGAACGCTCACGCGGACTGTCTGGCTAAGTTAGCCTCGGACAGCGAAATCGAAGAGCTGGGGGTAGTGCCAGTGGAACGCTTGGCAGAGCCAAGCATCAAAATAAAAGAGACCACACAAACGGTTGGGCAAGAACCCAGCTGGATGGTCCCCATCATAAAATACATAACCACAGGTGAGTTGCCCCAAGAGAGGGCACTGTCTCGAAAGATTCAGTATCAGGCTCATCGTTATGTAATGATGGATCAAATTCTCTACCGGAGAGGACTCAGCATGCCTTATTTAAGGTGTGTATCGGACCCTGAAGCTAGACAAATCATGCTGGAGGTCCATGAAGGGTTCTGTGGAGATCATACGAGAGGACCCAGCCTCTCAAAGAAAATATTGAGGCAGGGATACTTCTGGCCAACAATGAAAAAAGATTGTACAGACTATGTCCAAAAGTGTGACTCGTGCCAAAGGTACGCGAACATACCGAGAGCTCCTCCAAATGAGATCACTTTGATGACCAGCCCCTGGCCCTTCGCGGTCTGGGGCATAGATCTCATCGGGTCTCTACCTACGGGAAAAGGAGGGGTAAAGTATGCAATAGTAGCAGTGGACTACTTCACCAAGTGGACAGAGGCTGAGCCTATGAAGACAATAACTGCTAAGAAGGCGTTGGACTTTGTTATCAAAAACATAGTGTGTCGCTACGGCTTGCCTCACAAGATAGTCTCAGACAATGGAAAGCAATTTGATTGCGAGGAATTTACTGACTTTTGCAACCAACACGGAGTGGTAAAAAGCTTCTCCGCGGTAGCCCGGCCTCAAACAAACGGTCAGGCGGAAGCAGTCAATAAAATCCTAAAGGTCACCTTGGAAAAGAAGCTGCTGGCCTGTAAAAATAACTGGCCTGAAGAATTGCCAAGGGTATTGTGGGCCTACCGGACGACCCCCAGAACCACAACCGGTCACTCGCCGTTCTCAATGGCATACGGTTGTGAAGCAATGGTCCCGGTGGAAACATTATTCCCATCCCACAGGAGGACGACTTACGATCCGCCACCAATCGTGCCCCGCTCCAAGAAGCTGCGGATCAAGTCGAAGAACTCCGGGATGAGTCCCAAATACGGATGGCCGCTTATCAAAAGAAGGTGACCAAGTATTTTAACTCCAAGGTTAAAAATAGAAAATTCGCTATTGGGGATATGGTCCTAAGAAGGGTTTTCCCAGCCACCCAAGAACCCGGAGTGGGGGTACTTGGACCAAATTGGGAAGGACCATTGAAATCGAGGACAAAATCGGTTCTGGCACTTACAAACTGAAAAGAATGGACGGAACTTCTGTCCCAAGAGCCTGGAATGCCGATCACCTCATAAAATATTACCAGTAGCGAATTAAACTTAGATTTTGTTCAAAGGGTTTGTACCGTCCAAATGTATGCCTCCTCTATATTAAATAAAGCTGAGAGCCTTAAAAACAAAGTTTCTATGCCACTCAGGGGGTACTAGGGTATACCGCACGGACAAACAAAAACAAACTAAGTAAAATATCCTGACCCAAAGGGCAGGTCAAACTAAGTAAAATATCCTGACCCAAAGGGCAGGTCAATCTAAGTAAAATATCCTGACCCAAAGGGCAGGTCAATCTAAGTAAAATATCCTGACCCAAAGGGCAGGTCAAAAAATATGCGCAAAAATAAAGAGCGTAAGTATAAAAACCCTGAGCCAAAGGACAGGTTGAAATATATAAGTGTGAAAAATAAAGATCGCATATATAAAAATATCCTAGCCCAAAGGGCAGGTCATACACATGTAAATGGCCCGGGGACAGGCCTTAAATTGTCTCCCCTTCAAATAAAAGCTGCCGCCTATATGTAAATTGTTCTAAGGCAGCAGCAAATATGTACAAACAAAAAAAAAGTTATAAGAAGAACGGGTAGAATCTGGGTCAATAATAAGGCAGCTCAGTCAGCCCGCGGTGGAAGACGAGGTCCAATCCGTGCCTCAAGCTCAGCATCAAGCCTCTTCTTCTTTTCCCGAAATTTGGCAATCATGTCCTCGGGTTTGGGATAAAAAGTGAGCTTGATACTCTGATCATTGGTGGCCCAAGCCATGTAGACACCATCATCGAAGCGCTTCGGGCACCGGGCGCAGGAAACAGGAGAAAGGAGCTCGGCACTCTTGGCCTTCCTGGTAGACTGATCTTTGTAATCCCTAAGCTCCTTCAACTCCGCAGCTAGAGCGGCCTTGGATTCGATATCCGACTGGTGAGTCTCCTCTAGAGACCTCACCTTGGCGGCCATTTCATCCAAAGCCTCCCTGGCCTCTCGAAGATCTCGCCTGGCCTTCTCGGCAGCCTCGGTTTGAGCCCTTAGTTCCTCCTGATGATGGGCCTCCATCCTGCCTCTCCGCTGAGCTTCGGCCTGGATCATGGCCTCCGCCTGAGCCTCCCTCCGGGTGGCCTCCTCTTCCTTGGCCTTGGCCTTCTCTTCCTTTGCCTTGGCCGCTGCCTCCTGGCGCTCGGCAGCCTCCTGATAGATCTGCCTCTCCGCTGTGAGGTCTTGGAGGACCTTCCTGACGTCGTTCATGTCCCCAAAGTCGGACAGAGCAAAGCCATGGTTTATGATGTTCCTGGAGAGGCGACCAGCCTCGGCAGCAAGCTGAACAATAACGAGGTATAAGGAAAAACTTTTCAAAGGAAGAAAGCAAAATACAAACAACAAAAAGGAAACGCAAAAAATTGCAAAGTACTTACCACTGTGAGGGAATGGCTGAGGTCCTGGACCTGGAAGATGGAGTTCAGGGAAGCGCAAGTGGCAAACCGCTTGGGCGCACAGCGTGTAAGCTGAGAAGCGAACTCACCGGTCATTTCCGCGGCAAAGGGAGCCAAAGTGGGCCCTAGGAGGGGACGGAACCAGTCCGTTAAAGGGTCCAGGTTGAGGTTCCACGGATCATGATAGTCCGGATGGTTGATGCTCGCCTCAACCTCAGCTCGCAGAATCCTCCTAAGGGCCTCCACCTCGGCATACCCCCGGGAGTACTCGTCCATAGCGTAGTTGTGTTTGGCTATGCGAAGCTCCTGCCTCACCTCATCCCCTGGAATCGGGGTAAGATCAATGTGAGGAGGAGCAGGATTTTCCTCCATCGGGGAAACCCCGCCGTCTAGGCCATGAGCAGGAGTGTCGGCCCTCCGAGGCCTCTTCGGCTCGTCCTGGGCAATCATCTTGCCCTTACGCTTGCGAATCAGAGCCACTTCAGGCTCCTCCTCGTCCTCCTCTGCTACCACTGGATGGGCTTGAGGCTCTCCGAAGACCCCTCGGCCGCTTCCCTCCGAGAAGTCCCACCTTTTCCCTTGGCCTTCTCCCGGAAGCACCTCCTCGTCATCCACTAAGTCAATGGTTTCGGGGGGAGCGCCGGAAGGAACCTTCAAGGAAGGAGCCGGGGGAGAGGGGGTGAAAGCCGGAGGAGCCACGGGAGTATGAACCCCGGCAAGCTGTTCCAGGATGGCATCCATGAAGGTACCTGTTCCAACAAAATAAAGCAAGTGTTAGAAGTTCGTGAGAAACTGCTTATAAAAGGTGCAGCAAATAAACTACTCCTACCCGAACTCCCTAATTCGGCCCTAGAAAAGTCCCGAACTTTAATGCTGGCAGCATCATCTCCAAGATAACTGTCCGAGGGCCGAAACCAGCTGGACGCTATGTAAGCCGACGGACCTAAGGGAATAGGTTCCGGAGGGCCGGAGCCCATCCGGGACCGACCTAGGTAATCTCCTAAGTTCGTAAAATAAAATTCCCTCAAATGATCCCCCCACCGGGTCGACGGCATCTTAAATCTACGGAGACGCTCGTCAAACCCTATGGGCCTATGACTGGTATATTCATCAACGGAAGGAACATAGCGAATTATCAAGGGAGACTTACCACCGCCACCGGAAGTGCTAGCACCGGGAGCACCCGAGTTTGGTTCGGGGGCTGAAGGCTGAGGCCGGGAAGTCTGGTTCTCAGAAGAACCTTCAAGACGAAGGGGCCTCCCGGCGGAAGGACCCCCAATCTCTTCTTGAAGTATCTTGTCAAAAAATTTAGCTTCGGACTTCCCGCCAATGGCTTGGCTCCTTCGCACCACCGGACTCCCCACGCGAAGCCCTCTCCCAGAGGCAGCCTGGGCCTTAGAATACGCCTTCTCCTGGGCCTTCCGGTAGAGATAATCTTGGTACTTCTTCTCTGCCGTAGCAATGAGCTCATCCCGGAAGGCCTTCTTCGCAACCGGCGCCCTCACATTGGGGCAGATGACCTTTGAGAGGTTGGAGTCATCCACGGATTGATGAGAAAGGATAAGTTTAGCCTTCCTGCAATTCTCCGTGGTGACCAGGCCCCCGACATCAAGATCGGCATGGTCGTAGGAGGCGAAGGCTTGGGCCCTTCGAAGGAAAGCCTGAGTGGGGAGCGTCCGCTGGTAAGGTGGGATCCGCACCCACTCCGTGAGAAGCTCCGGGTGGTCCACGGCCCTGAACCCGGACGAGAAGAAAAATCGGTGGCGGTACTCCTTAACATGAGTCTGCCTATTATATGGAACCACCCCCTCGTTAGCAGGGTGGATCCGGAACCCATAAAAACCATCCTTAAGTTTGTCCCCTTTCTTGGGGACGGATACAAGTTCATAAAAATATAAAATTTCCGCCGGGCTGGGAGACCCCCAGCCGCGGGCGGTGTAAAAAATAAATAAGCCTGAGAGCAGGCGGTAAGCTTGAGGAATAAGTTGGTATGGCGCAAGGCCGACAAATACAAGAAAATTCACAAAGTAATCTTGGAGCGGGAGCATGGCACCGGCCATCAAATGGGTCTGACTCCAAGCCCCGAAGCCGTCATAGTTGTGATTAGGCGTCTCCGAGTCACGAGGAGGCCGGTGGAAGGTCCCTGAGGTAGAGGGTTTGATCCCAGCCACATTAATAATGTTCTCCAGCTGGTGAGGGCAAGTCAGGGTCGATCGAAGCTCGGCCGCTTCCCAACCAGTTGCGCGGGACTTGTACCCCTCCTGGGCAACGGGTCCCAGAGAAACCTCCTCCAGGGTGGCTATGTTTTTCCCTTTCTTCTTCGAAGATTTCGAGCCAGAAGCAGACATTTTATGTTCTGAGAAAAACAAAAAGAAAAAACCCAGCAGTTAGGCCCCATACCAAACCCTAAATCAGGAAAAAGGGAGTGGGGGTCCCCTAACCGCTGGAAAGAGGCCCCCTCCGGACACGTGTCGCCTGGGAAACTCTGGAGAGAATCCCTGAACAAGTGTCGGGTGCAACAAAATCGCAGAAAAGTGGTTTCGCAAAAAGGAAAAGAAAAGAGAAAAGCCTTCCTATGCCCTAAGCAATTGTTAAACGAAGAACACATGGCCTTCTTCAAACAAAGCTGTATGCCTACAACAGAGGCATGACAATGGCGACTCTACGACTAACACAGTAAACATAAAGCAGAACTCGAAGAACTTAAATACTCACACACCCAGAAGCCTCTAAGTGCGAACCCAGAAAACAAACGAAGTAAATGTAAGCATGTTATTATCTAAAGATGCAAGAAACTTACAGTCGATTGTTGAACTGGGGGTACTGAGTGTGGTTGAGTGAGAGTTGAGAAGCACTGGCAAAATCGAACACTGGAAAATTAAAAGAAGTGTTTAAGTGTTAAAGCAGTTTGTGCTACTTTGAGGAATTTTCTCTCTGAGAAATTCGAGCAGAAATGGCAAGGAATGGAAAGTAACCGAAATGAAGGAAAGGTGGTGGCTTTTATAGGCAAAAGTGCATGAGGAACAGGCGTCTTCACCTACCAATCGCACGGGGGGGGAGGGGGGGGGAACGCACGATTCGAATTCCCAAAAGATCAACGGACCAGATCAATCTACCATTAAGGCGGCTGGAAACATTCCTGCAAAGAAGCATATTGCTGCATTAAATGACATCATTTAATTTGCCCCCACACGCTCGAGGCTCGAGCTAGGGAAACGAGGGGTCAACCGGAGACACTTGAACAAGCCTTGGTTTATTTTTACTAAGTAAACAAGGCTTGGGGGGTAAATGTTGCTCCAAAATTCGCCCAAAATACGTGGACCAGTCAAGAGGGGACACGTGGATAAGATAACTTGGAAAGATTTGCTAAATCTTTTTAAGCCACCAGGAAGCGCTATTAGCATGGGTCCCGGAGGAGACACCCGGAGTACAAGTTACTCCTGGAAGCTAGTATAGCATGAAGGCCCTCCGGGATGTGTCAGGTCTCTCCCGAGAAATCAAGTCGCATTTAATGCTGCATGGGAGGAAGCGTGTTGGGACTGTAACACGCAATAAAGTCTGACGGCACAACCCCCGAACAGCAGCGCTACAGTAATGATCATTTAAGTCTAGCGACGGCTACTCTGCGAAGAGTCACGTCAATCATAAGACAAAAAGGACATTCTCCATAAAAGCCCTACAGCACCTAGGGATTTGACCATGCATCACCCATGGTATATTCATCGGAAATGCCCAACTTTATGGATACTTACAGACACATGTGTAAGAACAATTCTAGGGATTACCCCACCAAAACACTATAAATACCCCCTCAAAGCTCATTTAATGGGGTCGGAGAATCTTGGTTGCAAAAGAGCAAGAAGAGAAAAAACTCACCAAGAACATTCTCTGTATTTAAGAGAAAAACATTCTCTCAAGTGTAGAATCTGTATTAAATACATCCATGAATAGCAGTGGCTCGTGGACTAAGGCTCATTAACGCCCCAACCACGTAAAAAGTCTTCATCTCACTTTCTTACAGCTCATTATTATAATTACATTTTAATAGTTGCCGAAAACCTCGGTCAACAAGTAAAAACTAAAAATGTTTATAAATATTTATTGTTAAAAAGTTCTTAATAAATATTTTAATTAAAAACTTAATTTATTTTAAGTATATAATTAATTATAAGATAATTTATGAAATTCCCTGAATTTTGAAGTTTGGTAACCTCTAGACTGGAAAAATTATAGCTAAACTCCTCAATCTCCATAGTCCTTCCGTCCACTTTGGTCTGTTAAGTGCCATAGTCGACTACCACGGTGTACACAAGTATACACGTGGTAAAATTTTATTAGTCCACCTAATTTTAATAATTAAAAATTAAAAATAATTTCAAAATTAAAAAATTAAAAATTAATTTTTTTTCTCTTTCCTAATTTTTCTTCTTTAAGCTTCTTCTTCTTCACATGCCCAAAAAACTGCCCAAAAAAAAACCCACCACCCACCAACCCCCACCCCAAAACTCAGCACCACTCCAGCTAGACCTCAATCCCGACAAGACAACGTCTCTCTTTTCCTTATTTTCATCGTCCCTCTTTTGATCCCGACAAGACCACCATACAGAGAACAAATAATCCAACTCTGAAACCCATTACAAAGAAGTCTTTGGTCTCTTTTATTTGATAGGAGCACAACAGGTTCAGGTTTGTAGGGGAGGGACAACGTTTGGGTTCCAAGGATCGACCTGTTTGGGTTCGCAGGGGGTCAACAATGTTTTGGTTTGCAGGGGATCGATGGCGTTTGGGGTGAAGGCGTTTGAGTCTGTAGAGGGTCGGGGTTTTGGGAAAAGAGACCAGAGGAGGGCCGAGCACGGTACTCCTAGTCCGTCCGTCGTCGGTGCCGCACAAGTAGAGAGAAAGTGAGAGATTAACGAGAGAGAGAGAGAGAGAGAGAGAGAGAGAGAGAGAGAGAGAGAGAGAGAGAGAGAGAGAGAGAAGATGAGTTTGGTTTTAGGGTTCAATTAAAGAAAAAAAGTGAAAAACATTATTTTTAATTTTTCTGATTTTTTAATTATTAATATTAGGTGGACTAATAAAATCATGCCATGTGTAACTTCGATACACTATGAGTGTTAAAATTTTAGGATAAGATAAATGGGGTTCCATCTCAAAACCAATTGGCAATGGGAGGAGTAGTTCATTCTTCTTATATATTCTATTATCTTTCCACACATTAGTGATGTGGGACTATCTAACATCCCCTTCAAGATGATAGCTATTTTATTATCTTGGACAACTTGATCATAGCGGCTCTTTTTTATGGCTCACTATCCTAGATCACAAGTGGCTCTTTTTGCTCTACTTTTTAGATCGGTAACTTTTTTGGTGGCTCTCTTTATTTTTTATTTTTCGCTCACTATCCTTGAATCACAAGTGGTATTTTTTGACTTTTTGGCTCTTGGATCAGTTTCTTTGAATTTTTGGTGGCTCCTATTTTTTTTAAGCTCTACTTCGATCAATTTACTTTTCGTTGGGGTTGGATATTCATTAGAGTTTTTTTTTTTTTGCTCTGATACCATTTTAGAATTTGAGATAAGGTGAATGAGGTTCCATCTCAAAACCAATTGGCAATGGGAGGATTCCTCTTATATATTTTATTATCTATCCACATATTAGCGATGTGAGACTATCTACCTATGGCAGTCCACTTTGACATTTAACAGCCAAAAACTAACGGAATGACTATAGAACAAAAGGATTGTAGAAGTTAAGGAATTTAGCCATAATTTTTTCAATTTAAGAATTTGACAGTATCAAACTTTAAAGTTTAGGAATTTGATTGTAAATTACCCTTAATTATAATTAATTTAGGTGCCGTTTGGTAACATTTTTATTTTTTAATTTTTTAATCACAAAATGAAAGTAAAATTTTTATTTTTAAAAAACAAAAATGCGTTCTGTAACCACTTTTGTTTTTCAATTTTAAAAACAAAAAACAAAAGTGTGTTCTGTAAAGTTCATTTTTATTTTTATTTTTTTGATTTTATTTAAGTCGGGTCAAGATCCGGGGTTGGATTCGCGTTCGGGTTAGAAGCCGGGTTCAGCGCCAAGGCCGTGAGGAGGGGATTTGGGTCCGGGTCTGGTTGTAATCCAAAAGATTGATTAAGAAAAAAAAACTGTTTAAAAAAATATTGAAAGTGATTTTCTTTTGTTTTTAAAATTTTGATTTCTAATTATAAAATTGAAAAGTAAAAACAGTTTTATAGAACATGCTTTTGAAAAATATTTTCACTTTTCCACTTTTAAAAACAAAAAACTGATTAAAAAAGTGTTACCAAACGGTACCTTAAATTTTAAAATAAAAGTTTTCCATTTAATAACCACATCATAGTTACATTTTAATATAAATATACACACCTGCTAAATTAATTAATTTATATAGTATATCGCACCAGGGCCGGCCCTGGGCATAGGCGGGCTAGGCCTGTGCCTAGGGCCCAAAAAAAAAAAATTTCCCTTTTAAAATTACACAATTTTTTTGCTAATTTTAAAAAATACCATTTTTTTCTAAATAAAGGCCCAAAAAATTATTTTTACCCTATAGCCCATTACATTTCAGGGCCGGCCCTGTATCGCACCACTATCATGTCACAGATAAGAACACTAGTTTTATTGAAGTTTTTGAAATGTATTTTTTAATATCTTCTTCTTTAATCGGTAGTTTAAATTGCAGAGTATGTCATATGTGAGTGACTCTACACATATCAATTATTAGTTTTATATCTTATTCTTTTCCCAACGCCTCAGAGATCCAAAAGAAAAGAAAAAAAAAAATCAACCCTAATTATTAAGAAGTTAAAATATATATGCATGCATGTGTAAACATGCAGAGAATCTCTCTCTAACTGTATCAGAAAAATGAAGTTTACTGGGTTAATTAAACATAAAATTACCAAGTAAGTATATATATATACTAACTTTCTGCACCATGTCAGAAATTTTAAATTATTGGCAACTAAAAAGACATGGGTCCTCACTAGGAGACCTTGTGGGATTGAAAGTATCATAAAATATGCCCATTTTTTATCCATGTTTTATGATGAATATTAGACGGTGGCCCAACATGGACAAGTTTTTCATTATATATTATTATTAGATTTAGAGTACAAACAAATTATAAGATATGTTCAAACTTCTTTTTTATGTTTACTGTCTATTGATAAATAAATAAATAATTACAAATTTCGATAATTTATTTGAGGAATAAATTACTAAAATTTTAAACTTTATTTTAAACACCTCAAAAAAAAAAAAAATTAATGTGGAGAACATTTGATATAATTACAATCAGTTACAGATTTAGAATTGTTTTTGTTAGGTGGAGGTTTAATTGTTATAAAAAATATTTTTAGTAATTAAATAAATATTATGTTTAGTTTGATTTTATAAAAAATATAAATAAATAATTTGTGCTGACTTTTTTATTATTCTAGTAAAATTATCTAATTTAGAAGAATGGTCGATTTTTTAAATGTAATAATTTTTTTTACTAGTCCCTATTGTGAAAGGGTTTCTTTAATTGGACATTAAAATTTCAAAAACACTAGATTTTAGATACATAATTGCTCTAATAGAACTCTAAATGTCATTTTATATATTTTATAGTGTCACACTAAAAATAGTGAGAGAGTATAGACTACACTAATTTTTTTTTTAATTTTTACTGTTAAAATAATGTGTGATTAAATTTGTATATTTATATAAATATTATAATGTGGGATAGTTTAATAAAATAATATAATAATAAAAAATATTTTTTAATGTAAATTTTAGTATTGTAGTTAGAAGTAAAAAAATTTTAATGCTAAAATTATACCTTTTTTTTACTGTTGTTTTGACACTATACTTAAATTTGTACATTGGAGTTGCCTTAAGTCCATCATTGAATTGTGGTTATATCTTATTTAAGTATCTATAAATATATGATTTATCACAAGAGTGTAAAAGTGTGCACTATTACGTGGCCATTAATACATATATCAACAATAACTACAAATGTTTTTAAGTTTGTTAGGTTCTTTTAACCTATATTAGTAGCTTTGCATGTGCAGAGCTGATGAAAGATTGCCCATATCATCATCAAAATTAATATGAACCATTTGATTTAACTAAAATTTATATCTATATATTATGAATGGTGACTACTGATGATGATCAACGTGGCTTATAAGAAAGAAGTTTCCTCTTTATTTCAGTCAGATTCTGAATGGTCCAACCACGATGGACAGACCTTTTACGCCTGTCTAGTCGCCATTGAACCTAAAGTACACTCTAATAACTAATATATAATATTAATAACTATTAGATGCACAACGAGACTATATAGTGTACTAGCTACTACACTATTCAACTTCCCTCCAATAATTAATGTTACTTTCTTTAATTTATAGCTTTTTCTCTGGGTTTTTGTTTGTAGGTTTGTTCTGATTTGATATTATATAGCTATGCCAAACACACAAGCAAAAAAAAGCCTAAACTTAAATCTCTGTTTCAAAAAAATCAAGCTTTCCCAACTATTCTCCCAATCTCTTCCTATGACGACTCCACAAATCACCCCAGAAGATCACAGCCGTCCATTACCTCAACCCAAATGCTCATCAATCTTGGTCAGAAACTTCAACTCACTTTACGAAAATACCCTTGATTTTTCCACCTCCAACTCTCCAACATCTCCTTCCGCACACTCCGTCGACGACGATGATAACGACGGCGGTGCAGTCGCCGTCGCCGCCGCATTTGCTTCTAGTAGATTCTTCTTCTCCACTCCCGGAAGGTCAAACTCTATCGTTGACTCGTCCACTACTATTACCGCCTCCGCAGAGCCCGATGAGGCAGTCTCCTCTACGCTCTTCGGAAACAGCGTGGCGGTGCCGACGATATCGCCGGACCCCTACTCGGATTTTCGAAGGTCCATGCAGGAAATGGTGGAGGCGCGTGAGGTTGGTGACGTGGAAAAATCTAATTGGGAGTTCTTACATGAACTTCTCTTGTGTTATCTTGCTCTCAATCCTAAAAGCACCCACAAATTCATTATTGGCGCTTTTGCCGATCTGGTTGTTAACGTTTTGCCTTCGCCGCCGGAAAGTGGCGGTGGCCGCCGGGAATCTGATGTAGTCGCGGATATTTATGAGAATAAGAGGTAGATGATTTTGTCTCTTTGCTGGGTTCGTTTAATTAATAAACTTTACTAATTAATTACATAAAATATGAGATGGGAACTGAAGTTGGTCCCCCATTGATTATTTAATTAATACCGTGTTATTGTATGTTAATTCATGATTATATTATAACATGTTTATTCACTTGTTCCAGCTTTTAATTTTATTTTTCTTTCTTTTTTTTTTTTCTTTTTGTTCTTATGTATAAAGCAGTACACACTCAAGTACTGTACCTTTGGTAAATTAATGTACAACAGTTATAGACTTATATAGTATTATTGAAGACATCTCAACAGTACTATATAAGTTTTGAACAAAATGCCACTTAGCCGCAGCAAAGCTACAAATGTCTATTTTTTTTTTGAAAATTTACAACCGAAAAATAAATTAAAAAAATAAGGTAATTACTAAATTAATATAGTTTTTAGCGTCTGAACTACCAAATTATACTTTCTTAACTTTTAAGATTGTTAAAAATTTCCCTTAACTATTAAGATTGTTGGATTTAAATGTAAGACATTTATATGTATAATATAATATATATGTATGTGTATATAACATGGGGAATAAATAAACATATACACTATATGAATATAAGGATCGAAATACCTCCAGCCATTGATTCTTTGAGTATTAATCCCACATAAGCTTGATCTGCAAAAGAAACCGATTGATGTGGGTAATCGGGCTTCCTCGCTCTCTCAACTCTCTTTAGATGGATTTTGCTGTTATGAACAGAATGAGTGAGGAGCTCGGGGACCGAGACCCTATATTTATAGGTGAGATACTCCATCAGTATCTGTGGCACATTAATTGTCAGAATATTTTGACAATTAATTAAGTAAATCAAATCAGGTAATGAATATAGAAATCTGACCATATATAGAATATTACGTAATTGATTCTGTCAAGATTCAATGAATATAAAATATTCATTTATCAGAATCAATAATATTATTTTATTTCCTTAATTAGAAATATTCTAATATTCTCCCACTTGGTCAGCATTTAAACTAAAACATTCAAACCCAAACGTTCCTCATTATATAATAAACATACGAATCATAGCGACATGTCCTCATTATAAGTCGAGTATTATCTTCCATGTATTACGATATATTTATTATATAACAATGTACTTTATGTGGCAATGTACTTAAGTGAATAAACCCTAACCCTTATGTTTATTCAGGTCCTCTTACGATAATTTTCTCAGATGAAATTAAGGTGCACATAAATATGAGAAAATATCGAAATTAGAGTTTCATTAAATAATTTTTGGTTGTACAAATAAAAAACCGCATATGGGTTAATCGAATCCCATATTTACTTTATGATCCTTGAATTTGTGTTGCGGCATGCCTTTAGTCAAGGATCTATGCGATCACCCAATTCAGTTTGCGTGATTAATGACCACTTATCACGCCTTTTTTATGGCTAAATACTTAATGTCGATATGCTAGCTTCGACCAGTACTCTTAGAGTTATTAGCCATAAATATTGTAGCTGAATTTATCGCAAAATTTTCTTAATGGCCTAATGAAACTGTAATTCTGAACTCTAGGCCTACTATGAAACTCTATAATACATCATACGAGATGTATCCTCAAAACAATAAATGAATCTGACTTCTATAGTGGAAATAACAATCAAGATTCTCTACAATATAACTTACTGGTAATCTTAAGGACGTAATAAAATATTGATTTACGTGAATAAATACAACCAGTGAAGTATGTTAGAATCTAATTGGTTAACTATATTTCCAGATGGTCAATTCATCTTAAAATATGTATGAATATAATTTTTAGTATTTTAAAGATACCTCATCACTTTGTATGAAAAATAAAGTGGTCTTAACTTTAGTTATTCTGATACTACTTAACGATCCTGAAACAAATGTAATGCAAAGTCTTATTCAGACTCTTAGGCATACATTAGGCTTCTAAAATAGAAGCAAATGAATGTTCTTAATTTATTCTCACTCCACATCATTTTTCAGATGCTAGTTCGAGTTATATTTATCACACTTAAAGATAAAAGTTATATCAGATGAATAATACATAATTTTATTTAATCAGAGATGCTGTGGCTACTCTCTAATTAATTAAAATTATATATATTATTTATATTCCTTATCTCAAAATAATAATTTGAGATATGAATTATTTCAACTTATATAGAAAACTTTTATCATCATTTGCAAGTAACATATTGTCTACGTATAAAACAAATATTACTCTCACTAACCTTCTGGTATATAATTATTTCCATAATTCTCTTTTCAAACCTAAAGGAAAAGATGATATAATACCAATTTGTGAGATGTTTGTTTTAATCGCTAGGTAGACACTTTAAGCTTGCATATGTTCACCACTATTAGAGGAAAATCTTTATGGCAGTCTATATACCTTCTCCTCTAGTTCACTATTTGGAATTGATTAATGAATTAAAACAAGCAACAAATGCCAAGGTCTATAATAGAATCTTTTATAAAAACAATTGAGAATGTAAATCTCCTTTGTTATTGATTCTTAGTTCAAAATGAACTTCTTAGCAATGAATATTCTTTTATATCTTTATGTTTCTCAATGTTGCCTAATAAATATTATTGGTGAAAAAACCTATGCTTAATTAATGTTCTCCACCCCATTAGGCAACTTTACTAAAGATAAACTTTATTGCTATTTAAGATATTCATTTCTTCATTCATGGCATATTGTACTACAACTTCAATTCTTTATCATTCTATAATTTAATTTGTGTCTCAAATTAATATTGTAGTTGAACTCTTATTGTACAAAATGTGATCACTAGAATACATTGATCTTACTGTTCTAATAAGTCATCTTAAGGATGGACCAACAAACTCTTAAAAGAGCAAATGGTTCAATAGCATGTTATTTTAGAAATTGTAAGCAATTACTAAATAACATAACTTATTAGAATTTTACCAATGACTTGTATATTATTAATGATTAGTTATGAATTCTCAATAACCAGTAATCTTAAGGGTTGTTGTGAATCATAATTAATCTTAACACTTGAGGTGGAAGTTTGAGAAAATATGAATGATCTTTCTCGGAAACTAGGTTCCTAGATTGATCACTCCCACTGATCAAGTCAATTCTTAATTCCACAATTCTAGTGTTGTGAGATGGATAATAAAATATGTAACCCTTAAACCTTATAGCTTTTCAAATGAAATATGCTCATTTATGGTTTAGGGCCCAGATCTTTTCTTTGACAATTGTACTCTAACTATATATGGGTATTTATAAAATGTGTACATGTTATCAAGTCGGTTTTCAACCTTATCACAACTCAAAATATGTTTGAGAAACAACTTTGGTTAGAACACGATTCGATATGTACACCCCATTGTTGAGTATCAATAGACAAAGATTTAGGAAAGATTGGAGTTTGCTATGTAGGCTCCACCCCATGTCCAAAAAATGCTTAGTTTCTTAAATCTGTTACACACTATAATTTAGGTGTACCAAGCATATGTATCGGGCAATGAACCCATGCTTTTAAAGAAACTTTGCAAATAGACTGGGAGTTTATCCATACTCACGAATTTTAATGTAGTATTCTCCATTTTATATTTGATCTCACTATCTTAATATGCAAAATGCATCATTTCTCTACTTAAGATTTAAATGTCTTTGAAACATATAAATCTATACTTTTGTAGAAAAATTATTTATGTGAGTAATCGTTAAAAAAGAGATGCAAAATTTGAGTCCATGTCTTCAAAATTAATTTCTTCAAAATTAATTGACTTGTATGATTTCTAATGTGATAGAATTCTAGTATGCACCGATTTTGACTTGTTGGAATACATATTCTTAATGAAATTCACACAAGTTCTAAATAAAGTTAGTAAAATCTAGTGTAATGAAGATCCCCACCATTTACTAACATTTATTCTATTTATGGAGATATGTTCCATAATTTTTGGTGCTATAATGTAGAAGAATTCTTTATTAATAACACATTTCTTATTGTCAGATTGAACTTGCATATCTTTATGAGTGACATCATTTGTAGTAAAGACCTCTTAATGTGTCTAAATCAAGTTTCAATAGAATCTTGGAACATAAAGGTCTTTGCCAATTTTAAAACAAAGCCACTACTATATTGCTTGTTCCTTAAACTTCTAAATGTGAGAACTTATCTTGTCTGTGGATAAGATTTGCTCACAGTTACTGACTTTCTTAGGTTTATTTGTAAACCTTGCAAGAAATTTATGAATGTGGAATAACAATCTAAAATAATCCACTATGTGTTAATAATCACATTAACTATATTAGAATGAATTCATACACAATAAATTAAAATTTATTGGTGATAATAAAGTGTGATTTATTTTTCTTAATTATACAGTAAAAACTGTACATTTTAGATTAAGTTATCAGAATAAATTTTTTGGAAATTTCTACTGGTATGGAAGAAATTTATGAATAGTGATGTAATAAAATTACATATATAGTTTTGAGGTTTAAATGAATCATGTTTTTACCAATGAATAAACATGCTTACATATGAAATCTTATTAAACAAAAATTGCCTGTGGGCTAAATTTTTAATTTAATAAGATTAGATTTAGATGTAGATTATGATAGATTTACACAATTTATGAAAAACTTAAAGTTTAATATTTCTATCTCAATGAAATGTATGAAACACTTAATTATTTATAAATGTTTCAAAATTTTATACTTTATTATAAAATTATTAAATTAAATCTACATAATTCCCTGTGGGATAAATTAAGAGAATTTAATTTAATATATTAATTATGTAAATATAATAAAATCCCTGTAGGGTAAGATTATTATGTTCACATAATTCATGTCCATTATGTGATCTTAATCCACTTAATGTATATAATTTTATATAATTAAGGATGCTGTGGCTACTCCCTAATTATTTAAAATTATGTGGTTCACTTGACACCAAAGTATAAACTGAAGATTAAAATTTTATTAAATCCAAAATTGCCTGTGGGCTAAATTTTAAATTTAATAAAATTATATGAACTTTATGATAGATTTAATTAAACAATTAGTTTAGGAAAATGAAGTTTATTATCTATCTTTATTAAATTTGTGATAACACTATTAAATTAAATCCCCATAACTCCCTGTGGGGTAAATTAAGAAAATTTAATTTAACATATTATCATAATTAATTATACAAATATAATAAAATCCCTGTAGGGTAAGATTATTATGTTCACATAATTCATGTCCATTATGTGATCTTAATCCACTTAATGTATATAATTTTATATAATTAAGGATGCTGTGACTACTCCCTAATTATTTAAAATTATGTGGTTCACTTGACACCAAAGTATAAACTGAAGATTAAAATTTTATTAAATCCAAAATTGCCTGTGGGCTAAATTTTAAATTTAATAAAATTATATGAACTTTATGATAGATTTAATTAAACAATTAGTTTAGGAAAATGAAGTTTATTATCTATCTTTATTAAATTTGTGATAACACTATTAAATTAAATCCCCATAACTCCCTGTGGGGTAAATTAAGAAAATTTAATTTAACATATTATCCTAATTAATTATACAAATATAATAAAATCCTTGTGGGGTAAAATTATTATACCTATATAATTAATTACAAGTTATGTCCATTAAGGCGAATCTTAATTAATATATAATTTTATACAAATAAGGATGCTGTGGCTACTCCCTAATTATATAAAATTATATTTTCACTTTAGACATTAGGTATTGGGCTCTACCTAAAAGTAATTTCGTTATTAACATAATAGACAATCACTGAGATTAGTGCTCCTAGTGTGGTCGTCCGAAGATCATTAAAAACCGTTCTAGATATGAGCATTTGTCCCAGGTTCATGTTTCTTATGTCAAACCACAAAATTACTTACTTTTTATTCATTTTAGGAAGTTTTATGAATATTTTATGAATAATTTTATGAAGTTTTATGAAACTTAATGTGCTAAATAAAATATTCAACCTATCTTAATGTTTGAATATTTCTAAATATATCTAGCACTATAAAAGGAATTTATGTATAGCATTTAAATCATACAAATCTAAATTAATTGCATTTAAACACAAATTTGTCAAATAAATACAAATTAATACAATTAATGTATAATTAATTAAATGCTAATTTCTTAATATGAAATTAATGGCAGATTTTTCAAAATTAATTTAGAAAATAAATTGCATAAATTTGGTAATATATAATTAAATGCACAATTATACAAATTAGCACAATTATTACATGCCTAAATAAATCATGTAATAAATTACCAAATTAAACAAATTTCCATTTTCAATTTATACTAGATATATGTATTAAATAAAAATGGAAAATTGACTAAATGCAATTTATGGACTAAATTAACACAAAATAGGAAAATAATTAATATTCCAAATAAATAAATAAAAAATAAGAAATTCGGAATTTTTCCCTTTTTTTTTTTTTTTTGAAAAATGCACTGCACAAACGACATGTCGTTTTTTGCAAAACGCAAAACGACACGTCGTTTTACAAACTAAAGGGCTGATCTCAAAATTGAAAAACGACATGTCGTTTTCCATAGGGGAAAAACGACATGTCGTTTTCCATAGGGGAAAAACGACATGTCGTTTGAGAAAACGACAGCAGCACGAACTTGAAAAACGACACGTCGTTTTTCAAAAATAAAAAACGACATGTCGTTTGATCAAACGACAGCGGCCAAAAACACTGAAAAACGACATGTCGTTTGTGGAAAACGACACGTCGTTTGGGTCGTCTCCTTCAGCCAATCCGGGTCATTTTGACCCGTTTTTCTGCACGTGGGTCCGACGGACCCGACCCAAACCCGATCGGTGAAGAGAATTTTGACGACCAAATTACGTGTTTTTAATCCCGAAATGATCCAAATGAAAAAAATAAAGAGATCTATGTGGATTTTATGCATCTAAAACACGTAAAAGTCGATTTTAATTCCAATGAAGATGAGTTGGGTCCAAAGGTGTTCTTCAAAAAAAAAAATTAGATTTTGATGTTTATTCAAAATCTTTTTCATGCACGAAATCACTCTATAATTTTATATGAATGTGATATTGCAATAAAGATTTAAAATATACACCCAATATATATATATAAATGTATATATATATATATATTGTTTTTTTTTTTTCTTAACGAAGAACGAAACTTAAAACTTTATGTATATATAATATATATCACATAAAATTATCAATCTAATATGAAATATATATAATCATACATAAATATTTAAATATATATATGAAAGATGTATATATATGAATAACTTTTATGGATATATATGTATGTAAGTATATATATATGAACTGAATATGAATGTATATATATAAACTGAATGTATATATAAACTGAATGTATATGAATATATATATAAACTGAATGTATATAGGTATATACGTATGAAAATGTATATATATAATGTGAATATATATATATATGAATGTATATACGAAAAACAAATATATAACATATATATATGAATACCGAGTGTATATACGAGTATATATATATATGAAACTTAAATACAATCAAGGCAGAGATAAAACCGCTCTGATACCAACTGTAAGACATTTATATGTATAATATAATATATATGTATGTGTATATAACATGCGGAATAAATAAACATATACACTATATGAATATAAGGATCGAAATACCTCCAGCCATTGATTCTTTGAGTATTAATCCCACATAAGCTTGATCTGCAAAAGAAACCGATTGATGTGGGTAATCGGGCTTCCTCGCTCTCTCAACTCTCTTTAGATGGATTTTGCTGTTATGAACAGAATGAGTGAGGAGCTCGGGGACTGAGACCCTATATTTATAGGTGAGATACTCCATCAGTATCTGTGCCACATTAATTGTCAGAATATTTTGACAATTAATTCAGGAAATCAAATCAGGTAATGAATATAGAAATCTGACCATATATAGAATATTACGTAATTGATTCTGTCAAGATTCAATGAATATAAAATATTCATTTATCAGAATCAATAATATTATTTTATTTCCTTAATTAGAAATATTCTAATATTAAAGACTTTTGTTTAATTTCATTCAATTTTACTATTTTAGTATTTGCTTATGTACTAAATCATGCTCTCCAAACTTTAATATCTACCAAATCATGTCTCTCTAACTTTGACATATGTTAAATTATGGCCATGAATTTTCATCGATGTTAGATTTTTTTACTAAAATTAGAAAAAATATTGTTAAATTCAAGAATTTCAATAGTTCAGGAAGTATTTTTAACGACTTTAAAAGTTTTAGGGACATAATTTAGTACATATCAAAATTCAAATGAGATAATTTAATACATATCAAAATTCCATTACAAAAATCATAATTAGCCTATAATATATTATCAGTAATCCAATTGTTTAAAGCCTTGATAACCGACTCTGAATCCTTTTTCCACCATCATAAAATCACATCAATTATACATACATAATATATATATACACGTATACATAATTTTGGAGGAGAACGCTCTGGATCAATCTTTCATGGCCAAAAAACATAATTATAAATATATCGAAGAAATCTCAACATTATTTTTTATTGAAAAATGCACAGGGGCCCTGTTTAAAGATGTATGGATACTAATCGTAGCAGCATAAGATCTTTATTGTAAAGTTCTTAATTAAGTTTAAATTAATGCATGGTTGCAAAATAATTAAATCAGAAGTTTAATTTAATAATAATTTATATTGATTCTTAATTAGGAGTTTTGCACAGAGCATAATTAATAAAATTAAGCCACATGTGAGTTCCAGATAGATCGATCCCTTGGATTGGAGCTCTCTCTCAGTCTCGGACATGTATATATATATATGTATAAATTGAATTTCTCAAGCAATAGGAATATACAATACGAAAGAGAAAAATGCAAAGCTATAACATTTTCACTATCAAACCGATTTATATATATAATCTACAATTCAACTTATAATTACTAACATAGGAACAGTAAATCCTGCGGCGACCACTGCTTCTATGTTCTGATCAAATGGTTATGAGTAGCTACTTCACACCAGTACGGTACACTATTAATTGTACGGACGGCTTCGAGTGTCACTCATAGGTAGGTAGTAGAAAATAGCAGCCACACTGTTTGGATACGAATATTAGGATAAAGGTTCAACATCTGATCCAATTTTTTTTTTTAATTGAATTTAAAAGAGAAATTTTAATATCAATATATAATAAAACTTCCCCATATCAAAATTTATATCTTCTACTAATTTATATAAAATAATGCCAATGTTTTTCTAAACTACCCAAATTGTTTTTTTTCATTTAATTTCTCTCTTTCTTTGTCCTTCTCTCTTCCCCTCGTTTCTCTATTCACTGAACCCAAACGTTGACCCCTTAACGTTACAAACCAAGAGCACCCGACCACTGTCACCACACACCACCCACCTATCTTCCTCCCTCTCTATGGGCTTCTGTTGTTTAGAGCTTTGTTCTTTGACAGCTAGGACTTCGCCTTTCGGCCCATGACAGATTGTCCAAGCATATATAATGTTCCCTAGCTTTTTTGCCTTCGCCTGTAATGTGGGGTCTGCCTATTATGACCCCTAGTTGTCCTGCCATAGGTGGTGGCATCGGATCTCTGTTTTGGCCTCCTTGTGCCTAGGTCTGGTCGTCTTGCACATGACGACGTAGGTGCCGATTATTACACCTTATCAGGTACTCAATCTCCCTTTTCAGATTTTGACACTCATTAGTGTCGTCGCCGAAGTCGTTGTGGTATCCGCAAAACTTCGACATGTCCCTTTTGCCATCTCCCTTCTGATAGGAAAGGGCTTTTGGTATGGGACTGTTCCCTAAGTAACAATGAAGATGGCCTCAGGCTTCTATGTTAGGAGGGTGAAGTAGGTGTAGTTCTTCTATGGCATGGGAGAAGTGGTAAACTTCCCATTTTTTCTATTGTTCCTCCCATAGTTGTTGGTGTCGCGCTTGTTTCTAGTGTTTTTACCAATAGAAGTCTAAGCAGAGTTGTTGGTGTCTGCCTATCCGCCTGGTAGGTCGTGAGGCTACTCAGTACCTCGTGACTGCCTGTTATTGACATGCCCTGCCTAGGCCTGTCGTATGGCTCCTTCAAGTTTGATAAAGTCGTTAGCTCTATCAAGGAACTCCTTCATGTTATTGGTGGATATCCTCCGGATATATTTCAAGAAGTCACTTAGTGGGAGTATGCCCCCTAGTATGGTCGTATAACGACCTTCTTCTTTAAGGCATTTGACTTTAGTAGCCTCAGCCATAAATCCCTGAATGTAATCCTTCAGAGGTTTCCCTTGTCGCTGTTTGACTTTGACAAGGTCTTCTAGTTGTGATGGTACAAGTCTCGAGGACGAGAATTGTGTGTAGAATTCTTGTGAGAACTCAGCTCAGGAGTTGAATCTTCCTGGGATGAGTTTAAAGTACCATTGTTGGGCTGTCTCTGACAATGTGGCTAGGACTATGCAGCAGCGCACATCACCAGTAACCTTCTAGAGGTCGAGTTGCATCTCAAAGTATTTGATGTGAGCCAATGGGTCTTCTTGTCTTGTATACATCTTTCATACCAGCATTTTGAACTTTGACAAGCGCAAGGCATTTATGTATACCGAGAATGGTGATCCCCTTAACCGATCAAGTTCAAGGTCTGAAGGCTTCGAGCATACTATGCCCTAGATCATGTCCCTGAGTTGGTCCAACTATGCTTGCACAGAAGGATCTGTTGTTGTGGAGACCTAACTGGCTGACCCTCCTTGGGGAGGTTACAAATTCTAGAGAGATAGGGGTTGGCTGGCCATACCCTGGGAGAGTGTATAGTGAAGATCAGTCAGACCCGTGTCGAACTGCATACCCTGTCCATCCATTCCCAGGTACGAAAGATGGCCTAGGCCGACCAAGGCTACACCTGGCTGCTATGCTTGGCCGACCAGACCTATATTGGGCAGGGTCTGGCTGGCAAGTACTCCTCCATGGCTGGCCATACCTGCAATGGGGAGGGTCTGGTTGCTCGTGATGCTTCCTTAACCGACTAGACCTACATTGGGTAGGGTATGGCCGCCCGTGACTCCATGGTCAACTGGTGTTGGATGTGTGTTGACAAGGGGTAGATTACACCAATTACTAGAGTATGATGGATCTAGTTTTTTAAAGTGATTGGTTCCACTCCTCGAATCACTGTTCTGGGTGTTTCCACCCACTCCCGGTCCTCGTCAGTTGAAGATCGACCTCTGGGCACCTCGCTCCCCATGGGGAAGAAGTGGTGTACTCTGGCCAACCATGGGTACTCCTGTTGGTGGCTGGCCGGCCACTGGCTGCACAATGGGGGTGTTGCTAAGCCAAAGATCCCTGGCCGGCCCCCATGCCACTAGTTGCCGAGATTTGGCTATTCTCGCCATTTAACCTTTGAGGAAAGGTTTGTCCTCCCTCTAGCAGGGGAAGATTTGTCTTAGTTCTTTAGAAACTTGGCTGGAGTCTTCCTTGAAGTAGATCTCTGAGGAGATCCTGGCCTCCTCTATCGGTTCTCTAGTTGAACCGTCTTAGCAGATTGCTGGCCTCTCAATTGTGGCGATGTAACTCTGCTTGGTGAGATTGAAAGATGTACTCCTAGTCATCCATCCATCTTAGAAATTCGCATCTCTACTGAGCGAAATCATCGCAATCAAAAACGTGTGGTTCTTCAGTTAGGCCTGCAGGGCCTACAACTTCCCTGAGTCTAGCCAACTCAAGATCTTTTCCTAAGTCCAGGTGAGGCTTGCCAATTGCTGGAACGCCAACTCTCGGGCCTGTCTCTCCAGCGTAGAACCAAAGTTGAGATCCAGTTGTTGCCCCTACGTCCTTCTTTCAATGGGAGGCGCCAATGGTGAGTCTACTCTTGGAGGCATGGGCCTGCCACTTGGATCCACCTAGGTGCTCGTATTAGTTTAGCCAGCTGTAGTGGCCAAACTTGTAGCACCTGTTGTGGTGAGAGGAATTTCCACATCTACAGTACTCATG
The DNA here is from genome assembly GCF_029168945.1 of Cannabis sativa. NCBI lineage: Eukaryota > Viridiplantae > Streptophyta > Magnoliopsida > Rosales > Cannabaceae > Cannabis > Cannabis sativa. The sequence goes on from NC_083610.1 coordinate 15,352,158, forward strand.
GGGATTCCAGTAGTGACTAGAACCTGAATGCCTTGATCTGCAATCTATGGGTCTTGAAGGAGACCCAAAGATGCAGATGGTATGACAGGAGTTCTTCTTGTGTTTACCATGGCATTTGATCAGATTACGATATCCACGCTCTCAATGAAAGCACCAAATTATTGACCTCAAAAAGTGATCAACCGATAGTAGGGTCGTATGGATCTAATATTTGCCACGTGTTTGCACAAATAAGAATGAAAGTAATAAACAACAGATTTGTTATAGAGGTTCAGCCCCCTTGTGGTAGCAGATAATGACCTACTCCCCTTTTAGTTGTATTTATACCGAGGGAAATACAACCTAGATCACTATAGATGGTATCTGCTATAGCACCCTTAGGATTACAAGGTATGAATCAATAATGGCAAAACTCAAGTGTTGAGATAATGCTAGGGTAGACGTGATTGAGAGAGAGAGAGAGAGAGAGAGAGAGAGAGAGAGTTTATCAGACACTTAGAGCTTGGAGGCAGGTTTGAGGTTTAGATGCAACTTAGGTTTCTTGGCTAAGGTTAAGGCCTTTATATTGGAGACCTAAAACCCTAGGTTACAGTTTAAATCTCTAAATACTTGCATAGTTCGTTAGATATTTACAAAAGACTAAATTGTCCTTGAATCTAGATATTATTCAACCATTCTATTGAACTTTTAAGGCCCAATTCAGAGTCCATATGTTGTTACCCACGTGTAGAAGTGCCCAGGAAAGCTTGCAGAGCACCTCTTGGTCGGTTAGGCCCCTATGGAGGCCAGGCTGGCTGGCCATGGTGTAGTCCCAAAGCTGGCCGGGCAGCTCCTAAAAGGGTGTTGGTCTATCACTTGATGTCCATTTGAGTGCTAGGGTCTCCGTTTGTTTAGGTGTTGACTTGACCTTCTTATTGGTGAGTTGTACTGCCACATGATGCTAATTTTGGCCACGTAAGCATGCCACATCATGAGGACAAAATCGGGATAATGTTGGCAATTTGTGCATTAATCACCAAAGGATCATTATGGGGGAAGCGCACATTTTTTACATCATCTTCGGTAAAGGTGATGGGCAAATTCATCATTATGGGGCGTTGTGCTGGAGAATGCACCAGCATGCACAATTTCCCTTCTTCTACCTCTCTCAGGTACCTTTTTGCGAGTTTTGAGTGCTCCCGGTGAGATGGAGTCCACTGAGATTGTGGCCACGTGTTCGTCCACTGGAGGTGGGGCGAGTCCAAGAGAGTATGATGTTCCTGGTCCCGGTGCAAGTAATGTTACCCCAGTCGCGGTTGGCAGAGCAGGGAGCGCAAACAATGATGTTCTTGGAGCTTGAGAACGTCCTACCCCCTGTAGAGGATTTATAGCATTCTACTGTTCGGGAACGATCATGTGTCTATGTACAACCCCTTGTACAGGGTAGATGATCCAAATTTGGACCCATTGTCCTAGACGTCCCGCTTAGACTAGCGTTTCAATCTTGTCTTTCAAATAATCACACTCATTAGTGGTGTGACCCTTCTCCCAGTGCTACTTGCATTCTTTTTTTATCACATTTATTCCTCCCTCCGTGGGACATTCGCAGAGGTTTTCGATAGTGAGACGTTTTCTCGAGTGTCTATTAGACTTGTATACTCTGGATCATACTCATTCCTTGGCTTCTTTGAAGAATCATTGCGATTGTGGCTCTTACCTCCTCTTTTATTCCGGGAATGGCTTACAATGGATTCTGGGACCTCAGTTTTTGTCTGTCTAGGAGCTACACTACATCCAGTCTGTGCCGCCCTATACCCAAAAAATAGGTTTGCGTAGGGGCAAGACCGAAAGTAGTGGGTCCATAAACGATTGGGGAAAATTGAGTCCCTCTAAGAGTTATGGCTGAAGGTGGAGCTTGGGGGGTGAAACTGGGAGTAGTCATGAAAGGAGTTGGAGCTGGAGGAACTCCAAAAGCTTGTATGTAGACGTCCTCAAGGTTGATGACGCCTTGAGCTACACTACATCCAGTCTGTGCCGCCTTATACCCAAAAAATAGGTTTGCGTAGGGGCAAGACCGAAAGTAGTGGGTCCATAAACGATTGGGGAAAATTGAGTCCCTCTAAGAGTTATGGCTGAAGGTGGAGCTTGGGGGGTGAAACTGGGAGTAGTCATGAAAGGAGTTGGAGCTGGAGGAACTCCAAAAGCTTGTATGTAGACGTCCTCAAGGTTGATGACGCCTTGAGTTTTTGCCATAAACTCACTTAAAGTTTTGGCTCTCTTTCCTTGCATCTCTCTCCATAACAAAGAACCAACAACTAATCCAAAATGAACAGCCATCAATTTCATGTCATTGCTAACCTTATTCTTGACAGATGCCTCCATCATCCTTTAAATAAAAGCCTTCAAGCTTTCATGATATTGCTTTTTGACATTGGTAAGAGAACTAACTTCCATGTCCTACTCCTTGTCACATGCAGCGATAAACTGGTTGTGGAAAGTTGACTAAAAGTCCTTCCAGCTATCAAGTGATCGTGAAGCTAATTGCTTTCACCAATCTTCTACAAACTTGATCAAAGTTAAGGAAAAACATAACACGTTAAATATATATTATATTTTTTTATTGTGATATTAAAATTTTATTCCGATGTTTATTTAGCGATAGGGTAAACCGCCCACAACACATTGTGCACTACACTTGTCCAATGCAAATTTTGTAATTTTGATTCTTGAAGTCTTGTAGTGTAGTTCCGGTTTAAGAAATTGTAAAAACCAAATGGTAGTTTAAAAAAATAGTCAAAACGCACACTATCTGCAGTGCCTACACCCCTAATTTATCCATTTAATTGGATTTTGATAAATCTTATCACATCCACACAACATCCAAGAGAAACAAATAAAAATTCTCTCTATCTTCATGCAAATAATATGTCAACTGTCCAATTAGGTTTTTGAAGAATCTTATGACATTTACACAACATCCAAGAAATATAAATAAAGATTCTGTTTGTTTCCATGCAAACGGTTAAATGAATTTTTCGATTACATTTTCATCTCTCTTTTAATCATTTGATTTACTTTTATTTTATCTTTTAATAAATACCATACAAAACTTCACTCAAACATATCTCTTAATGGCAGGAAACCATAGTAGTACTTCATACACACATCAAGAAAGAATTGCACTTGTGTCACATTTATCTTGAGAAAGGCATAAACCAATCTAAATAAATACTGGTCCAAAGTTGAACATGAGAACCATAACTCTAAAGCAGGGTTTGCCACTCAAGATCGAGCAAATATGATCTTTGAAACTAAAAATCATGCTACCCAATAAGATACAATCATATATATTTGATTTTTTTTCATAACTTATTAAATTCACAAGTTGGTGATGATCATAGCAGTGTAACACCATAAATTCAAAGGCAAAGTAGCAACTTTTATTTCACCACTGCAAAAAGTCTCCAACATCAGCATCTCCTAGATTATTATTATCATCTTCTACTAATCTAAATGATTAGAATGCTGATAGTTATTTTACTCAACGACCAATTGGAGTAAAGAAAGCAAAAAGAAAAATTAAAGAGCAAACTTAAATTAACTTTTACAATATAAATTATTCAACTTCTCAAGAAAGGCATTGCTGATAGACAACAAAATTATACAATTCAAATGTTACGAGCTCAAAATGAGAAAGAAAAACAGAGAATGAGAAAAGAAAAATAAACAAGGCTCCATATCTATTCGAAAAAAAAATTTTAGGGAAAAAATTGAATTAGTTATTCGATCCTACATGAGTACATATATATCTGAAAAGATGATTTATGAAAGAAAAAAAATCGTAGTACACTTTATTGGTCGGATTAGTAGTTGTTAATAACATTGGCCCATTTTTAATTTGTTAATTTCATTTCTTATTTTTACTTTGTGAACATTTTATTAATGTCAATTATTAGAATAAGAATAATAAAAATCAAAATTTAAACATATAATAATATTTTATTAGAGTGCTAGCTACAGTAACAAAGCATAGTACAACATTTTTTTTTTTTTGACATGGCATAGTACAACATTTTATAATTAAGATAAAAGTTAAAAAGATGATTGCAGGGGCATTATAAGATTTTGTAACCTTAAAATGAAATAAAGGAAATTTAAAGAAACCTATTTGGAGATGCTTTTTTTTTTTTTTTTTGAGAAATATATCATAAATTCAAATCGAGTTAGACCTCGCGGTCATTACAAAATAGAGTTTCCGGTATGGAAGAGACCGGGAGAGACCCAAATACGTGATGGGTAAAGGCCCATCTAGCCACATTATGAGCGGCAAAGTTACAAGTTCTACTAACATAAGAAAAACAACAACTACTAAAGGAGAGAGAAGACTTAGTACAAAATGAGATATAGTTCTCTATTGCCCAACGAGACCCCTTCCCATTGATAGCGTCGATAACCACTCTCGAGTCATTCTCCACAATAACATACTTGGAGCCGATATCCAAGGCTACTGACACAGCCAAGCAGCATGCCGCAGCTTCTCCACAAAGAGCATCCGAGAAATCCTCCCGAGCTGCCTGAACTCTAATCACTCTACCAAGATGATTCCTTACAACAACAACAATGCACATACTCTCCAAGCCCACTTTCACATCACAATTCAGCTTAATCCAGTCTAGAGGAGGAGGGGACCAAGCTTCCTTTAACACTGGAGTAGGACTAGAGAGCAAGGAATCATACATATCTGCATAAGAAGTACAAATATTATCAAAATATTTGTTAAAATCAACAAGACAGTTATTATGGACTTTATCATTACGCACCCTCCAAATAGTATCCACAATAATAGAAGCATACAAGAAAATATCATCAACACTAGCCCCTTTGTATTTTAGATCCCAGATGAACTTGACCCAATCCCAAGCACGGATGCCTGTATCACACACCGGATAGATACCCCAAGGAGAAGAATGCCAGAAATGAAGTGCCACATCACATGAAAGAAACAGGTATTCAATGGATTCTTCACACACTCCACATAAGGGGCAGCTAGTGTCCTCTATTTGAAGATGCCTTAAATAAATTGAATTTTATCTTTAAAATTTATAATTATACTTTGAATATTTTTATATTTATACTTTTTTTTACCTATTTTTTTACTCTTTTTTATTCGTTAAAGCTTTTATATATATATATATATATAAAAAAAAAAAAAATTCTTCCTTATTTTTTCATTGATTTTTTTAGCTGTTTTTTCCTTTTTCTTCTGATGTGGCTGAACCATTTTTTCTCTTTCTCTTCACTCCCTTTTTATTTTCTTTTTTTTCCAATTCTCTCTCTTTTTCTATCTTTCCTTTTTACACACTAATTTTTTTATTTTTATATAAAATTATAGGGTATTTCTACCGTAAGGCTTGATGTATTGTACTTATGCTATAAGAAAGTTATTTTAACCAATCTTAACTTAAAAAAGAAAAGGTGCACATAACTTTTGTTGAAAAAATCTAGAGAATTATTTTAAATTTTATTATATTGTTTCATTGATTGAGTGACTATTGGCACAGGGGTCATCCAAGTGGACTTCATACTTGGACTTTGGCCCTCTCTTGATAAGTAATAATGTTATTTTATTATTTTATTCTTATACTTTTATCATTTGTAAAATGAGTAATTTGCGGCATAAATATTTAAATTTAACTTCCGATTATAAATAAATACTTAAGTTTAATTTTTAACGGTAATAATACATAGTTATATTTTTAAAACTTCTGTAGGTACCTAACCGTTAAATGTAAAAGTTAATAATCACGTGACATTCCTTGATTTGTCAAAATCATAAATTTATATTATTTTATTTTATTTTATTTTTTTTTTTTGACAAAGTGATCTAAATCACTCGTGAATTTACGACGCCCACGTCCGCCACCAGCGCTGGAACCTCCTCGAACCAGGATAGCTCATCGTCTAACCGCAGAGCATGCTTTGCCAACCATGGGCCGCTAAAATCATAGAGCGAGCCCCATGGGACAAAACTGCCCCCGGAAATTTAGACAATAAAGCTATAACATCTTCAAACAACACTCCTAACTCAATAAATACTGAAGTTCCACCTGAAAAAAAAAAATCAAAAAATAGCATAAAACTTTAATTAGAAAACTATTCAAACTGAAGAGAATCAACCAACTACCAAGACTAAGCAACTAGATCTCCCTATAAAATACTAGAACTAGCCAAAGGGATTACCCTTTGGCTAGTAGCAACTAAATTATAGCATTCTACTTCATAACCTTCATAGGATCCCTATTCCTTACTCTTACTCTTTTAAAATCAAACATAAATAAAATTTTCCTTTTAATATCCATTATTCCTTAAATATTCAAAATATTATATACTAATTATTTCATTTTATCTCTAAAAAATATTTATAGACTAAAACATGTCAAGATTCTTTAGTAAGTCAAATTATTTATTATTTTATTTATAGCGTAAAACATGGTATCTATAATCTTTATTCAACCTAAATTAAAATAAAATTGTATTAATATCCTTAAAACTTAAGATTGCACTTTTCACATTCAAAAGTACCATTTTCCTAATATCACTTCATCGTACATTTAATTAATAATATTAAATTAATATTAATTAATCCAATTCGGTATTATGACATAATGCTTCCTTATTTATTATTTAAATAGGTAACCTCCTAATTATTATACCATTCAAATTATTATAAAACTATTCATATTAGTATCTTCCTATACAACTAATAAGGCAATAATCTCAATCTTCATTAGCATTTACTTCCCATTTATTTCAATATCTTCCCAAAAATAAAAAATAAAATAAAACAAAGTATACTCAATTCACAATTAATGTCCCTACCTCCAATTTATTACAAAATCCCACATTTATAATTTATATACCAAAATTAATATTATGTTATCTATAATAAATTCATATTTATAATTTATATACTCAAAATTAATATTATGTTATCTATAATAAACTAATAAGGGAATAATCTCATAATTATATACGATAATTGTTAGCTATTAAATTTTATAATATTTTTACAATTCATGATATCTTGTAATTTTAAGCAATTACCCTAAATAATTAGGGACCAGCCATAAATCATGCGTGAAAACCTTAAAAGGTACCAAAGCCATAAACAATGGCGAAACTCATTCATCAAATTTGTACTTCCATTTCTTCCATCAAAAAAACTAATACCACTCATCCACAAATTCTTTAAAAATACAAATAATATAATAATTTTGGTACATTCCCAAAATATTGACAACAAACTAAATTTTTATAATAATTTGACTTTCCAAATATATATGAACCAATATATTCTCATACCATTAGTGTTTTCACCTCCTTTTATTACAAGATCCTCAAGATTCTTATTCTTCAATTTACTTAATTAATTATAATATTAGAATCTGAATACTAAAATTCTAAACACTTTCCTTTTATGCTGAAAATTCCTAAAAAAAATATAAACCAAGACATATCTAATAGGAATTAGCGTTTAAAGTAAACACTCTTAAACATTATTTCAATTAAAAATATTCTTTAAAACATACCTTAACCAAAATAATCTTTTTATTCCGACTAATAAATCTGTATAGTGCATAACTTATTAACTTTAAAATATTAATGTGTCAAAATTTTCTTATACATTCAATATCGAAAAACGTAAAAATTTAAACAAACTACCCTAAATAATTAGGGGCCCAACCATATAATAGGTGCTAAAGCCTTGTAAGGCGCCAAAGCCATAAATAATGGCGCAAAATAGAACAAAATCAATATAAAACAAACCTATAACAAAAAAAGAAAAACATTGAAAAAAGAAAGAATAAAAAAAGTTGTGAAACAAAAAGAAAGAAAAACATTGAACTCATTTACAGCAACAAACGATAGACAAAGAAAATTAAAATAGAAAACTCTTAAGGTAACTTGAACAATGAATCTGATCAAGAGGTATTAAACTACAGAAAAGTTGCTTCAGAATCATGATCACTGGTCCTTAATATAACAAATTCTTTCACGAATCACACAGATTATATCAAACAGTATATACACCAACTAAAACACTATCACAATTCACATAATATCGAAATACGGCTATATAAAATAGAATGAATTCAGTCTACAAAAAAGAAAAAAGAAAACCAGAGAGAGATATTTACCGTGATAGTTTGTTAGAGGATTAAAACGATGGAGAAGTAAGTACTGGGGATGCAATCACGAACAACGATGAAGAAATATATATTGTATAATTTTTGATATATTAATTTGTAAAAACAATTGACTATATATAAAATCCAATTTGGCGTGGGAATTTGAGTGATGATAAATTTATATTATTTATATACCAATAATAAATGACATAATAACTTGACATTTAATGGTCAGTTACCAACAGAAGTTTAAAAATATAACTTAGCTATTAAAACCATCAACCCAGCCAATGATATAATAACTTGACATTTAATGGTCAGGTTGAATAATTTTATCCTGTTTGTAACATAAATATTAAAGTTAAAATATTCATTTCAACCCAATGAACCCAACCCAACCCACCCCTATATTATTGTACTAAGTAGAGTTGGGTTGTACAATAAAAAAAATTAAATGGTTTATAGCTTATCCAAATCGCAATCATTAGGTTGGCCTATTAAAATACCTCTAATCCAGCCAACCCAGCCCATGTGCACTCCTTTGGTGGCGACATTGAAGTTCTACAAATAATTTTATCAATTTAAAGTATAGGTTAAAAATTATTAAAGCAAATTAATTTAAAAAATAATTATAGTAAAACTATGTATGCAAATAAATTGGTGGCAAAAGTATTTAAGTAATCAATTTTATTAAAATATACTATTAGTATAAAAAAAATTAACAGCAAAATTCGTAAGTAAAATTATTTTTTAAAAATATATACCTATATAAAAAAATTCAAATTAACTTTATAAAAAAATAAATATTATTATAATATGTATAAAGTTTTAATTGTATACAAGCAGTCTTATCGTAAGAATATACATCTTATGTCATAATAACCACACGATCTAAAATGAATGGTTAAAAAAAGTACCCTATCGGTAGGGAACTTTTGTTAGGTCCTACCATAGTGTTGCCCTAAAATTATATTTAATAAATACATATTTTTATATATTTTGTTTTCTAACATTTTTTCACTCTCACCAAATTTTATTTTATAAATACTTTTTTTTTTCTCTCTTTTACATTTTCTTACTATTCATACTCAAACTATTTTATACCATTTCTTTTTAAATAATCACATTTTATAAAAAAAAATCTTAATTAATTTCTTTTAAACTTTACTGATATATGATTCTTTTACTTTTAGACTTGATCTCATATTTTTTGTAACACTTTTTTTATCTTAAAAAAATTAAGAGCACTCATCTGTATTTTTCTCTTTTTTATATGATTAAAAAAATTAATATTTTTTTAGATATTTTCTAGCTTATTTTGAATTGATTTATAAGTGATTTGCATATTTTAAAATAGTTGAGTCTTATTATTTTTTTATTGATTTATATCTATCTTTTTGTACAGTTATTATCTTGATTATGTGTATATTTTTAGTATATTTCACACAATTTTTTATTGTATATATGTATATTTATTTTATAATTTTTTATTTGTTTTGATTGTTTTTTAGAATATTTTTATTCAACAATTACTTTTTCATTTTTTTATTTATTTGTATTTTTCATGGTATATATTTGTAATTTTTTTCAAGAACAAAAATTAATTGTTGTTGCTTTATAGTTTAGATACATATTTAATTTATTTTTTTGACATATTTTATAAAAAACAAGATATGTTATAAATATTAATAATTATGTGGATGTCCAAATCTTTTATTTATTACCATGAATTGTAATGAATATTCATCTTTTCCTTAGTTTCCCTTTTTCTTAGTTTCTTAATATCTCACTCTTGTATTTGTATAAATAGGGGTTCACCCCATTGGAATAAACAACTCAGAAATTCTCATTCACTTTCTCTTTCTCTCTTCATCTTCTTCTTCTTTCTTCTCATCTATTTTATATTATTTTATATTATTTTATAACACGTTATCAGCACGACTCTCTGCCTAAGCTTCAAGCATGAGTCTCTGCCCAAGTCCCAATGTAAGTATTTTGTTAAAGTTCTTGAATTGTTTCAAAGTCACAATACACTAAATATATATTTATATATATACTTATCTGACTGAAATAATTTCAAGAATCTCTTTTCTTTTTATCTATATATATCTATATATTATATATATATGTATATGTTTTTATATATTTATTATTGATTCATATATATATACATATTATGTTCTTATCATTCATAATATTTACAATATATGTGTGCCTATGATATGATAGAAAATCTATATAAATTATACATATATCCAGAAGATTATGTATCATCGATAAAATATTGCATATATCCTAAAGATTATGCATCATCGATAAAATATTGCATATATCCTAAAGATTATGCATCATCGATAAAATATTGCATATATCCTGAAGATTATGCATCATCGATAAAATATTGCATATATCCTGAAGATTATGCATTATCGATAAAATATTGCATATATCCTGAAGATTATGCATCCTCGATAAAATATTGCATACATCCTGATGATTATGCGTCCTCAATAAAATCTTGCATATATCCTAAAGATTATGCAAACGGAATATTCATTATATAGTTGATGGATATATAATGAAAGAGATGAATACATATTTATATATATGTTCTTGTATTCTTTGAGGACAATGAAAAGTAATCTAATATCGATATACATTTTGACAAACATTTCCTGAAGTAAATGTTTTATATTTGTCAAAAAAAAATGATTGTATTTATGTGAATACAAGTAAAGAATCATTAAAAATGATTATTATTGATGCAATTTTATAGTGGGTTTTGAATACCTAAAAAGAATATTAAGAAAATTGCCTTGAAACATCAAAGTATAAGAATAACAGTGAGCATGACTAATATTATTTAAATACATGAGACATGTATTTATTGTTCATCATTCCCTGCAGAGAATGATACGAATTGAATTCAACTACTTTTAAAGATTGTTTGTATTAGTCATGTTACTATACATTGTTATTACTTGCAATGTTAGAAATTATTGCATGTGACATATATTAAAGATCAAATTTTGCATACATCTTGGAGATTATGCAAAAATTGTATTCATATATTCTTTGAAATATTGTTAAAGAAATTGTTGAGTAATTTCTTTTTATATATGAACAAGTAATAAATTTTTAAGAAATTTATAATAATGTTCTACTTGTTCAACGTCATTCCCCGAAGTGAATGTAATGATTTTAAATAATCAATGGCATTGTTTGCTACTCAAATATTTCCAGAAGAAATTGGAAACAACCAAAAGATGAAATACCACACACAATCAAAGTGCATGAAATCTATATATCATGTGTGGGAATAATAGTAGTCGCGTACCTGTAGTACGGACACACTTATAATCAAGATAAAAGTATATTTGATTATTGAATAAGTGTGAATTGTACAAATTGATTGTACATTTAGAATATTTAAATAGCATTCCCTGAAGAGAATGAATAGACATGAAATTCTATTTCAAAGAATATAAATTTCACATATATTGGTAATGTCATAAGCAAATTAATATATACATATTTTATTATTTCTTGAAATCAATAGTTTCAAACTATTGTTAGTACAGGATATGTATATATATAGTTACTATATAATTCAGTTTGTATATTCCCAAAAGTGGATATATAATTTACTCATATTTGTTAGTGATCCAATATAATCAAAGTGATAAAGAATCACAAAATGATTATTTGAAAAGCTTCCTGAAGAAGTACTCTTACATACAATTGCTACTTTGAGTAGTAAAATATCTTTGTATGTACCTAGATGTATAACTTTTATCTAGTTATGAAAGTAATAAGAGATGACTTATTATATGTACTGGTTGTACATTTAAATATATAATATATCAAGTCATGATAATTAGACTGATGAATAGTCTAAATAAATTAGACGACTTGTTAAAAAGATACCAGGAAAAATAAATGATATATTATGGTTATATCTATTTGACCATTATAACAACATGATGAAGTTGTTATGTACATTTTATATAATACACATCATTAAATTGATGATAGTGATTCCTGAAGAAATATAAAATTTGATAAACATAATAGTAACTCCTGAAGAGTGTATATGTTTTGGAGAATAATATAATTATATTATTCGTGTATATAAAAATGAAACTTATAATGATTATGTTGTAATGAATTTACATTACCTTTGAAAGTTTCATTGAAATACAAATTATAGTGAACCTGAAGTTCATGAATTGAATTATTTTGACATGATCAATCATATGTAATAAATTGTCAAAGAATTTGACTAAATTTTGTTGAAGAACCAGAAGATTCTTCTCATTGTTAATTTATAAGGCTCAAAAGAAGAATGTGCATATATTTGCACATAGAAAATATTTAAATTATATTTCCTTAACAATCTTGAGCTATTGTGAGATTTTTATTGCATAGTTTCTTATCGATGTGATAAGATTATATAATCATGCATTTACAAAATGTGTAAATTCATGTATTTCTAATTATACACGTATGACTCATTCTTAGAAATGAATTAAGTTCATAAGGATTGAACTTGAAACTAAAGTTTATTGAACCTAAAGTTCAATGTCATATAGTATATATGAGTTTAAACAAATATTGATTCATTGTGATATATTGAAATCCCTACAGGTGTATTAATATTATTAGATATCACAATTTTTAAAAAATCTCTCGATCAGGGGGAGAGAAGCAGTTGGGATCGATGATAATTTTTGAAAAATGATCCTTACACAAAGTATATAAGAACAATATAGTTCAAAATGATATATACCAACTGCAAATCAATATTATTCAAAGTTGAGATAGAATGAGTTGAAAACGCCTGAAGCGTAAATGAACAATGTAGAAATTATTAATAAATGTTCATTTGATTTGCCCTGAAGTTGTTAAATCTAGAGGTACTCATGGAGATACCTTAATGTTATAAAGTATTAAAATGATAACCATGATGAAAACGGTACTCGAAAAGACTCCCAAAAGAAGTTAGACATAACACATTTGATCATAATTGAATCCCTGAACTGATTCTATATAGGTACCTATAAATGATAAACATATTTGAAAAATATGTAATTTAAAGAGATCTCTATAAGTTATGTCAATATTGGAGGAAATTATCATTTATTGAAATTTTTGTCGACAATAAATATTGAATGTGTGCATATGCAATAAACTAACATGAGATAGCAAGGATCATTGTATTAGATTTGTCGAGAATCATCGACATACATTTTATTTTTGGCCTAAATATTATGACGCAATCCAGGCAAATTTACTCACATAAAGTGAAGTAAGACCTGTAGGGTGTGCAAATAAATATTTCTAATGAGAAATTTGCATATATGTATTTGTACATAATGAATTGTTGTACAAAGTTTGCATAGACATGAAATTGATTAAAATAAGGCTTAAATATTGAGAAAATATAATCATTATTTGATTATAGCCTGGAATATATTTTATGAGAATTTATAAGCGTCACATAAATGTTGCAACAAAAGGTTATTTATTTGGAGCTCCTAATATAGTGAGAATTTGAAATAAGCCTTATCTAAAAATTCTAGAAGAATTTAATACATGTCTTAAGTGATATAAATTCTAAGTCGCGCGCACTATATGACAAAGATCTATGTATGAAATAAAGACATGTAAGTAAATTATTGTTTGAAAAATACGTATGGTTGTCTATGCAGTATAAATACATAAATTATACGTTGTGATAGACTCTTGAAGAGTTTTTGATTAATTGCAAAACAAACTTTTATTTCTTTTGTATATCGAGAAATATTAAATGTATAAAGTTTGTTCATTAGTATTGAAGTCCTAAAGTACTTCATATGTGTTAAGAATTATAGATATATGATCATTTGATATAAAAATTAAGATCATACAACAAGATGGAACAAATATATGGTATTGGAGTACCATCATTGTCACAAATGAAATTTATATTATCATTAATGTGTTATGTTCATATCTACTTGAAATTTTAAATTTTAGTATGAACAAAGTTGTGTACACACATGAATGATACAATTAGTTGGATAAAGACTAATGTTCCACGAACCCCTCATCTATAATACTCTGGAAGAGTTATAGAAAATATATGATCAAAGATTATATATGGTGATATTTTAAAAGTGATAACAATAATCTTATGAGATTTATTATCACCAAAAGAATTATGGATCATATGTGCATGAGGGGGAGACATATTCATGTTGCACTCTTTTTCCCTTAGCTCAGGTTTTGTCCCACTAGGTTTTCCTAGCAAGATTTTTAACGAGGCAACTTGCAAATAGTTATGAATATGAAATATATATTGTACTCTTTTTTCCTTAGCTCAGATTTTGTCCCACTGGGTTTTTCTGACAAGGTTTTTAAAGAGGCAACTTTAAATCATGTTAACATACTTGTATTTTATGAAGCAAGTAGAGAATGTGTGTGAGTGAGATCATTGACATAACATATTCGGGAAACATATGGATTGCACTCAATAAAGAAGTATCAACCCAAGCAATTCTCTATGGATAATACTGCTTGCACCGTTCAACTAAAAGGAGGTACATTGAAGGAAATAGAGTTAGAACACATTTCACGAAATTCTTCTTTATACGCTTCAAGAAAATGCATATTGGTGTTCAACATATTCAATCAAGTGTCAATCTTGCAAACTTATTCACAAAGTTATTACCAACATCAACATTTGAGAAGACGGCAGACAAGATCGAAATTCGTCGATTAGAAGATCTCCACAAATGCCTAAATGAGGGGGAGTTAGTTTACACTATACTTATTATGGACATCCAAGGGGGAAGATTTTTAATAAGGCAGTTATTATGGACATTCAAGGGGTAGTGTTATAAATATTAATAATTATGTGGATGTCCAAATCTTTTATTTATTACCATGAAGGGGTTCACCCCATTGGAATAAACAACTCAGAAATTCTCATTCACTTTCTCTTTCTCTCTTCATCTTCTTCTTCTTTCTTCTCATCTATTTTATATTATTTTATAACAAGATAAGATTTTTTATTTGTTTTTAATTAACTATAATAATAAATATTGACATATTAATTATATATTAGTATAAACAAATTTCATAAAACAAATAAAATAATATAGTAATACAAAATAATAAATAAAATAGTCAAAACTAAGTAAAAAAACATGTAACACAAAAACATATTAAAAAGTTAATGTTATTTTACATATTGCAATTAAATTATTATTTTTATGTTGTTTGTTAAATTATCTTAAATTTATTTATTTTTCTATTCTACTAAAACAAATAATATAATATTTTTGAA
Organism: Cannabis sativa; assembly: GCF_029168945.1. Taxonomy (NCBI): domain Eukaryota; kingdom Viridiplantae; phylum Streptophyta; class Magnoliopsida; order Rosales; family Cannabaceae; genus Cannabis; species Cannabis sativa. The sequence continues at coordinate 15,367,656 of NC_083610.1, forward strand.
ATATAGAAAAACAACAACAACAGTACATATATATAAAAAGACAAAGAAATGGAAATTATTGTAAGATTCTCCTACAAAAAAAATTCAAAAATATTCCTTTTTTACAAAATACACACTTTGCTAAAAAAAATTAAAAAACAATTTAAAAAATAATTCCATAATAATTTTATAATTTTTACCATCTATTATGCAAAATTTTCTATTTATTTACGGTTTTAGATTTAGGAAGAAAACAAGTTTTTTTTTTTTTTGTTAGGTTAACTTGGTACTAATTTTTGTTTGAATGGACGGGAAAAAATCTCTTAAACCTAACCAAACCAATCAATGAACACCCACCCTACTATACACAAAGTAACTAGATTAGTTTTCTTGAATCATAACCATGATTTAGCAAAACAAAATGAGAATCTTAACCATAGGATTTTGTTCTATAGAGCCATTATCACAAACAAGAAAAAACTAAACCCGCAAGATTCAAATAAAGTTGCAAGCAAAACATCAAAACAGAAAGATAGATTCAAATTCAACAATAATGATAAGAAAAGGTTATGAATCATCCACAAAAAATCCATAAAATTGCAAAAGAATCTAAAAAATTAAACCAGTTGGAGCCAATGAAATATAACTCACAGAAAAACATTGACTGTTCTCAGATTTCTTAAATAACATTCAAAAAGATAACGAGCAAATGTGTTTGCTTGTTCTCTACATACTTCCTTCCAAACAGGTAAAACTAAATGACACTAAAAGAAATAGAAAATCCATTAAAATTTTATGAGAGAAGCAAAGGAAATATCTGAAGTCAAAATTACGGGATATCCAAAAATATTCCTGGACGCTAAACTAGTAATGCTGGTAACATTGAAACAAAACAACCCAAATGAAAAGAGAAGTGAATAACCAATCTATCGCTTCTTGGAGACACCAACAGTCTTTCCTCTGCGACCAGTGGTCTTAGTGTGCTGTCCACGAACACGAAGACCCCAGTAGTGACGAAGCCCTCGGTGGTTCCTATAGGTACATTCATCATAAATTACACATTACAAACAAATAAAAGACAAGAACACGGTATAGCATAGAACAACATATGAAAAAGCAAACCTGATCTTCTTCAAACGCTCAAGATCGTCCCTAAGCTTCATGTCCAATGCATTGGAAACAACTTGGGAATATCTTCCATCCTTGTAATCCTTCTTTCTGTTCAGAAACCAGTCTGGGATTTTGAACTGGCGAGGATTGGCGACAATGGTCATCAAGGTATCAAGCTCAGCAGCAGATAACTCACCAGCTCTGCAAAAACAATTTACAAAGTGAAATCCACAAGTACTACATTAACAAAAACAAATCGCCAATACAACAGAAAAACATATTATCTCTAACTTACTGTTAGCTTATTTGCTAAATCAGTTTAACGTACCAATTCAAATCAAATGAATGAGCAAAATGAGAAAAGTCGGGCATTACCAAAGGGTCAACATTAAAAATAAACAATATCATCGAAAGTTCATAATAAAAAAAAAGCATCTAAAGCACTTGAAAACTAAAAATTGCAGTAAAAATACCGTAAAGTTCTTCGATTTTTAACGAAATATAATACAATAACATATTATAAAACAGCATAATAAAATCCATGAAACCCTACAGCAAAATGGGTAAAACGAAACACAGGTGAGGAACAACTACGGGGAAAGAAATAAGATTTACCTCTTGTTCATGTCGACATCAGCTTTCTTGCAAACGAGATTGGCGAAACGGCGGCCAATACCTTTAATGGAGGTCAGAGCAAACATAATCTTCTGCTTTCCATCGACGTTGGTGTTCAGAACACGAAGAATGTGTTGAAACTCTTCGTTCGCAACAAGCGACTACATGCCCACAAACCAGAGTACGAATTAATAGCAATAAAAAGTAAAAACTAGTCCAAAGATATGAAAATAGAAGAAAGAGATAGAGAAGTAGAGGAAAAAATAAAGAAAGTAAGGTTGCTCACCATGGCTAGGGTTTCGGATCTGAAGCTGCTACTCGTCTCGGTGCGTTAAGATAGTGAAGAAGCCTCCAATTTACGAACCCTAATTTGAAGGAGTGCTTCGTTTGTTCGTTTATATAGTTAATAGGCTTCGTGGGCTCTAAGATTCAACATTGGGCTTTCTGGATCTTACTATGACCGGCCCATTAACGCTGCCCGCTATCACTATTCAAGAGCGCAAGGATAGAAAATTAGAATAGTTTATGCCATATTTGTATACCAATGGGTATAATTTTATGTAATAAGAGCATCTAAATTAAAAAGTACATTTATTTACCACTAAATTTTATAAGGGCGTGTTTGGAAAGCCACTTGAGAATTAGAATTGGATGTAATTGGAGGTAATTACACAGTTTGACGTGTTTGTATGGCCATATAATTACATAGTAACTGTGTAATTAGAGGTAATTGGGAGGCCTCAATTACTCTCTCCAATTCTCATACCCCCATGAGAATTGGGTGTAATTACATACCAAAAATAAATTCAAATTATTTTAATTAATTGATATGATGTTTTAATTATTTTTAATGTATTGACTTTCCTTTTTTCTATCAATCATCAAAAAACAAGGTTGGATTGTATTATAATGTTGTGTACTTCACAACTTTATTAGCAAGTGGAATTGGGATGATGAATTTTTCGAAGAGGACATGGAAAATGAAATAGGAAATTGTGAAAGTTTGAACAATATTGATTTTGATTCAGATTCAGATGAAGAACTTGGTGACGGGCCAACAGATGATGACAAGCAATATATGTTTAATTTTAGAGATATAATAGCTCAAAATATATGGAACGCAAGAGCAATTAGATAGTCTTAAAAAAATTATTTTAAATATTTGCTACTAAATTGTTATAGTTTTGACTTTATTTTATGAAGAGATTATTATTTATTTATATATTATTAATTGATGAAATTTATTTTTAAATATTATAATATTAATTTACTGTGTAATTACTAACTATCATGCCAAACATGATATTAGGAATTCACATGTAATTACCACTTGACATCCAAACACACCTTGTATTTTAAAATACAATGTAATTACTATACAGTGTAATAACTACCCTAGTAATTACACTGCATAGTAATTACACAGTTGTTTCCAAACAGACTCTAAGGGAAATTTGAATTTTCATACTTACAATACCCTAAAATTATTTCCCTAAATGCATAGTTATTAAAATTGATCATATATGACCACATTGTTAATTTCCCAAAAATACCCCTCACATTTGAAATCCCTAAACTCAAGCCTCTCTCTTCCTCTCTCTCAACCCACACTCTCGATCAGCCTCCTCAACCCACCACCAAAAACCCGAACCTATTGCTCACGGTGACGACGCAAAGCGCACAGCACAGGCAACTTTGACCCAGCCATTAAAAAAAAAGGGCATCTGGTCCGATGGGTCCGATTGGTACCCATCGGACCCACATGAAAATCGGACCCCAAAAGAAACTAAACACCATCGGACTGGACCCATTGGGACCATCGGACCGACCCCACCGGGCTGTCTTCTTCCCCAAAAAAATTTCAGTACGGTGCGGCGTGGATCTACCTTTGACATGGTTTCGGTTCGGCGTGGATCTCCGGTGGTGTTCGGCCAGTTTTCGTGGTTCGGCGTGCGTGGTGATCGGCGTGGGTGGTGAACGCCGTGCGTGGGTGGTTTGAGGAGGAAGAGAGGGATAGGCGTTGATGAAAGTGGGTGTGGGGTTTCGGGTTGGGTCGGAGGGGTTGGGGTCGGACTGGGATTGCTTCGATGGGGGTTTCAGGTGATGGTGGGATGTGGGTGTGGTGCTTCCGTGGTCGGCAGAGAGAGAGAGTTTGAGTTTGAGAGGGGAGAGAGAAATGGTTAGAAATTATGAAGAGGGTATTTTAGGAGTTTTTGTAAAAGTGTCATGTTTTTAAAATTACCCTTATTATTAGTTTTCCTCCCCAATTTCCCCTTATAAAATGCATAAAAATTCAAATTTTCCTTTTATAAATTGAAATTCAAAAGCAAAATATGTAGAACTTAGCTACCACCTAATACATAAGAATCTTAAAATAAAAGGGAACTTTACACATTTATACATACATAAAGAAATAATTATAAATATATTAGTAAAAAGATAATATAACCAAGAACTTCATTATTATATGTATCAAATTCGATTTATTATAAATAGATTAAAAAATATATTTTAAAAAATTATTACTCCACATAAATATATAAGGACACGATTTTGTCCCGTGATGTACTTTCACGAAATGTATTCCGTGGTACATTAGATGGGTCTCAAGGTACAATAGATGAGTGTCAGGGTACGTTACTATTTTTTAACCATAATTATCCCTAGATCAATCTCAGCCCTTAGATCAAATAACTCCCTCATCTAACGGCTGTCGTACACCACGGAATACATTCCGTAAAAGTACAATCACGTAACAAAATCATGTCCCTAAATATATATTACCTTATATAACTTTGATTAGAAAAATAATATTTAAAAAGTAATGCAAAATAGACGTTGGAAAGAAGTTATGTTTATTATGTACTAATGATAAGGTACCCATGTGAATATGACTATAGTTATATAATTATATATATAAATGTATAATGTTGCACACTATTGGCATGGCTCCATATGAGATGCTTTATGGGTTCACCCATTCACTGGAATGAAGCCGGTGAACGTAGGTATCTTAGACCCGAGGCTGTCCAAAGAACGAGTGAGGCCATTGAAAAGATTCGAGCTCATATGCTTGCCTCACAGAGTAGACAGAAAAGCTACGCAGATCCAAAACGTAGAGATATTGAATTTTAGGTTAGGGATTTTTTTTCCTTCGGGTATCCCCAATGAAGGGAATTCAGAGGTTTGGAAAGAGGAGAAAGTTGAGTCCCAAAATTATAGGCCCATTCAAGATTCTTGAGAGAGTAGGTCAGGTAGCTTATCGATTAGCTTTACCTCCTGCTTTATTTGGGGTTCATAACGTGTTTCACTTCTCGATGCTTCAGAAATATGTATCTGATATAGCTCATGTATTAGGTTAAGAAGATATCGAGCTTCAAACCGACCTGTCATATGAAGATCAACCAGTACAGATTCTGGATAGGAAGTAAAAAGTGTTGTGAAACAAGACTATTTTGTTAGTTAAAGTGTTGTGGAAGAACAGAAAGGTAGAAGAAGCAACTAGGGAGTTAGAGTCGCAGATGCGGGAGCAGTATCCCGAGCTTTTCAGGTAAATTTTGAAGACGAAATTTCAATAAGTAGGGGATACTTGTAATATCCTAAAAAATATTATGATATCTAATTGGGCATGTTTTATTAAATATCCAATTATTCCGGTAATGAAGTGAGATTATTATCTTACTTAGGATAATGAGTGTGAATTTATTAAATGACTAAATAAAGCGTGATTTATTAGTTACGAAGATTTTATTGGAATATGTAGGTATCGTGGATACCATTATTTCGGGCTCGACGACTGTGGAAACTGAACGAAGTGGTCAAAAATGTCACGACATTAAAGAATGGATTATTTTGGAAGTATACTGGACTAGTTTAGAATTTTAAGTTATCGGTTTGACAAATTTGTTAGAAATTACCAAAATGACCTTAGATTTTCCCAAAGCTTAAGTTTAAGGGAAATGGTAAGATAGTCATTTTACTTTATTTTGGTTTATTTATTTTTCTAATTAGTGGGCTGAATATTAGTTAATTATTAATATAATAGCTTAGGCTATACCTTTTGTTTTTGAGAATTAAGAGAAAAACATCAAAAAAAAAAATATAGAAAGTTCTTCCCTTTCTCCCTCTACCCTTCGAAACCCTAGGAGCAGCAAGATTTGGGCATTGTTCTTCATCAATTTCAATCAGTTTTTGGTAGGATTGATCAAGGTTAGAAGCTCCTTAAGTAGTGAGGTGATTTCCCAACCCTTCTTTACTTGATTTTTAAAAGTTTAGAATATTTTGTTAGGGTTTTAGGGCTTCGGGTCTGAGGTGCTAAATTAAGATTGAAATTATATTTTTTTCAGGTTGTTTTAAGGTTTGTATGATTTTGGTTTGAGGAATTTTAGTGGCAGCTGTGATGTTTTAGGAAAATATTATGTTCATGAGTTCAATTCTTGTTCTTTGGTGAGATTTTGTTTAATTTATTGAATTAAAGTGAATTGTTGACTTGAATGGAATGTGTTTATGGTAATAAAATGTTCTGGAAGGTTTTAGCAGGTTTGGTGGAGCTTAGATCGGGTTTTGGGGTGAAAAACCAGATTTCCCCATGGCCGCCCAGAAAATCGGTCGACCGATTTTGCAGGCAACTAGCAAACCGGTTAATCGGTTTTGCTAGCAGGGGGAAATCTCGGGTTTTCTCTTTGAATCTGGTTTGGCTTGGGGTGCTTTCCAGAGTTTAATTTAGGGTATTTTTAGTGATATTTGAGTTAGTTTGATCCTGTGGAAAATAGGGTTTGTCCAGTTATGAGAATTAGGGTTTATCCCCGGAAATTGAATTAAGGTTTTTATTGAGTTTTGGTTTTCGTGACATAAGATTGAGATCGCCCAGCTTATTTTCCACTCAGGTCAGCTTGCACACTTGAGTTCTGGACTGAGGTAAGAAAAGTGTTATGTATCACTTAGGGTTAAGTGATTAACAATTGTATGGTTGTAGTCTCGATTATGATCGAGAACCTGAATATTTATGTGTTAAGCCTCGGTTATGACCGAGGGTTGGAAACGGTCATTACCGTTACGAGTAATTTCTTCTAAAACTGTGGATAGGTTTCTTACTTATCGCTTGCTTTATCGGGCAACGATAGTGACATATTCAGCTTGTGGTTAACGAGTGGTAAGGGTAATTTATGAAGTACCGAATTTGCGTGATTACGATATTTATGAAAATGCTTAAGCATGTTAATGTGAGATTGAGTAGATGAATGTCATATTGATTATTGTTTTATTCACTTTTCTTGCTGAGTCTCTGTGACTCACGGGTGCTAAATGGTGGAGGTAAAGGGAAGGCTAAAGTTGAGCAGCCATGAGTCTGAGGTCGGAACAACAAGTACATATCAACCGTGGTGCCACGGCCCAGTGGACAGGATGTTTCTTTTGATTGTATATTGAAATATAAGGTTTATGTTGTAAAAATATTTTGGAACCAAATGTAAATATTTTGTTATAAGGGGGTCCCCATAAAGATTAGTACCTAACTTTTATAAAAATAAAGTATTTATTTTAACTGCAAAATTTTAAATTACCCACACTTTTGGTATAATTATATAAATTATAAAAGAGAATTTTATAAAAGCACACACGTAGAGGCTTGTTCAATATTTTTTTAAAAACATCTCTATCCAAACTACATATAAGAGCATATTAACCTTTAATATTTTTAGACAACATTTTCTTGTTACATGCTTTACAATATAAATGACATTACACACAATATATCACAAATCATAGTCAATAGATTCAAGGTAAGTTTCTATTCTAATTTTCCAATAAGAAAAATCTACTCCATCAGAAAATAGTGCTCTACTTGTGCTTAAACCTTCAAGCATATTATTTGCTCTAGATTGTGAAATCTAATCAAATAAATGAGTATTTCCTCTGATACCATTGTTAATCCCCAAGGTATATTTCTAAGAGGGGTGAATTAGAAATTTAAAATAATTTTAAAATTTTAAAACTTACTAAAAAAAATATGTAATCAATCAAATTAATGCTAGTAAATGGGCAAGCACATATATAGCAAATATTCAAACTTGTAAAGTACATAATTTAAGGTTTAAAAACTGCAAACTCTCAATTTTTACAAGATTCAGTTACAAAGCCACTTACGTCCTTGGTCTTCAAATCTATGGACCTATCTTTGAGTTTCACTATCAAGCCAAGTTAACGGGCTCGACTAACTCTTACAATTAGAGAATTTCTTGCCAAGGTTTTCTTCAAACATCTCACAATAGTTTTCACCGCCAAGGACAATCAATCTTAATCTCGAATTGTTGTAGTTTCAATCTCATTCTAATCGGGTTGTTTACAATACCGATTCCAACCTCACTTCAACTAATAGTAGGAATGTGTTTTTGATTACAAGCAAACCAATCCATATAATTATTTTATATGTACTTAATATTTTTTGGACGGAATACTGATATTTGGGAACAAATTTAGGTAAACATTGATATTGACTTAATATTGTAATCAAAGTATTTTTTATTGTTATTTAAGTATTATAAACTTATTAAAAGTAAAAGAATTACCAAAAAAATTAACTATTATTATATAAAAAAAAAAAAAAATAGAACAACTACGAAATACAAACCATTTCTTGAGTGAATTGGTTTGGTTTGATTTTGAATTTTTAAAAAATCGTAAAACTGGTTTGGTTTAAAAAAATTAAAAATTCAAATCAAATGGGAATGCAATTTTTGTCAAATTTATTTGATGTGATGCAGGTTTTTTTTGTTTTTTTGTTGTTTTAAGCAACATCACATATGCATTTTGAAATAAAAAAAAAACTTATTAATTAACTTTAAATAAACCTTATTTTTTTCAATTTAATTATTAAAAGAAAAAAAAAAAGGCAAACAAACAAACACAATCTCACCCTCACTATTTCAACTCCCCAAACCAAAATATCGCCTTGTAGGCCCTTGGTGGGCGCGCTTACTGCTTAGGCAACGTCAATGAACTCGCAGGATGTAGATTTGCTCCAGTGCCATCACCTCTTGTTTATTGATTTTCTTCTCAGATTCATTTGTTTAAATTAATGAAATTTTTGTGAAACGAGTTTGCAAGAATCAGTTTAGTGAAATGGGTTTTAGATGAGTTTACAAGGATCAATGGAGTTTTACTGATTTGGGTTTAAATAGTCCCAACAATATCCCCTAAACAAACAACATAATAAATATGAATAAAGAAAATGCAAAAAGCTTTTTTCCTAGCCGATGAATAGTTATATTTACAATGTGAGAGAGGCCTACCGATACACAAACCGATAGGTGACTCTCAGCTAGTAGCAATATGTATCAGTTGTGCTAAAAGAAAGTACAAGCCACTACAAAACCGTTTAGGCTTAGCTATTAACAAAGAAACAACTATGTACCTTCTTCCCTAAATACCTACAAGAAATATTACTCTGCTTATGCTACTGCCATCCTTTGAATATTAAGGACCAAAATGAAACTCAGTTGTTTCCTAACAAGTCAACACCACCACCTAGAAGGCTCTACCTCTGTTCTTACATAACCACTGTTAAAAAGCTAAAACAAAATCAACTAGCCTTGTTCATTGAATTATAACCACATAACCATGGCCAAAAAAAAGGTTGAACGCACCAGAAGCACAGTGAACAGCCAGTCAGATTTTGCTCCAAATACTATCATCAAACTGTGCACCAGATTGCTTTGAGGAGTCATCAATTAACCAAGACCTTCCGGTTGGTAATTCCTATCAGCATAGTATTAGTTATATATGTTTCGGCAGAAAAGCTTACATCTCAATGCCGGAGACCATCCACCACTACCCCAAGAGAACTGGAAATAACCTCATTGGATTTGCAATTACTGTCAACAGAGGCTGCACAAGAAGGGTCACAATTAGAGTCCACTGGCAAAGGTATTCTATCCTTAATATCGTCTTGTGCTTCTTGGCTTAAAATTGGGTGAACTGCATCAGCAGAGACCTTGTTAGTATTTTGGGAAACAGAGCAGGCATTAGATGTCATATGTTTGTCATCTACTGTTACAGATGTTTGCTGAGCAGCTGCACAGTCATTTACATGACATTTAAGTATTTTTTCTTCGGGATGATGACAGCTATCTATATCATCACTGGATATCTTTACTCCAGTCCTAGAGTCTGAGTCGTGGCAACCATTTTCAACAGAAACTTCCAACTCAGAAGAAACAATTTTTTCATCAAGTTCAGAAGCACTGATTCCAGCAGAGCAGTGCGTAGAAACCTTATCACAAGAATCGAGATTGTTTGCAACAGTGTGATCCTCAACTTTTGCCTCACAATGAACACATTCGGTATCATCCCTGGAGGCACAGAGAGAAGATCCCCCAGTTTTAGTTGCATCAACTTCAGTGCAAAGTAAAACAGACGATTCAATTTTCTCTCCCGAAATATTCCACTGGCTAAATTGCCTTCCCAACTCCTTTACTTTTTGATCAAGAACTGAAGTCTCTGGGCCACAAAAATCCTTTTGACAGTCACTGGTCTCTTTGGTCTGTTCAAGCAAACCATGTGAATCTTCAAAGCTTATGATTTTACCTTCCATATTATCATGAGCCACAGAAAGCTTGATCAAACATTTGTTCTCAGTATTATTTAAACAGACATCAAGACGTTGCAAACCGGATACACTAGCAGTTTCATTTATATTCACACCAGGATTTGCTTCACTAGAAATGTTAGAAACACACCCTTTGATGCCTGTTTCATCAGTTTTACACAACACTTCCTCCTTGGTATGGTGCCCAGGTTCACTGGACCTTGGACCTGCAATAAGTATCATTATGATATAAAACATGTCTTGAAGGCTGACAAACGTGAAATACAAAAATAAAATAACTACCTTCAGCAATAATTGAACTTTTTTCTGCATTGTCAATGTTCAACAGTGGTTTCTGTAACATCTGTACGCCAGGGAAAACCAACAGGTTCATATTTTTCATTTTCTTCTTGTGTGATATCTCAAGGGGCCTAAAACCAAATACGGAAGTCCATGTTTCTGTAAGTTGGGAGATAGCAGGCAGAACCAACTTCTCAACATTTAGAGAGCAAAGGACCTGATAAAGAAGAACAAAAATAAATCAGTAGAAAATAACGTGACAATGGTTAATAAAATTAGTGAAAATCACAAACCGATACGTGGAAGAAACACTAAGACATCACTCCAGGCATTTACAATTTCAAATAGCATATTATCAAACAAAAAGAAAAATTTCAGTCCAACATTATAAAATTCAGCATTATTTTCTTTTCTAAAAAGAATTGAGACCGTAATCAGTAAACTGAAACTGAATGTAGCAGTACAATGAATTCGCAAAATCTACATTATAGAAACTTAAAGGAGAACTATCAAAATTTTCATATGTATTTTGACATAAAGCAAAGATGTTTACTGTTAGAACATACCGATTCAATTGCACATAAAAGCCGTCGGCACATTCCTTGGCGTCTATACATATAGCGGGTCCCAATGAATGGCATTTCTGCTAATTCAGTTCCGTGGATCCTGTTACATAGAGGGAGAAGAGGGATGATTCAATTCAGCTATTTGTCCAAACAATTCTATCCCATCATGCAAAAGCTAACCCAGACATTAACCAACAACTAACTGTTGAAGAATAACAATCTCATTAGCATAATGCCATCACATACCGAACTGAAGCTACACAGACAATCTCATCACCTCTCTCTAGAATTACAGTTAAAAAACCACTATAATTCAGGCGGTTAAAGTTAGACCTGTACAGGAGACAAAATTAATTAGTATTATTAAGCACACACACACACACACATTTCTGAAGAAATGTTGAGATAAACTAAAAGCAAAAAGTATGCCTACCCAAAATTATAAACAATGTTATGAATCAGATTGATCCCACTTCTGTTGTCAACCATAGGCAAAAAGCATTCGTCCATTATAGACAATGCAACAGCTATCTTGCCATTGCATTCAATTTGTTGTGCTTCATTGCATTCTTGAAATCTATCACATACAGAAGTACTTGAGCCAACACTAGACCGACGAACAAGAGTCCAAGAAAATCCTTCTTCCATCTTGTGTTTCACCCCAATAAGGGTCTTCAGTTTCTCAAATAGCTGGCAGAACAAAAACAGGAATAAATCTGTGCGATCAGGTATAAATGCAAATTAGATCGACAAAGTGTTCAATTGGGAATACAGAGTTCAAAAGAGAGAAACGTAACACTTCCTCTTAATGACAATCAAATCAAAGTCTTAACTCTTAACTAAGGCATATTTCACAATATGAAGAAATTCACCATTACGCAGTATGCACGTAAAACAATTTTTCCAACAAAAACTAAGGGAATATAGATCACTGAGAGGCAGCTATGTTTGCAATGATTAATAAATTTATATTCCTATTTCCTGCTTACATATTTATATATTTATATATATAAATATGTATGTATAAATAAACTTAATCTTGAAAAGCAATCAAACTCATGTATACAAAATTCACTTGTGCGCTCACCATAATTTAACATATTAAATTAAAGGGGCCAACAATAGGAAACAATGCCCCTAATCACTATCTTGCAAATTCAAGCTGCATAATATTCTACCAATGCAAATCATACCTGTTGACACTTGCTCCCACAGAATGGTGAAGCGCTGGAAAAATTATACCCCGCATCACTTTCCCTACTACAAGAATGATGAACTACAACAAGAAAAGAAAAAACTGTAAAACATAAATTTATTCTAAACAATATTGATAAAAATATTATCAAATATGCACGAAAGCTAGAGCTTTACATTTTTCCTCACACAAATGGCATGTAAAAAACTCTGAAGCACCCAAATCATCATCATCATTCTCTTGAAATTCTCTTCCACCAGCCATCCCACAAAATTTGCATGAGCAATATACACAATGCCAATCACCAGAAGGGAAATTCTGCAGTAAAAGAAAAAACAGTGTTCTCGTTTAGTACAATGTCAATAATCAAAACGAACCAACTGCAAAAAAACAAAAATGAAAAAGGGCAACAATTAAACATGTTCTGTTTCTGGAATATTCAATAAACGTCTTGTTATCATAATATAATTAAACAGTAAAATTCTACTTTCCAAACATTTGTTGCCGAACACAATGTAGTATGTACATATCTTTACTGTGCAGGCAACAAAGCAACAAACCCATAAGCAAAAACATGCAATTACAGCATTGAGCTTTTTATATACATATAAAATTGTAGCATTGGTTTTGGTCTTAGCATGGTAACAAAACATCAAATTGTTGTCAACCCTCCCCACTACCTGTAATCCATTTTTGTCTTTCAGTTCAATAAGTAAACTCGTGCAGTTTGAAAAATAAAAAATATGACACACCAATTAGGGTCACACACATCACATGAGTTACTTTAGTTTCACACTGTATGCTCAAAAGTAAACCCTTGACATTATTATAAGTAGCCAAGGAAATTAGTGACATGGCAACTTCACTGTTGCATGCAATGGAAGCGATATTTAAAGATGATATACACATTTCAAAAAGTGCATAAGAGGTCAGATGTACATACTTGAATATCTAAACAACTTTGGTGGAATGTTGATGGGCAACCATCGCAACAGATCAAATCTCCACCATCTCCGCAGATACCACAAGTGTCATCATTTGGGTCTTCACCATTGACGTCTACGTCAAGAAATCCCTTACACTCAGATTGAAGTTGCTTATTCCAAGAGTCTAACAGGCATTCCAAGAGGGAAGGTCCAGACTCTAGAAATATGTTGTTATATGGTTCACAGAGATTACTTCCTGCATGACTTTCAAATTCTGAAATTGTCAAGGTTTTACGACAGCAGTCACAGAGAATGCCATTTCTTGTAATTTGACCCTCAAGCAGCACATGTGTCTTTCTTCGGTTCAAACAGTGCACCTTCCCGTTTAATGAAACAGTTCCCATGTCAATCATCCAGGCAAGCACAGTTCTACTCCCAGAATACAGGATATAGCCATCAGAATCTGAATCTGCATCCTCCAAGGAGCTGCGAACCAACAAAGTACGCTGTTTTCCATTTTGAGTTTTCTTCTGCTTATGACCTCGAACCAAAATTGGTATTCGCTTGTGTTGAGTACCAGCTGAATTTTCTCGGTTACAATGCAAAGATTTCTTTCTGGACCTCCCTCTCTGTAATTTTGCAACCAATTTTCTTGTACGCTCTGTCTTGCCAGATTCCTTTCCTGCTTTTCGTTTCAATTTATTTTCTCCTCTTTTATTGATAGCTACCCTTTTAAGCATACCAAATTCCTCATCAGGTATAGGAATAAACTTGAAACCAGCTTTATAAACCTCATCTTCACCATCACCATTTTCGTAGTGTTTTCTAAGCCTCTTATAAGCTAGGGTGACTGACCAGTGAGTCTTCCCATCTGGACTAACATACACAGCGTCAAGGTAATCCTTGGAAGCCCTAGGCCTACGTTGAATTGTCCAGCCTGCACTCAGAAGCAATTCTATAATTTTCTCTCTCACAGACTGTTTTACCACACTTCTAGGAGGTTCCTCTTCTCCATCCTTCTTTTTAGTTTTCCCTTTCACAACACTACGCTTCGCATATTCGAGGCTCTGTTCATGAACTGTATTGGATCTCTTCCGTGTTGTGGCTTCAGCTTCCTTGATCATCGAATCCACCACAATTTTGTTCTTGTTAGGTGATGATAATATATCCACGTTCAATTCATTTCCATTCTGCTCTGTTTCCTGGCATAACAAGCAAGCTGGCAGGTTTGGATTCACATTGTCCTGCTCATTAGGTTGCAGGACAGAATGTACTGGCTGCCCTATATCATCCACATCTATTTCTCTTTCCTTCATATCAACATCCCCCTTCAGGGGCATCCCACATGTATGTCTTAACTTCTTTAATTGACCATCAGATATCAACTTGTTATTCTCTTGATTTTCAACATTGTGCAGTCTCCCTAGGTTGCGTTTTAAAGATTTATTTCTCTCTCGTGTTTTTGAGGGTCTCCGAAGCTTAAGTTTCGACACTCCAGGCCCCTCTTGCACTTTTCGAGGCCTTCCACGAGTCTCTCGCATTTTGAGGGGTCTTCGACGCTTATCCCTCAACTTTTTCTTCAACCCACTGCCCGATGCTAATTGAACATGCACTTCATTTTCCACTTTCCGTGGCCTCCCACGTCTCTCTACCTTCTTCAGTTCACTGGCACCACTCTCTACCTTCTTCTTCAACCCACTACCCAATGCTAATTGACCATGCACTTCATTTTCCACTTTGCGTGGCCTCCCACGTCTCTCTACCTTCAATTCAGTGGCATCACCCTCAACCTTCTCCAATTCAGTGGCATCACTATCTACCTTCTTCAATTCAGTGGCATCACTCTCTACCTTCTTCGACTCGCTACCTGATGCTAATTGACCAAGCACCTCATTTTTCACTTTGCGTGGCCTCCCACGTCTCTCTACCTTCTTCAATTTACCGACATCACTCTCTACCTTCTTCTTCAACCCACTACCCGATGCTAATTGACCATGCACTTCATTTTCCACTTTGCGTGGTCTCCCACGTCTCTCTACCTTCTTCAATTTACCGGCATCACTCTCTACCTTCTTCTTCAACCCACTACCCGATGCTAATTGACCATGCACTTCATTTTCCACTTTGCGTGGCCTCCCACGTCTTTCTACCTTCTTCAATTCACAAGCATCACTCTCTACCTTCTTCAATTCACAGGCATCACCTTCTACCTTCTTCAATTCACTAGCATCACTCACTACCTTCCTAAGTTCACTAGCATCACTCTCTACCTTCTTCAGTTCACTGGCATCACTCTCTACCTTCTTCTTCAACCCACTACCCAATGCTAATTGACCATGCACTTCATTTTCCACTTTGCGTGGCCTCCCACGTCTTTCTACCTTCTTTAGTTCACAGGCACCACTCTCTACCTTCTTCAATTCACAGGCATCACTCTCTACCTTCTTCAATTCACTAGCATCACACGCTACCTTCGTCAATTCACTAGCAACACTCTCTACCTTCTTCAGTTCACTGGCATCACTCTCTAACTTCTTCAATTCACTGGAATCATTCTCTAAAGGTGGTCTCTTGCGCTTATGTCCTGAGATCTTATCAAGACCACCATCCAATTGATCTCTCTTAACCTTATTCTGTTCGGCCAATTTCTTTTCAGACTTATCACCTTCCTTCGTCTTTAAATCAAAAATATCTTCAGACACCTTCACTTTGTCACCTTCACCAGCCAACACAGAACTTGACCGCAGAACCCTACGAACAACTGGCACTTCATTACTCAGCTGTTCCGCCTTAACCTTAACCTTCTTTTTCTCAGCACCAACACCATCACTGTCAATGAATGCAGCACCATCCACCCTCTTCCTCTTCCTCCCATTATCAGCTACCTCATCAACCTTTACAAAACTACCCTCATCACCACAAAGTCCAGCACTTTCTTCAAGCACCTCATTCACACCAAGTCCAGCACTTTCTTCAAGCACCTCATTCACACCAAGTCCAGCACTTTCTTCAAGCACCTCATTCACACCAAGTCCACCACTTTCTTCAAGCCCCTCATTCACCAATGACTCTCTCTCAAGCTCAGGACCACAAAAGATTGAATTTTTAACCTTTTCATCCCCTGATTCAGAACTCACATGATTCTCCTCATGTCCTATACTCTCAACAACAGCCCGGTTCAGAGAATCCTTACCACTCTCAGTCTTAGCATAACGCTTACCAGATCTTAGACAGTCTTTCATCTCTCCTAAATCCACACGAAACCCTAATCGTAAAACCACCCAGTTTCAGTTCAAAACAACCTCACCAAACGAAATCAAAACAAAGAGAAACAGTTGCTCCCTCGTCATTCCATTCACTTTACCAAAAACAAAAACCCCAGTTCGAGAAATAGAAGGGAAAAAAAATGCTTCCCGGAACAAATTAACCCGACCCTGAAACCGAACAAAAAATTGAATAAACACGAAACCAGAAAATAAAAATACGAAAAAGAAAAAGAAACCCAGATCAAAGAACAAGAGTGTTAATAAAAGCTTACACAATGCAGCAAAGTCTGGGAAATCGCGTGATCCTAAACTCTTTTGAAAATCTTCTGAAGTCCGGTGACTCAATCTCCGAAATCCGAGACACATAATGGGTGGGTTTAGATAGAAAAAGAAAGAAAGAAAAGGGGAAATAATAATATAGAGAGTGAGAAAGAGAAGAGTCGTTGCCGCTGAAACTTGAGAATGGGTTGAAGAATTTAGAAAGTTTTTTGAGTAAGCGTTTTTTTTTTTCAATTATTTAATTAAAATGTTTTATATAATTATATATTTAAATATTTTGATTGGAAAAAGAGTAGAGGAGTACATCGTAGCCTTCGTAGGTAGGAAGAGAGAGAAGTGAGGGTGGCCAAGCCAAGGATGGGCGGGATCGTCAATTTGCCATTCCAATACGGCCTCCGATTTCCGATTTCCCTCCATAAATGTAAAATAAATAATAAAATATGGTATTTTTTTTTATAATTTTTTCTATTTTGAGACCCAAAACACAATTTCGTTGGTCACCGCGTCACAACAACAACAACACCCAATTTGAAAGAAGTAAAAGAAAAGAAAACAGAAACACATATACACACACCCAAAAGAAAATTTCACTATCTATTTGAGAAATTTAATTATATATGCATGTATTAGGGGAAAATTAATTCTTGTACTAATATTAGGGGAATAGGTCAACTTTCCTCTTATTTTAAAAATGTCCTTCCCATTTTGAATCTCTCTACTCATCTCTCTTCCCGCTTTTCTCTCTCGCTCTTTTCTCCTTCTTTCCTAAACTGAAACGCACCAAATTTCAAGCCCGAACGAAGCAGCCCAACCACCTCGCGCCACCAACAAAGTTTTCCAACCATCGAGTGCCACCCACGAAGTTTCTCCAACCATCGACAACCACCCTCGGAATGAGAATGTGGAAGGTTGGTTTTATTTTTTAAAATATTATCCATTTAAACCCTGAATTATCCATTCAAACAATATGTAGTTTCTTCGTATTTTTTGTTTATTATTTAGTAAAAAATTGAGTTTTGGTGAAATCTGCATTTTTTTGTGATTTTTTTGTATATGGTACGATGGGGTACGATAGTAATTGTAAGTGTCGTTATTTTGTGACAGATTATTTTAATAGAATGTCTAGTCATGTCTGGATTTTGAGTCTGTTATATCTGCACACTTGCGTACTGTTAAGTTGGTGTGAGTCTGTTATGACTTATCGTTAGGAGTTAGCCAGTGCCAGGTGGACTGTTCTGTTGGGTATAAATAGTCGGTTTCATTCTGTAAACAGATTATCCATTAAATCGATATTGTTAGTTAGTTCAGTTTTATCGTGGGTGTTAGTGTTGTATCTTGCCGTTCTTGTTGTTGTTTCTACAGGTCTGATTGTATAGCTTGAAGATGGTCATCAATGGCAGAACGATCAGAGCCTGACGTAGCTGAGTTCAGACTGAAGGGAGTTCAGTGTCAACTTCGTCATCAGATCTGAAGGGATTTCAGATTGAAGAAGTGTCGAAGACAAACTCAGTTGATGCACAAGGGATTGTGCACTTGCAATCAAGATTATTGATTGCTGTTGGTAATTCATTACTAATTGTTGTAAAGTTTGTATTAAATTCCTTAGAGTGAACTGGAAATTGTAATATGAAACTCTTGAGAATTAGTAGATGAGATTACCCTGGTTCGGGGAACCCAAGCACTAGTCGGTTGAGATGTGTTCTTAGTGCAGATGAAGCTTGTAAATCTTTGTGTGCTTTACTGCTTTACTCTTAATTCAAGTCTAAAATACATGTGTTGAAATCAATCTATTCAAAGATAATCAACTCGCTAATCTGAATCATGAAAATCAACAAGTAGTACTTTCAGTAATGTAATATGGAAGTTATGGATGAAGATCCGATGGTGGTTCGACACGGGCTCGATGCCTTGCTGTTGTTGAAATGAGCAAAGTTTTAAAGAGGTAGGTCCGATAGTAGCCCGATGCTACCATTTTTTCTTATTTTTTAATGTTAGGTACCATCGGACCACTATCAGACCTACGTCTCAAACTTTGCTCATTTCAACAACAGAAAGGCATTGTGCCTGCATCAAACCACCATCAGACCTTCATCCCTACCTCCAAATTACACTACTATCGTACCCCTCATTGGACCACTATCGTACCCAATCGTACCATATACAAAAAAATCACAGAAAACGCAAATTTCACCAAAACTCAATTTTTACCAAACAATAAACAAAAAATTCAAAGTAACCACAAATCGGGGTGAATGGATAATTTAGGGTTTAAATGGATAACATTAAAAAAAAACTAACCTTTGACGACGACATTGCAAGTCAATGGAGAAGCCTGAGGGTCCGCGGTGGTCGTTCGGTCCGTGAGTCATGTAGGTCATGCGGTTGCGGTGGTTGCAATGGTCGTGGAGATAAGAGACTGAGGTGGATGTTGGTTGTGGTCGATTCATTAAAGTTTGGGTGAGTGCAGAGCAAGAGAGGGAGGAAAGAAGGGGTGAAGAGAGAGGCGGTTGTTTGAAAATGGGAGGAGTATTTTGGGGTTTAAGGTAAAGTTGTACCTATTTTAACAACAATCTCAAGTGATTTTGTTAGGAAGTCATTTAATTATTTATATAGAAGTTCAGTTTATTAATATTTTATGATTTTTTAAAGTTTTCTTTATGAATTGGATATCCAATCACGAAAAATTAGATATTCGATTATAATTAAATTGGATTAGATGTTAAAAGTTAGAAATTAAATCAGTTATTGGATATCAATCTCAAAAAATAATTAAAAATCGTTCTAATCTAATTACATTTATATATATTAAAAAATTAACTATTTATATTTATTTATTTATATAATTATAAATATTAAAAATATATATTAATTATACTTTTAGTGTATTTTTTTGTTGAATTTGTAACACTTGATTATTTTGTGTATTTATTTTATTTTATTACTTGCTAATGTTATTGTTTTAGTTATTTTAATCTTTAAGTTTCATTACACTAATCACGTTAGTATTTTTAGGGAGTATTAAACTTAAATAAATGTTGATGTTTTGATTTTACGTATTTTTCTTAATTTTTTTATTAAAAAAATTAGGTGTGTATTTGGATACCCAATTAAAAAACCGATCCAATCCAATTAGTAATTAGATTGAATTTTGAGGTTGTTGACACTAAAAAGTAGCCAATATCAGTTCGTTAGATTGGCGAGATGATTAATAAGTTTAAGTATATAGTTTAGAGAGACACAAAATTTATAATAGTTCACTCTCCATATCGCAATAGTAATGGAACTACGTCTATTTCGACTTTTTATTTATCACGAGAATTACAGAAAAATACTAATAAGCTCTAGTTTAAGTCTCATAAGCTTCAATTTTTAGAGAGAAGCTTCAATTCTAAACTTCCAGTGAAATTGTCCACCTCCCAATGACAATAGTACCCTGCTGCCTCAACTAACTGCCAATCAATATAAACAAGTTCTCAAACCTTCTTGCTACACAAACATCTAGTATGACTTTCATGGATCCTAGTTCCTCTACCGGTATCTCATGTACAATTCTGTCCCATACCTCTAATATTACCTCAAAATAATTCTTGGATAGTAGACTAGGCACATTTGTTCTAACATGAATTTATTCCAAAGTATTCATCTTATATCTCTAATAAAATTGATCCTCCCTATCAATAATCATTTAATGGTCCACAAAAGTGGCAATGTCAAGTTTATAGATCTTCTCATCATCATTGATGTTCTTTATGCACTTAGTTTCAATATAATATCATCTCTATTAGCAGTTTAACAGATAGAAATACTCTTGTCATGAATTTTTTTGCTAATAAATTTTATATACAGAAAATACATAATGAGAAAATGATTAGCAAAAGTGAATCCAGAAATAAACTCTATATTTTGGACCTTGCACCAATTTCGACCAAAGTCTTTTCCATTTATAATGAGACTTGGCACACTAGATTAAGACATTTATCTCACAAATGTTTGAATTTACTTAAAGATACTCTTCATTGTAAAATGAAAAATTTACATCATATTGAACCATGTTATGTTTGCTCTCTTGCAAAACAAAAAAAGCTTCATTTTCTAAATAATGTAATAATAGTTTTGCTGCTAATTGTTTTGAAGTTATACATTGTGATATTTGGGCTCCCTATCATGTACCTTTACACTCTAATCATAGATACTTCTTCAATTTGGTTGATGAACACTCAAGATTCATTTGAATTTATCTTCTTAAACAAAAATTCGATGTTATATCTATCATACTAGAGTTTCTTTCTTACATACAAACTCAATTCAATTGTCTTTTTAAATGTTTCAGGTCTAATAATGCACCTAAACTTGTTTTTAAGGATTTGTTTTCTAAACATGGCATTCTACATGAATTTACTTGCATTGAAATACCTGAATAAAATGTTGTTGTCGAGAGAAAACATCAGCACTTGCTCAATGTTGCAAGGATTCTTTATTTTCAATCCAAGGTTCCAATTAAATTCTGGACTGAATGTCTTATGACTGCAGTTTTTCTAATTAATCGAACACCTACATCTAATCTAAACAACAAAACTCCTCATGAGATTCTACTCGATAAAGCTCCTGACTATACCAACCTGAGATGTTTTGGGTGCCTTGTGTTTGCATCTACACTTACTACTCACAAAACGAAGTTCGAGCCACGTGCAAGGACTTGTATTTTCATGGGTTACCCAAGAGGAGTAAAAAGTTATAGGTTGTATGATCTAAATACTAAACAATTTTTCATATCTCGCAATGTCGTTTTTCATGAAAATATTTTTTCTTTTTATAAACTCAATACTGCTCACACTAATGTTGATCCTTTTTCTTCACTTGTTTTATCAAATTCTCACATTACCAATACTCAAATAGATGATTATCCTGCACAACATACTATTATTACTTTTTCTAACCCTCCTCTGCAGGATTACACAACAAAAACCGCAAACACAGATGACCAATCTTCGACACAACAAGACAATCTATTCCAATTTCCAACATCATCACCTCCTGTGATCCCAAGAAGAACAAGTCGAGTAACCAAACCTTCGAATTATCTGAAAGACTTCGAGGGTTATTCATTATTGATTTCTATATAAACCATGTAATTCTTCATTGTACATTATCCAATTCAATCAATAATATATTCACAAGTTTTCTGCTTCTATTACTTGCACGATATTAATTATAGTTTAAATTTAATTATAATACTTTTATTTTTTTTAAAATATCATACACCTTTTCAGTTTTTTTTTTTTTGTAAATAATAAAAATATTTGTTTTTAGTAATTGCAATAAATAATAATAAGTTTTTAAGAAAACTTATTTTATTTTATTTTATTATTTTAGAAAAACAATAAAAGAAAGATAGTTTTGTTTGTAGATGTGGATTAAGTAAAAAATAATAATATAAACATATTTTTAAATACATGAATGAGTTTAAATTTGAATTGCAATATTTTTTAGAATAACAACACTTTCTATTAAATAGTACATTTAATATAACATAAATAAATTAGTCTAAATAATAAGCTTGTTTTTTTTTAAATCTTTTCTTCTATTAAGGTGCCTAGCAAGTATAAGAACTAAAATTCACCCTAAATTTAGTTTAAAATGTTCTTGTTTTTCCTAGTTCAAATAATAACCTTTTTTTTTCTTTCCTTCTATTAAGGTGCCTAGCAAGCACAAAGACTTAAATTCACCCTTGCTTAAGCCAAGGTTTGCCACTTGAATAAAATTTGTAGCTGTAGCTTTCGGTTTCAAAATTTATGGAAATGTGGAAAACATATCTCAAGACAAGATTTTCTGATCTTTCTTTTCATCATGAATAACTTAAAAATCAAAATTCAATCTGTCTCCATGTAACATCATAATTAGCAGTTTTCCTGATAAAAAGTAACTAGCAACACGAACCGAAAATAAAAGTTCTCAAAGTTGAATTTCCCAAAACTTTTGTCCAAGTTTAACAAGCAAACGTAAGATGAAAAAAACAATGTAATGAAGAAAAAATCTGCAAAACATGGAGCCAAAATTTATGCAGAACCTCACTTCTTCTTAGCTGCATCACCTGCCTTGGTCTGAGCGAGAAACAATCGAAAAAGAAAGCCAATGAGCATACACAGCAATGGCCGTAAAATATGGAAGATACCAACATTAGTAGTGAAACTATATATTTACAGCTGGAAAAGAAACAGCACTACAAATCATATAATATAGTATTCAAAGTGTGATGCAAACAAGTACAAAAAGACAACAAAATGTCATACCTTCTTTACTCCGCGGATTTTCTTAGCTCTGTTCTTTCTTTCCTTCATCTGTTTCCTCGACCTTTCAACCTTAGTATCTAGTCCGTTCTGCAAAGTTTTCAAAAGAGAGTGAAATTTAGAGAAAACAAGTCTAGGAAATATGCAGAGAAATTCCTTCAAAATCAGTGGTTTCCCCATTTCACTGTACTACATCAAGTGCTGTTGGAGTCTAGTTGAATGTATAACATAAACGTAAACTTGCAGGTATTAAAGAAAACCTTTCTGAAAATAGTTGAAATCTATTTATCTATCATCATAACTATACAACAATGCATAACTATACATAAAAATAATACCAAGTGAGCAGATTAATCTTACCCTGACAAGCCTATACTTTGGCTCATACTTTTTTGCATTTTCCACAGAATCGTATATCAATCCAAAACCGGTTGATTTACCCCCTCCAAAATGTGTGCGGAACTTAAAAACAAAGATTGCATTTGGATCCTTCACCTCATACATCCTTGCAAGCTTCTCCTTCAACTCTACCTTCATTATGATAAAAAATCAACAAGGGGAAAGGAACAACGATCAAAGAGCAAATAAAATAAAAATCAGATTTGCTGCACAAACACCATTACATGTACAATTGTCATTAATAAATATGAAGCTAGATGTACATTTAGTCAATTCTTTTATTATTATTTTAATGCACCTGTGATAGTAGATATCAATAGAAGAATAACAAATAATTAGAAGAAATTATTTAACTCTGCAGAAGGGCAAAACCCCAACCTTTATTATTTTGAAGTTCTAAAGTTCTAAACACACTGAGAAGCCAAATTTACTTCACAAGTATTAGCTTTCCTACATACATGATTAATACATTATAAAATGGATAAAGCTAAAATCCTTCTCCAATCATTAACAGCTATTTAATGTAGAAAGAATCAGATTTAAAAAGAGAAACAAAACAATCACACTCAATCCAAAGCTTGTGCTAAACATTCAGTTAAGCTATAGTTACAGCTTTTACGAAATCAAGACATTCATCTCAGTTGTAAGCTATGCACAGTAAAGATTAAGATCTTCATAGAGTGATTAACATCCTTAATCCGAATCAAAGACCACCGAAAAAGACCAAAAAAAAAAAATCAAACCTTAGAAACATTAGCTCTCCCTGGATGTAGAACATCAATGACCTGCATCAAAACCACTTAACCATCAGTTATTTTCTCACTGAACCCAGTTGAATATCAATTTTAATAAATCTATAATCGCAGGAAAAATTGATACAGAGTTTCTTTTTGGTTTCTAAATTTTCTCATTAACCACACACAATAATTAAGAACACGCTAGAGTTGTTGTTAGAAACTCACGAATTGCTTTCTAGATAGAAGACGATTTGTCATGAATTTCCTAGTACGGATGGTTACCGCCTTGTCTGCCATGGCTATCTCTGTGTGGCTCTATTCACCTCTTCTCTGCTGGTAGCCGTGATTTTGTGAAAAGGACGATCAAAGATTCAGAAGGGTTTTAGGGTTTGATAGCTGGGCTCAAATAAAGAGATAAATAGAGCCCAATTCAAGTCTTCCTCTCTCTTTCAAAAAAAAAAAATAGTGTCTATCTCGTTTTGCTAAAAAAATAATAATAATACTAATAAAATATTGGATTATATTTGGGAAACTTACAAAAATATTGGAATTTGGGTTAACTTTTACAAAAATACTGTCACACGGAAATCTTTACAAAAATACTGTGTTTTTATAAAACACTAGTAAAATACAAAGCAGAACAGCTCAAAACAACAGTAGAACACCAGTAAAACACACACAGTATACTGCAGTATAAAACTTATAAAAAAACACAGTAAAAAAGTAAAAAATACCGCCTGGCAGTATTTTTGTAAAAAAATGACAAAAGTTAGTATACCATGTAATTACACACAAAAAGTAATATAAACCCCATTTCAATAATAATAGTAATAATAATAATAATAATAATAATAATAATAATAATAATAATAATAATAATAATAATAATAATAATAATAATAATAATAATAATAATAATAATAATAATATAAAAAATAATTAGTATTTTTATCTTCTGAACTTTCGACATTATTTGAATTTGTTCCTTAAAATATACGGCTTGTTAAAAATTCTTCATAATCTATAACAGTTACATAATTATGCTCTTTGTGTTAAGTTTCGTTTCTTTTACCGTTAAAAATTAGTATTTTTACCTTTTGAACTTTGACCAATACATAATTTTGCTCCATTTTATTAAATAAAAATTAATTTTAAAAATTATAATATTTTATTTTTTAAAGTAATTATAATATTCTATTAATTTAGAAAAAAATAATAAAAATTATTAAAAATTAGATAAAAATATTAATTTTACTTAAAAAAATATTTTCAAATTTTATTTTATTTATCAACACATAACTTAAAAAATCAAACCAAAATTATTGAGAATCTAATAAATAATTTAAATAAACTAAGATTTTTTTGAAGAAAAATTAAACTTATTTATATTTATAAACTCATATCTTAACAAATAAAGAAATAATTAAAAAATCAATAAATATATAAAATTATTTTGAAAAAAAAAAGTTATAAATTAAACTAAAAAAATGCTATGTTTACTTAAGCAAATATTTTTTGATAAAAACAAAATATTCAAGTTTGTTCCTGTAAAATTTAGTTTTTATAAATTGATTTTTAATATATTTTTTTAATATCTAAATGAATTTTTTAATAAAAAATAAATAATTTTTTATATTGCTTAATTAGTTTTAAAATTTTAATTTATTTTTTTTTTAATTTTTTTAATCATTCAAAATGATTTTTCTTAAGATCTAAATTAATTTTTTAAGATTTACTGAAGAAAAAAAATGTTGAATCTTTCTCATTTTTATTTTAAGGGAGTACAATTTGATAGTTGTCAAAGTTTAGGGGGTAAAATTGATAATTGACAAAGACACGTCATCATTTAAACAGAATAATAGGACGGAACCTAACAGAAGGACTAAATTTCTATAAATATAAAAGTTCAGGGAGATTCTTAACAATATTTTAAGGGTCAAAATTAATATTGTCAAAAATTTAGGAGGTAAAATTGTTAATTATTCTAATATAAACCACCATTTCAACAAAAAAAAAAATAGTTAGCCAAAAATAAATAATTAGCAACAAAATCCTTTTTATTTTAATATTTATACACTTTTCTATTTTTGTTGTGGCGAAATTTTCTTAATAAGTTTACTTTTCTTTACTAATTTAAGGTGTTCAATAATTTTTTTTTTACGGCTAAACCCTCTTAACTATCATTCCACTTGCGCTTTATCTTCTAAGCTTAAATTTTGGTGATAAAATCCTCTAAACTATTGAACTGTTAGCAAATTTAAGGTGTCATCTATTTTTTTAGAGTTAACTGCTAACATAGACTACTTATGTGTACACTCTTGTACATGTAGCATATTTACATTGGTACATCTAATATTATTATTTCAATTATAAAAAATTATGTCAAAATTTATAATATTTTATTTTTTATTTTTATAATTTTAAAATAAATTTTGAAATAATAATATTAGGTGTATAATATAAATGTGTCACTTGTATAAGAGTGTACACATAGGTAGTCCATGGTGGCAATTAACCAGATGACACTTTAAATTTGCTAACAATTCAATAGTTTGGAAGGTTTTACTACCAAAGTTTAAGCATGGAAGATTAACTGCAAGTGAAACAATATTTGAGAGGGTTTAGCCGCCAAGAACTCACTGTTAAATACAAACTGAATAACTTGTATATCTGTGTATACATGATAGAAGAAACTTGAATTGTTATTGTCTTGGGCGTTTCCACCCGTTCTCGGGCCTTGCTGGTTAAAGATTGGCCTTTAGGTGACTCACTCCTGGATGTCCCAGGACAAGAATTTACCTTGTTGGCCGCCAGAGGTGCACTTCTAGGGTGTTGGTCTGCTATGGGTTGGACAATTAGGGGTGTTGTTGTTCCAAAGACTCCTGGGCGGCCCCTCATGCCAATGGTTGCTAGAGTCTAGCTATTGTCACCGTCAGATCTTTGTGGTAAGGCTTGTCATACTTTAGGTTGGGGAGGTTTGTCCTAGTTCCAGAGGAACTTGGTTGGACAATTTGTCTATAGACCCTCCCTGATCTGTCGATTAGTCTCCCTTGAAGAGGATCTCTAATGAGATCCTAACCTCTTCTAGCAGTTCTTTCATTGAATAGCCTTATTAAGTTTCTAGCATCTCTATTATGGTAGTGTAATTCTGCCTGGTGAGATTGGACGATGTACTCTTGGTCATCCATCTATCTAAAAAATTTACGTCTCTATTGTTGAGTGCATCGCAGCCAACAATGCATGGTTCTTTAGTTTGGCTGACTTGACTGACAACCTCTTTAAGTCTGGCCAACTCGAGATCTTCTCCCAAGTCTACATGGGGCTTGCCCAAGGTTGGCTCACAAATTCTTGGCCTTATCTCTCCAGCATAATACTGGGGACCAAATTCATCTATGGTGCTTGGGTGTTGCTCCATATTGGTCATTCCTTCAGTGTCAGGCGCCAATGGAGAATCCTCCTTGGGTGGAAGAGGTTGGCCATTGAGATCAACTGGATTGGTGGTGTTGACCTGGCCATTTGTGGTGGCCAGGTTCGTGGTGCCTGCTAGAACGGCAGGGTTGGCCACATCTATTGGGTTTGTGGAGATTCTAGTTGTGACTGGAACACAAACATCAAGATCTGCAGTCATAGGGTCTTGAAGAAGACCCGATGAGACAGAAGTTGTAGCCATAATTCTCCTTGTGTTAGCCATGGTGTTTGATCAGATAAATTGATAACTCGCTCTCAATGAAAGTACCAAACTATTGACCTCATAATTTGGCCAACCGACAAAAGAGTCGTATTTAATGCTAATGCTTACCATGTGTTACACAATAAGAATAAAAAAGTAAATAGACATAGGATTTTATAGAGGTTCTCTTCCCTTTGTTGACAGGTAATGACCTACTCTCCTTTTGGTTGTATTGATATTGAGAGATAATACTACTCATATCACTATATTGATGGGATCTGAAGTAGCTCTCTTAAGATTACAATGTATGAATCAGTAGGCAGATCTCTAATGAAAGAGAGATAGAGACTTAGAGGCGTGTGAGAGAGAGGAATAGAGCCCTTGGGGCATGTAGTAGAGAGAAAAGAGAGGATTAGGGTTTTCAGACTTAGAGTTAGAGTTAATGAATTAGGGTTTTAAAGATAGGCTAATGCTCTTTAGATAGTAGAGTTTACATGCACAATATCCTTAGGAATAGGTAAAATAAAGCTATTATTTACATGTTTAATTATAAATACAAATGACTAAATTGCCCCTTAAAATAGATATTTTCCCTCTATTTTCGTGGGTTGTTAAGGCTTGGTCTGTTGCTTGACTTGCTGTCCACGGATGAGGGTTGTGTATCAATATCCTACCAGGCAAAAGCTGGCTGGCCATGCACCTACAAGATGTAGGCTGGCTGGCCATATAATGTCTACAGGTTGAGGTCTAGTCAACCATGCTCCTGCCAGGGTCTGGCCGGTCATGTGCCTGCCAGGGTTTTCCAGCCAGCTTTGTCCAGAGTTGGCTAGGTCTTTACATGCGGTTGCCAGCCTTAGTAGGTGATGGCCAGTCTTGTTGATGGCTAGCCTCTATTGATGGAGGTCAACCTTTTGTGGAGGCCAACCTTTAGAGGTGGAGGCCAGCCTTTGTAGGTGGAGGCCAACTTTTAGAGGTAAAGGCCAGCCTTTATAGGTGGAGGCCAGCCTTTGTAGGTGTGGAGGCCAACCTTTATACATCTTTTCCTAGCAGAGGTCAGACTTCCTTGGTCGAACGGACCCTGTCTTGGTCTGAAAGTCACCTTTTGGTCTGCCAGCTTGTGCTTAAACCCTAGCTGGCCATACAAGCTCATCTTGGCCAGCCAGACATGGTGGTATAGCTCCTTGACGACTCGCTCAACTTCTTTCGTTTGCTGCTTAACATTTTTGCCATATCTTGTAAAGAGATTTTGTCTTGCTATTGGCAAGGCTGTATTCTACATTTACTTTGTCTTAGCTTACGTGGACATGTCACGTCTTGTGGACAAAATCTAGGATAACATATATTATTCAATAGAATAACAAGTATATATATACAAAACTAGAGAAACTAAAAAAAAACTAAGAAATAAATAAGAAATCAAGTAATTATACCTATTCATAATTTTTACAACTAATATACAACTGATATATATTCTAACAAAATATTTATTTCTCAAATGAAAAAAAAAATGATTTATGATGATAATGATATAATTGTAACTAGACTTAATCATAATTTAAAAAATTACACATGTCACTCAATTAAAAAAAAAGTACAAAAGAGAATACAAAAGAGAGTCTCCTTAACACTTCTCACTAAATTATGCATGTATGAATAATCTCTCGCTTAAATGTAATTGTGGCATTAACATTGTCAATAAGAAATACTAAAAAACACCAATAGTGTTTAACACCCTCCAAAATATCATATCATTATTGATGCAATTAAGTATTGAATCACATATAATTGAAGAGCATTGCTATTAGGCACCAGTGGTGCCTAGCACCTTCTCGACATGTCGCGTTGCGATTGGCTAGCGATACTCCCTAAAAGCTATTATATTAAATTATATGGGACCCGATACTTAGTTGGACCAATAGCGATATTGACACGTAAGAGGGTGTTAGGCACCACTGGTGCCCTTTAGCATTTCTCATAATTGAATGTAATAACTTTTATGAAATATCATTAACCAATTATAAGGCGTTACCTTTAAGTAATGTTTAGTACCACTACTGGTGTCTAATATCATTACTCTTGTCATAATGTCATTTAATTTTTTGGGGAAACAATGTCATTTATTTTTTCAGTGCCACCGAACCAAGAGAATTGAATAAATGGTTGAAGCATTGTATGCCAACAGCCAAGTCTTTAAGCTCATCAAAAAAAAAAAAAAGGCCAAGTCTTTAATAAAATCCCTGTTTTTGGTAAAGCCAAAGGCAGAGGACCACATACAGAAAGAAACAAGCTAGACAGACATAATGGGGGTATGGTTTCGGTGTGGTAAGGTGTACATTTCTATAGTATGAAATCTCAACCTCTATTTCTTTCTTAAGAAAAGAAACCGACCATTCCAATCTAAAGCAATTCTGGCAAAAATAAAAATCTAAAGTGAAGCTATATGTATTTGAGTAATAAGCAAGTTCCAAATATTCAGCTATAAGAAACCCAAATAATATACAATTTTTCCACACAAAACAGGAAAATCAACAAGGATAATTATTTACGTTATACACATATATGTGTATGTATAATGTAATGAAAATCATGTACACAAGATCGAGATTGAATCATCATCTCTTCTGCCATTTTAGGCTGTTATTATTTTTACAATGCAGGAGAGACTCTTCCATTCTGATGCAAAGAAGCTGAGCCAGCTGATTCAACCAATATTGACCATAGAACTTGCACATCTTCACAAGGACATGATTTTACATCTTTGTATAATATATATATCCCTCTACCTGAAATTAAGTTGAGAAAAATCTATTAAGAAAGAAAAGAAAAGATAGAAAGAAATAGATGAACATATAACATGATCATGATCTAGCAAAAAATTAAGATTTACATACGTTTTCTATGCTGTGAGTGTAGACGATCCCAAAGCTTCTTCAATGGGGAGACGAGTGAGTGAAGCCACCCCATTATGAAATTAGCTCTAGTACTTCATGGTAGGTGAAAGGTTGGAAGGAAAACAGAGTAGTTTTTATATTAAACACCTTGAGAGAGAGCTTTGCTTGCATAAAGAGTAACTTGTATGGTACTATTTTCAATTTTCTTTTTCTCTTTTTTTGACACAATATTCTTTATCTGCCAATCATACTAGAAATACATAACTGTGTTGGTATTATGTCTTTGTCACGTACTTTTTTCCCCCTTATGAAACGAGTAAGCCCAAAAAATTGCCATACAAAAATGGCCTTTATTATCATTATAATATAATGTTGTAAGTGCTATACTCTATAGATCTTTAATTGATACATAACTATTAACTACTCTCTACTATTGTAGTAGTGGGGTTTTTGAAGCATTGTTTTGGGGTTTTTGTATAAAATCATGAAAGTTTTCTTTCATTTTAGATAAGACAGCAGTCCCACAAGCGCATTGGATACAAAAGAGGACACAGCAGCATCACAAATCTTTCTCATGAAGATTATTCCAATTTTTAGATGTATTAACAAGTTTTAACAAACTTTGTCAAAAAATAACAAGTTTTGGCAAACGATAAACCACTATTATAAGATAAGATTATTGTAGAATATGAATATTAACTTGACTAGACTAGAAGATACATCTCTTATCAGGGTACCTAACCCATTAATTTGTTTTTACAGCATTGGGTTTGGTAGCCCCACTTATTAATATAAACCCATGTACATAATACAAGTGGTCTAATCTGAATGGAGAATTTTGTGTAACATAAAAAAAAAGGTAAGGTATAATAATAATAATATATCTATCTATTCTATATAAAGTGTGCCTATATAACCGAATTCTTGGTTTATGAGAAATTCGTGGGAGACTTTTTATTTATATTAAAAATAAAATGATTTATTATTAAAAATAAAATAGTTTATGAAAAATTCATGGGTCACTTTTTATTTATATTAAAAATAAAATAATTTATTATTAAAAATAAAATAGTTTATGAGAAATTCATGGGTCACTTTTTATTTATATATAATAAAATAAATAAAATAAATCCCATTAAATCTTAAAAAAAATACGATTGAGTTTTTGTTGTTGTACATTTATGATTTTTCTCTTCTTCTTCTCTTCTTCTCTTCTAGAATTACCATTTTCCTATAAAAACACTCACTAAAAGAAAAAGTTATATTTTAACACATACAGTATAACTAAGAAGTCATAAAATTTATAATTTTGTCTTCTGTTAAATAAAAATAATAGCAACTTGAAGCATTATTATAATTATGCTGCTTTGTACATGCTGCGACAAAAAGGAATGTCAATCTTATTAATTTTTTCATGTTCTAGCTATTAATGCAAACCAGAAAAAGAAAAACATTTACTAAACCCACCAAAACTTATCATAATTAATCCTGAGGCATCAAATGCAAAACAAAAAAAAAAGTAAAAATAAATCAGAGAGTACATTACAACATTGTTTTTAATCACGTGCTCATAAATTAGAAGCACAATTAAATATATTAGCGAAATAGTGACTAACATCCAAATTTCAGAGTTGATGTAGAACTTTAGAAGCACAATTAAAGTTTTATATTTACTTTATAAAACTTTTGTTTCAATATCTTACTATTATTAACACCATTTAATTTGGATGTAGAAAAAATATTTTTGGATTGAGGCGTAATAAAAATAATTGATACCGTCCCGTAGTTTTTATTACATGTCATGTGACGCATGTCATAAAAAAATAGATTTATACAATCGCAATGAAAAAATTATATGTGACAAGCCATCATGCCTGTGAAGGATTTCTTACACCACGGTATATTACAAAAAACGTATGATGTTATTGAAATTAAGTTAAAATAATAATAAAAAAAAGATACTAACAATCTTATTATGCATTTTACAGTGCTATAGCATATGTTGAACTTGATGACAATACAAAGAGCCTATCTGCTGTCATGTTCGCAAGTATTGTACGTGGAAAAAATATTTTCGTGTACTGCTGCCCAACTAATGAAATATACCGCAAAGGTGTAATTTTAAAAAAATAAAATAGTTTTACATGCCTTTCATAAGCTGATTTTTTTAATTAAATAAGCTATGCACACCATGTCTAATCATTTTAAATGAAAATACATCACGATTTGTAGGAGCACCGCCGCTTTGTCGACACTACCATATTTAATTTATCAATGAAAAAATGGACAATCCAGATATATGCGGACCCGGCTAGAATGAAAAGTGCAAAATACAAAAATTACACTATTGTCTCTATCGAAGCAAATGAAGATTGAAATCCACCAATGACTATCATTAGTTTTCTTATCTACAATTTTTAGACAAATGCTATCTTCAATTATCAACAATTTAGAGATTGATTTTTAATTTTCTTTCTATCTTACACCCATTTAAGTAATGTTTCTTTAAGTATTAGAACATCACCTTTTAATTTATTTTTGGATTAACTTAAGAATATATTTAAAGCATCAAGCTTTCTTAAACACTAAATATATTACATTCGGTATTCACTTTTAATTGACAACATTATAAACTATAATATTTAAATACACATAATAATAATCTCACCTAATAACTAATAATATTTTTTCTTTAATTTTTAATTAAATCATTTTCAAATAACATAGAAAAAAACTAGCATAAAATTTAGTATACGTGCCTCGCATGTAATTTTTGCTAGTATATATATACATATATACATTATGTTAACATTATATCCATTTAATTATATTTTTAATTTTTATTTTGATTATATATATTTTTAATTATATAATAAGTTTTTTTATGAAAAAGTATTTAATTTAAGTACCATTTATAAAAAAAATAATATAAAAAATATTTTTTAATTATAATTTTAGTTTAGCCATTTTTTTTTAATTTATTAATACTTTTTTATTTTTTTTAGAAATATAATATATATTTTTTATTTTTTTTATTATTAATAAAAAATAATTTTATGGTAATTGCAATAAGTAAAAGCCTCACAAAATTAATTCTTTAAAAAACATAAATATTTGTTTATTTTATTGTTTAAGAAGGAAATAATAACACAAATATATTATTTTAGATAAGTAGATTGGGTAAAAAAAATTATAATAAAAAAATATTTTATTAGATATGTGTAGTATAGGTTTAATTTTAAATTGCAATGTTAGAAAAAAAAAATACAACCACATTTAATATAAGATAAAAGATAAGATAAATATGTAGACTGAGTTTAAATTTAAATTATGATTTTTTTCAAAAAAAAAAAATAACGCTCTATATAGTTACATTTAATATAATATATATATATACAGTATAACCTCTATCTAAAAATACACTTCGAACTAATATCAAATTTTATTTTAATTGAGATATTATAACTTAGTAGAATTACACTAGAAAAAAAAAATACCAAAAAATATCAATGAAACAACAATAATAATAAACAATCCTCAATACTATATCAAAATAAAATTATTTTTGAGTAAATATTATATTTATACATGAGTTAATTACAATTTAGAATAAAACTATTAATTTTATATAAATAAATTTATAATTTACTTATTTTCTGATGAGAAACAGGGCTAGAAACTGAAGCAGGGTAAGTACCAATCTGTTGTTGTCCACTCAATTTTGCAGCATCTGTAATCAGGGATAGACCATCAACAATGTATGCACCTTCATCGATCTCCTTGTCGTCGTTCTTGGTGCTATTCGATCCAAGATCAGCCATTCGAAGAACTGGCTTTCTCACTACCCGTTTCTTTCTAGCCATTGAAGAGAGAGAAACAATAGAAGAGGTTGAAGACGATGAGGAACAGAGATACTCGTGATAATTTCCAGGAATCTGCAGAGAAACTTTGGAAATAATTTGCGAAGGAAGTGAAATTTGCTCGTGATTCTCAACTAACCTACATACGGACCCTATTGTCAAAGATGGCATCAAAATTGCTAAAATTGATCCTGAGGAAGTGAAAACTCAGACTGAGTACTAGAAAACAGCAATGGTTGTTATGGTTCATGGTGAGTACTATGGCAATCTTTGAAGGATTCTTAAAGCTTGTTTGGGGACATCTAGGTATTGCACAGATTGCTCGGATGACTATGGGGCTCATGATGGTTAGGTTCAATGATGAAGCTACTAGGGATTCTGTTCTGGAGAATGAAGTTATCCAATTCGATCGCAAACTAGTGATTGTAAGACCATGGTCAGTTGATATCAGTGCTCTGAAACTAATTTGTTATGTTCCTCTTTGGATCAGACTGCACGAATTAGGATTGCAATACTAGGGAAACAATTGCCTAAGTGCACTAGTTAATATTGTTGGGAAGCCTATTATGGTGGACCAGCATACTAAAGAATGCATAAGGGCTCAATTTTCTCGGGTGTTGGTCGAAATGGACATCACAGACAATCCTCCACGTACAATTCAATATCTCAATGAGAAATGTCAGTTAATGGAACAAAGGATAGACTACGAATGGTTACCTGTGAAGTGAAAAAAATGCTCAGGATATGGGCACATTATGGCGGATTGCAGGAAAGGAGAAGCAGGGACTAAACCCAAGAAACCAGAAGTCAAACCCTCCAATCCCAAACAGTGGAGAATTCAAAGGTGAACTCAAAATCCCCTGTTATTTTGTCTAAAGAGAATTGTGTAGTTGATGACTGGAAAACACCTAGCAAAGCTATGATTAAATCCAAAACTGGGCACTTGAAGGATACATACCCAAAATTTGAACAAAGAATGAGCAACACTTTTAGTGTGTTGCAGGCAACAGCAGACTGGGAGGAGCAAGTAGAAGGAGAAAGGGAGGAAAGGGGCACTGATTTGAGCTATAATCAGTAATGGATTGCTGCAACATTGGGAGTTGGAATGTGTGAGGAATGAATAATAAAGAGAAACAAGACTCTATCTTTGAGTTTTGTAAGAGGAATAAAATTGGAGTGTGTGGTTTATTAGAAACAAAACTGAAGGGGAATAAAGTGTTGGAGACCATGGTTAATAAGTTCAGTGATTGGGATTATTTCACTAGTGACACTATAGAGGGTTGATTATTAATAGTCTGGAGAAGAAGCTTTGTGAGGGTCATTGTAATTCTGAATCTGCCCAAACATGTCAATTGTGTGGTTAAAAAGGTTGGCCAATCCAAAACTTTTTGTATCACTTTTGTGTATGGATATAACACAATAGATGATAGGAAAGCTCTTTGGCATAACTTGAGGCTGCTTCAATATCTCGTTAAACCTTGGGTTGTAATGGGAGATTTTAACTCGATATTCAATGTTGGTGACATAAATGGTGGGAACCCGATCACTCAAACTAAAATTGAAGACTCCAATAGTTGGTTAACTCATACTCATGTCGAGAAGCTCCAAAGCAGCAACTCCTACTTTACTTGGACTAATAATTAAGATGCATGGCAACAAGAGGATCTATTCAAAGATAGATCATATCTTTGTAAACGAAGAATGGAGTGATGATTTTTCCAACACCTCTGCCCATTTCAGATGGGAAATAATCTCAGATCACTATTCGTGTGTGATTTCAGCCACCACAATAGAGGCGATAGGTATGAAACATTTTCGTTACTTTAGTGTTTGGGCTAACCATGAAGCTTTTTGTTTGACAGAGGAAAGGAATTGGAAAGCCCCTATGAAGGCTAGAGGCTTAAAAAGGATTTACTTGAAACTTATGAGACTGAAACATTGTCTTAAGAAGTTCAATCATGAACAAATTGGGGATGTTGGAAGGGCCTATCACAAAGCTAAAGACAATTTCATTGAAGCCAAATATCATGCTGAAGCCAATCTAAGTGACTGGTTAGCTCAACAACAAGTCCACGTAGCAGCTGAATGCTATAATATTCATTAGAGAATGTATCACGAATTTCTTAAACAAAGAAGCAAGATCACTTGGCTGCAGAAAGGCAATTCCAATACTTCCTTTTTTCATGCTTTTATTAAAAAAGGAAGGTGGATAACAAAATTACTGTTGGGTTTTATGCCCTAAATAAAACTCATTACAATCTGATTAGTTATCAATTTAGAAGTGAATTATGATTACATGTATGTTACATGTTTATAGTTTAATATATATACTTGATATATGCACAAAATCAGTTAAATCCAGAACATATAGTTATTCACAATTACAGTATCGTCAATACAGTGGAATGTGATTGTGATTATATGATTCAAAAGATTTGGTCCCTGTTCATCAGTGTTTTGGATTTACACTGATGTGATAATCAGCGATGAAGTATACTTACACTTGGAGTAAGTGTTATGTTCTTTCCAGAACATTGGCAAAGTATACTGGTTTCGAATGTATGGAGTATGCATTGGACTGGACCGATATTGAACTTGGTTAAAGATATTGTAAACTTACCGTTGTATCTTTCCAAGTCAATGTCAAAAGTTGATCTTAGATTAAGAGAATCTAAATCCTGATATGCTTAGGCTCAATCTCAAGAGTGTTATTCTTGTTCTTTGATTTATTAGTTAAAGCCTACCTTTGGGTCAGGATAATACATATATTTTGGGAACATGATAGCATAACTGAATGGGAGTGCTAAACATAAATATGGAAATCTATAGCTTCTACTGGTGTATAGAAGTAAAGTGATGATTCCTTTTCAGCTTAGTTAAATAGAAGTAAATGGATGAGCTCTTGTTTCAGTGACTATATATTAGATCACTAAAACATCATTTACAGGTAACTAAGTGTTCAAATGAGCAAAATACATTGAGGGGTGTAAACGGTTTATTGGTCCCATCTCGATGTAAATCATCTATATAGAGGATCTCTAAATCACATTAAGATTATAACAATGGTTAAATGAGATAGCATATTGATATCGTGAAACATATGATATGCTCTATATAAGTCTATGAGTGCAATTCCAAGTTCTAAGAGTGGATTCAACGAGGAATTAATAAGTTAGGGATTTACTTGGTAAATCAGTTCAACTTATTGGAAGCTCAGTATATAGATCCATAGTCCCCATTCTAGTTGAGACTATACTGTTTGTAAGACTCTATAATTGATTTATCAATTATAATTCTAAAAGTTAGATTATGTCTAATTTGTGAATTCTCACAGTTTAAGGATGAAATTGTAAATAAAAGAGTTTCTAGGTTTAATTATTAATTATGAGACTTTGCATGTCTAAATTAATAATTATTTTAAATGGCAATATTATTTAATAATCTATTTTAGTTATTAAATAATTAGTTTTGACATTTAAATGATTAGAATTGGAAAAATGGCATTTTTGGAGAAATAGAAATAAAATTGAGGAAACTGCAAAATCCATGTGAGGCCCATACACACCATGGCCGACCACATGCTTGCATGTATCCCAATTATTATTTTCAATTTAAATTGCCATACAATTGCTAATCAAAGCCTAGCCTAAATAGGAAAGTGGTGGATCACACTAAATAAGGCAGTTATTCAATTACACAGTAAAAGAGGAAACTGTTTATTTGGAAAGTTGTGCTCTTCCCTTTTCCTATTTATAGCCGTCCCCTCTCTACTCTTCTTGTGCTTGAAAAAGCTTTGCTTTGCATTGTGTCACACGAAATCAAGAGAGAAAACAAGAGAGAAATTTCGAAATTCCTAGTCAGAGAGAAATGCCCACACACATCACTCAGTACCTCATTATAGTTTAGAAAACTGTGAAGGATCACATCCAACTGAAGAACTTTCGGGCTCAGATCTTGATTATACTCTGCTACAGACAGGAATCAAGGGTTAGAGATCTGAGTGGAAGGAGACATTAATTCCGCTGCAATCACTGTAAGTTATTCTTAACTTTTATGCGTTTAGTTCATCGTTTTAGAAGTTCAATATTAGGTTGTTAAATCAACATACTTGTGAGTAGATCTAAGATCCTGGATAAATATAATTCCAACAACTGGCACCAGAGCCATGGTAATTGATTTGCTTGCAAGAAATTTGGACTTAAAACGATTTGCTTGTGATTTGGATGGTTTCATGATGTGTCATATTGATGTTTGATTGATGTTTGTGAATTCTGGGAAAAATAATTGATTGTCTGTATCTGGAATTATTTTTATTGGATAGTTTGGAAAATTCTAAGCAATTTACTTTTTTACAGAACTCGATTTCGATTTAATTTGAATTAGTTATGAATTTTTGAAAATCGAGAAAAATCTGGGTGGTGATCACCCTACCCACGCGCGCGGAAGGGCTGCTGGCAGCCTCCCAGCACCGAGGAAACTCGGCAGATCACCTTCCCTGCGCGCGCGGATGGTATGCAACAGTGTGCTATTTTTCTTCGCTTTCTTCGATTTTTCATGCTATTTCATGGAATTAAATTCTGATTTTTTGTGTAGTTTTGTATGTTGATTTTTGTTTTTTCAAATTTCAAATCTAATTATCAGAAATAAATTAATTTTAATTTTTAAAATTAATGTTAGATA
This sequence comes from Cannabis sativa, assembly GCF_029168945.1. Lineage (NCBI taxonomy): Eukaryota > Viridiplantae > Streptophyta > Magnoliopsida > Rosales > Cannabaceae > Cannabis > Cannabis sativa. The sequence continues at coordinate 15,407,000 of NC_083610.1, forward strand.
TTAGTGTAATTTGATTTTGAAAATAGGAAAAATCAAGTTTTGCTTACCTCTTTTCTTATTTCCTTTAAAATTTGATTATTTTATTTTTTTAAGGTCAGATATTAATTTTTTTTGGTAACTTGACCTTAATTAAAATAAGATCAAAATAATCATGATAATTTTAAAAGAGAAAATAAGGTATTTTTGTTAACTTTTAAATTTTGTTATTTTTTAATTAAATTAAATTGTAAAATAAGAAAAGGGTATGTATTTACCATTTTCTATTTTATTATTTGATTTATTAAATAACAAGAAATTTAAAAGGAAAGTTAGCAATTTAATTTTGAAATGACATTTAGGTTACCCAAAACCTAATTTTTCAAAATGGTAGGTTTAATTTTAATTTTATTTTTCGAAATACATGTTTAAAATTAAATAAATCCTACATCCAACTATCCAAATCTAACCTTGTTGCAGGAGTATGTGTTTTAGATTGTTTGTAAGTTTTCTAAAACCTATTATTACTTGATCTAAATTGCCAGGGTTAACTTGTTGACAGATCAATTGATCTGATTTTAACCCATGGTCTAATTGATGATAGATCAAGTAGATAATTTGTAACAGGTAATTTTTACAAACTTCTTTCATCTGTGTATGACCTAGTAACATGATAGGATCCATCCAAATCTGTGTGCCTGTGTGAGCCTATATGTTTAATTTCTATTATAGATACATATAGGTTGTTGTTGCTAAATAAAATGTCATAACCTGATAGATTTTATTTAGGCTCATTTAGTTAATGGGCCTATTCAATTAATAACAGTTGTTTATTTTAAGGTTAAATTCATCTCTTTTGGGCCTTGTGTGAGAGTTGGGAGCCTTAGAAGTGGGTGCGACATACTAGACCCAGCCCCCCTCACATGAACAACCCCAATTGTGAAGGCCCATTTGCCTGATTTAAATAACTGTGCTAGGTTAATTATACTAGTTTGACCTAATAAAATTGAATAGCAACATAATTAATTTCTTCGAAATTAATTTAAGAAAAATATAGTTTAATGAATTTCATTTCTAGATAAACTATTTGTATTTTTCTTGTATTTAATTAAATAAAGAATTTTAACTAACTAGATTCTTTCTGAAACTTACTTTTATTATTTCATTAAATATTCTTATTTAAGTTATGAATTAGTAATTACTCATTTTTCCTTTTAACTTAAATTTGAATATATTTTTATAATAATATTAAGCTGAGGAAATCTAGGAATTAGTTATTGAAGATTCTTAAAAGATATTATTTTAAGTTGGTTTTAAACTTAAAAAGAGAATATCTTTAAATTAGGTAGTTACCACCTAATTTTGATATTTAATTAAATTTTGTTTGGAAAATTTTAAGTTTGTAATTTATAGATTCTTTCTATAATAACTTAAATCAGATATTTTCCAAATCTTGAAAAGATACTTAGCAGGATTGAGATATTTTCTAGATATTAATTTCTATACTAATTATTATTTCTAATATAGGAAAATATCATTGATTGTGAAATTAATTGTTTAATAATTAATTTTGGTACAATTCAATTAAGGATATTTTTCCTTGTATTAAATTGGAAATTAATGATTAAGCCTTCTCTATACTTAATTATTTATTTCCTGAATTTAATACATTTAATTAAATTGAAAATTAAATATCTAAGTTGATTTTCATAATGATACTTAGATATTGTTATTTTCATGATATTTAATTAAATAAGAAAATTATTTTAAGTTGGGTATTTCCATAACAACTTAAATTTGAATAATTTTCAAAATATATTTCATTTATTTTATTAATCATTTTTTTTCAAAATTGCATTTAATTATGCAAGATGATTTTGAATTTATCTTGAAAGATAGATTGAAGTTGTAAATTAATTATTTTAATTAATTTTGAATCAACTTAAATCAATGATTTTTTCATTTAATGATTAATTTAAAATAAAGGAACTGAAATATATTATTAGAAATTGGATTAATTAGTCAAGAAAATCTAGATAGATAATAATTTTGCTTGAAGTATTTTTTCTAAGTAAAGTTTGATTTATTTTAAATGTATTTCAAAAATTGTATATTTTTGGAAATACAATATATATATTTGTAGAAAATTTTAATTTGAGTTGCAGATTAATTTAAATTAATACAACTTAAATTAAGTAATTTTCTTAATATTTGTTGGAAAATTAACACTAAGATGGAAATAATTCATTTTATTTTCCTATCCATCTAAGTTTAATTTTACAGATATTAAATTAAATTTTATTTAGATTCTATTCTAAATTTAAAATTTAATAAATATATATATAGATTTAAAATAAATAAATAATAGAAGAAAATACAATTTTAAATAATGAGCTTTATTATTTTAAGATATTCGATCTCCATTGTTGGTTTTACATAGCTATTGTTTTAGTGAGTAATCCTCCCTAATGGAGGAACGTTCATTAGCAAGTTAGCGCCGTTTAATCTCGAAAGATAAGTATGTTTGTAAGTGTTTTATATTGGTATTTATCACCCTAATGGTGGGTACTGTATAAGACTTACAAACATATGAAACAATGGTAGAAGCTCATGAAATAAGAATGACCTTGACTCTCGCCTAAACGGGACAACGTCGGATTCTCTTTTCGATCGAATAAAAGGTTGCTAGAATGTTTGCCATTTTAGATGAGCTGACAACTCTATTCAATGGATGATAGCTTTGACTCTCGCCTAAACGGGACACTGATATCAGTTTGTTGAAAACCTTAGAAATTATTTAGGATTGATTTTTTTTTTTGTATTTTCTCTAATCATTCCTACTTGCTGTGTGCTAATAATTTCTAAATAAGATTTTGTGATAAACCATAATTGATATCTATGTGTTATCTTGTAGTATCCCGAATTACAATGTCAAATCCCATGTTGTCACTCTTAATTGAAAATAAGCTAAATGGGTCTAACTTCCCAAAGTGGAGAGAGAACATTCATATTGCTCTCATAGGTGAAAGTGCCTCGTTTGTGTTGACTGAGCCGTCCCCTGAACAGCCAAGTGACAATGCAACCAAAACTGTGAAAGAGAAGTTCGAGCGTTGGCATAATGCTAACAATAAAGCTCGTTACTTCATGCTTTCCAGCATGGTTGACACCTTGAAAACAAGGTTTGCAAACACTGTCACGGCTGCAGAAATCATGACGCAGTTAACTGAGCTATTCGGTATGGCATCTATCCAGTCTCGTTTTGACGCGACTAAAAAATTCATCAACGCACGGATGGAACCCCATCAGAATGTGCGTGATCACCTTCTCCAGATGGCTAGTTATTTCCAGGAAGCCCAGAATCTTGGTGCTGAAATGGATCAGACTACTCAAGTGAGTCTCATCTTGAATAGCCTGACTCCAGATTTTCTGCCCTACACATCAAATTATGTCATGAATAAGAAGGAATAAGACTTTCATACTTTAGTCAATGACCTTCAGACATATGAAAATTTGATTGGAGGTCCCAAGAAAAGAGGGAATAAACCTCAGAATTCTGAAAATGGTAATAAGACGAGTAATCCTGAGGCACTTGTTGCTTCTACTTCCAAATCCAATCATAAGAAGAAGTGGAAAAATGCCAAGAAGCGAGCTCAAGCTGCGAATGCAGCTAAGAACAAAAATGCTGGAGCTTCTGGTAATACACTAAAAGGAAAGTGTCTCTACTGCAATGAGAAAGGCCATTGGAAATCCTAATGTCCTAAGTATCTCGCAAAGAAACAAGGTATTTTCTTTATAAACTGATGTGTTTTTAGTGAATTATTATCCTTTTGGATTATTAATTCTGGACTACTAACCTTGTTTATTATCCTTCTTATAGCTAAAGCTTCTTAAACTCGGGTGCTGTCTTAGCAAGTTGGATTAGAAAGCTGGATGGTGGATGGAGATTGTCTACAATAAAGAAGAAGCTCTTTCATTTGAATTAATTGTTTAGTTTTTCAAACAATTTGGATTTCAAGTTTTGGGATCTTAATTCCCTGTTTGGTTCTCATAATATTGCAAACAATTTTTTGGTTTATAATAAAGTATCCTTTTCAATTATATTGCAATATATGAGTTGAGCTTCAGTACTTTATCTTATCTATTACCGATTGTTATATTTATTATGTTTGCATGTGTATGTGTTTTTATTATTGATTCAAATTCAAAAGGTATTTAAACTCCTTACAGAGTTATTACTACATAAACACTAGAAATTATTTCTATGTTTATGAATAATTGTTAGTTCCAAAAATAATTATTTGAGAATTTGTTTAATAAAAAGATCTTTTGATCTGATAGGGGTGGAGAAAAGTTAAGAATAATATGCAGTTCAAACGATCTTTTATATCTAATGAACTCTGGATTATATTCAACTCCACAGACTCTCTATCACACTTAGAGATTTACAACCTTTAGGGGTGGACCATAATCTCTATAAACTTAGGGGTGGACTTCATTCTACAGTACCCTTTGTGACACATAATTTTAAACATGGAAATAATATAATAAATTAGCTATTATCAGAATAAATCCTTGATCTTGATTATATGTTCCAGTTTAGATTTACTGTTGTAATAGTTATTGATACCATTAAAGTTCTTTGATAATGTATCACATTACCTTGGTTGAGTGGGAGAATATTAAAATTCTTTACCCATCTTCGTTTGGTTGATAATTGTGATAGGAACTTAAGAACACCTCTGATAAAAACAAGTCTAACCATTCACATGGATAGAAATAACTTATCAGAATTATGAGAGTAAGATAGAAGAATTCTTGCATAGTCTATTCGAAAGACTTGATTCAAGATGTCTATTCCTCATAACATTTTATGGTATCTTGATTTGATTGCTTAAATCTCTAGCAAGTATTTTACACTTCAAATACTAGACTGCTATGTTGTTGACCTAGTCTTAAAGAAACTTACAGTTTCAGCTTAAGATAATAAGTCACAATGAGATGTTCCCAGAAACAATAGTAAAAGGTTAAAAGTTTCTAACCAGACATCTGCTATTGAGTGGGAGCCATCTGAGATGTAATCAAATGGGGAACATTAGGGGACAATTAAGAAAGATTTACAAAAGTGACGTATATGTTATTAAGGAACTATGCATTAGTGATCCTGACATGCACACCGACTCATTAAAAAATTGTGAGATGGTGGTTACTCTTGGGGTGGAGGAATCATTATAGAAGAGTGTTAAAACCCATCTATAATAATTCAAGCTTCATCAGAGAAGATATAACTTTGTAAATTCAAAATTACCAGAAAGTTCTTTTACTGAAGAAAATTCTACACTGCATTATCTCAATTCCAAAATTTAAAATTTGAGAGATATGTCTTCTGGTTGTTCAGATGTACTTAATGGGCAGTAAGGATTTCAGTATCCCTTGATGAGTAAAGCATAAGTTAGGGAGGTTTCATGAGTCTTATGAACCTGGTTCCAGACATATGGGTGGATTCAAATATACTACACTTGATCAGAGGATCAAGACAAAAGATTGATTGTAATGCACAACTTATTTTATGTTAGTGCAAGTGGGAGTTTGTTGGGTTTTATGCCCTAAATAAAACTCATTACAATCTGATTAGTTATCAATTTAGAAGTGAATTATGATTACATGTATGTTACATGTTTATGGTTTAATATATATACTTGATATATGCACAAAATCAGTTAAATCCAGAACATATAGTTATTCACAATTACAGTATCGTCAATACAATGGAATGTGATTGTGATTATATGATTCAAAAGATTTGGTCCCTGTTCATCAGTGTTTTGGATTTACACTGATGTGATAATCAGCGATGAAGTATACTTACACTTGGAGTAAGTGTTATGTTCTTTCCAGAACATTGGCAAAGTATACTGGTTTCGAATGTATGGAGTATGCATTGGACTGGACCGATATTGAACTTGGTTAAAGATATTGTAAACTTACCGTTGTATCTTTCCAAGTCAATGTCAGAAGTTGATCTTAGATTAAGAGAATCTAAATCCTGATATGCTTAGGCTCAATCTCAAGATTGTTATTCTTGTTCTTTGATTTATTAGTTAAAGCCTACCTTTGGGTCAGGATAATACATATATTTTGGGAACATGATAGCATAACTGAATGGGAGTGCTAAACATAAATATGGAAATCTATAGCTTCTACTGGTGTATAGAAGTAAAGTGATGATTCCTTTTGAGCTTAGTTAAATATAAGTAAATGGATGAGCTCTTGTTTCAGTGACTATATATTAGATCACTAAAACATCATTTACAGGTAACTAAGTGTTCAAATGGGCAAAATACATTGAGGGGTGTAAACGGTAAATTGGTCTCATCACGATGTAAATCATCTATATAGAGGATCTCTAAATCACATTAAGATTATAACAATGGTTAAATGAGATAGCATATTGATATCGTGAAACATATGATATGCTCTATATAAGTCTGAGAGTGCAATTCCAAGTTCTAAGAGTGGATTCAACGAGGAATTAATAAGTTAGGGATTTACTTGGTAAATCGGTTCAACTTATTGGAAGCTCAGTATATAGATCCATGGTCCCCATTCTAGTTGAGACTATACTGTTTGTAAGACTCTATAATTGATTTATCAATTATAATTCTAAAAGTTAGACTATGTCTAATTTGTAAATTCTCACAGTTTAAGGATGAAATTGTAAATAAAAGGGTTTCTAGGTTTAATTATTAATTATGAGACTTTGCATGTCTAAATTAATAATTATTTAAATGGCAATATTATTTAATAATCTATTTTAGTTATTAAATAATTAGTTTTGGCATTTAAATGATTAGAATTGGAAAAATGGCATTTTTGGAGAAATAGAAATAAAATTGAGGAAACTGCAAAATCCATGTGAGGCCCATACACACCATGGCCGGCCACATGCTTGCATGTTTCCCAATTATTATTTTCAATTTAAATTGCCATATAATTGCTAATCAAAGCCTAGCCTAAATAGGAAAGTGGTGGATCACACTAAATAAGGCAGTTATTCAATTACACAGTAAAAGAGGAAACTGTTTATTTGGAAAGTTGTGCTCTTCCCTTTTCCTATTTATAGCCGCCCCCTCTCTACTCTTCTTGTGCTTGAAAAAGCTTTGCTTTGCATTGTGTCACACGAAATCAAGAGAGAAAACAAGAGAGAAATTTCGAAATTCCTAGTGAGAGAGAAGTGCCCACACACATCACTCAGTACCTCATTATAGTTTGGAAGACTGTGAAGGATCACATCCAACTGAAGAACTTTCGGCTCGCATCTTGATTATACTCTGCTACAGACAGGAATCAAGGGTTAGAGATCTGAGTGGAAGGAGACATTAATTCCGCTGCAATCACTGTAAGTTATTCTTAACTTTTATGTGTTTAGTTCATCGTTTTAGAAGTTCAATATTAGGTTGTTAAATCAACATACTTGTAAGTAGATCTAAGATCCTGGATAAATATAATTCCAACAATTACTTCATTTACTACAGAGCAAGGACAGCTGGTTGATGATTTTAGTGAAGTTGTCAAGCACTTCATGCACCATTTTTAGGGTTATATGTGGAGCACCAGCAGTGCGACTAAAAGATTAAACTTGAGCAGTATTGAGCAAGGACCAGTTCTTACGCTTGAATAATAGCTTGGGTTACTGAAACTAGTTACCAACAAGGAGATAAGGAAGGCTTTATTCAGCATACCTGACAAAAAATTGCGGGGGCCTAATGGGTTTGGATTGGGGTTCTTTAAGAAAATGTGGCCTGTAATAGGAGGGGAGATATGTGAAGCAGTCAACATCTTTTTTAATTCAAGTACTATACCAACTGAATTTCATAATACAATGATATCCTTAATCCCCAAGAATGAGGTTCCAGCCCGTGCTATAAATTATAGGCCAGTTGCATGTTGTTCTACAATCTACAAATGCATATCTAAACTTTTATGTGCTAGACTGGCTGTGGTATTGCCTATTCTTGTTCATCATAACCAGAGAGCCTTTGTTCAAGGAAGAGCGATTGCTCATAATGTCATGATTCTCCAAGATATTCTTAAGAACTACAGACGGAAAAATGTCTCCCCCCGTTGCACTATCAAGATTGACATAAGCAAAGCTTATGACACGGTGGATTGATAATTTTTTGAAGATATTTTGAATGCTCTAAAATTTCCCAGCAAATACATCAAATTGGTGATGATATGTATTAGAGGAACTCATTACTCTCTAATGATGAATGGAAGAGTTCAAGGAGGATTCCAAGGAGTAAAAGGTCTCCGCCAATGAGATCCCTTATCCCCTCTTATTTTTGGGCTAATCATGGAATATCTTTCTAGAAACCTTCTCCAAGCAGCCCATTCTCCCAACTTCAAACATCATCCTCTTTGTAAAAATTTGGGTTTGATCAACTTATGCTTTGCAGATGACCTAATTATTTTAAGCAAAGGTACTAAACACTCTATAAAGGTCTTAAAAAATATCCTTGAAGATTTTAGTGCTACAACAAAGTTATCTATCAATGCGAATAAATACCAAATCTATCTTGGAGGGATCGACCTCAATGAAAAGGAGGAAATCATAAGGGAAACGGGATTGACCGAAGGTACTTTCCCTTTAAAATATCTAGGGATGCCTTTAAGACCAACAAAGTAGAAAGCTGAAGATTGTGATATCATCATCAAGAAAATTAGAATGAGACTGCAAACTTGGGGGAGCAGACATTTATTGTTTGCTGGAAAAGTTCAGCTAATCCAATTTATTTTAGTGGGGTTTCGAAACTACTGGATGAGCATTTTTATTCTTCCTCAAAGTATCACTAAGGAGATAGAAAAACTGTGTCGTGGCTTTTTTGGGGATTGAAGGGGAACAGAAGCAAAGTTCATGTGGCTTCATGGGAGAAAGTCTTTCTTCCAAAACAGTTTGGAGGGCTCAGTTTTAGAGATGATACTAAATGGAATCAAGCTAATCTAGCCAAGTACATTTGGGCCATTACTAAAAAGAGAGACATTCTTTGGGTCAAATGGATCACCAACATCTATCTTAAGGATGTGCCCTTCTGGTCCTAATACAAGTTGGTACTAGAGAAAACTTTGCGAATTGAAATAGAGATTTACTTGAACGGAGATTGAAATAGCTGGGAAAACGGGTAAGTTCAGAGCTGCCAAATTTCATACCAACTCTCTTCCCCAAACTCAATTTGCTTATCACATGGAAATTTGGAGCAATCTCAATTTACCAAAGCATCAATTCATTCTTTGAAAAATTGTGAATTCTCACTTGCTCACTAAAGATAATATGAACAAGTTTCACATTATCTTAAGTTCATTAGCTTGCTCGGTTTGTGAGGAGCATTTTGAGACACATGATAATCTCTTTTTCCAGCTTGGCCTCTTGAATTCAAAGGATGGTTATGCTGGCTGTCGATCCCTACTCCAAGAATTATACACAGGATTTTGATTGTTGTCTTAGCAGCGACTTGTTATAGTGTTTGGCTGAATAGAAACAAATGTAGTTTTGGAGGCTGGTCCAAAACAGAGACAAAGATAGCTCAAGAAATTAAAAGTATAGTGGTGTATAGATTATTCAATGTAAAGAAAGGAAAACTATCAAAACAAAAAAAATGATTTTTTATGTAAAATCCAGAGGATGGAGGCAGTTTTTGTTGTAGCTAGAGTAGTGTGTTGCTCTTGCTCTTGGTTTTTTTTTTTTTTTTTTTTTTTTGGGATTGGTGTTTGTATTGGTTGATTGATTAATGAAGTTCTTTTCTTCTTGATAAAAAAAAATTATAAACTACATGTATATATTTTATTAAGATAATTATTCTTATATAGATGTATATTTTTTTAATACGGGACTTATAAAATATATAACTAATTACAATTTAAAAGTTATTCTTATTTATAACTTGCTCAAATTGGAACTTGATTTTTTTATAACAAATTAAAGGTTATTTTTGAATAAAATATTTTCAAAGAGAAGTTCTATATATTTATATGTAGCATGTTCAAGAAAATAACAGAGTTTGTATTGACGAAATTAGAGAAAAATTACAGTTTTACAAACATTTGGTACTTATGCCGCTTAAGATAAACATTGAGATTATACAATTTACAAACTTAAAATTTTGGGTACTTATGCCGCTATTTACTCATTGCAATATGCTAAATAATAAAATTCCGTGAGGGTGAATCGCTTCTAGAAATATCATAATAATAATAATAATAATAATAATAATAATAATAATAATAATAATAATAATATTTATGGAAAATAACATCTCATCTAAAGAGCACTAAATAATTAATATTGTTGTTTGAAAGAAGTATTTCATCTACTGGATATTTATTGAGAACCATAACTATAACTATGAGGTACTTTTATTGTCTTAAGCAATGGATTTCAACCAAATTTGGGTATGGGTGAGCTGAGCAGTAGAATTCAGAAGGGAAAATATATTTGAGAAGTTCTTTTTTTTTTTTTTTTAAATAAACAAAAAACTTTTAAAGAATATATTTACATTGCTGCTTAAAGAAAGATGCAATTCATTTAGAAAAAAAAAATGTAATTTATGTCTAAAAATATGCAGAGGTATATAAAAGAATAGTTTTTATTTTATTATAAAAAATAATTCTAATTTAAACTAGTTATAAATAAAGAATAACTTCTAATTGTAATTAGTTATAAACTTTTGTATAATTAGTTTATTTATTCCTCAAACTAGTAGTACCATCAGTATTATATTTTTAATATTGATGCAATTAATAAATATTAGTTTTTAAAATTTAAATTAATAACTACTATAAAACATCATTAACAATTTACAAGGTATTTTCTCAAGATGATGTTAAACATTGCTGATATCTAATAATATACTCATATATAATTGTAATAACTTTCTCCACTAATATCTAATAACAATTACAATGCTCACATACGTTGATGCCTAATAGCAATACTATATATAATTTTGACACTGAGGTACTATGATACTCCCCAAATAGTACTTCATATGGTATGTTAAAAATTTCTCAATCTAGCTACTAGGTTCCATTTCTTCTTACCATAAAAAAGGACAATTGCTAAATCTTTTTGCCCCTAAATTTTGAACACTTTTATTAAAAATTTAATTCAAAAACTTTAAATTTCTATTAATACTTAAAAATTCTTAAAAAATAATTATTAAATATATCCCATAAAATTTTAATTTTATAAATTAAATTAAAATTTTTTAATTTTACCCAAACAAATATAGATTTCGTATTAAAGCAAAAAGAAAACAAAAAATCATATTCAAACTTATTTATATTTACAAATAAAATTAATTAAAAATATATAAATCCTGAAATGGAAAAACACAAATGGTGAGAAAATAAAAAATGAGAAATAATAAATATTATTGTTTAATTATAAATTATGTGTTTATTTTTGGAATTAGAGGGAATAATGTTGTGATTGGAATATCCAAATTAAGGTGATGAGGTTTTTTGTTTGGCAATTAGTAGGCGATGCGATCGGTTACCTTCTCATGTTGGTGATCATGTCGTTTAACGATGGCATGCATTGTATGGTGGGCTTTCGTTTTGGGACTCACTCACGTTGATAATCCTTGGTTTCGTCAGCCCTGGAAATGAAGATTTGGAGAGAGATTATTGATTTTCTTGGACTTTTTTTGAATGGAAATAATATTTTATTAAATAACTATCTCTGCTACCAAAATAGGTAACAAATGAGTTGTAATAGACTCCAAACTGAAAGTGCAATTAGGGTAGAATATAGGCTCGAGCAAAGTTATGAGCCACACCATATTAGCTGATCGTCTAACAAAATAAAAACTAACATATTTTAAAACCTTAAACATATCCTTTCAAACATTCACCACTTGACCAAACATGGATCTCATATCAATCAAAAGACTCTTTTAACTTTAACTTTGCCTGCTAACAATCAAAAGACTCTTTTACCATTGTCGACTCTATCTTTCTCCAAAGGTTAGTCCTCTTTGTCTACTTTATATATATTCATCACATATTTAGTTAATGTTCATTACTTCATCATGTTCTCCATTGCTTTAATTGTTGTATTAGGTCTCAAACATCCTTGTCCGAGGTCATCTCCTATTATTATTGTTTTGAAATAGTAAACAAATAGTTATAAGAACAGTAAAAATTATTGTAAGCTTGATTTTTTTAAATATTAAGATGTGCTTATTTTTTTGCCGGGTACAAATAGAATTTCTCTTTCTTTCTTTACTGTATGGCAATTTTTTTGGTTAACTTTTTGTTTCAGTTTAAGTTACGAAGAGGAATACCAGGTTACCATTCTAATACATTATACTATAATTATTAGTTACTTTTGTTAGATAACATAAAAGTGTCAAGTTACTTATATGATAAAAGTAAAGTTTACTGTAAGTCAATTTTTTTTTGGTTATTTTTTTGTTTCAGATTAAGTTACCAGTTGGAGTACCAAGTTACCTTTTTAATAACAGTATTAAGTTACTTTTGTTAAATAGTATATCAGTATTAGGTTACTTTGGTTCGAGAACATAAAAGTGTGAAGTTACTTTTTAAAATAAAAGTAAACTTCAGTCTAAGTCAATTTTTTTTTAAAAGTACCAGGTTCTCTCTTTAAATAACAGTATAAAATTAGTTTTATTAAATAATATAAAAGTACTAAGTTACTTTTTGTTAGATTACATAACAGTACCAAGTTACTTTTCAAGATAAAAGTAACGTAATTAGGTATATATTATATCAATACCAACAATGATATATAACTTAAAGTATAAAAGTAACTTGGTACGATGTAAACTATACCTAACCAAGAAAGAAACATGGTAACTTAAAATTTATATAAAATCAACAACAAAAAAAGTAACAGATACATTGGAATCCATAGAAAACCAACAACATGAAGTAACATGGACTTTAAATCCATTTAAAAACCATCAACAAAAATAGAGGACTAAAAGTAACATAACACTTAAAAACATATATGAAAGCTAACAATAAAAATAAAACTAAACAGTAACCTGGTTGTTGGTACATTAAAATGTATATTAAAATCAACAACAATACAGGGAACTAAAATTACTTTAGCAAATACCTTAACTTATAATTAAAAAACTCATAAAAGGAGAATACAACAAATATATTTATCAAATCTCAAGTTAATATAAATTATGCAATTGATTTAGAAATCGATGCAGAACATCTCTAATTAGTGTTTTGCGACAACATTTTCACTGTTAAAATAAAAGTATCTTCTATATCAAGTGAATAAAATAATAATTTTCATTTATATATCTAAGAGTATGTTATCTTGAAATTCAGACTATACAAGTGGTGGTCAGGCAGTTAGCTATGTGGCAAGTGGATTCCGACCTAGTGACACTTAGTAATAATCATCTCCTGGGAAAGGTACGGATAGTCCTGGGAGGGAGGCACTTTGCCGGAGAGTAGCGTCAGCCCAAGGAATTCACTCAAGAAAAATATGAAGGAACAAATAATGTCTCGGAATTAAGGTCAAGATTTCTCGGATCTCCCTTGACGCATGTGGTCCCACTTTTGTAGCGTATACTTAGAAAAAGTATTGTAGCTTATCCCTTCCGTACAAGCGATAAAATGAGTTTCTCACAAAGAAAATGAACTTAGGAATTTTCTCCACTCTCTTTTCTTACATGCGTCTTTCCTAGGCACGTTCATGCAGTTCATGCCCTCAATAGTCATATCAGTTGCGGACAAGCCTTGCCATTTCTCACAAAACACCTACTTTGGGCCTATTCGGCAAGCAAACATAGGGAAAACCCTTCACACTAAGGAAACCATCCATTACTGATACAAACAATAGGGAATTGTAAAGGAGAAAGGCCTTTAGTTATCCTAACAAGTCTATGTGTATTCCTATAAATAGAACTCCATGTCCACTTTTAAAAGGGGAAGGATTTCAAGGATTACGAAATAATATTGTTGAAAAAATCCTCACTCTTAAATATTTCCTTTTTACTACTAATTATATATCAATTTGGTTATCGAAAACTTGGTCAACATTTTAGTGCTTTCATTGAGAGCTGTAAGAAGCTTACACCGCTCTTTTTTATCCTTGGGGGAAAATTTCTTCATGGTCGTCACCCAAAATAACTAGAGGCCCCTTCTTTAACCTGATCCTCCACGATGCCCAGACAAAGACGTGGCGTCCTGAGTTGACCTTGAAGAAGATGACGCCAATGATCAAGACTATGGGCTTGAAAGTTACCCAAAAGGCTATGAAGAAGAAGATGTTGGGGTTTATGCTCTGAAAAACTAATAAAGACATTTATGATTATTAAATAAAGAGTTGAACATTTGATATATCCTTGAATGTTAAATTATTACTATTTATTATTGAATAATTTATATATATAAATGTATTCTTTATTCATGTATGACGTTGTAGCTGTACAGAGAACTAAGACCACTTAACTATATGAATAAAACAATTAGTAACATATTAAAGTTATAGAATATTTAATTAATGGTTTCTACTACATTTTATTAATGCCCGTTCTACGGTGCAAGTTATCTTAGTTTGGATTATTGATGTAGAGAGACATTTAAGTGAAGGTGATGTATATAATAGAGATTATATATGAAAAAGATCGATATAAATTAAGCTATCTTTATCAACATGCCATTTACTATAAAGACCTAATTCATATCATAACGATGATCAATAGTAGATCAGTCTACATCATGAGTAATCATGAACTCATGTTCATGTTATTAGTTTTTTTGATTCACTCGTTAAAGTTTCTCAGAGAAGATGATTCTTACAACTTGAATTTTAGGAAACTAATAATGGGGATGACTGATGATCTATAATTATGGAATCCTAAATTTCCTAATGTTTATCGAGACTTTCAGAAACTAATATATTAGAGCTTAAGAAAGGAATAAAACAGTAAATAATAGATAAATAATTTTTTACGTAGTTTGGACGTTGACAATCCCTAGTCCACGAGTCAATTGTATTGGCCCTTTAGGCAAATATTTGAATAACACGAGTATTTATAGTAATTATCAATCAAGTAATTAACATGTCATCAATTACCTACAAAAATAGGACATGGTTTTGACAACTAGCATCATGATGTGACATTCACATTAGTATACACAAGACCCTATGGGACAGGCTTCACCAGATAAGCCCAAAATTTATATTATATTTTTAAACTTTTTATTAGAGGAAAAGGATAACTAATATGACCTCTATAATCTATAAATATTTAACAAACCCTACATGCAAAGGGTTAAAAATTCGTGATTCACTTGCTCGTGCAAAAACAGAGTGCTCATACTTTATTGTAATCCCTTGAAATTTTCTAGCCTCTCTCAATAATATTGACTCATGGACTAAGACTCGTCAACGCTCCAACCACGTAAAATCCTTAGAGTGTTCGTATTTTATTTTCTTTCAATTATATTTCTTTGCCTCTGATATTTAAATTATTGGTTTCCGAAAAATCTCAGTAAACAGTGAGTTTGCGGTTTGGTGAGAGTGAGGAAGAAGCAAATGGTGTATTGAGATTTGGGTGAAAAGATTGAGATAGATAAGTGAAATATATTTCTCTTTGTGGGTTTGGTAGTTTTACTAGGCCAAGTAAAATTTCTTTGCTTTGTTTTTTTATTATTTTGCTGTGCTTGAAGTTTATTGCTTTCCCACCACAAAACATGATCATCGATATACATGTTATGACTTAGTCAATGCTAGCGGATATCTTTTTTATTTTAAATACAAACAGTTATGTATATTCCTACCTATTAATATTAATCAAATATATATATGAAACGTGAAGAATGTTCACGTTCTATAACTATTGTACGAATTATATCAAAAATAAATGCTATCTTAATTACTCCTATAAATAGCAAAGAAAATATTGTAAAAGGGATGATCAAATTTCCAACTTAGATAAATCCTGCCAAATTGTAATCTCAACCTAGAAATTAAAAAATAATATAGACTCATGGAATACGTAGATTTTAATTACAAAACTACATAAAAATTCATATCTTTCCCATTATAATTTATACCAAAATATATATTATTTATTAATTATTTAATTATTGTTTAATTTTGAGCATTAATTATCAAATCTCATTTGTATTAACGAGATTATAGTATGAGTTAATAGTTTAATGTTTTCATCAAAAAGTTTCAATAATTAAAACTCTGAAAACAAATCTCCATAATCCAAAAGAATTCTATGAACATAAAGAATAATCAGCAAAGTGTTCTAACGTAACAAGAAGAAACCACTCATTGGGAATGAGCCTCAAAGGACTCAGCTTACAAATAATGCAAATACAGAAAAAGGTCTTCCATGAACCATGTTTTTTTTTTTTTTTGAATGATTTCTTTGTAATAATGTTACTTCTGCAAAAACACATTAATGAGGAATAATAAATTAATAATTACACCAATAAAATATTGGTTGCCGTATAGTTGAAGCTCTATTATAGATATGTTTATTTGTGTGGGACTAACTCAAGTGTGATCTGTCGAACCCTCCTTCGGACGAGTTGGTGCTATCAGCACATGGGAGTGAGATATAAGTTTTCCCAAACACAGCAAGAGCCAAAAAGGGTCCAAATCAATTCCAAATGGGATTGGGATCTTCAACTCCAATAATCTAAATTTTAACTTGTTACTTAAATGAGAAATGAAATGAGAGGGGCTTAGTTAATATTAATGGCTATGTAATATATATAGTCTCATTAAAGTGTGAGGCAAAGCAATGTGATAAAAATTATTTGTCTTCCATTACAATTAATCTCTTTTTGGTGACGCATGCTCTTTTCTTTGAAGGTCTTTTTATGCAGGATAATGATAAATAAATAGAGAGAGAGAGAGAGAGAGAGAGAGAGAGAGAGAGAGAGAGAGAGAGAGAGAGAGAGAGAGAGAGAGAGAGAGAGAGAGAGAGAGAGAGAGAGTCTCTTATAGTTCAAGGCTTAGTGAAATTCCACAAGTTACGGGTTTAATTTTTTCCTTGCCATCTCTCTATGATGACTTTTTAGAGACTTTTAGGGAGGTGGACAATAATATGATATCTTTTGTCTCAAATTAAGTTGGTAGCAAGATATGAGAAAAGAGCTCAAATCATAATTGTGTTTGGAGAAACAAAGCACCTCGTGTAAATGGGACTTTTTACTTTTTCATTTGGGTTTAATTTTAGAGGGCTACACAAGGCATAATGCAAGATTTTTGTGTTGGTAACTCTCAACTTTGATAGTGATATACAAGATATGAATGTTAGACTTTTATTTGGGCTTACATTAAATTTTATTGGTTTTATTAAAACTTGGGTTGATTGGATAGTTCTTTGCTGTGTTAGCCCATGTTGTTGGTGATCAATTGTTAATGGGCTTAGCATCTGTGTGTAAAGTCTAGGTGAAGCAGAAGTGTGGGCTTTTCTAGTTGACTGAAGCCTTTGATGAGCGAGCCCGGCCAACTAGGGTTTTGTAGCTAAGTCCCCTCCCTAACTCTATAAATACATATTGTCTCATCACAATTGTATACCTTTTGATAATCAGATAAATAAACTGCTTCTGATTTAGAGATCTAGGGAGGAAGACTTAGTTGATAGTATTGCACTATCAAATTGGAGTAACTGCTGTGGATCAATCAGAGATAATTGATATGGATCAATCAGGTACACATACCTAATTATTATATCTTATTATTGTGTTCTATGTTATATACAAATAGATCTTGGGTTAATTGTTAATTTATCTAACATGTGGTATCAGATTGCCTATTGTATATGATTTAGAACCTATAATTAGTATAATTAATTTGCATATGTTAATTATCCATAATTACATATGAATTTCGTTATTATTTTATGTTGAATTTTTTGTTCTTAAATCTTAAAACTTTAGGGGTTTTGTTTATCATCAAATTCTCGTTCTATTGATATATTACATGCATGAAATCATTGTGTATATTAAGAGAATTTTAACTTTAAAGTTTTAGGGTTTATATAATTATAATATGAAATTATAATTTGTGTTTTTTGATTTTATTGTTTTTAATTTAAAATTGATTATAGATATCTCATTCTTAATTGTTTATGAATGTTCTTCAATGATTAATTTTGTATTTTGATCAAGATTGATATCCAAATAATTTTTTTTTATATTCTTTATTTTTTGGACAGCTTTTCTTTAGATCTTTTTTTTTTTTTAGCAATTAATAGCCGAAATTAGAGACATAGATCTATTAGAAATTGTAAACCAATCAAAATCCCTCTTTTTCCCCTCCGTTTCGTCACTTTTATGGCCGGAATTTCATCCCGACCCGACCGGGTTTGAACCGGGTCGCACAAGATCCATGTTGCAGCCATGGAAGCTGCTGGAGGTTGAAGACAACCCGCTGGGACGAAGCCCACTCGCGGCTGCCGGAGAGTGAGAGAGAGTGAGGTAGTTTCGTGACTCCGTTTTCGACGATTCTTTTTTCCAGCTTTATTAGAATTTGATTTCTGATTTTTTGGTGATTTTTAATTAATTTTTTGACGCAATTTAATAATTATTATTATTTTAATGATAATTATGCAGTTAAAAAAATTATTAAAAATAATTTTTGATGATTTTTCAAAATCCGTAAATCATAGAAAATTTTTTGGGTTTCTTCTCGTTCCGTATGACATAGTCACTCTCTTATTTGATTTATCTTGACTATGTAATCTCCACCAATATTCTTTATTTCACATTTTTCCATTATTTGTTGTTCTAAAATTTTAAAACTTGATTGTTTGATACAAAAATAATGTGTTATGGTGGACATTTTATTTTTTGATTATCAATATAATAAAAGCAATCATATATCTCTTTTAGAAATTTGGTTGAAAATTATTCATTTTCAATGATTGTTTTATCACCAAATTTCACATGTTGAAGAAAATATTATATCTTTTGGTTGACTATATGTGTAATTACTTGCCCAAAGGTAGTATTTACATATATTAGTTCACATTCCATGAAGTGAGTTAATATTAAATGTATATATTTTAATTATTTGCCCAAAGGTAATAATTTAAATGTATAAATTTATTATTATTTTTTGCTTGAATTAATACATATTTTTAAGAAATTTATTTGCCCAAAGGAAATAAAATTCTTAAATGATATGTATTTTTTCTTTGTTGTTAACTTCATGAAGGTAGATCATGTGCGTGTTATATTCTCACCCCAAATGGGAGTTTATAATGACCAGTTGACTCTACAATATTTTCTAATGCATTGCTCATATTGTTTATTCAAGTTTTAATTTTTTGGATTTTTCGGTCTCCTTTCTGCGAACAACAATAACATTTTCATCTGAATTCTGAATGCTTCCAACTTTAAGACATGGAAACGAGATGTGAAAATTACTTTAGGCATAATAGATTTGGACTTATGCCTTCGAGAAGAAAAATCTTGTTGATCTTATTCTAATATCAGAATTGTTGCCCAAAAATTCTTCATGCACATTGGAAAAATTCAAATCATCTTAGTCTCATTGCTATGAAACGTTTAATTCCTGAACATCTTTTGGTGGTTTGCCAAACACCACAAATGCTAATGAAATATTTCAAAGAAGTGAAAATAACTATTTAACACTAGTGAAATCGCTGCAGTTGGACAACTTATGATGCTATGGCAACCATTAAGTATGAAAAATCAAAGGAGTGCGAGGTTTTATTCTGAAAATTATTCATGTTCAGTCCGAGTTGAAAGAACATAATATTCCTCTTCCCGACTTTTACACCATTCTTTAGTTCTTCATGAACTCCCTACCTCTTTTAGCTTTATCAAGACTGCCTAAACACTTATAATAAAGCATGGAGTGTTAGTGACCTTATTTCTCAGTGTGTAGCTGAAACAAGCAAGCTAATAGAATGAGAAGAATGAATCTTCTCACTTTGTTTCTCAACTCAAGCCCAACAAAGGATAAAGAAAATATGAAAAGAAGCAACCACAACCAGGGGCTAAGGGATCTCAGAAAGCCAAGTGAGAGGGAGTCAATGCTTACAGTGGACACTTATATTGGAGTTGGCGTTATTTATGTTGGCACATTAATTCTTGAATTACAGTTTAGTGTTCAGATTGTTTTGAACAGTACTTTATTGATTCCTACTTTTAAAGTAATTCAGTTTTGCTTCCGCTTTTAGTTAAACAATAATTTTCTTTTCCTTTTGCCAATTATAGTGTTGACATTATGTTTGACTATGAATAATTGGAAACTGTTTTTACTCTGATATTCTTTTCAAATTATCATTGACTTCCTTAGCTTTTTTTTTTCAATGTTGTGAATATTGTGGATAAGAAATCTTATATTAAGATAACATACTTATTATTATGGAATGATAGATTGGGTCATATTTCTAAAGAAAGAGTTGATCGATTACTTCAAGCTAAAATTCTTCCTCCTGTTAATGCTTCTGGCTGGGATACTTGTGCTGATTATACTTGTACAAAATTGACTACTACGTTAAGGATACAAGTATGTCATAACTTTCAAAAAATGATTTTTCTCTATATGGCTTCACTTGATTCAAGAAAAATCAGACGCCCTTGATAAACTCAAAATTTTTCGAAATGAGGTTGAGAAACAATTAGGAAGAGTCATCAAAGTTGTTCATTCTGATTGTGGAGGAGAATATTATGGTCGTTATACAGAATCTGGACAACACATGGGGCCTTTTGCAGAGTACTTACAAGAAAATGGTATAGTTGTTCAATACACTATGCCTGGTTCACCTAAGCAAAATGGCGTTGCTGAAAGGAGAAATCGCACTCTCATGGATATGGTTAGAAGTATGATGAGTAGAACAAATCTTCCAGAGTTTTTATGGGGTGAAGCACTTATGACTGCAACTTATATTTTAAATCGTGTTCCGAGTAAATCTGTTCCCAAGACCCCTTTTGAGTTGTGGACTGGGCGGAAGCCTAGTCTAAATCATCTTCGTGTATGGGGTTGTCCAGCTGAAGTAAAGATTTATGATCCTAATTTGAAAAAGTTAGATCCGAGAACAAATCTTTGTTATTTCATTGGTTATCCAATGCGATTAAAAAGCTATCGCTTTTACTGTCCTACTCGTGGTACGTGAATTGTTGAATCTCAGACTGCTAAATTTCTGGAATTTGATGTTGCTGAAAAAATTCCTTCAACATCTCTTGAAATGGGGGAGTCATCTAAAGGAATTTGTATTCCTATGTCATTTTCAAGAAATGATAATAGTAGTCTCCATCCTACTCCAGTTGGTAATGCTCCCATTGTTGATGAATATATTGCTCCCGATATCGAAGATGATGAAGGTCCTATTATTGATGAAGGGCCTATTAATGATGAAGCTCCTATTGTTAATGAGAATCCTGTTATTGAAGAAATTCCAGTTGTGGAAGATGTTATTCAAAACAATGATCAACAAAGAGAAGTTATTCCAGAAGTACCTCCTCTAAGAAGATCTCAGAGACAAAAGAAGTCAACAAAGTGTCATGATAATTTTGTTTATCTTGGAGAAGGAGAATATGATATTGATCATTTTGTGGATCCTGTCACTTTTAGTGAAGCACTTAATAGTCCACAATCTTCAAAATGGTTAGCAGCTACGGATGATGAGATCGACTCCATGAAGAAAAATGGTGTATGGGAGCTAGTTTTATTACCTGATGGTTTTAAACCAATAGGTTGTAAGTGGATTTTAAAGGCTAAAAGGGATAAAAAGGGACAGATTGAAAGGTTTAAAGCGCGTTTAGTGGCTAAAGGCTTTACTCAAAGAGAAAGTATTGATTACACTGAAACTTTCTCCCCTGTTTCTACTAAAGATTCATTCAGAATTATTATGGATTTAGTTGCGCATTTTGATTTAGAGTTGCATCAAATAGATGTTAAAACTATTGTTCTGAATGGAGAATTGAGTGAGCAAATTTTTTATGTCTCAATCTGAAGGCTTCGAGGAAAATGGAAATGACAACTTGGTTTGCAAGTTAAAACGATCCATTTATGGTCTCAAACAGGCATCTCACCAGTGGTACTTGAAGTTTGATAAGGTTGTGACACTGTTGGGTTTCATCGAGAACAAGTTTGACTAGTGCATTAATATGAAGATCAGTGGGAGTCATCATATTTTTTCTTGTTCTTTATGTAGACGATATTTTACTTGCCAGTAATGATTTGTTATTACTAAATGAGACCAAAAATTTTCTGTCTTCCAATTTTTATATGAAAGATCTTGGAGAGGCATCCTATGTTTTGGGGATTGAGATTCATCATGATAAGAATTGAAAATTTCTTGGCTTACCTCAAGAAGCTTACAATAATCGTGTGCTCAAAATGTTCAACATGGATTTGTGTAAAGCTGGTTTCGTTCCTATTCTGAAAGGGACAAATTTACTAAGCAACATTGTCTTAAGAACGACTTAAAAGGATAAGCAATGAAGAATATCCCATATGCAAGTGCAGTAAGGAGTTTGATGTATGCTTAGGTTTGCACTAGACCTGATATTGCTTTCATGGTCGATGTTCTTAGGAGATATTTATCTGATCCTGGC
The DNA here is from genome assembly GCF_029168945.1 of Cannabis sativa. Lineage (NCBI taxonomy): Eukaryota > Viridiplantae > Streptophyta > Magnoliopsida > Rosales > Cannabaceae > Cannabis > Cannabis sativa. The sequence continues at coordinate 15,429,581 of NC_083610.1, forward strand.
CATGATCATTGGGTTGCAACCAATAAAGTTTTGAGATATTTGCAAAGAACAAAGAGTTTTATGCTTGTGTATAAGCATGTCAACAATCTTTAGTTGTTGGTTATTCAGATTCAGATTTTGGTGGTTATGTAGATGATTTAAAGTCAACTTCTGGCTATATTTTCACTTTTGTTGGTGCTGCTATTTCTTGAAAAAGTGTTAAATAGACTTTAATCGTATCATCTACTATATATGTTGAATTTGTCGTATGTTATGGTGCATCTTTGCAAGCTCTATGGTTAAAGAATTTTTGTTTTTAGAGATACGACTAGTTGATCCTATTTCCTCTCCTATACTAATCTATTGTGATAATAGTATTGTTGTTTTCTTTTCAAAGAATAATGAGATTAGTAGTGCTTCTAAATATAAGGAAATAAAGTATCTCACTATTAAAGACTTGGTTAAGAAAGGAGACATTGTGATAGAATATTGAAAGACCAAGTTGATGTTTGCAGATCCTCTAACCAAAGGATTAAGTGTCATATTGTTTGATAAACATGTTTTTGATATAGGCATTTTATAATCTTTTGCTCCTTTGGGTTAGTGGGAGTTTCTTGCTTTATCTTTTGAGATTACATTTATATGTAATTTACTTGTTGATGTTATGAACTACTTTGTGGGCCAATACTTTTTTGATTATTGGATGTTTATGCTTTCAGTTAGGCTTTGTTATATTCTCGAGAATAATTGAATTGAAATCATGTAGTTCATATCTTGTTGTGATCATTGTATTTTAAGTATATTTACTAAAAGACAATGATATTTTGTTGGCTTAATGTTTTAAGCAAGTTTAGTGACACTTACTTATTTATTAAGTAGTGTATGTTTAATTTCACTGGCTTATTTATTAAGCATCACGGTATCAGTGAAATTGAGGACTGATAAGGATATTATGTTATTTTAAATTGATCACATGTTGAACATAATTCCTTACCACACTACTAGACTTATTGACCATGTCGATTTAATACTTTGGTATTTGTGATTATGAATGTCTTTTGTTGAGTTAAAAACAATATGATTGTCATAGTTCATTATCAAAGATTAAATTGGACTGGTATGTTGAGATGCTATCAGAGAACTATCATTTTTTAAAGTGGCCACAAATGTTTTCTTGTTGTTCAACCCATGAGTCGTTTTCAAACAAAATTATTTTGATATATAATATATATGTATTAAAATCAATGTAGCCCAAGTGGGAGAATGTTAGACTTTTATTTGGGCTTACATTAAATTTTATTGGTTTTATTAAAACTTGGGTTGATTGGATAGTTCTTTGCTGTGTTAGCCCATGTTGTTGGTGATTAATTGTTAATGGGCTTAGCATCTGTGTGTAAAGTCTAGGTGAAGCAGAAGTGTGGGCTTTTCTAGTTGACTGAAGCCTTTGATGAGCAGGCCCAGCCCAACTAGGGTTTTGTAGCTAAGTCCCCTCCCTAACTCTATAAATACATATTGTCTCATCACAATTGTATACCTTTTGATAATCAGATAAATAAACTGCTTCTGATTTAGAGATCTAGGGAGGAAGACTTAGTTGATAGTATTGCACTATCAAATTGGAGTAACTGCTGTGGATCAATCAGAGATAATTGCTATGGATCAATCAGGTACACATACCTAATTATTATATCTTATTATTGTGTTCTATGTTATATACAAATAGATCTTGGGTTAATTGTTAATTTATCTAACAATGAATCTATTGGTGATAATGATGACACTTGCTCTCTGTTAGTAGTAAGTAATATGAAACCAATGAATTTAGCCTCTTCTTCATTGAGATTTTGATGGATCCTTTGAGAAGGTTTGTTGGTAGGGACAAATTCTACCTAATTAAACTAGCATTATTACTTCACGTTGTTCTTGTAGAAGGTAAAGACCTTCAGAGAGAAAAGGCAAAGGCCAAGGCAAGAAACCATGAAATAGAAAAATGCATAAATGAAAATGAAAGAGCATTACTCAACAGAATAGCTCGAGCCTTTATTTATACTAACAGAGAAGTGATACAAGTCCAAAACAAAACCAGTAAAATACAAACAAAAAAAACTAACTAACTGAAACCTCCTAACTGTCAAGTAACAGAATCAAGAATATGTTTAACATCCCCCTTCAAACAAAAAGGTGTTTCAAACATCTTGAGTTTGGACCTGAGATACAAAAACCTCTCTGTAGACAGGGACTTTGTTAGAACATCTGCAATTCGATCCACAGTAGGTACATATCTGACAGATAATTGTTTGGATAGAATGTGTTCTCTAACAAAGTGGAGACTATCTCGATTTGCTTGGATCGAGCATGGAATAGAGGGTTTACTGCAATGGCAACAACACTTTGGTTGTCAACCCATAGTATAGGACAAGTAGGTGTTGAGAACTGAAGTTCTAAAAGCAGAGACATTAACCACTTGATTTCTGCAGCAGCATTAGCAAGTGATCTGAACTCACTTTTAGTGCTAGATCTAGCAACCACATTATGATTCTTTGCAGACCAGGAGACTAAGTTTCCACCAAAGAACATGGCATAACCTCCAGTGCTTTTTCTGTCATCTATACACGATGCCCAATCAGCATCAGAATAACCTTGAAGAGTAAGAGACTCAGCTGGTGTAATGTGCAAACCATAGGATATTGTGCCTTTGAGGTATCTCAACAATTTTTTGCAAGCTTCCCATTAAAAAGTGGTTGGAGCATGGATAAATTGGCTGAGCTTATTTATAATGAAGGCAACATCAGGCCTGGTCAAAGTCAAGTATTGAAGAGCACCAAGGGTGCTTCTGTACAGGGTGTTATCTTGAAATGGTTCACCTTCTTTGAGTGAGAGTTTGACAGTGGCACTAAAGGGATCAGAACTTGGTTTAGCTCCTTCCATATTAAGTTTGACCTATAAATCTGTGATGTACTTTGTTTGAGATAAGTACATCCAAGAAGAATTTCGATAAACTTCCACACCTAGAAAGTAATGAACAGAGTCGAGGTCTTTAACAGAGAAAGTGTGATTTAAATCTTCAATAAGTTTGTTGATGAGAATTATATTTGGCCCTGTAATAAGAAAATCATCGACATACACCAGCAGAATGATGAGAGTTTGGCCTGAACCATATGTAAAAATAGAATTGTCAGATTTGGAAGCCATGAACCCCTTCTGTACCAAGGTGTCTTTCAACTTTTGATTCCAAGCTCTTGGAGCATGCTTTAGTCCATAAAGAACTTTGTGTAACTGACACACATGAGTAGGCCTGGAAGCATCACCAAATCCCTCAGGTTTCACCATAAACACAGTTTCCTCTAATGTTCTATTCAAGAATGCATTGCTGACATCCATTTGTTTGACCATCCAATTGAAAGAGACAGCAAGGGTGAGTATGACTCTCACAGTTTCTGGTTTGACAACACGTGAGAAAGTTTCCTCATAGTCAATACTAGGTGTTTGTAGATAGCCTTTTGACACAAGTCTAGACTTCAATCTGTCTAATGTCCCATCAACATTGAGTTTAAATTTGTGAATCCACTTATTTCCAATCACAGCCATTCTTGGTAAGTATGGCACCAATGTCCAAGTACCAGCCTTTTAGTGTAGTGAACTCATGTTGTATTGAATTAAGCCACTGGGGATGTTTGAGTGCAGCACCAGTGGATTTAGGCTCAAAGGAATAAGGGTAGTTGACAATGGGTACTTTGTGGCCTAGTATGACTTTGGTTTCATAAGGCAATTCAGAGACCTAGTTCTCATAGTATGGGTCCTGGTGACACCAGTGGTATCTGTATTGATTTGGGAATTGGGAATAGGAATTGGTTGTTGCTGTTGAGGTTGAGTGGAGGTGGTAACAAGTGGAACAAACTGAGGTATATAATCAGGAGGTGGCACAAGTGGAATGGTGGATATGTTTGTGACTGGTACACCAGTGTTTTGGTGCAAGTATATATGTTTGTGGTTGGTTATGGAGAGGGGAAAGTGTAGGTATGGCAGGGACAGATGGGGAACCAGATGTTGTGTGTTGGGGAACATGGGGTATAGGCTGAGGGTTGGGAATTTCTGGTTCTGCTGGAGGTTGATTTCTGTGTGTGAGAGGAATGAGCTCAGGTTGTAGGGCCATGTTTAGTACATTTTCAGGAACAACATGTGTATTAGTGTACATGTTGTTAATATTATGAAACGTAGAAGTATGATAGAAAGGAGGATTATGTACCTGTTGAGTTATTGTTGCATTAGGATATCCAAGAAAGTGAGATTCATCAAAGACCACATGCCTAGTGATGAACATTTTGCCACTTGGATGTTCACAAATGTACCCTTTATGATGTGTAGAATATCCCAAAAACAAGCATTGCTCAGACCTAAGTTCTAATTTGTGAGTATTGTAGGCTCTAATATGAGGGAAAAAGCTGCATCCAAATGGCTTAACCAATGTGAGGTCAGGCTTTTTGGAGAACAGGCATTCATAGGGACTGACATTGTTGAGAACAAGTGTTGGTAGCCTATTAATTGTAAACACAGCAGAAGCCATGGCATGCCACCAATATTCCATTCCAAGGCCAGCTTGAGCTAATCGAGTTAAACCTGCATCTGTTATGTGTCCGTGCTTGCGTTCAACCCTTCCATTTTGCTCACTTCTCTTAGGACAAGGATGTTAAAAATGGATGCCTTAGTCAGATAAAAATCGAGCAAATGGTCTGTACTCACCTCCCCAATTTTCCTGAACACTCTTAATGGGTAAGTCAAATTAATTCTCAACTAAGCTCTTAAATTTTATAAAAATGTCAAAAGCTTGGCTTTTCAAGGTTAAAGGAAAAATCCAGCAATATCTACTATAATCATCTAGGAAGTGAACATAGTATTTAAAGCCTTCTTTTGATGTTATGTGGGATGGACCCCATAAATCTGTGTGGATTAGAGCCAAAGGTTGAGGGGCTCTGCTATGGGAGGTGGGAAAGGGAAGCTTGTGGCTTTTGCCTTGATAACAGGCTTTGCAAAACTGCAAATTTTTCAGTGAGCCAGTGTGTGGAATGTGTGGCAAAAGTTTAGCTAAGGTGTTGTTTACTGGGTGACCAAGTTTGCAATGCCAGTTATTAATATCATTAGGCTTAAAAACATTAAAAGTTCGACAAGGAAACTGAGAAAAATACGAAACAGTGCTACTTTTATTAATTTCTTGATTAGTACAAGAAGTAACAAGATTATTACAATGGTAATTACAATGCTCTACATGAGTATTAGACACTATTGTAAGATGACATTGAATGGAGGCATTGGATTGATCACCAAGCTCGTATAGACCGCCCTTAGCTTTGCCTTTAAGTAGTACTGTCCCCGTGAGTTTGTACTTGACAAAACAACAGGATTTGTGAAATTTTTTTCATGGAAGGAACATGAAGGACAGAATTTCAGTGTAAAGAATGAGTGTTGATAAGGGAGGGGAGAGTAGATTGACCAAAGCTTGAAATGACCAACTTCTTACCATTGCCCACGACCATAGTTTCATTTCCCATGTAAGGTGCAGCTGTGTCAAGATGGGATGTGTCATTGGCCACATGATTCGTGGCACCAGTGTCAACATACCACGATTCATCATCACTAAGCTCAAGAATCATAGTGGTAAGGAGTGCATGTGGATCATAAGGAATATCATATTCAATTAAATGAGCTTGAGGAGTGAAATTACCATATTTGGGGTTGACCCAATTTTTGTCAAAATGGAAGTAGTATGTCCTGTTCAAAGACAGACTTGACAAAGCAATCTACTTCCATTGCCACAACCATAGGAACGAGTTCGATTAGGGTCATTAGTGTGTCCACGATCCACAACACGGCCATAGGAATGAGAAATCCCATTTCTTGATTGCTGGAATGCAAGATTGGCTTGCATCTTTAAAGATAAGTCAACAACGGAGTTGTGATGCTTGAGCCTGGTTTCAGGGAGAGAAGAAGGGCTTGCATCTATTGTTACAATCTAAACAATCAATGATCTTTTATAGATGGTTTACATTCAGTAGGGACAAATTTACCGTTTTACCCTTCAATGTATTTTATCCTTAAAATACTTAGCTACTTGTAAATGATATTTCAGTAAACTAATATAATTACTGAAATGAGCATTCTATCATTGATCGCGTTAAGCCAAGCTCTAAGAAAACTATCGATTTACAACCAATAGAAGCTATAGATTCTATATCTATAATTAATGCTCCCACTAAATTGAACTACCGAGTTCCTAAAGATGTAAGTATTAGGTCGATCTTATTGGTCAGCTATAATGAACAAGTCAAAGAATCCATATAGTACAATTAAGTTATAACTTAACCATCTTAGGATTGAGATCAATTGACCTAAGATCAACTAAGTGAGATTGACTTAGAAAAGACATTACGGTAAGTTTATGATATCTTTTCCATTGTCAATATCGGTCTGGTCTGATGTATAGTCAATACATCTGATACTAATTTACTTTGCTCATGACCTAGAAAGGATATTCTACTTATATAAGTGTAAGTAAACCATATCGTTGATTATCACGTCAGTGTAAATCCTGTGCATTGATAAATTGTGAGACTATATAGTTTGAAGCATATAATCATGCTTATTTTCTAATGTGTAGACAACAATATAATCATGAATAACTATATGTTCGAAATTTAATAGAATTTATATATTAAACATATAATCATGAAAATAATCATATGAACCATACATCATAAAATGATTTTTGATCTTTTAGTAATTAGTAAATCTAATTATGTTAAAATAAGTTTTATTTAGGGCATAAAGTCCTAACATTTAATCCAGCTCATTCTCTCCTATTTTTGAGGATGTGTGGTGTCTTCAAGTTGATGCCTATGTTGTCAACTCGAAAGCTCGTTTTGTGATTTTCTATAAGAATTTTCAGGTATTGGATGAGGCTTGGGTTGTTGTTGGCTTTTCTGTCTCTGGTGTGCTTGAAGGTAAGCTGCGTGGTATATAGCTTTGGCTTTGCAGGTGGCTCGGGACAAAAGTACTACTAATCTTCGTACTGAAATAGACTCAAAGGTGGTTGCTTTGGCCTTCAAAGTTGGGTCGTTACCTTTTGGTAGTGTGCCTTTCCTCTTTTCTCTTGTATAAATCTTTTTTATTTTTTTGAGTTTGTTGAAGTGTCTTTGTGTTGCGGTCTGCTAACCGTTTTGTAGATACTCTAGCTGGGTGGGTTAGAATTGCTAAGGCTAACGTTGTTGGTTGTCTAAGAAAAGTAGCTCCTTTTGTAGTCACTAGTTTGAGTTAGTTTTCGTTTTCAATAAAAAAGTTTATTTATATAAAAAAAAAATTACTAATAGAGTGGCCGTTATTAACAACTTCAATTTACTTATAAGTATGTTAGTCATGTGTAGCATACATTTTTTTTTTTATCTCAAAAAAAAAAAAATATATATATATATATATATATGTTAGTCAGGTGTAATTAGCTTTATGCTAAATTTGGGAGTAAATTTCAACATTGTTTTGACTTTTGACACTAAAATCTACATGCCTAATAATTCTAATAATTAGATCAATTGTATATAATTTATTCCATGATCCGTTTTCCCCATTTGTCAAGGCATTTTCTTCTTATGGCACACATATATAATATATTATTATTGTATATTAATTTCTATTGCTTACTTTATGTCTATATCAAATAAAATCAACACTTGTGATCTTGACCGATTTGCAGTCCAACTCCGAACAGCCATCCCCCACCAATACCTGCTAATAAATTCTTCAAAATACTTGATAGTATTTAAAAGTGCCAACACTGTAACCAATAACATTTTCTGAGTATAACAATTTTTTTCATGATTTTTTTCTTTTTTTGTATTAAATTAGAAAAATATCTAACACTAAAAATAACATTTCAGTGATTAGCGGTCTTTTTATATAAATTAAAATATTTGAAGCTTTATATTAAATAATATCAATAATAATAAAATATAATTATTTTACAATATTAAATATCTCAAAATGTCATAAATTTTCCAAAACAAACAAAATCAGATTCTTTATTCACAATTTTCTCTCATTTCTTCTTTCTTGGAATCGCATTGTTCTCTAGCGATTATAAACAACAATTTGAACTCAAAAACCAGCATTCTTAACTCATTTCATTGAAAACTATATAATTGAAACACAAATCACTATCGTTGATTGCCTTTTCCAACTCCAGTGACTATGCCAATTAGTTATGATTATCTTCTCCGACAACAATAATCTGCTACTACTACAAAATTGGCTTTTCTCAACAGTTTATAACTGTCTTTTATACTATTTCTCATCGGTTCCTAAAACTATTGGCTATGTGAGTGTCATAAAAATACAAAACTTTATAAGACGGTTTATAATCGTTGGAAAAAGTTATTTTAAATGACGGTTTACAACTATTGATAAAAAAACCTTTTTAAATGACTGTTTATAACTGTTGATAAAAATATTATGTAGAGTTTGGCAAGAAATCTAAACTAAAATATTTATGTAATGTAATACTATTTCTGATATGAGATAGCAACAAACAACCCAAATAGAAAATTTTTAAAGTAATTATGAAAAATTTAAATGTTGTCATTACAAACAGAAAATCAGATGAAAGAAACAAAATTAACTCTACTAGAGTGAACACAGCACTTAATTTCTCGCATTTTCTTGATACATAATTATCAAAGTTTGCCATAATAGAGTGTGTATAGTGAGATTTCTCAGTTTTGGGTTTTTTCTAATTTTAGTAAAAAAGTCTAACATAGATGAAAGTTGGGCATAATTTAGTACATGTCAAAGTTCGAGAGGCATGATTTGGTAGATATCAAAGTCTGAGGAGCATGGTTTAGCACATAAACAATCACTGAAATAGTAAAGATGAATGAAATTAGACAAAAGTCCTTAAAGCCAACAACCTCAATAGTTCATGGGGCATTGTTAACGACCATAAAAATTTAGGGGGCATGATTTAGTACATGCCAAAGTTTAGAGGGCAAAAATCCTAATTAGCCAAATAAAAATATAGTGTACAACAAAATCTATATACCAACAACTCACAACAACTCTTGAGTTATTTTGCTACAAGTTTTGAAATGAAAATATTTATTAACATAGTTCTATGATTTGGGACCATTTACTATAATTTTTCTTTAATAATATATAAAATAATCTATTATAAAATATAATATAATTTATGTATACATATATAAATTTATACACCACAATTAATATTATTTTTTTTTTTATTTACTCATTTGCTACTCATTAATAATTTTTACTAATGTAAAACTGTTTAATATTTATTCATTTAAATAATTTTTTTATATAGTTTCAATAAAAAAATTGATGACTATGTTAATTCTGGGGGTTAATATACACTTTGTATATTAGAGCATAATTGCAGATTTTAAACTAAATATATTATTGAAGATGGTTAGTGTTTCTCATACATTAAAGGTCACACTTCATATTTATTGTACACATGAAAAATTAATGAGCACGTTTGTGAAAATTATAGTAATTGTGAAAAGGTCAGAATTTTTGCAAGAAAGAAAAAGAGAGAAAAATGAAATTGTTTGCTCACATGAATAACAGAATCCTTTCTTGATGGTCAATAATAGAACTTGGTATTATTTGTCAGTGGTAAAATTATGATGTTGATTTTATTAAGTAGTGGGGTACCCAGTTCCTAAAATTTTAAGGAACGATGATTTTCCATAATGAATATGTAAATTTCATAGAAATGGGTCAATTGGGATCCTATTCAAGTCATAATTCTTGGACAACATATGTATATTTAGTCTATCTAATACTAATAATAATCTAAATCCCAAAATAATTGCCATATGTGGTGGTCCAATCCATACCTTGGTCCACCCAAAAGACATGACAATTCATCAAATGCTAAGACCTTATCATAGTAAATCATTGTTGCTTATAATGACAGCACTATAAAATAAACGACAAAATTAACCCATTATAATTTGTCCTTGTGGTTCTCTTATATTATATGATATATATGTATATATACAGCTTATTAAATAAAAGATAAATAAGCCTTCAAATTCCATGATTAAAATGTAAAATGTAGTTTTGAAAGGTATTGAAACAAAGGTTAACAAGTGTCTAGGTCTATGCACAATGAAGTCCACTTTTGGCTACATAATAATCTAAATGTTAGTCTTGCATTATATAAATTTACTCAAAAGAAATGGAAAAAGGGAAAAAAGTAAAGAAGGTAAATATTGGAGAGATGAAATTGTGGACAAACAGTAAGATAAGATAGTGAAAGTGTAAAATACTTGCCTTTTTTTTTTTCTTTTTTCCTTTATAGCTTTTTGATGATTTTATGTTTGTCTTAATCTGGACAGTTATGGGAAAGTAAAAATATATTCCTGTTGAGGGAGGTTTCAAAAGTGTAGTCCCTTTTTTTTGGTTGTCTTCAAGCTTTGAAATCTTCAGCTCCAATGCATGTGTAATGTCAGTTGAAGAATGAGGCCCATTATGATTCTTTTAGTTATATACAAGTAGAAAAGAAAATATATATTTATATAAATAAGAAAGAAAGAAAAAAAAAAGTGACCCATCAATGAGAGAGGGAGAGAGAAAGAGGCAAAGAAGTTTTTGTATAACGTAGCATAATACGCCAGCCTTTTCCAGCCAATACCCATTTGTGACTTTGTCTGATTTCTTTCATATTTAGTCCTTTCAACTAAATCTTGATTTTGATTAGAGCTTTCAATCTTCTTTGCCTATGTTTTGTGTCTCCAAAACTAATTGCTCTTTACTTTGGGGGGTTGTTTTAATTTTTGGAAACAGATGGTAACAACAGTTAACAATTGCACATAAATTTTGGGTTTGAAACAAGAAGACAGGACAGCAGGAGCGAATCGAAGTATTCAGAAGCTAAAGTTGAAGCATTTGCCTAATGGTTTTGTGATGTTGTCCAAATATATGAAGGTAGAAGTTCCTTTTTTTTGTATCAGTTTTTACTATGCTGCTGCTGTGCCTGCATTTTGAATTTTCTAGCAGACAAGCCTGACAAATCATCACCAGAAAAGGTCTGTCTTAAGCTGGTATAATGAAGGATTTTCCTTCTTGTTTTGGTGAAAATGGTATTCAAGTTGCTGATTCTTCATCTTCGAGTACTAGTAAAAATGCTCAAAACTTGGTTACCTGTGTGTACCAGTGCAAATTACGTGGTCGTTTATGCTTGATTACCGTAACATGGACGAAGAATCTGATGGGTCAAGGCCTTAGCATTGGGATTGATGATTCAGCCAACCAATGCCTCTGTAAGGTTGATATAAAGCCTTGGTTGTTCTCCAAGAGAAAAGGGTCTAAAAACTTGGAGGTGGATTCAAGCAAAATTGAGATGTATTGGGACTTGGCTAATGCCAAATTTGGTGCTGGCCCTGAACCATTAGGAGGGTTTTACTTAGCTATCATATTCAATGGGGAAACGATTCTACTTCTTGGAGACATGAAAAGAGAGGCATATAGAAAGATTGAGTCTGAACCAGGGCGCTGTAATGCCATTCTTATTGCCAAGAGAGAACACTTATTTGGGAAGAAATTCTATGTTGCCAAGGCTCAGTTTATTGATAAGGGTCAGACACATGATGTTGGTATTGAGTGTGACACTGTTGGGCTCAGTGATCCTAGTCTTGTGATACGCATTGATAGTAAGCCTGTTATGCAGGTGAAGAGGCTGAAATGGAAGTTCAGGGGAAACTACACCATTTTGGTTGATGGGTTACCAGTTGAAGTCTTTTGGGATGTTCACAATTGGCTCTTTGGCAATGCCATGGGAAATGCTGTTTTTATGTTCCAAACTTCCCTCTCAGCTGAGAAGCTTTGGTCTACCCATTCTGTTTACAATCCTTCTCTGCTCTCTCGGGCTTGTTCTCAGCAAATGAAAGAATCTCAATCACAAGGTCTGGGTTTCTCTCTAGTATTGTATGCTTGGAAGAATGAATAGAGTTGTATTTTTTCAGTTTTGAGTGTTGATGATATTGGAACAATATGCTAATGTTGATTTGATTAATATATGTGATCCATACAGTAAATGCTAGTAAAAAAAGAAAGAAAGAAAGAAGACTTGGTTGGTTGTTCTCTGCATTTTTTTTCTCTTTTTAAGATAATATGCATAGCATGATGAATTGTATACTCTTATGTTTTTCAGTCTTTCATCAACTGCATCTTTACATAACCAGTTCCTAGATATTAATACAGTTCCAACTGAAACCTAAGAAAATAGACAAAATGATGCTCAGTTTACTTATTCTGGGCATTGTTTATTTTTGGCATGAACTAGACTAGAGATCTTTGACTCATTAAACTTGGAAGTTAGCTTCTAGAACTATATCCAGAAGCCATGGCATAGGTTCTGTGACCATTTTCTTCTGTTTACTTTGATTTATACAAATCTTGTACTTGGTACTTTCCATGAAATTTCTTATCTCTGTCATTTGTTTATTTCTGGGGTTGGTCATAAACTATAAAATGGACTGTAATTTACATGTGCCAGTATGATGAAGTATGGAATTTGAAAGTACAATGATGGAAAACACAGATAACATTTTTTCCTGACGAAGATATGATAATGATATTCCTCTCATATGTTTATGCAGATTTGTTTATACATTTGGCTCATTTTCTTGTATTATTGTAAGAGTACAAAATATTAAATAAAATGTCCCTTAAAACTTTTTGTAACATCTTCGATAGGCATATATCAACATCAGTTTGCACATTATTGAACCATTTACACACCCGCATTTATTGTTGAGAGCTTTAGTCTATTGCTGAAATTAGGTTAAGAAGCACATGATATGATTGGATTTTTATAGTTTTTATGTGTTAAATTACGAAATTAGAATGTATTTTTAAGAAAAATTAATCTCCCACTAAATTGATCATTATAGCTCGAGGTGGTGAGATGGTGATTTCTAATTGAGAAATTTGAGTTAATTTCATCTTAGTTATTCTTAATCATTTTTTCTTTTCAGGGGGTTCATTATTTTTTGTTTGCCAATTAAAACTCATTAGTTTTTTCATTATTATTATTTAATACGATCTAATTGTATGTTGTTATGTCTGTATTCCTAAATAGGACATGTTTTTTTTTTGATCAACAACAAACTTCTGTCAAAAAAAAAGTAGAAACCACAAACAGTACTACATAGTGTCCATACAATTTATTTTTGTCAATTGTGTTTGTATGTATTGTTTCTCCATGGAATAGTTGAAGAAGAGGGGCGTGGTGTGTTTCGTTATAAACATGGTAAAGTCTAGGAGACTCCTCTTGCTTCTGTTTGATAATTCATGTGTTCTAACTTCTAAGAAGAAGAGGCCAAATTGTGCTCTACTGGCGAAACCATTATGGCTTTGTATCTTTCTTTGAATGTCGACATTTAATCTAATCAGTTTTCGTTTTGTTCTTTTGCATTCTCTATCCTATTCAATTATTTTATGGGTCATATTCATATAAGATGGTGCTCATGCAAATTTATGTTAAATTAAGCCTTACTTTCTGTGTGAACCAAATTTTTGCGTTAAGAAAATGTATATAACACGAATTGTTTCAACAAATGTGAAAGACATATAATGACAAGCATGATTTGCTTTCAATTCAGTAAAACAGTGAGCATTTTGCTCATTAAGGCCAACTCGATAGAAGCAGAAAAACTTGGTGAGGGGGACAATATGCACAAACAAAATTTTAGAGGGCAATAATAATTTTTTAAAGAAAAATACAAAACATAATAAAAAAAAGAAAAAAAAAATAATTGAAAAAGGCCTTGGCCCCGAACTTCAAAAAGCTCTGTCCCTAACTCGAATAGTGAAAACCAAATTTAGTATTGAATCAAAATATATCAAATAGAAGATTTTAGCACTAAATTTTTATTTATTTTAACCATATCACTAAAAATTACATTAAAAAATATATTCCTTATTATTATATTATTTTATTAATATAATAATAATAATATAATAATAATATATATTACATCAAATATATATATTACAAATAATGTATAAACATTAAATTATAAAAAATTAAAAGAAAAAAATATTATACCATGGTCTACGCTTTATTAATATTAGTGAGACAATATTGAAGAAGAAGAAAATAAAATCTTGAAAATAACGTTGAACAAGAAACTCCAAGCTTACAAAGTTCATTGGCTAGAGGAGCTTCCGCGAGTCCTTTGGGCATACATAATAATATAGAGAACTTCGACAAGGCACACACTATATTTAATGACTTACGGGTGTGAAGCAGTCATCCCGATAACCACCATTCCTTCTCACAGGCGAGACACTTATGATCCAACCCGTAATCACTCTCTTCTCCAAGAATCTTTAGATTTCATTGAAGAGCTCTAGGAACAATCGCAAGTTCAACTCAAAATGTATCAAGGCAAGATTTTCAGGCACTTTAACGCTAAAGTCAAAAGTTGTACATTTGAAGTAGGAGATCTCATCCTAAGAAGAGTATTTCTAGCTTTACAAGAATCGGGAGTGGGGGTCTTAGGACCTATCTGGAAAGGACCCTATGAAATTCACCATAAAGTGGGTAACAAAACATATCAACTAAAGAGAATGGATGGATCAAAAATTTCGCGTGCTTGGCATGCAGACCACTTACATCACTATTACTAATAAGTTGGGGGTGCTCGGATCTAAGCATCTCTTTGGTTGAATTGTATTTTTTTTTTTTTATAATTTTCCTTCTTAATGTAAGCTTGCAGCCATAATGAAATAAAAATGGAAGAAATTCACAAAAGAATTTGTATTTTTGTCTCCAGACACAAGCTATATTTTAAACAAGTGACCAAGAATTTTGAGACGTCCGAAATTCCTAGCTCACTTGGGGGGTAATATACCTAGCTATGTGCCCTAAAAAACATACAATGCCCACTTATTATTTCTATTTTTTTATATTTAAATTTCTCCGGTCTTTTTAAAACTTTGAAGGGAAACATCGCTTTAATTTCAATACGTTTTTAGCCTCTTTCCTGGTAGGAAACGTCACCTAAAATCGGTTGCATATTCAGCTTGTTTTTCCTCGCCAGAACAATCGATATGTTTTCAGCCTCTTTCCTGGAAAGAAAATGTCACCTGAAATCTATTGCATTGTCAGCTGGTCTTCTGGCCAAATTTTTTATAAGTTTTGTGCAAAAAGTCTGATTAATAAGACTTGCCCGAAATCCCTCGCATTTTTAGCTACCTTTTTTTAGCATAGTTTGGAAAAATACCTATTGTGCAACAAGTCAGTTTTGTTGTTTGAGATTACGACAGGGAAATATAGTCTGAATGTTGACGCATTTTCATTCTTGTTTCTTGGTAAGCAACCTCGCCTGAATTTTGTTACACTTGTAACCCTTTTTCCTTGTTAAATTCAAACAACGAACCTTGTTAGGGCAGGTGGATTAATACTATATTTCATGTAGAAAAAATAAAGCTATGCTTGGAAAATAGAAACCTAATATTCTGTGTAAAAGCCACTTTATTAACGCATTCAAATGTAACATCTACTCAAGTAGTTAATCTTAAAGTACCCAAAAAGGAATCAAGTTCTGTGATCCCTTTGGTGGTCCGGGAACTAGATAATGCTCCTTCTATGCTACTTACAAATTAACTAGCTAAAGTTTATGTGCACCATAAAGGAACCTTAAATCACCTAAAAATGTTGGATGTATGGAAGAAGGACTTGCTACTTATATGCTTCCAAAGCTCAACAAACGACCTAAGGTTAAGAAGTCTAAGGCTTGAAGCTTTGGCTGTTGGAACCAGAAGCTCTAAGCATCCTAAGACAACCTATCAAGTGGCACAATAAACAAGCAAAAGCAGAAGCTAACATAATCATCATGTAAGAAGTAAGGCAGAAATGTCTACATCTATTACAAGAGCCTCGCGGTTAAGGCATAGTTAAATTGTCTTTGCAAAACAGAAAAAAGGGGCCCAAATCCCCAAAATGAGTTGAAGATAAAAAAAAAAAAAAGGAGAGAAAATCAAGGCTAAGGAGGGTCTTAAGTTAGATTTGGGGGTAGATCCTAAAGTTGGTCTTGGGGAGGGTCCTGGAGACCTAGAACACCATTCCGTGAAGATATCTCCATGACTTCTGCAGAGTGCTCATCTCCAGATTCATCAGCATGTGCCTCAATGGCATCAATGTCATAAATATTAAGATAAGTATTTGATTCGATGGCCTCCACCCTTAGAGTGTACTCTTCCTCGTCTACTCTGAGATGTTTGAGAATTGTAGGGTCGTGTTTCCACAACGTACGAAGAATGATTGAATGGTCCAAGTTCAAGGATCTGAGATGAACCTTCTCTGCATGAGCTTCCACCTCAACCCTCACCTCAGCTCTCACTTTTGCAATGTGATCCACTGCATCCGCTGAGAGTTGGCAAGTAGTCTTCCCTATTCTTTTCATGGAAAACATGTTGGAAGTTATTTTACCAGGAACTTAGATCTACTCACAAGTATGTTGATTTAACAACCTAAATATGAACTTCTAAAACGATATGAAATTAAACACATAAGAGTATTAGAAATCTTACAGTGATTGCAGCGGAATATATGTCTCCTCCCACTCAGATCTCTAACCCTTGATTCCTTTCTGTAGCAGAGTATAATCAAGATCTGAGCCCGAAAGTCCTTCTTTGTTGTTTCTGAATTCTACACAGCCTTCCTCACTATGATTGAGGTATTACTTGATGTGTGTGGGCACTACTCTAGCACTCATACATTTCGAAACAGTGAAGGAATAGAGAGAGAGAGGGTGGCGGCTCAGAGAGAATTTTCTGAGAGAAAATTCTTTCAGAATAATGCTGTGAAAAGGTTGTACAGTTGTGTGCAACTCTGAAGCCTTTGCCTTCTATTTATAGAAGACCACCAAGGGCTATGATTGACATTTTGAATTGGAAAAAATCAAAGGGAAAAGGAAGCTAAGTGGCCGGCCTAGGCAATGTGGAAACAAGGCTTGCCACTTTTCCAACTTTTCTTTTCCTACACTGATAGTTTCCTGTTTTGTGAAAAACTGTCAATTCCATTGTTCAACCATATTAATGACAAATCTAATTATTTAATAATTAAAAAAATAATTATCAAATAATATATTATCATTTATTTTATTAATAATGAAACTAATTAAAGTTTCCTAATTAATAAATATGCCCTTCAAAATCTCTATTTACTGTTTTGCCCTTAATAAGTGCTAAATTCTCAAATAGACAAGTCCATCTTGAGAATTTTTAATTGATTAATTGTTGCTATAAATTATAAACGCTACGCAAGTATACGCAATCAAGTAGTAAATCTCACACAGGTGAGGTCGATCCCACAGGGAATTGGATTAAGTACCACTAAATTATACTTATGATTCTATTCGGTAAATCAAAAGCAATTATGATTTAAAAAACAGTAAAATATGAAAGAAATTCAGAAAACTTAATAACACAATTTAAAGTTGAGCAAGATGAGACAATAGGGAGGAGAATCCTGTTGTTGTTTACCCAAATTGTTAATGAATAATTACTATCCTATTCTTGGAGTGAATGACAGATTATGAAATAACCTAGCTCCTTTCAGATCTTCTAGATTCTAAATCACATGTTATCTAATTAATTCCTTAATTAAACTAACATGAAATCAGCATTAAGTAATAATCTACTCGTCACATAAGTCATGTAAATACTTTCGTTTCACATAGAACATCGATTATCTTAATTTTAGCATTCTCAATTCTCACTTTTCGATTTTGAATTGAGATCATAGAACATGCACGAGGGTGATCAATCTTAAACATGAAATTAAACACAAACTAAGATAATTTCACACACGAGAATTGAGGAATGGTAATTAAACATTAACTAGGCAAAACATTAAACAACAATCATCATCCTCCTAAATGGGAAATTTAGTTCGAGAAACAAATCCATAACCATTCTATAGCAATATTCAACATAAATACATTAAAGAGGAATAAAGAAAAGAAGCGTTGGTGGATGAATTACGGATCTTCACTTGAATCTCTATACTCTTCCTAGCTCTCACGTTTGTGTTGTAGGGTTCCAAATCGCTCTCCTTGACTTCCAATCGCAGTTTTCTATTTATAATTGAAATTTAGGGTTCGATGGACGAAAATGCCCCTGGTCCGTACGGGATCTCGCCGCGGCCAAGCTTCCTCTCGCGGCGAGAATATTGAAATTTGGGTACTTTACGTATCTCGTAACTCGCCGCGGCGAGCTCTTCATCGCGCGGCGTGATGCCTTTCTAATTCTCGAGATCCCAGCGCGGCCAGAGTTGTGTTTAGCGCGGCCGGATATGCACAAAACTCAAAAATTGAGTTTTCTTCGGCTCGGCACGCCTTTTAACGAATTTACGCACACGAGACCTCTTTTATTCCAAAGAACACGAAAACATAGAAAACAAGCGTAATTAGTCAACACGACTAAGAATGCACATAAATTGGATCCAAACATAGGCTAAAAATAGCCTAACAAACTCCCCAAAGGCGACTCTTTACTCGTCACAGAGTAAACTAAGACTAAACTAAAAAAAAAAAAGCGACAATGATAAATGAACTTTCGAACAATTTAATTGTTACCACCACTGCACAACTTGATCCATCAATAACCGAAATTTCACTTGCCAACTCTAAGGCACTAAGTTGAATGTGCAATTTACAAGTAAGTAATTCATACAAACATAAAGCATCGCAATTTCCATCAATATCACAGCATTACAACTTTCCAACATCCAGCAACACATGATCAATAAGTTTGAATGACATACCTCTCTCCACTAATGTTGACAAATTTCTATTTGGAATCAATAGGTCTTTTTCGGTTAGCATCACATGGCTTAGGTACATGGGTAGGTGAGAAGTCATTTAGGCTATACTTATACCATAAGCACGATTATACCAAACAAACACAGACAATTCTTTTGCTTTCTTTCCATATATCCCGAAAACGAAATAAGAGATTGCGATTTTTCTTATGTGTGTACCTCATAATTTTCTTAACTTTTTTTTTTTTTTTTAAGAAGACACATTTTTTTTTCATAGGCCTGACACACAATATTATTCTTTTTTCTTTTTTTTTCAATCTCTCATTCATACACTTTATATTTTTTTCACTACGACTAACATTCCCCCGAACTTGTGAGGCTCATGGCATAATAAGATATGTTCAGGGTGAAAAGAGTTTAAAATAACGAATTTAGCTCAGTTAAGTGGTGAAAATTTTTTTTCAAACAGGCTAAGGCTCAACTTTGGGTATACTATGGTAAAAAATTCTTAGGCAGGCTTGAAAGGCTCAATCGTTCCAAAGAAAACTTGCCTAAATCACTTTCCAAACAAAAATCATCAAGGATTTCGCTTGAAGAGTATGTCAAACAAATTCTATTCCATGTTCAATCAATCATTCCACAAACCAAATAGAACGGAGGTGATATGTGAGAATAGCAAATATTTTAAATCTACATGAATCACTTCCTAGCACACATCCAATTTAATTCAAACAGTTGCAAGTCAAGCACACAGTTATGTTTCAATCCATTGCACAAGTGAATAACAACAATTTCATCCATCTTTCAATTTAGCTATCACGCAAGACTAAAAAAAACTAAAACAAACTAATGCGAAAAAAAATAAATTAAGTTTCCCCCCCCCCCAAACTAAAATGCACATTGTCCCCAATGTGTGAAAATAAACAGGGGTGAGAGAAACTTACCGAGCCCTTAAAAGGGGTTTGGCGGCGGTGGTGGTCATAAGGGTTGAAACGGGGCGGCATGAGAAAATAGTTTGGATCATCCACACCGATATTCATCCTCGTGACAAGTGTGTTCAATTGAGCCACTGTTTGCTCATCGAAGATACTCCCTGCAGGGCCATGTAATTTTGCATATGCATGTTTCTTCCGAATCGGATAATTCGAGTGATTGTGGTGGTGTCTTGCATGGCGGGGTCGAGGCCCGACAAGACGTGGTGGTTCGATGTCCTCACGTTCCTCTTCTTCTGCTTGCGGAGGACCTCCTTGAACGGCGGTTGACCATGAGGATGAGGAGGTTTAAAGCGAAGAACGATCGCCAAGTTAATAGGGCGGCGTAGGCGGGTGCCTTTGTATCATATGAGTCTTGTGGTACCCCATGTTTCTCACATAGATCGATGATTATTCTGACCAACCCAAGTCCTCCACCGGAAGATCCCTCAACCATAATGTCAAAGGTCGTTCGAACAATATCCCCCACATTCAAATTATACCCTTTCATAATGCGAAGTAAACCCATTTAAGTCATCCATTTGAGCATCGAGAAAAATGCTTGTTGGGGAGCATCCTTGACAAAGTAAAGCCAAGCCTTGGCCTTGGATTGAGTTCACATCGGTACAATTGGTATGGTTCTCCATTAAGCTCATGGAACCTAAGGCCAGGATACCCTAGAGTCTCAGCAATATCCACATAATTCGTACTTCTCTCATAAAATTGTCGTTTCAAGGGTTGTTCTTCATTAGTGAAAGTTTGGAGATCATAAAGTGCATGAATAGCGGCTGTGGTAGCAGGCACTCTAACCCCCCTAACTCTAACTTTGCCCTCTTCTCTTTCAGGCCAGTTGGCTAAAAATTCCAAAGCTAGAGTTTGATTACCACGCTCAGTGACATCTTCGAACTTAGTCCACTGCCTCTGTAGGATTTGATCCCTAATAGATGCAAAAGCAGGGGGAATGTTGGCAGTTTGGCTTAGGTTGACAATGTCTATCCCTCTATCTTCAATGAATGCCCTATCTTTCAATTTCAAAAACCGCTCTTGAGCCTCCATGTTGGTGAACCTAACTCTATCGAGATTAGAGCGTCCCCTAGATGGGTTGGATGATGAAGCTCCCTCCTCATTAACCCTTGACCTCTTTGGACCCATAGCACCCAAATTTTTTCTAACTTTCAAGATTTTTCAAAATTTTGACAGCACTTCCCCTTAAAAATCGACTTCCCGGGATTTAACCCTTTCACAATCACATTCAATTGACTCACCACAATAATATTCAACAATGTATGAGCAACAATTCCAAAAATTTCAACACAAAGTCTAATACTCTCTAGCAATCCACAAATAATCCAATCAAACTTGTGTAGAGAAATTAAAATTTGTTACCTCAATGAAAATCACTCTTTAGTCAACCTCCATTGATGAGAACCTTGAAGCTTTAGGGAAGAAGAAGGTGAATAGTGATTTTCTGAAATTTGGGTGAAATATAGGGATTTTGGGATGGATTTTTAGGGGAAAAAGGTGTTAGATGAGAGAAATAAGGGATGATGATGAATTAGGATGAGAGTTTATGGATAATTTTGAGGAAAATTGGTTTGGATGGGGTTAGATGAAGAAATTAGGTTAAAAAGGGTGGTTTTCGGCTGGAGAAGAGAGGGTTTGAATGTGGGGTGTTGATTTGAAATGTTAGGGATTTTGGGATTTAAAAAGGCGGCCAATCTCGCGCGGCGACGCGACACAGCAGCCTCGCGCGGCGGGAATCTAGTGAAAATAAAGGCCTTTCTGTAAGACCAATCTGGCCGCGGCGGTATGTCTCCTCGCCGCGGCTAGATATCACCCAATTAAGGTACTTTCTGTAAGGACATTTTGGCCGCGGCCAGACATCCCATGGCGCGGCCCGCGACCAAAAATATTTTTTTTTTTTTTTCGGTAACGAAAGCAGAATGAACAACAAGAAAAAATAACGATAAAACTTAAAAAGAGTTCAACTAAATCAAAAAGAACACTTGGGTTGCCTCCCGATTAGCGCTAACTTTATCGTCGCTATCTAGACGTTGATCGGGATCTTGAAGTGGCGCCGGAATCATGGCGGACTTGGTTTGATCAAATTGACCTCCCAAGTAGAGCTTTAATCGGCTTGTCCATTCACTTTGAAAGTATTAGGACTTTCACCTTTTAGTTCAACTCGCTTTCCGTAGGGAAACACTTTGATCACACTTAAATGGCCACGACCACCTTGATTTTAATTTACCGAAACAACTTTAGTCTTGAGTTAAAGAGTAGAACTTGTTGACAGTTGAAACTCCTTTCGACTAGATTTACGTCATGCCATCTCTTAGTTCTTTCCTTGTAAATCTTGGCGTTTTCATAAGCTTCATTTCGAAATTCTTCCAACTCATCCAAGCTGTAGTAGTCTTTTCGCTGACTTTTAAATCCACGTTCAAAGTTTTCATTGCCCGATACGCCTTGTGTTCTAGTTCCATCGGTAGATGACAAGCCTTTCCAAACACCAACGCGATATGGTGACATCCGATTAGGCGTCTTGAACGATGCATAAACCCACTGATACGTCATCCAACTTTCTTGACCAATCTTTCCTTGATCTCTGCCGTTTTCTCAGAATCATCTTTATTTCACGGTTAGAAATCTCGGCTTGGCCATTACTTTGCGGATGATAAGGTAGAAATTTGTTACTATGACGAACACCATATCTCGAAAGGAGTGCTTCGTGTTTGTTGCAAAAGTGACTCCTTCATCGCTTATGATTGCTCGGGGAGTTCCAAACTAAGTGAATATGTTCTTTTGAAGGAAGCAAGAATTTGTTTTACCATCATTCGTGGTTGTGGCTGCGGCTTCCACCCATTTTGACACATAATCCACGGCTAATAGGATGTATAGATTGCTAAACGATGAAGGAAAAGGACCCATAAAATCTATCCCCCATACATCAAACAACTTTCTCTTCCAAGATTCTGTCAAAAGGCATTTCGTTTCTCCTTGAGATGTTTCTGTACGTTGACAACGATCACATGCCTTCACAAAAGTACTTAGCGTCTTTGAAAAGTGTTGAAAAGAATCCACTTTGCAACACCTTGGCGACATTCTAGTTCCAGAAGTGTCCCCCACATGGTAAAGCATGACGGTGATTAAGAATGAGTACATCTCCTCTTGACACACACCTTCTTATTATCGTGCGCACGAGTGCTTGTAGAGGATTGACTCTTCCCAATAATAATCTTTCACCTCGAAAAGAACTTCTTTAGTTGTTGTCGAGATAGCTCGGGAGGAGTGATATTGGCGGCCAAGAAGTTAACATAATCGGCATACCATGGTACCATCGGACTTTCCCTCACACTAAAGAGTTGTTCATCGGGAAATTGTTCATTTATTTGTACCTCTTTTGTATTCGACTTTCTTCCATTTCTAGTCTTGACAAGTGATCGCTGCAGGGTTCTCTGTACCCTTCTTATCTTTTATGTCTAGATCAAATTCTTGCAAAAGAAGAACCCATCGAATTAGTCTTGGTTTGGCATCCTTCTTAGTCATCGAAGTACTTGATTGCAGAATGATCTGTATACATCAACTTTATTACCAATCAAATAGGGTCGAAATTTATCGCATGCAAACACTATAGCTCGCATCTCTTTTTCTGTAGTAGCGTAGTTCAGTTGGGCATCATTCAAGGTTTTGCTTGCATAGTAAATAGTTCGAATACCTTGTCAACCGTTGTCCCAAAGCGCTCCAATAGCATAATCACTTTGCATCGCACATGATTTCAAAAGGTAATTCCGGTTTGGTGTAGTCACGATCGGTGCGAGATTAACTTCTCCTTGAGAATTTGGAATGCTTAAGACAATCTTTCCCAAATTCAAAAGGTACTCCACTTGTGAAGATTGGATAAGCGGTTTGGCCACCTTGGAGAAATCTTTGATAAATCTTCTATAAAACCGGCATGACCAAGAAGCTTCGAACTCCCTTAAGCGAAATTGGAGGAGGCAAGTTCTCAATTGTAGATACTTTGGCTCTTGTCAACCTCGATACCTTCTTTTGAGATTTTATGTCCCGGCACTATTCATACCGTAACCATGAAATGGCACTTTTCCCGAGTTCGGCACCAAATTAGAGAGTCTTCACATCTTGCTAAAACCAACTCACGAGTTACTCGGGCATTGGTCAAACGATGAGCCAAACAACTTTTGAAAAATCATCCATGAACACCTCGATGCACTTTTCTATTAAATGCGAAAATATAGCCATCATACACCTACGAAATGTTCTTTGGAGCATTACATAGCCCAAATGGCATTCGTCGAAAAGCAAAAGTACCATATGGACATGTGAATGTTGTTTTCTCTTGATCCTCGGTGCTTATAGCTATTTGGTGATACTGAGTATCCATCAAGGAAACAATAGTACTCTTGTCTGCCAACTTGTCTAACATACGATCGATGAATGGGAGTGGAAAGTGATCTTTTCTTGTGGCCTTGTTGAGTTTTCGGTAGTCGATGCAAATTCTCCATCCCGTGACGGTTCGAAGTTGGGATGAGTTCATTCTTCTCATTCTTTACCACCGTCATCCCTCCTTTCTTTGGAACAACTTGGGTGGGCTCACCCATTTCTTGTGCGAAATAGGATACGCTACCCCGACATCTAACCACTTGAAGACTTCTTTTCGACAACCTCCGCTTCATTGGTGGATTTAATCTACGTTGTGCATCGATGGTTGGCTTCACTCCTTCCTCCATTAAGATTCTATGCATTACGGTTGAAGGGCGATCCCTTTAATATACGCTAAAGTCCATCCAATGGCTTTTGTATGCTTCCTTAGAACCGTAATAGCTTATACGTCTCTACAGAAGATAGGGAAGAAGCCACGATAACGGGAAGTGTCTTATTTTCTCCCAAATATTCATACACGAGATGCTGCGAGTAGGACTTTTAACTCTAGTTGAGGAGGCTTTTCGGTAGATGGGGTAGGCTTTGTTGGTATGACTCCTAACTCTTCATAATATTTTCTATTCGAGAGGTCCATAAGAATCGAGCCACAAGCATACTCATAAGCTAAGCGTCTTGTTCCACCACCTCTTCTTGTACCAGTCGGATTAAGAGGATCTTCGGCATGTGTCTTTGTCTCCACCAATTTGGTCCACCACATCAATTGCAAAACGGTTGTTACTAGGCGTAGGATAGGTCATTGCTTTGAGCACATTAAATACAACTTCATCTCCTTGTACCACTTAGCTTTAACTCTCCTTTACGAACATCGATTAGTGCTTTCCTGTTGCCAAGAAAGGTCTCCCCGGGGATGATAGGAACATTACTATCTTCTTCCATATCCGGAACAATGAAATCGATTTGGGAAGATGAACTTGTCCACCTTTACTAACACATCCTCAATGACTCCTACTAGGGTGAGCTGCGATCGATACGCAATTGAAGAGTTACGGTAGTTGGCTTTGCTTCACCTACTGCAATCTTTTGAACAACGACAAAGGCATTAAGTTAATACGCTCCTAAATCACATAGTGCATTTATCCTTCAATTTTACCAATAGTACAAGGAATAGTGAAGCTCCTGGATCTACGAGTTTTGGAGGGAGTTTCTTACGTAGAATAGCGCTACAACTCTTGATTAGAAACCCCTTTGTCTCATAGTCTTCCATCTTCCTCTTCTTTGACAAAATTTCCTTCATAAACTTCACATAACAGCATACGCTCTAGAGCTTCGGCAAAAGGAATGTTAATGTGAAGTCTTTTGAAAGACTTAAAAACTTGGTGAACGCTTGTCTAAGCTTGACTTTAAGCCTACGAGGATAGGGTATTTTTACATGATGATCAATATTAATCGGTGGAGCATTTGTGGTGGTCTTGGGCTATCGATAGCCTTCTCTTGTCGGTGTTGGTGTCGGCACGCGGTTGAGCATTTATTTCTACATCTACCTCGGCTTGGTTGTGGTAACTCGGGAGCCATCATACTTCTTACCGCTCCTCGGGGTAATTGCCTTGCGGTTTTCTTTAGGATTAACTTCGGTGGTGCTAGGCAAATTTCCTTGAGGGCGGGTTGCTACGAGTTGCTAAATTTGGCCCATACGAGTACGAGTCTTTAATTGAAGATCTAGTTTCGATCATGAATTGGAGCGATAAATGCTGTACCAAACTAGAACTTCCACTTAGAGAACATTCTTTGATTAAGCGGTAGTTCGATTTCTTTGTTGATAGAACCCACTATTTCTTCGGTTGTTATTAGTTGAACCCATAATTGTTGTTGTTGTTGTTACGTGAAAAATTCCCAATGGCCTTAGCTTCATCCATTGGCAAATCATCCACATCACGCAGCACTCAGAAAAGTGATGACTTCACTCCACATAACTCCTGAAACAATTTGGGCTTGCTTAACGCATACTGCAATGATTTTAGTCAATGCCTACGGCTTTGTTGTTAACTTTGTGATGGCATCGACTTCTAACACACCGACTACCTTCTTGGATTGACTCCTTTCGGTTAGCCCTTTCTGGTTGTTTAGAGCCATCTCCTCAATAGATCATATGCCTCATTAGCACTCTTTCTCATAAAAGCTCCAGCGTTGCTGCATCTATTAGAGTTCTAGTATTACCAACCAACCCCGTTGTAGAAGTTGTGAACCGGCATCCACTTCTCTATACCATGATGGGGACACCTCACGATCGGATCTTTAAACCTCTCCCAAGCCTCATGGAGAGATTCATTATCTTGTTGGCGAAATTATTGATTTCTCCTCTTAGCTTTGCGGACTTAGGCGGAGGAAAGAACTTTGACAAGAATTTTGTTGCCGAGATCATTCCATGTAGCAATAGAATTCGGTGGCAAAGAATTCAACCAACTCTTGGCTCGTTCTCTGAGCGAGAATGGAAACAACCTCAATCTAATGGCATCGTCGCTAACTCCATTAACTTTAAAAGTTTCACGAAAGTTCCATGAAGTTAGAGATGCAAAATTAGGATCTTCGAAGGGAGACCACCAAAGGCGGGCGAAGGCGCACCATTTGAAGGATGGCGGGTTTGATCTCGAAGTTGTTTGCATCCCTTTGCGTAGGTGGCCTAATACATGTTGCACTCCGTCGGAGTAGGGAGAATGTAATCTCTCAAGCTAGCTTACGGCCATTAGCTTGATCTTCCACGGCGCCTCCATTATTACCATTATTACGCCCATTGTTCCCGACATTATTGTTCACATTGGCGACCATGATTTACGATGTTTCGGCGATTCTTTGGAAACTCTTTCTTGCCTCTTGTTCTTTCGATTCTTCACCGCAAGTTTTCTCAATTTCGGGATCAGGCGAGGTAATATGAGCGATTGTCCTTGACGGCGCATGCAACTTAGGATTCTGAAATAAATCAAGAAAATATTGCAAGAAAAAGGTTAGAAAAATCGGCAAGAGAAAATATACCAAAGTAGAAGTTAGTATAATTTTATGTAATATTAATCTTTAACAATTCCCGAGCAACGGCGCCAAAAACTTGGTGCTATAAATTATAAACGCTACGCAAGTATACGAAATCAAGTAGTAAATCTCACACGAATGAGGTCGATCCCACGGGGAATTGGATTAAGTACCACTTTAAATTATACTTATGATTCTATTCGGTAAATCAAAAGCAATTATGATTTAAAAAACGGTAAAATATGAAAGAAATTCGGAAAACTTAATAACACAATTTAAAGTTGAAGCAAGATGAGACAATAGGGAGGAGAATCCTTTGTTGTTGTTTACCCAAATTGTTAATGAATAATTACTATCCTATTCTTGGAGTGAATGACGGAGTTATGAAATAACCTAGCTCCTTTCAGATCTTCTAGATTCTAAATCACATGTTATCTAATTAATTCCTTAATTAAACTAACATGAAATCAGCATTAATTAATAATCTACTCGTCACATAAGTCATGTAAATACTTTCGTTTCACATAGAACATCGATTATCTTAATTTTAGCATTCTCAATTCTCACTTTTCAGATTTTGAATTGAGATCATAGAAACATCACGAGGTGATCAATCTTAAACATGAAATTAAACACAAACTAAGATAATTTCACACACGAAGAATTGAGGAATGGTAATTAAACATTAACTAGGCAAAACATTAAACAACGATCATCATCCTCCACTAAATGGGAAATTTAGTTCGAAACAAATCCATAACCATTCTATAGCAATATTCAACATAAATAAATTAAAAGAGAATAAAGAAAAGAGCTGTTGGTGGATGAATTCGGATCTTCACTTGAATCTCTATGCTCTTTCCTCTCTCGGTATGTTTTAGGGTTCCCGAAATCGCTCTCCTTGACTTCCAATCGCGAGTTTCTATTTATAATTGAAATTTAGGGTTCGATGGACGAAAATGCCCCTGGTCCATACGGGATCTCGCCGCGGCCAAGCTTCCTCTCGCCGCGGCGAGAATATTGAAATTTTGGGGTACTTTACGTATCTCGTAACTCGCGCGGCGGCGAGCTCTTCATCGCGCGGCGACGGTGCCTTTCTAATTCTCGAGATCTAGCGCGGCCAAGTTGTGTTTAGCGCGGCCGGATATGCACAAAAACTCAAAAATTGAGTTTTCTTCGGCTCAACACGCCTTTTAACGAATTTACACTTTTGAGACCTCTTTTATTCCAAAGAACCTGAAAACATAGAAAACAAGCGTAATTCCGTCCCAACACAGCTAAGAATGCACATAAATTGGATCCAAAACATAGGCTAAAAATAGCCTAACATTAATTAAAATCAATTAAATGAGTCTTACAAGTAATATCATCTCAACTAGTGAGGGGACCATGGGTCTATATATCCGAGCTTCCAATAAGCAGATCTAGAATTTACCACTTAAATTCACTGACTTATTAATTCTTCGTTGAATCCACACATAGAACTCAGAATTGCACTCTCAGTATATAGAATGCTCTATATGTTCCACCATATAGACACATTATTAGTTATCCATTGTTATAATCATAATGTGATCAATGATCCTCTATATGGATGATCTACACTGTAAAGGGACTTAAATTACCGTAACACCCTACAATGTATTTTATCCTTAAAACACTTAACCCTGTATAAATGATATTTCAACTAAGTGAAATGAGTACTCAATCATTTATCTCGTTTGGTTAAGCTCGAAGGAAATCACCCTTTGCTTACTATTCGCCAGATAGAAGCTATAGATTCCATATTTATGTTAGCGCTCTCACTCAATCGCACTACAGTGTTCCCAAAATGTATGTATTGCCCAGACTAAAGATTTAGGCTTAACTAACAAATCAAAGAACACGAATAACACTCTTGAAATTAAGCCTAACCATATCAGGATTTAGATCATGTGATATAGGATCAACTTATGATATTGAATTGAATAGATGTTTACGGTAAGTTTCAAAATCTAATTCAAAGTTCAATATCGGTCCATTCCAATGCATACTCCATGCATCCAACCTGAGCTTTACTTTAACCTATGTTCTGGAAAGAACATAACATTTCTCCAAATGTAAGTAAACTCTGTTGTAGATTGTCATATCAGTGAAACCCAGTGTTCTGATAAATCTAGGAATACTTTATTCACATAGTCATGTTTATTTTCCACTGTGTTGACAACACAATAAACATGATCAAGTATGTGAAAAGGGTTTGGATGAATTTATAAATCAAATAGACAAGCAATTGATTAAGTGAACCAAAACATACACAAGTGAATGAAAAATTACTTCTGTTACTTTATTGATATTGAATAATCTGGATTACATTGAAACAGAGTTTTATTTAGGGCATAAAACCCAACAAAACATAGCTAAGATAGCCTTCCTACCATTATCCAACTAGAATTAGGATTTTTTCGTCAACTTCCTCTTGACACTAGCGAAAATATCTCGCTCCTCCTGAACACAATACAAGGTCTCAACCTGAGAATCTATCCTATCATGTTTCTTTATAATTACCTCTTTCAGATTCTCCACGTCAATCTGAGCACCCTTGAGCAGTAAATCTTTAAGTTTAATCTAGGTATACAAGCCTTTGATCTCCCTATTCTTATCATTAATGGTAGTTCTCTTGATCACCTCCTAAGCTTTGGCTTGATCCTTTGCTTCTATAGCTTGCTTGAGCTCTATGGTAAGAGATGTTATCTTAGATACCAATTGGTCTCGTTCGACCTTATGTTCCTAGTCAGCTTTGGCCTTATACTTAAGATACATTTGATGGTAATTATCATTGGCCTCTTGGAGTGCCCTCTGGCGATAAGCCACAACCCCACCCTTGATGTGTTCAATTTCTTCCTCAGCATTTGCATTAACCTTTTTCATCTTAGCCTTAGCCTCTACTTTGATCCTTTCGACCTCAACATTGGCACCAGTTTTGATCTTCTCAAGTTCAAGAGATAAAGTTTGTTTCTATTCAAGTAGGGTCCATTTTTTGGCCTTAATTTGATCAAGTTCCATGACCATGGCACCCACTTCCTTGGAGGTCCTTTCAGTGATTAGCGTCATCTAGCATAATGAAGAAATAAGAGTCAAAGGTACAATATAATAACAAAGGAAACCGTGACAAGAAGGCCTAACCGTACTTACCCCTACTACCTATTGCTTAGCTAATTGGGCCAAAGTAAAAGGGTCAGTACTGCCGCATATTCCCCATTTCTCAAATGTTAGCTCACAGCACTACTTGCCACTTGGTCGAGTAGCTCAACGGCAAAAGGTGGCAAGTCTTTCCTGACCCTAGTAATCAATTCTTTGCCAAGTACCATAGGGTTAATTACAAGTTTAGTAGCAGAGGTGTGTAACCCTTTGGTCATCTCAGGCAGCTTCAGGGAAGAAATAAGGTCAACCCTCTTCTGAAGCCCCATTCATTCCTTCTCGTGGTGTCTTCTCAAGAAATGCTCAACGTCCTCCACCTTCTTCAAAATGTCATTGTTGATTACGGTTGTTGTGATATTTTCAACACGCAAGTATACGTATCGTTAACAAGTTATAGACTCACAAAGGGGGTCGAACCTCTACAATTGTTGTGAGCTCTTATTTACTTTTTATTCCTAACTCCTTATTGGTGATTACTAAGTGATTATTTAACTTTGAGTCAGTTGGCTATTTTTCCAGTCAACACTTTTCTTTTTCTTTTTTTCCCTGAACAAAATTAACCCTAATCTATTCACACACTCTCTCTCCCTTCTTCTTCTTCTTCTTCTTCTTCTTCTGTGCGACACCAGAGTAAGCATAACCAATCAAATCCAGGGATTTTCCAACCACCCCAAGCCAGACAGGCCATGAAACTGAACCCCACAAGTCATAAAATCCAAACTCGATCCCCCCTCTTCACACACACACACACACTCTCTCTCTCTCTCTCTCTCTCTCTCTCTCTCTCTCTCTCTCTCTCTCTCTCTCTCTCTCTCTCTCTCTCTCTCTCTCTCACCCCAGAAAACCCCAACCCCGATCCCTCATCTTCTCTCTCTCCTTCGAATGGTCTCTCTCACCCATGCTACTCTCGGCTCGATAGCGATATGCCACCTTCGATGGCGATTGGCCAAAATGAAGACCACCACAGACCTCCTCTTCAACAATTTGTTGGTTTTTTCTCTTTGGGATCTAAGGGGATAATGGTGATGTTGATTGTGATTTTAGATTTTGTTTATAATTTTTGGCTTATGTTAAGGTGGTGGTGGCTGTTGTGATCTGTGGTGGTGATTTTTTTTTTTTTTTTTGTGATTTTAGGTTAGTTCTAGTGTGGTGGTGGTGGTTGTGGTGGTGTGGCTAGGAAGATATGTTAGGGTGGAGAGGATTAGGGTTTCAAGGAAAAAAAGAAAAAAAAGAAAATAATTTTTAAATTATTTTTTATAATATTTTAATAATTAAGATTATGTACACCACTAAAAATTAGCTATGTATGCATTTGTGTACAATGGGCAGTCCACTGTGACACTTAACTGAAGTTTTTGGATGAAAGTGTAACGAGCAAAACAAAGCATCTGTTCAATAGGTTTTACCGTCAAAATTTTGATTTTTATTGTTAAGTATTAAAAAATATAAAGTTCGGATGGTTCTACCGTTAATATTCCTTTAATTTTAAATCATTTTTTTTTCCTTATTAGTATAAATTTCATATGGGTGTTCTATATAGAATTAGGTGGACAAAGCAAGTTCTTGTTTGAAGTTAAAACGATTAAAAGAATGAAGCTTTTGGTGCTGTCAACTCTTAAACTGAAGATGAATCCTGTTTCCCAATTCATTTCTAATGCTAATCAAACATCTAAGAAGCAAGATAGGGGTCCGAAATTTAAATTGCTTTGTAGATATGGAGAAGAGGTGTGCTTGTACAGCTCACACAACACACTTCCTTGATCTTCATCATCATTGTCTAGGGATTGAAATCCATGGGCTTGGTCTGCTATTAATCAATTCAAATACAAGTCGGGCAATTTCATTATTTCAAGCCATCATCATTATCGTGCAACCTTACGAGCTCAAACTCCGCCTTCCCTCAATTCCTTTCCAATAATTAATTTATAGTAGAAGAAAAAAAATGAAACAAATGTTTCCCGTGGATTTCAAATTTGGCGACTTCTACCAATGGAGCTATAATAAGGATTTTCGTACCTCGAAAGTCTAGCTCCGCCATGGAGCAGCTTGATTTAGAGCAGAGGCATTTGTTTATCTTTTTGCAAGTACACTATATGGAAGAAAAAGAATCAATTTGTTAGTGCATGTTTGACATCATAACTAAAAAACTGTTTTTTGTTTTTAATAACAGAAAATTGTTTTTTAAAAATAATTTGGCTTGTTTGGTCTTGTTTTTTGAAAACAGTTTTCAGAAAACAAAGTTACAAAAAACAAGAATTTTGAAAACAACAAAATGTTGTTTTCTGTTTTAAAAACCAATTCACTTTTGATCAATATTGTTTTTAAAAAACACTAACCAAACATGACTTGTTTTTAAAAACTTCAAAAACTATTTTTTGTTCTCATTTCTAAAAACAATTTTTTGAAAATAAAAAACAGAAAACAATACTAAACATGCTGTTTTTGGAAATTAGTATACTTGCTTTATTATAATTTCACTTATTTAATGAGAAGGAAGAAGAGAGAAAATCTATATTTTGATTTTTTTTTTCTATTTAGAAAATACGAGCCATTTACATTTCATCATTCCAAATAAATTTTTAAATAAAAAACTAAAAAAGTAAGTGTAATAATTTTAAATTAAGGTTATATGTATAATAAAATTTTAATTATAAAATTATATGTGTTATAATTTCAAATTATAAAGAGTTACAATAAATATATTAATAATTTAAGTGTAAAAAAATATTGTTAAAAGATCCTTGTTTAGTAATAAATTAAAAAAAATTAATTAATAATTATAAATAATTTAATTTTAAAATATAATTAATCTTAATTAAAGTTTTATAAAAAAAATATTAGATTACAAGTTATTTATTATTTTTTTTATTTAATTTCTAAATTAATTAAAACCATTTAACAGAGATCTAATAGGTAAAAAAAATGTAACTGTGATGGTTACATATTTGATGTATCCATTATAACTTCCATCTTATATGTATATATATATAAATATAAATATATATATTATATTATATACATTAGGTAATAGTAAGAGTTGTTACTACTTAATTATTAATTTAAATAATATTAACAAAATTAAACCTAATACAATTTAATTATTTTTTAATATATAAAATTTAATTTAATTTTAAATTTATTTATAAAAAAAGTATATTTAACTAAATAGTAAGATAATAAATAAGTTTATTTATATTAAACAAAATAACTAATAAATTTACATAATGTACAATTAATTAAATTCAAATTTAAATTAAGATTTATATAAAAAATACTTATTTAATTTTGTTAGTATTTTCTAATTAAGTTTAAATATTTAAAATTATTGAGCGTCTGCCCACTAAATGCTCTGAGGCAGTTATTGTATTGTGATTTTTTTTTTTCATTTGTCTTCTTAATCAACCTTCAGTAACCACCATATTCCTCCCTAAATTCATCTTTTTTTCATTGTTCTAGTAATCCTTTTCCACTATACATCACATGGATTAACTTGAATATTCCATGAATTACATACTTCTCCACTTTGATAGAGAAAATTTTAAATTTGTATCAACAATCCAAAAAGTAAAAGTTCTTGAAAATAAAGATGTACCACCATACGTGCCCCCTTCTCCAGTCCCTTGGAAGCCGCCTATGGTCCAAGATGCTTTTGGGTGTGTAATAGCAGCGATGTCGAGGCCAATCTCTGATTTTCATCCAATTAAAATGGATCTAAAGGAGAAACGATCTACATTATTTCAAGAGCCTATACTCATAAAGAAATGGCTTAACTAACCATCAGGACGTCTCAAATGTAGAATGGATGAAGCAATTGCGTTATCGATTTAAGTAATCGGTATTGCAATATACGAGAGAAACTCTATGAGTGATATGGTAGATATTACATTCATCATTGTTGAGGGCTATACTCAACTACAAGAAATTGATGCTCTCACATTCTTTTATTTTTAAAGTGACTGGATATGCAGTTTCTTTTGATTTCATTGATATAAAATTTCTTAAAGTTGTTTGAGTTTCTTTTATTTTACAATCTTGTATCCAATTTCCTTAAGGCACAAATCATTTATGTTCTTTGATTTGTTAATGCTTTTTGGTGGATGTTGATTGAATTTGGTTGGAGTATATTTCCTTCCTCAATTCTGTTATGTATAATGATTTTATATCAATACAACAATTTTTATTTCAAAAAAAAATATTTAAAATTAATTTTTTTGAAAAAATAATTAATTTATTAATCAAACAATGTTTATTTTAAGTGTAAATTTCAATAAGAATAACTCTTAAACCAAGCATTTTTATTAGATAGCACATAAATATATGTATATAATATATTGTCATATCAGTAAATATTATTCTATTCTGATTAAATGTTGGGTTAGATTCGGTGATTATTAATTGAGGACGTGTTAAACACTAAAAAAAAATGAAATAAAGAAAAAAAAATGTAAAAGCAGAGAGGAGAGGTGAGGTGATGTAAGAAAAATTCCCACAAAAATTCACATGCACACACGCAGATGGACACGTGGCGAGAAATGGGTCGTCGGTATCTTAAGCTCCCAAAAGACAAACTGTCTGAGATGAGATTGTATGGCTTTGGTATCCTAATCCCTTCTCCACTATCCCATACCAATGGATACCACCCTTCTCCTCACCTTGTCTTCCATGGCTAAGCGACCTTGTCCTTCTCAAAACCCTACAATCCAAAACCCTAACCTCGATTTCGACATGGATGACCATATCGACCACCTCCTTGAGACAATCCTTCTTCGACAGTATTCCCCTCCCACCGATTCATCCCTAGCCCCATCCTCTTCTTCTTATTCTTCTTCCATCGATCTCTCCTTTGAGAGGCTCCTCGACTCCAGGACCTCCGATTCGGATCAAACTCAGCTCATCGATCGCGCCATGGGTTTGGGAACTCTACTCCTTGAAGCTGGTAAGCGTTCTGCCAGAAAACGCGCCTCAAAGCACAATTCTCTTGCCTGGGCTCTCCCTCCTGACCTCACCATCAAGGTACGTTTTGGATTTAAATTCTTTTGAATGTTTAATTCGTTATTTAATTGGAACACTATCATTTGCTCGATTTGTTAATTTTTTATGTTATGTTGTTGTAATTGGGAACTGATTATTTGTATGCGAATCGGATGACTTTAGAATATCGTTTTGATTGCTATCTTTGAGGTTTTTATGGCTCCTTGACTGTTTTTAAGTATTCTTATTCTGCTATTTGCAATCTTTTAGGTGATAATCAGTCAAAGTGAACTTCTTAAATAGTATTGTAATTACAAACCTAGCAATAATACCAAATCAATGTAATGTGGCTTGTGAGTCTATTCATGAAAGAAAGGATGCTGATTGATTTTTTATTATTATTATTTTTGGTGGGTTAACCAGCCATTTCATATAGAAATATCGATGAATGGTTTTAGAATCATCCGTACATTAATATACGAGTAGTTTAAACATTTGACTGGGCAAAGGTTAATTAATAGCTAGGATTTCTTTTTGTATTTCATGATATATGGATCATTGCAAAGTTAGCATATTTTATTTGGACGATTATAATACTTTAGACATTAGGAGGTCGAGTCTTCAGTGCTATTATTTTAATATCTACTACTATGACTGGTAGCACTCTGGAAGGAAAGAAAGCATCTTCACACTTGATGTTTTGTGATGGATGTGCAGGTCTTTTCCATGCTTGACACACAAAGCCTTTGTTATGCAGCGGCTACTTGTTCTATGTTTAACAAATGTGCTATAGATCCCTCTTGCTATGCCAACCTTGATCTGACAACTGATGTCCCCAAAGTTAACAATGCAGTAGTATCCACAATGATCCACCGAGCAGGGAAATCCCTTCAGTAAGAATTCCTCACTCAGAAACCTTAGATCTTTTCAGAGAATTTTGTCACAATTTTTATGGTAGTAGGAGTGATTTGTGAGCAACTGGATATCTAATTTTCAGTAGATGTAATTATGCATTGAGATTGGATGGCATCTTATTATACGTGTTTCATTTTCTGTTGTATTTATTAAATGGTTATGCAGGTCTTTAAAGCTTGGTGTAGTTCAAGGCCCAAATGTATTGGCTGGATCCTGTCAGCCATTAGTTTATACAATTAGAAATTCTGTAGAAGTATCTAACTTTTCATGGAACGACAAACGATCTAGACAAGGGAAAGAGTCGTCTATTCTTACCCGATCTTGTTTAAGCCCTTTAGTTGGTGACAATGGTGCTCCAGGGTATTACTAAATTTATGAAATTTATCAATTAGATGTATACAAAAATTACCTTTTCCTGTTTATTTTTATACTTTTCTTTGACTTGTTCTTACAGGACCCTTTTGAGAAGGTTGCACCTTTACAATATTGAAAGAATGGATAACACATCACTTTGTGGGGCATTGACAGCCTGCCCCTCTCTCCTTGATTTGGAAATCGTTGGCCTGTAAGTTACTTTGAAATGAATTTCTTTTGTGCATCATTTTTTTTTTCAGACACTTAAAAAGTAATTATTTTATTATCTAACATATGATGCAATATTGTTGGCAGCAATTTGCATATATAGTTTTGTGGCTTCTGCAGATAGATTTTATCTACATGGTTGTTGTATAAAAACATATTGATTTTCATTAACATTTTTTGTTTTTGTTTTACTATTTAGTCATGTTGAATTGAGGCAAACATTGATGTCAGTTAGTGCAAACTGTCATCTGATCGAGCGTTTGTTCTTTGAATCTTCAAAAACAGGTATAAAATCCCTCTCATTAGGTTCTTAAATTTTAACCCAAAATTTTTCTTAACCAAACTGTGTCTTGAATGACAGGTAGAGATGACAGTTTGAAGTCGCCAACCTGCGTTGAATTCGTGAATAATTGCCCTAATCTGAATTCATTGGCCCTTAGGGGATTTAAGCTGCATGATTATAAAGTTCGCATACTTGTTAAGGTACAACCAAGCATCTCAAGATTTAATACACCCAAGATTCATATATAGATATGTATGTTTTGGTTGTTAAACCTTTCTTTCTATGTACTTAGATGGATTTATTGTATGGCTCTAAAATGGCTAAACTTATGTAAACAATCAGTTGCTTTTACAAATGCTAAGACATTTTATATTTTGTTCTTTGTAGTATTTTCTTCTGATCCCTTAAATAGTCTTTGTTTGAAATTTCAGCAGCATAAGATATGAGTATTATCTGGCTAAAATAAATTGTTTTATGGTAAAATGTAATAATCTAATATTTTATGGGTGCTCGTGCAGGGATTTAGAAAATTAAAATATGTTGACTTTTCAACTTCCTATTCTATCACTGGAACTTTTCTGAGGTCAGTTATCATATTTATAAGTGGATGAAGTCTCATAGAAATCTATTGAACAATTCCCATATTAGACATGTTCCATTGTTTAGTACATCTGATACATGAAAAACATTTGTCTTTCAGGAACCTTGGAAGCAGCATTGGGGGAAATTTGCTAGAATTCTTGATTTTACGGGACTGCATGCATCTCAAAGAGGTGAGAACTATTAATAGCCCTACCCATTTGTCCCCATTCCAAATTTTCTCTTTGTTAATGATCTAAATTTTCTTTTGCAGGTTGAAGTTGCTCGACTTTTGACTACTATTATCACAGGGGATTTCAAGTACCTCAGAACTCTTGTAGGTTTTCATGTTATTTACTTCTTGTGACAAAGACCTTCATATAAAGCTTCCACTTAGTGTTACCCTTGCATTATTGATCTTCTGATACTTGTAGTGCAGTTTGATGTTTGAGTTCAATTCTAATTTTTTTTTCCATTTGTACTACCTCGAGCAGGACATATCCAATAGGGAAGGTTTGGCTTCAGAGAGTGACTGGTATGATAGATGTTACACCTCTAGGTAAATCCTCTTTGATTTTATTGGATTGGGAAGGATGTTTAGAACATTATTTATTTCACAATGAAAATATTTGATCTCTGCCTCCTTTGCTTTATCTTCAGACTGTTTTCAAGGCTAGTCTTACCGGTAATAATATATTTTTTCCCCTTCAACATCATGCAGTGTAATCCCAATAAAGCAGATGTTGGATGCAAGACCTGATATTTGTTTGTTGGCTGAGTTTCCATCAGAAGGAAGGTTGGTTTATTCTTCAGTAATTGTTGTTGGCTTTGGAACTACAAAAATTTCACTTATGATGATAAAAACAATTAGTAGTAGGAGATATATTTACCGATCTCATATTGGGTGTGGATTGTTTTGCAGTTACATTGAGATTGATCAAATGTTTGAGAGTGAGCTAAATAGTGATATCAGTCTGCCATCACAACTGAGCAGTCATACTTCAGATGGATCAATGTTTATGAGTTTTTCTGAAAGCAGTTACAATAGTGACCATGGTAGTGGCAATGAGGATGGTCGAGATGCAGGTTTTGTTGTTTTTGAGGAAAGCTCAGATGAGGTTGACTTTATTGTTGTGTGAAATAAGTATCTAGTATGGCAAGGATTGAAATTTGTGGAACAATTGGATTAGGTACTCCCTCACACCCTCATAATTACAAACACATATTCTTGCAGGTTGCAGGTTGTTTCTACTGATTGCATCATCATGTGGATTTCAGCTTCATAACTTGTGTTTGTGTCACTTTACATTACATTTGTTGCTAATTGCATGTGCATTACAAAGACTGGTCAAAGTTTTCGATTCCTATTTTCTACACAGATAAACACAGTTTTCAGTACATTCTTATACCCCTAAAAGAAAAAAGGGAAGAAGGAGCGTGCTGCATTTTTCAGAACATATAGTTAAATTATCTGTTCATAAACTTGTATCACTGCATTTTGTACAAGGTAACAGTACTCTTATCACCCTGTGCACATGTTTTGACAAACAGCGTAGAGGTGCTACAGAATTCGGAGGCTCTATCTAACACAGCTTGATCAAGTGTGGTTGGCAAAATTGAGTCACATAACAGTGATTATGGCATCTCATCCTTGCCCCTGTGCCACTTTGGAAGCTGTACAAGCATTTCAGCTTATGGTTGTTTGAGTTCTCATGCTTGAGAGCAAGATGTAGTCATTTGAAGGGCCTTCCAAATGTTTTTCTTTGGCTTCATTTCCATTGTTAATCACATCATTCAGAGGTCGATAGTTATCTTTTTTTAACTCCCTTTCAATTTGCACCGAAAGAGCTCTTCACAAATTCATTATGGTTTGTCGTTAATATCTTAGCTCAGAAACGGGCAAAACATGTTGCAGGGTCATAACATTATTTACGAACCAAAAAGAAAAGAAGACAATAAAAGGGGACATCGCAAGTGACTGACTACATGTATGTATAGTACTAGTTTTTCCTTGGTTTTTCTGGTTAAATGGAATTTTGGCGTTAGATTGTAAGTTTTTTGTTATGATTAGTGTTGTTATATAGGCGGGTAATCCCTGCATATTTTCCATTGGAGACGAGGTTGTGAATGGGGCGGGTAATATTCAAAGTGGACCCATTTATTTAAAAATAAGATAAATAAAATCGGTAAATTACATAAAAATTCAATATTACACATGATAATAATTTGAAATATATGATATTATTTAAAATAAAATGAAAATATTTAAAAATTTACCGGTAAACTATCATACATATAAAGATACTAGGTAAAATTTCTTAGTTTATGAGAAATAAAAATAAAATAAATTTTATTAATATTTGAACTGATATTTGATGTTAATTTTTCGAGAGTCACAACCCTCTTTCCTTCTTTATTCGAGAGTAATATATAGGTAAGTTTTGATTATATAGCCATTAATATTTAAACTAATATTATTTATTTTTTTATTAAAATTTCTTCAAATTAAAATTCTAAATTGCTTACTGAGAACAAAAAAAAAAAAAAATTAAAACTTTAAGCTGTAATACATATAAAATGTATAAGATTTTTTCTAATCCTAAAATCTTTAATTTCATAATAATTAACAATCATTTATATGTTTTTATTTTTTAAAAAAATACTTGAGCTTACCAAAATCTATAAGAACAAAATCAATAAAGAAAATTTTAACAAAAAAAATGAACGAAGAACAAAAGTGTCATAAACATTATTGAATAATGACAATTGTCAACACAAGAATTTCAGCACAAAAAATTATACTTGATCCTTAGACAA
The DNA here is from genome assembly GCF_029168945.1 of Cannabis sativa. Classification (NCBI taxonomy): domain Eukaryota; kingdom Viridiplantae; phylum Streptophyta; class Magnoliopsida; order Rosales; family Cannabaceae; genus Cannabis; species Cannabis sativa. Next base: position 15,470,118 of record NC_083610.1, read on the forward strand.
GATTATCATCTTCCAATCCTAAAAATATAAATAATGAACAACACCTCATTAGTTATTCTAGGAGAATGATGCATGGTAACGTCAAAAAAATTATTAGATGATAATAATATTTCTCTAACAATGATACCCTAAGTAAGAACTAAGAAGTATTGTAGCGTTTTATTTTTAAGAGCATGAATAATATTAAGACAATTGGATTCCACAATCAAGCTCTTATTATCTTATTAAAAAAACATATTAATATTAATATACATGTAAATGATTCTTAATTTTACAATAATAAATTATTAATAAACTCACAATTTCATAAAATTATAAAGTAGTAATTTCAATTAATTTTTAAAAATAATTTATAATTTTTTCAAAATATTGGTTATAATTATTATTTCCAATTTTATAAAAAATAAATATAATTTTTTTAAAAAAAAAAATTATTATTAGAAACTTGCCATAAAAGGTTATTAGATTGTTACCTTATTAATTTTTTTAGTGCTCATCAATGGCTATTACCCATTTAGAAGTATTCCATATATATAAATATATATATATATATAAAGTATTTTAACTAAAACATTTCACATTATAATTTGTGAAAAGGAGATTTTTTATCTACAACTTTTAGATAGATGCTATCTTCAATTATCAATAATTAGATATTGATTTTTAATTTTCTTTTTTATTTCACACGCATTTAAGTTGTGTTTTCTTTAGTATTTGAACATGAATTTTTAGTTTATTTTTGGATTATCTTAAGAACATATTACACATAAATTATCAAGTTTTCTTAAATACTATAATATATTACATCCAGTATTTACTTTTAATTGTCAAAATTATAAATTATATTATTTAGATATACATAATAATAATCTCACCTAATAAGTAATAATATTTTTTCTTTAATTGTTAATTATATCTTTTAAATAAAGTAAAAAATACCTAACATAAAATTAGTATACGTGCCTCGCACGTAACTTTTTACTAGTAATACATATGTATATAGTCTTAAGGACATTACATCAAATTAATTAAATTTCAAAAATACATATGAAAAAATTTCTTCCTAAGAGCTTTTAGCTCCCAAAACACACCGAGCTCTTAGCTTTCAATTCACGCTTCTAGTAGTTTTGAAAGCTTCAATGTCTCCAGTCGAGTCACTTTTAATACAAACACACCAACAAGTATATTTACAACCAGTTATTAATAATACTGAAAAAAATACGTAGTGTAGATTTTTTTTTTATCAAAGAAGTATAATTCATTGTAGTTCGTTAATTATAAAAGGTTATTTCGCTGCATATTTCAAATTCCACTACTTTGATCTAACCCTAATAGCTAGAATAGTAACCCTGGAATAAATATATAACACAAACACACCTCTACTACTACAAACCAGACTCTATATATAAATTTTTTTAAATAGAGTCTATTTAGCAATTAAAATCAACATTAATGATTCCTTATTTTGAATGATTTTCTTCTTTTTTTTAGATGGATTTCTATGTGTTTTAATCCTAAACTTTGACAACATGTTAATGTCCGAGGTTACGTGGCATATCAGGCATTGTGGTAGAGAAAACGTTCAATCATAATAGAAAACAACAAAATATAGATAAGCAATTAATCCTATTATGAATCAATTACATACTATTTTAACACACAAAAAGTGATAAAATAACACACAAAAAGTGACTTTATCTTAATAGCAGGAAAAATAATAATAAAATTATCATATATTGATTTAAGCTTTTTAACAAGAGGAAGACAAATCGAATATGTCAAGGAACAACGTGATGTTTGAGTAAGCCTGTTTATACCAAAAAATAATGAGATTCAAAGAGAGATCACTATGTTCGAGAGACTCAATACAATCATAGCCTAAAAATATCATGGACATGCAACAACAATTGACACTAAAACCTGGGCGAACCAATCTACATATATCTATAATGCAGTTGTTTAGGGTGATGATATGACAGTTGTTTGATTGGTTTGTGATTCAAAAATTGTGTTTTTTAAAAATGTGTTTTGGAAACAAAAATTTAAATTTTGTAAGTGAAAAGTTGTTTTTAAATATGTGATTGGTTGTAGTGTGATTTAATGTTTTTGAGTTTTAAAAAAGTGAATATGTGATTGGTTGGGAATCTCAAAATAAAAAAGTAAGAGAATAATTAGAGAGTTTTTGGATTCAATGATTTGAAAACACAAAAAACATAAAAATGGTGTTTTCATTTTTTAGCCTAAAACTCAAAATAGTATTCAAATTTTGTTTTTAAAAACACTCAACCAATCAAGAATTCTTACGTGGACCCCCACCATTTTAATTTTCAAAAACATAAAATAGTTTTCAAATCCTAATTTTTCTATTTTGTGGTTTTTGTAAGTTGTTTAAGCTACTTTTTCTTTTTTTCTTTACTTTTATATTATTATTATTATTTTATATTTTTTTAATAAATTATTAAAAAAACATTAAATGATATATGCAATATAACACCATGGTAAAAATTAATTTAAAAATATCACAAAATCAATTTTTATAATAAATATAACTCAATTTTTACATCACTTATTAAAAATGTTTTTATATTATATAATAAGAGAGCGAGGCAGAGAAGATATTCTTTTCCGTCTTAAGAAAGACAAATATGGCAACACTTTCTCTGTTCTCTTTTTCCAATTCAGTTCCGATACTACAGCTACGTCCCCGGTTCCCCTCTCCCCAACCCCATTTCTCGAACCTTGTCCATCCCTATTCATTCACTTCTTCTACTACTCTCAAATTGAGTGGCTTTCGGGATAAAACTGTGGTGGCCTTTGGAAGCAAGTCAACCGACCCAAACGAATCCCAGTTCTTGGATGAAAATGGAGTGGTTGATGATATGGATGGCTATCTCAACTACCTTTCCCTTGAATATGATTCCGTTTGGGATACTAAACCATCCTGGTAATTAAATGTTAATTTTATTCTTCACTATTACTTTTATTGCATTTATCACTGTTATTTGTTTAGCTAATTAAATGTTTCGAATTTGGTCAAAATATTGTTCTCAGATGTTTAAATTGGATTTAATATCATATGGGTATTTTCTAAAATCGAGTAATTCTCGACTGAAACCGTGATTGGTTTTTCAAAATGTACATCATCTCAAATCCCAAAATTACAAGTCAAGATAAGTATTAGTCATTAACCAAATGAACTAGCTTATTTGGCCTATGTATATGTATATATTGAGAAATTCTAATAGGCACAAGTGGTATCAAGTACCAGTGGTCTCATATAATTTAATATAATAGTTTTTAGGAAGTATCGCTAGCTAATCGCAACGCGACACGTCTTAAGGTTGTTAGGCACCACTGGTACCTAATAGCAATGCTCATACATATTACATGAAATACAATGTTGAAGTTGAAGAGTACAATATATAGCTTCAATTATTATACCGCTAACTTTACCTTGATAACTTTTGGCCATTTTTTCAGGTGCCAACCATGGACAATTGCGTTGACTGGGGCTTCTGCAATTGCCTGTAGCTGGCTGATCTTACACTCAGTATTAGTCACTGTAGTTGTATCATTACTGATATGCGCATGGTGGTACATATTTTTGTACTCTTATCCAAAGGTACATACATAGTCTATTTTGCTTGCTTTCCCCCTCTCTTGTCCTATATCTCAATGAAATTTGCCATGTATTCATTGAAGATTTCATTATTGTGTTAGGCATACGAGGACATGATTGCTGAAAGAAGAAAGAGGGTGACAAACGGTGTTGAAGATACGTTTGGATTGAGGAAGAGTCAGTGATACTAAAAACAAAATAGACATGAGTTTCTTTCCTGTCTTTTGTAAAGATTTTATGTAGGTCTATATATTAATTGTATGATTTCATTGTTGAAATTTAGACCAAGGTGTTTGCCTTCAAATGAATTTGAATACCAAGGAAAGAAATTGATTACATTTCATGAAAAAGAAAATTACAGGCATTGCGTGGTTAATAACTTAACAAGTATTGATTAGGGGTGTTCATATAATTCGTAATTCGTGGTTCTAAACTCCAAGTAACTCGGACCAAACTATTTGAGACTGGACTAAATAAATCCGGTGTAAATGATTTGATCAATCTGGACCGCTTTAAATTTTATGGTTCGGTCATGGTTTTAGAAATCTCGGTAGTGGTTCAAACTAAACCAATTCATACAATTATTACATATATCCTTAATATATTTTTTTGAGACAAAATGTTAATATTTGGGAACAACTTTAAGTAGAATATTGATATTGAGTTTATATTGTTACTTATTAAAAGTAAAAAAATACCGAAAAATGAACAATCATTGTAAAAAAAAATTAGAACAACTACGAAATACAAACCATGGTTCAAATCAAACCAATCCGTTTTTGAATGGTTTGGTTTGGTTTAATCATTTCATTGGTCTGGTTTGGTTTTGAATTTTTAAAAAACTGTAATAGTAATTTGGTTTGAAAAAATTAAAAATTTAGACCAAACCAATCCGTGAACACCCTTATTAATAATATTGAGCACCCCTAAAAAGAATAGTATTGAATGAGCGTATGCTATGCCATCCATAATTATATTACTGTGAATTAAAGACATTTAGCAATGTTGTGAATTAGAGACATTTAGTGATGAGAATTAAAGAGATTTAGCAATGTTTTGCGATATAGCAATATTTAGCGATATTTCACGAAATCGTCAAAAACCAAACAAAAAAAAAACACAAAAAACAAGCGAGTTGAGAACTCCAGCGATGGGTAAGGATTTCGAGGATTTTAGAGCAGTTGAGCTCATAGATTTTGGGGCTTTAGGGTGGAGACAATAAGACTTGGAGTGAGAGAGTTAAAGTGTTAGAGAAAGACTTTTGAAATGTAAAAGTATTTTGAGTGGAAAAGATATTAAAAGTATAAGTACGGATGTGCATAAATCGATCGAATCCAATGACAAACGACTAATCTAAATACAATCGGCCGTCAAATATTGGATATTCAATTATGATCGAATTGGATGTTATTTTTAAATATCCAATTAGATCAGATCGGATATTGGATAGGGAATCCAAAAATCCAATACATCCAACATCCAATCAAACTAATTAGTATTTTCATTTAATTTGAATGAGTAATTAGATTTTATGTTGTTATACGCAAAATATATATGTATATATAAAAATTAATATTAAAATTTTACTATTTTTTCTTGGATCCAATCCAATCTAATACATATTGGACCTAAAATATTAGATGGATCCAATCCGATCAAAAAAAAAATACTAAATCTTAAATATTGGATAAACTTAAATTAATCCAATAAATATATTTGAAATACATTTAATGGATAAAACTAATCCAATCCAACATTCAATAGATGTTAGATCGATTGGATGACTGAAATTAATTGGATCGAATGAGATGGTAAAATTTAATATTAAATATGTAATTGACTCGAATCTAAATAAGCCTAAAAGCATTTAATGTGATCCAATAAACACCTCTAACCATAAGTATCCTATTTCTAAACCAAATTTTCCATTATTTTTTTTAGAAAAAATAGAATTAGTGTTAATTTTTGTTTTCTCCAAGCAAGTTTCCATCTTCATTAGAAAAATGAAACAAAATGAAAAAAACTACTATAAATTATCGTCAGTTTTTCTTTTCTTCCGCACCAAATAAGTAAACGGTAACATACAAGCTGACACCATTTAAAAAATTCAAACATTTCTATAGATGATAATATACAAAGGCCTAGCTCTCTTTCTGAGCAGGCATTAGTCGAAGTCTTTCTTCTCCGGCTTGACTACTACTACTACCCCATGAAATACCCTCTTCAGCTAGCAGAGACTGCAAGTCACTACCATTGGCGAGGCTGTTGAATTCAACTGCTTTTGAGGGCATTGTTGGGTAGCGGCGCTGGCAGAAAGTCATTAACCTCTTGACGGACTGTAAGTACTTTCGAGTTGTTTCATCATTCATAATGTGGGCCACACTATTGGTGTAGATCTTCTCACGAGCTGAACGCTCGTGAATACCAACCATAGTAACACCAATAGGCCAAGGTGCGTTTCCGATGGCCAGCTTAATGTAGTGATCCATTGCAGCTAGATAGTCTCGCCTCATGCAGCAATTGACGAATAGCATCAGTGCTTGACGGATATCATCTGGGAGAACCTGCATAAAGAATATATCACAAGATGAATATAAGTAGTTATAATAGTTGAAAAGGGTGACCGCATGCCCTGAAGCAGAACAAAATAGAATGGCATAGTTCCTATTTCTTAGTGCTAATGCAACAACAGCACCTATTGGTTTTTCTCCAACCATAGAGAGGGTTGCACAAAGTCAAGAAAAATTGAAAACAAGAATATCTAAGATTGAAGACCATAGTAGTACTACTTTACTAACCAGGAACTGATTTAAACACCTTGACAACAAGTTTTTCTAGCGGTATCGTTTTGGAATGACACCTAAAAGTACATAAAGGTATAATGAATGATTTGTAGTTGTTTCATTATCTTAGCCAGATAAAGTTGCAACTTGCAACTATGTAAATGCAAAAGCTCATTACACACACTCATTGTGAGTAAAGAAGAAAAAACAAGGATGAGTTAATTGTGTTTTATAAGCGGATCAAGATGCCATCAAAACTTATGATAGTCATTAAGCAATACCCATACCACATGATCTCTATGGTGCCTATTTGATTCAATCACTCTTGATAAGAAAAACACACATGGATTGCAGTTTCTATTACGAGCCAGAAACTTAGTGCTCGTTTGAGTACAAAATTGTAAGCATAGAAATAGAAAATGGAAAAAGTTTGTAAAAGGACAGGGAGTAATATAAAAAAAGTATGAATCTTGCTACTCATATGAGTGTAAGTAGACATAAATCGACCAGAGTTAATTTTGATTACCTTACTTGTTGGTGATCGTAAACGGATAACAAAGTATTACACACTTATCGTATTCAGAACCTATTCCAATCCAAGCTTAATCTAGCAATCAGCAAACCTATTTCTAAGGCATACTGTCGTTCCCAACAGATTCTAAACCTTCTTATTACCATCAAAATGGGAAAACAGACATTAAATTTTTCGGAGGGAGTGAATATTCATGTACTCCACATGGGTCATAGAAAAAGAGCAAGTGATAAGAATTTAAATTCAAACATTTACCTTTTTCCTACAAAACTTGAAGAGGGGATGCAAATACCGCGCGCACTGCTTGAACGTGGCAACCATGGACTTCCCTTTAGCGGTACGCTTCTCGGCGTCTTGCATCTCATTCAACTCCTGCTTCCACTCATTCAACAGCTTCTTGAAGAACACCAAAATCTTGTCTTCCTCACACAACTCTTCGAAATTTGCTTTCATTCGCTTCATATCTTTCTCTACATCGACCCCACTGGACTCGCCATCGGTCAACTCCTCCTCCCCCCCACCTCCTTCCCCATCCTCCACCACCCCATCCACATCTCTTTTCTTCCGCTTTCTCTCGCTCATCATCCCAACCTTCTGACGCTTCCTCAGCTCCGCGATATCCCTCAAGAAATCATTGGTCTGCCCTTCAGTCATGTCGCTATCCACCTCGAACAACCCGGCTTTCAACACGTACTTCAGCCGATCGAGCCGAGAATCGTCGTCCTCACCGAAGAGAGTTATAGGCTGCTTGAGGATCCGGAGTCGGCGAATGACTTCTTGCTTTGGTAACACAAGGTTATCGATGTTTCGCTCATCAGTTAGGGATTTGGAAGTGGTCGCAGCCGATGAATTCGTCGCTGTGACGGCTGTTGTGGTTGAGGAAGAATTGGATTTGTTGGTTCCGGCCGCGGCAGCGGTGGCTGCCGTAGTTTGAAGCTGAACTTTAGCCTCCAATTCGCGTTTTTCCTGCTCGCGCAGCTTCTGAATGTTCTTCTGCTCAATGTCGGAGCGCTTGAAAACTCGCTTGCCGCCGGTGTCTGCGGCCAGGCTTTGGCGCTTTCGGAGGAGCTCTTGCTTGAGAAGATCCATCTATGGTTATCTGAGTTCTAGGGCTTGTGATTGTATTGTAATCAATGTGAATTGGAAGTTGGGAACTGAGGTAGAAGAAGAAAGATGATTCAGTTTGAATCCAATCCGAATTAGAAATAGGGAATTATCTTTTTTCTTTTTTCTTTTTTTTAAGGAGAAATTAGGGCTGCTCAGCTGGGCCACCCAACCCAATTCGCATTTGGGCCAAAAAAAAGTATAAAATTATGGGCCGAATATATATGAGTTGAAAAAGGGAAATTTACACCCATTACTGTTTTTTCTCAATTTCTTTCTTTTATACTGTTACACGCTGGAATTAATATTTATACTGTTTTTTTTTTTTTTTTGGCAGTTTACTGCCTTGCAAACTTTATTATGTAATGGGCTGATACTTGCCACTTGTCACGATAGGGTTTTGCCACATTTTTTTTTAAAAAAAAAAAATTCTTTTTAATTGTTTGATTTGACAGTTTTCTATTCTTATCAAAAGGTATTGTACTTTTGCATTTTTCTTTTATTTTTTTTATTATTTTCGAATATAAAATTTGTAATTGTAAATCTCTCTTCCCTCAACTGTTCATCTTCTTCCCCATTTTCAGTTTTCTTATACGGTTGTAGTAGTGGGTGGTTTTAGCATTTTAAAAAATTTCAAATCCCATCCCACTTTCTTAAACTTCCCTCTCATTTTCCCTCCCATTTTTATTATTTTTGTCTATAAATACCTTCATAGTTCCTGATAATGGTCGTTACTCGTTCATCACCATCTCCGGCTTAAGTTACAAAACCCACAAAACAATCGCAGAAAACCAGACCCAAATCAAAAATGGGTAAAAAAAATCTGAAAGAGAACCCTCCTAGCCCCACTTCCCCTTCTGTTAAAAGAAAAACTCTTGCTGGACCTTCGAAGAACACTCGAGGAAAAAGACCTCGAACTGTTGTTGAAAATTCAGACTCAGATTTTGAGTTGGATTCTGAATTTCTTAAGTCGCCTGTATCTGTTAAGGTATTTTACTATTTATCTGTTGTTGTTTTTGAGGTTTTTTGTTTTTTTGTTAAATTCGATTTTTGAAGTTCATATATCTGGGTATATGTTTGTTTTTGTCTCTGTATTTGTAATGGTTTTATATATCTTGTTTGATTTATTTATGTGTTTTTGTTAATTTTTTATTTGTTGTTTTGTTGGTGTTGTTTTGTTTTATTTTAGGGCAAGGGTAAATCCCCTGTAAAGGTGTTGCCATCATCAGGTGTTTCTGAGGAAATTCCTGTTAATAGGATTGTTGAGGTTTGTCATGTTATGCATTCTGTTCTATGTTTTTTTATTGTGTTTTTGTTGTTGTTATTTTCGTAGTGTTTTATGGTGTTTTATCAGTGTTTTTGATTGTTCTGTTTTTTAGGATTGGGAATGCAAGTACACCCGATCTCAATTCTATCATTCTAGAGTAGTAACATCTGGGTATTACTCTGTACTTGGAGACATTAAGAGAATTCTAACTGAAAGCCAATTGGAAATTTTTTCAAAATCTGTGTTTGGTTATTTTCTTCGGATTCCGGAGTACATAATTCATTACCAATTGCTTCATTGTTTGCTGTTGAGGGAGGTTCAGCAGCCTAATGGGTTGGAGTTTTGGGTTTGTGTCCAAGGGAAATACCTTAGGTTTAGTATCGAAGAGTTTGCGTTGGTCACGGGGTTAGATTGTCATGTTGATTCTGATTTTTATCAGTTTAAGCAAGATGATAATGAATTGGTCAAATATTGTTTTAAGGGGTACAAAAAAATTACCAAGGGTGCTATTCAGACTGCTTTTATTGCTGACAATCTTAAGGATAACGACGATCTTGCAGTCAAGTTGGCTGTATTGTATTTTGTGCAGTGTTATTTGTTAGGTGGTCCCCCGGGTAAAGTTGTTTCGTCTGAGGAAATAGATGTTGTCGATAATGGTCGATATAATGAATTTGGTTGGGGCAAGCATTGTTTTGATATTACTATGCATTCTTTGAAGGGTAAGATAGATTCTGGTTATAAGAGGGTAGTTCGTAGTGACGAGGATGGTGGGTATTACAGGTTATTGGGTTTTCCTTTGGCTATTCAATTCTGGTTTTTCGAGTGTTGCCCGTATGTTATTGGAAAACTGTCGTTGTACTCAAATGTTGGCATTCCAAGGATTTTGAAATGGCCTAAATTACCCAAGGACAAGGAGGGTATGGTGAAAATGGATGTCATGAACACCCTCATTTTCGATCGGTCTTTGAAAGAGGTAATCCTGTTGTTTTTTACACTATTTCCACTGTTGTTTTAATGTTGTTTTTGTGTACATTATTTATACTTTATGTTTTGATTGTTGTTGTTATTTTATAATTTCAGTTTCATGTGCATATTGTTTTTTGTTGGTTTTTGTTATTTCAGTTAAAATTAAGAAACATCACTCCAACTTCCGTTGAGAGATTGAGTTTGAGCCTCACTGATTTTTTCTCTGGTGAGACTACTCCCGAGGCTGTAAAATTCAAAATTAAAGGTGGTTCCAAGCCTGCTGGTCAACCTGGCTTGATGGGTGCTTCTTCATCATCTGCTCATGAGAATGTCTCCCGAGTTGAGTTTGAGGAATTTAAAAAGTGTTTATCTGTTGTTGTCAGCCAGCAAGGGATACTTATGAACTCTGTTGCTGAGATGAACAAGAAGCTGGACATTCTTATTAAGGTGTTTTTTTAATTGTCATTACTTTTTCTGTTATTTTTTAGTAGTGTTTTTATGTTGTTTTATACAGTAAATTAATTTTTTAAGTTTTTTTTGTTCTCAGTCATCCCAAGGTGGTCTTACTCACAATGGATCTCAGTCTGAAGATGCTCTTCGTACTTCAGAAAATGAGGATGATGAAGATTCCACTTCGGAGGAAGACGAGGATGATAAATTCGACGATGACAAAGGAGATGATCATCATGACGATGAAACTGATGATGATGATGATCCGGGTGGAGATGGTGTTGGTCGGTCAGGATGAGGCTCACACGGGCGATGTTCGTAACGATGAGGGTGTTGTTGTCCCCGAGGTTGTTTCGAGGGATGATGATACCGGCAAGGTGGATGATGCCAAGAATTCTGACCCTGTGGAACCTCTTGCAGAGATCAAACAGGTGTATTTCTTGTTTGGACATCATTTTTTTTGTGCTTTTTGTGTGGATTTCTGTGTTTTGTGTTTGTTTTAATAGTTTTTTACTGTTTTTTTTGTTGTCAGCCTGAACAGTCTCAAGGTGGGGAGGAGAACATTGATGTTGATGTAACAATTGCATCTGCTGTTAAAGCTGTGGAGAATTTGGTTTGTGTTTCTGTTTTTGTTCCTTTGTAATTTGTGTTTATATGGTATTCTATTGTTGTTTTTATAGTGTTTTGATTGTACTATTTGAAATTTAAAAAAAGTCTTCTTTTTTTCCTTTTTCTTTTTTAGATTGGTTCCTCAACTCATGCCCCTGCTTCTGTTGAAACTTCTGAGAAGACTGATCTTGAAATGGTTGTTTTTCAAGAGACTCCTATTTTACGTCCTCAAAAGAGGGATCGGAAGAAAGGAGCTGTTTTGAAATCCCCATTCATTGAGATTGCTTCTGGTGCATCTAAATCAGGTTCATCCTCAGTTTCTCCTGATGATTCTGTGTATAAGGTCGTTAAATATGTGCGTGGTTTGTGCCCGTTGGACAACAAGATTGGTGAACCTGTCGATCCGCAATTGGAAGCTGAGTTTGTCAAGTGGGTTGATACAGGTCTTAGAAAGCATAAATTAAGTATTTTTGTAGGTGTTTTCAGTTATATATCTCTTATCGTTTTCCATTTATTTTTTATTTTTTTATTTGTGTTTTGATATTTTTTTATTTGTTTTTTTTTAGCACAACAACTAATGTGTATTGTAAGGGTAAGGACACAATATTTCCGCCTTTTCGTTTTGGTGTTGAGGACATTAGCAACAAGATGTGGTTTCACAACCTTGCCTACCCTAATTGTTTCCTTACCAATTCTGTAAGTTTTTTTTTTATTATTATTATTATTTACATATTGTTTTTTTTATTTATTTTTTTTAATGTTTTTAAGTGTTGTTCTGTTAGTTTTATTATAAGTTTGAATGTTTTTTTACTTATTTTTTTTTTTTGTTCAGCACATTGACATTATTTTCTATTATCTTCGTAAGAAAATAATGTACTCAGCCGAGCCGAAAATCAAAGTCACCACAACTGATTGCCTCTTTTGTTCTAGCATAACAAGTTTGTATGAGAAGTTTGTTGAGAAAAACAACGATATATCGGTGTTGTCTCTTTCTCACAATGTGGCCCAGTACATTCAAGGTGGTAAGATATTATGTGCCACTCCTTGGCATTTGGTTGATCATGTTGTTATGCCTATCAATGTAAAATTACAGGATCATTGGATTTGTGGTCGTCTAAACATAGCTGAGCGGCGCATATATCTGTACAATTCATTGCGTTCTGGGAGGTATATGACAGCTGCCAAAGAGGCTTGCAAGCCTTTCTCTGTTATTTTACCATATTAATTCTCTATGTTAGACTTCAAAGGCCTTCGCAACGAAGCTAAGTTTAGCACTATGGAACCGTTCCCTATTGTTGTTGTTGATGGTTTACCCGAGCAGGTCACAGCGTAAGTTTTATGTTTAGTGTTCAATGTTTTTCACTGCTTGTTTGTATTTTTATTTTTTGTTATGTGAATTTGATTTTTATTAGTGTTCTCATAGTGTCTGTTTTTGTGTTTTCTTGTTGTTTTTTTTTTCCAGTGATTGTGGTGTTTTTGTAGCATCATTTGCTGAGTATTTCATTGATGGCAAACCCATCCCATCCTCTGATTTTGATGTAGAAATTCACCGCGATCGTTTGGCTGTGTTATTTTATCAATATGGCATGAAGAAGCAAACTGAGAACATTGAAAGTGAATCCGAGGCCCCTCCCAGCCTTCCCAAGAAGTGATTTGTTTTTTCAATCAGACTGTCATTGTTCTTATAGTTTTTTAATGTTGTTTTTATGTTTTTTTATGTTGTTTTTCATAAACAAACATTGGTGTTCTGTTCTGTTTCCTTACGTTTTGTGTGGACAATATGTAATCTTTATTTTTGTATATTTTTTCTTATTCTTCTTATGTACAAACAAGTTGGTATGTTAAAGTTGTTAGTTTTTTCATTTCACATCCCTTCTTTTTTTGTTTTTTTTTTCTTATAGTTTCTCTGTTTTTTTGAATACAAATATTCATTTCAGTATTAAAAACACAAACTGTTTCAATAACAAACTTCATATATATATTCAATTTAGTATCCAACATCTTTTAATATCCAATCTAAAGTATCAACAATTCCCAATGTAATCAATGTTTTTCAAATAAAAACTGTATTCCCTTTGTATTTCAGAAATTTAAATTCCTCAATATCTCATTCTCAAAACGTATGTGTAGTTTTCTTTTGTTTTTCCACTGTTGTTCTGTTGTTGTTTTTATTCCCTTCTACGTCTTCTGCTGCATGTTCTTTTGTTATGCCCCAGTTCACCACATTTGCTGCACTTGTTGTGTTGATCCTTTTCCCATCCAGCCTTCCTTCTTAATGTTTTTGGTCTTCCTGATTTTACTCTTTCATGTGGAGGCAAGACTATAATATTCTTCACTTCTTCCGGTACCTCCCACTCACTTTGGTGTCCTATTGGGTAAACTGTCCCTGAATAAGTTGCCAGCCAATTTTTTTTTGTGTAGTAATCTGAACAGTAGGTGTACGGGTCCATGTTCATCTCCCTCATCACGGCCACAGCGTGCCCGCATGGCATTTCATCTATTTGGAACCTGTTGCACGTGCATGTTCTTTTTTCTAGGTCTACTTCCCACGATTCTTTCATTCTTGTTACCTCAAACAAGTAATATGTTGTTGCTTTAACCTGTTTTAAATTTTATTACAAAAAAAAAAAACAAACATAGCTGTAATTCCTACAACAACAATACGAAACTATTAAAACAACACTACAACAACACCTTTTACTTACTGTTTGTTTTTTTTTTTTTTACAAAAAAAAAGAAGCATAATTAATATTTTACCTCCAGATTCAATGAGTATGTGTAATTTTTCAACAGTATGTCTTCTCCAGTTGGTGATAGCTTAGTGAAGGTGTTGTGTGCTTTTGTCCAATTAGTATGCGTCCACTGTTGCACCAATGCTCTCAAGCATTCTAGCAGCGTTGTAATTGGTAGCTCCCTTGCTGCCAAAATTGCAGCGTTCAGTGATTCTGATATGTTTGAGGTCATTGTGGAATACCTCTTGTTTTGGCTATGAATTCTTGACCACTTTTCATAACCGATTTTTTTTAGGTAAGGTCTTATGCGTTTGTCCAATCCATCCAATTCAGCCATGTGGAACTCGAATTGATTTTCTGTGTAGGCTTAGACTGCTCCAAAGAATGGTAGATTGTATTTGGCAGCATGTTGTTTGAAGCTTGTTTTAAGGTTGCTCAAAATGTGGTAACCGCGATATCGTGTGCAATTTCGGATAGATTTCTCTTCTGCTTTGATGAGGCTTTCATTCCCGTTCGAAATTAGGCATTGGTGTTCCCGTACCCCATACGCTTCTTTAAATTTTTTGAAGAACCATTTCCAAGATTGGTCATTCTCGGAATGCCTCAACCTGAAAACGCTAGTGGAAAAATATGACCTGCTGCATCTTGTGTGCATGCGCACAACAAAGTTCCCCCATAAGCTGCTTTGAGGAACGTTCCGTCCACAACAACTATCGGTCTGCATGCTCCCCACCCTTTTATGGATGCATCCAACGCCATGAAAACAAAGAGCAAGCTGTTGTCTTCTGACGTTTTCAGATCGACAAATGATCCAGGGTTTGTTTTTTCCACCATGTGTAAGAAACTCGGTATTAGGCTGTACGAGTCACTAGCATTACCTCTCAAGTCGTTTACTGCATGTTCCTTACTTCTCCAAGCTTTCATATAGTTTATTTTGATGCCATATCTGTATTTCAACTCCCCTTTTATGTCCATCGGTGTTGCCTTGGTCTTTATGTTCAAGAACTTCGGTTTTATGCATTCCCCTATCAGTTTCGATGTTGCTTGCCTTTGGTCTTCATGCCTAATATTTATGGGGCATGTGTGCATATTTGAGAACCTATTGAAACAAAAAACAACAAAAACAGCATTAAAAAACTATTAAAACAAACCTGTTGCAGATATCAAACATGTGTATTTCAGTACAAATTGTGGAAAAAGGGCATTTGTTCAGGCTGACAACAAAAACAACATTAAAAAACTATTAAAAACAAACCTCCTGATTATGAATGTGTTTGTTGGGCCATTTCTCGATGCTCTTAGTGACCAATTGCAGCTTTCGTAAACACATTTCAGGCTGTACTCTTGAGAGCAGGACTTCCACACTTTGTACTGAAAGTTGTTTTTGATTGCGTAGTAGCTGAGGACATTTTTTAGAGTTTCTTTGTCTTTGTATGCCTGTCCTTTTTCCACTTCGGGGTGTTGCTTGTCTGTTATTAACTTTGCATTGTTGATGTCGATTTCTGGATCCAGTTTTTTACTAGTGTTTTCAAGTTGTTCTACCATTTCTTCAGCAACCAGATTTGCATAGTCAATTATGTCGAAGTTGTCCTCCTCATCTTCTATTGTTTCTGACTGTTCTCCTTCTTCTGTTTGCTGTCCCGTTGTGTATGATTCTGTTGTTGTTATGTTGTTTTCAAGCGTTGTTGTGTTGTTTTCGATCATTGCCACATTATATTCATACGGTGTTGTTGTGGATATCGAATTTGGTGTTGCAGCAGGTGTTGTGTTGTTGTTTTGCTGGTTGACACATAGTGGATATGTAGTGAAATCTGTTTCCTTCATTTTCAATTCCAAGTAAAAGTAGAGGCTTCGATCGTTGCATATTTTGATCGGTGGTATTCCTTCTTTAGCTTGGTATTGTATTTGTAGTGTTGTGCTGGTGTTTTCGCACCCCAATGAAGTAAGCAGTATTTGCAGTAGCTCTTCGTACTTGCATTTTGTTGGTATGAATTCTCCACTAGCCACATAGTTCACATAATTGTGATCTTCATTCCATTGTCCATTGCTCTTGATGAGTACTGGACGTTCCATAACCTGTCATTCCAGGGTCTTATTTAATGTTAAAACAATAGTACAACAACAATAAAACAATAGCAAAACAACAAAAAAAAAAAATCAACAAAAAAAATAAAACAACAACAATAAAACAACACAAAAACAACCAAACAGAAATACCCATTATATTTTTTGTTAGTTTTTATTATTATATTTGTCTGATACATATATGTAGGAATGTTTTTGTATTACTAACCGCAAAACAACATTAGAACAACCCTAATTTTTTGTATGAATAATTGTACTAATTTATCAACTATTTTTTTCGAATCATTTTGTGTTACAAACGTCAAATTAACAATAGAACAACCCTCATTTATCTTTTTGCATCATAAATTAAAGAATATCACATTTGTGTTTTTCGTTTTTTTTTTTAAACTTCAGATCTAAATCTGGTTTTTATTTTTTTTTTTGTTTCTTAAGAATTAAATTATTTTTTGGGTTTTGTTGTGTTTACCTCTGTTATTTTGGGGGGACAGTGTTCTGTACGTCTTGTTCTTCAATTCTGATTCCTTTACAAAAAACTCTTCGCCGAATTTAATGGTTTTTTCTTGGTGATGTCCGTCTCCGGCGACTCCCCACACACGAAGCAGGTTGTTTTCCCGTGTGTTTTACTGTTCACAGTATAAATGTTATGTTGTTGGGCTTGGGCAGTACAAAAGTAAAGAAATTGGGCTGGGGCAGTAAAAAAGTTATTTTTGCCGTGTCCCAGTATTTTTGTAAAGTTTTGGTCCAAAAACAGTATATATGTAAATTTCCCTTGAAAAATGAGTTTTTACACCGCATAAATGAAATTTCTTATTTCTTTTTTATATATTGTGGCGTGAATTTTTTTTAAAAAAATACTGTATTTTTAAAAAAATATAGGTGGCGTTTGGTAACACTTTTTTAATCAGTTTTCTGTTTTTAAAAGTAGAAAAGTGAAAATATTTTTCAAAAACATGTTCTATAAAACTGTTTTTACTTTTCAATTTTATAATTAGAAATCAAAATTTTAAAAACAAAGGTGGCGTTTGGTAACACTTTTTTAATCAGTTTTTTGTTTTTAAAAGTAGAAAAGTGATTTTTTTTTTTCAAAAACATGTTCTATAAAACTGTTTTTACTTTTCAATTTTATAATTAGAAATCAAAATTTTAAAAACAAAAAAAATTACTTTCAATATTTTTTTAAACAGTTTTTTTTTTCTTAATCAATCTTTTGGATTACGACCAGACCCGGACCCAAATCCCCTCCCCACAACCCGGCTTTTAACTTGAACCCGAATGCGACCCCAGACCTAGACCCGACTTAAATAAAATCAAAAAATAAAAATAAAAATGAATTCTACAGAACACACTTTTGTTTTCTGTTTTTAAAATTGAAAAACAAAAGTGGTTACAGAACGTATTTTTGTTTTTCAACAATAAATTTTTAAAAACAAAAATTTTACTTTCATTTTGTGATTAAAAAAATTAAAAAACAAAAGTGTTACCAAACGGCACCAAAAAAAATCACTTTCAATATTTTTTTAAACAGTTTTTTTTCTTAATCAATCTTTTAGATTACGACCAGACCCGGACCCAAATCCCATCCCCACAGCTCTGACGCTGAACCCGTCTTCTGACTTGAACCCGAATCCGACCCCGAACTTAGACCTGACTTAAATAAAATCAAAAAATAAAAATAAAAATGAACTTTACAGAACACACTTTTGTTTTTTGTTTTTAAAATTGAAAAACAAAAGTGGTTATAGAACGCATTTTTGTTTTTCAAAAATAAATTTTTTAAAAACAAAAATTTTACTTTCATTTTGTGATTAAAAAATTAAAAAACAAAAGTGTTACCAAACGACACCATAACTGTTTCATTGTTGTTTTTTAGTTGTTCCACTATTATTTTTAATTGTTTTGTTTTGTTGCTTTACAATTATTTAATAAAAAAATAGTATTTTTATAAAAATTTCTCTGTGACAGTAAAATTGTAAACTTTTACCCAAAATCTAGTATTTTTGTAAAATCTCCTTGAATAACCTTAGGCAGAATTAACAGCAAATTACATTATATATCCACTTTTATAAATGATGTTCTTATTATACCCCTTAAGCTGATGTAAATTATGTGCTGAACTTAAGTGGAGGGTGAATGCATATTAGGCAACCCACTCATAAAAGTTGGTACTTCTTAATAAAATATAATATGAAGGTATTTTTAATTAATAGATACAAAAAAGACGTATTCTTCAACTTATACCCAAAATTAATAAGGTTGAAATTGGGTTGAGCAATACGTAGCCCGTTGAACTTAACCCGGCCCACTGCTACATAGAATAAAATAAAATTAAAAAATATATATATTTTACCTACTCGCAATTTATTTTAGCCCAGCCCACTAGCCAATACCCCATAATGCACTTGAAAAATAAGAAATTACACTACATACCTTTTTTAAATTAATGTCTTCAATTTTTACTCCTATTTCAAAATCGATTATATTTACCTCTTTTTTAATCATTCTACCAATTTTGCACCTATCATTTTACGATAGTCCTCATTCTTCTCTAACCAAAATTATGCTCCAACTTTTGTACAAACTCACATATCCATCTCCAAATAACACAATTTATTATGTTTGAAATTGTGTCTTGTTTATGTGAAGGTGTGAGGGTAATTTGGGTACAATACTCATAAAAGGAGGTATATTTGAATTAAATTTTATTTGAATGTAAATTTAGTTAATGTATATAAAAAGGGTATTTTTCAACTTCTCCCCTTGAAAAACACAAAGAAAACCTTACCAAAGCCTCCTCGTTTTTCTTCTCTCTCTCAAATGAAAAATAAAACCAACGTCTTTACCTCTATCTCTCTCCTCCCTCACTTCTCTCTCTCTTTCTCTCTCTCATTCCACCACACTGACCTTGGCACCACTCCAGACTCATCACTAAGCGAAGGCTACAACAGACCATCTCATTGCTCCTTCCTCTGTCCTGCACCATTGCACCAGGCATCGCCGCCAGCTGCACCATCTTCTACCACCACAACCAGAAGAAGCTATTTTTCTCACTAGGTGTAGTGTCTCATTTTATCTATTTCATTTAATTAATGTGTATGGGAAAAGCTGTACGGAAAGGGTGGCATAGAAAACATGAGCCGGATAGGTATAGAAAGACTTACCGAGGTAACATCTTTCAATGCACTGAACGTCAAGTAGTCCAAGGAATCACTGTCCAACTTGCGAAGATGATCACCAACAGCAAGTAGACACCTTTCAAGATAGTTCTAAGCAACTTCCTTAGCCTAGTCCACCGTTCTAGAAGAAGTTGCCCGACCCTGTTTTTGGTAGCCTTTACTGGGTTCCTTTGGAGAAGTAGATCTCAAAGAAGGATCAACAATCACGGGCTGGTTGATCGGAAGTGGACCTGAAGGAAGTGGAGGCAGAGTGGCTTGAGTCACATCCGAGGCAGCCCCTGTCCAGACAACTTTGGATTGAGTACACCCGCCAGAGGGGCTACTCGATGATCGCTTCATCAGATCTTTCATCCTGGAGGCCATGTCTGCAAAAGAAAAATAGCAAGGTTAGCATACAAGTAATAAACACAAAGAGCAAGTAAGGTAAGTGAATTACTACCATCAATTTTCTCGAGATGATTTACCCAAGAGAACCATCTAAAGGCCCTTCGTCTTCAGAAGAAGACTCATCAGAGCTGTCCTTAGTTGCAATAGCCTTGCCTTTGCCTTTGTTTATTGACACAGGTTGGGCAAGTCTCATTGACTCCTGTCCTTTAGGCCTGATCAGAACTGGATTCTGGTTCAGGTCCAGGGCTAGGGTTGGGGTCGGGGTCAAGGCTGGGGCTAGGGTGCGGGTTTGGGGTGTAGGTCTAAGGTATGGGCTGGAGCTGGTTCAGAGTCCGAGGCTGAGGCCTGGGTCCGGGTCCTGGTCAAGTCTTGTTCATATCGGTGTCTCAAAGTATTGAAGTATTTTTTAAAAAATAAAATTAAAATTATTTTTAGAAACATTAACCAAAAGACTTATATTTAAAAACTTTAATTTTTTTTGTTCTCAATTTTAAAAATACTTTTTTAAAATTAAAAACAAAAAATAATGACAAACATGCTCCAATTATTCTTTAAGAGTTCGTTTGGTACCCCGTATTGTATTGTATTATATTTAATTGTATTTTATATAATATTTTTTTATGTAAAACTATGAGTAGTATTAACTTTTATGAATACCTAAATATATAATATTTTAATATAAATTAAAAATTTAATATAATATTATATAAAAAAATAATATATAATCTAATTTAATATAATACAATCCAATTTTCCGTAATAAGTTACAAACGAACTCTAAATATTTAGGAGAACATGTCGAAAGTAATATTTAGCTAAATTACATTAACCCAATTTGTATTGTTGTTAAAAAAAAATTGTATTATCCCTATTTATTTTCACTATTATTTTTAGCAATTTTATTGTTTTATTTTTACTGTAACTCAGTCCCAATTCCCAAACGAAAAGGGCGAAGCCGAGTCATGACGACGATTCGCAGATTTTGCTGCAATGATCTTCTCCGATTCGCCTCTGTAAATTTTGATCACCTCACTGAAACCGTAAGAGTCCCTTGTTTTCATTTTAGTTTCTTCGCTGAGGTGGGCATAACCATTATGCATTTAATTTATTAAGCATGGAGTTTTCTGGTGTTATTTACAGTTCAACATGTCCTTCTACATGACCTATTTAGCAAGGTGGCCAGATTACTTTCATGTCGCAGAAGCCCCTGGAAACCGAGTAATGGGTTACAGTAAGCCTTTTCAAATTTAAACCCTAAACTTGTTGTTTTTGACCTTCAGAAGTTCTCCCTCTTTTTTGTTTGTTTGTCTTTTTTTTTTTCATAATTATTATTGTTTTGGCTGTGAAAGGTATGTTCTTTAATTTTACTCATATATAGGCAACATTGCAATATATTGTTTATTCCCTCTTTTTTTTATGGTAGCAAAGTTTTTAAATCATTGGGCGGATGAAATAGATAATGAATTGGAAGAAATTGGTTTACTATTACGTGCTGTCTTGTTCAATTAGGAATCATAAATTGTTTATGTGTCATAGACCTCTAAATATTTCACAACAGAGTTGTTGAGGCTGAACCACTAAAATTAATAAATGGTGGTGGTGCTGGTGTTTCTAAGGTTTTTACTGATTCAGGAGTCAATCAGTTTAACCGGAGTGTGAATGGATATTGCTTTACCTTAGGTAGTTGGGATTGGGCTAGTTGTTTAGTTTAGTTAGAATTGTATTTGACTTTCTGGGTTGTTTTTAGTAGTTTACTTATGGATGAAACACTGCGTTGCTATTCATCAATTGCAGTTATGGGAAAAGTTGAAGGGCAAGGTGAATCTTGGCATGGTCATGTAACTGCTGTAACTGTTGCTCCAGAATACCGCAGGCAACAATTAGCGAAGAAACTCATGAACCTGCTTGAGGACATCAGTGACAAGATGTAAGGAGTTCTCATTTAGTTATAGCTGCTCACTCATCTCAGAAGTTTGTTCATTTAAGGATATAAGTATTAGCACCTATTTGTACAAATCATTTTTATGTCATGTGCTACATCAGCTACTTTTTGTTGAAAAAAAAAAAAGAAAAAAACCAAAGCTTGTGATTGCATGATTGTCATATATGCAGAGATTTTTCATTTGTGTGGTGTGTGTGTGTGTGCTCTTATAATTTAATTTATGATATTTGCTCTCATGATGTTAGGGTCCAGTTCTGAACCATGCTGTACCGTTATTTATGTTGTGATGCTTGAAGCTATATTTGAGTGTATCTATAAAAGAGATTGAAGATTTAATGGATCATGCATTAAAGATTGAGAATTTTAAGTTATGTACTCAATCTTGTTGTTGATGAGTTTTTCTTGGCAGTGATAAAGGTTATTTTGTGGATCTATTTGTACGAGCATCAAACACACCAGCAATAAAGATGTATGAAAAGGTATCATTGTTGTTCATCTCGTTAAACTAGAATGACTATTGCTGCCTTTTGCCACTACTATTTTTTTTTTTATAATTCTGCACTTATGCTAGATAATTTTTTCTTATTGAAACCCTTATATACATTGATTATGCATTATCTTGTCATTTTTCCTCAAAAGTTGAATGTAACATATTTAGGCTGCATTTGCAAAGTGATGGTTTAAGCTAGACTTTGCTGTGAAGCATATTGCACAAAATGGTAACAATAGGATATTCAAATAGTCAATTCAATTTAAACACACACACACACACCAAAAAATTAAACAAAAATCTGTCTTTATTTTAGTAATCAGATCCATCTGTTGTATTGGCCTGAGCTAGCACCCTTAAGTGTTTAAATTGTTTGATGTTTTTTTTTCTTGAAAAAAGATCGTTTCATTAAATAAAAGTCAAAATGGCTCAAATCAGTTACAAAGGAGAGCACCTGGTATAACAGCAGGGTCAATCATATCAGTAGTGTTTGAATCTAGTGCCCATCTAGCGATATTATGGGCCATACAATTGAGGTCTCTACCTATCTTAACAAAATTACAACCCATAAACTGTTTTGAACAAAAAAAGAAAAAAAATCAGAAATAATAGAAGAAATCTCCCAGCAGTCAACATTGCCATGTGTAACGTGCGTGCTAAGATGGCACGTTACAAGTTAAGTGATGCCCACAAGTTGGTCAAGTGGTGGCGCATGTTGAGGTGCATGCTGGTGGCATGTTGATGCTTAGTTTGTATGACAGTGACATTTTTGTAAATATCTTCAATATTGTCCGGATTGGGACAAGACTTGGTATTTGTCATTTATTTGGGTCTACAAATACAATGGTGCAATCGGATTGGAGAAACTCTGTGATTTGGTATATGGTTTGGCCATATGTCTACAGAGCCAAAATCATTTATGTTCCTGGTAGAAGGCTAAAAGCTCAGAATGCTCTTTAAGGGGGGACCGTGGTGTCAGCTCTCCACCACCCCCTGGCACCTTGGTGCTAAGTGAGCTACTACTAGTCAGCGGGACTCGTAGGGTGGGCATATGAGGACCACGAGGGGACTCATATGTCTCCATGAGTTGGAGTACTCATGGATATTATCGGGCCGACCCGGTAGTGCGTCTAAGAAGCTGCCAGAGGTTAACGGGTACGTTTCTATTGGCTTGACGGTATGCCGCTTGCACGGGGCGTGGCCTAATCTCCAAGATACGTCGTGGTGCGTCTTGGCCACGAGTCTCAACACGAGATGACACAGGTAGTCATTCGTGGGCTAGTTTGCATACGCGCATGAGACGGATGCACCATGTTGGAAAAGGACAGAGGTCTAATGTATGCAACTCGTTTGGCAGCTTGTCTCGAGGGCCTACCAACATGTGTGGAGGCATGGTGCCTTGAGGATTAGTCCATGGACATATGGGAGTCCTTGGACGATAAGGGAGACTGTTCAGACAGTATCGAATGGGGCATGATAGAAGCGTTGGCACGTCGGCTTGGTGTTGGCATCTTACCACACATGCTACCTTGGTCACGAGTGACAAGGTGAGCGTCGGTGTTGGGATTTGCCTTAACATAGTGAGAACTTATGGATAGTGTGAGTATCTTGGCTATTGAGCCTCGATGCATGGATGCACTCATGGATGCTTGCGAGCATGACTCGGCGGGAGTTGTTCGAGAGACGGAAGTGTGCACGAGGCACACAGTCGCGCGAAAAATGAGTCCATTGTCACTCAGATGGTTGGAAGGCTGACCTTGGCTTAGAGAAGTCAAGGTGCCGCACGGGTGTTCTGCTGCCTGAAAATGTGAGCCCGTGACACCATGCACCGCATGAATTATAGTACTACAGTAAGATTCAATCTCCCAGCAGTCAACATTGTTTGATGTTAGACAATGACTGTTGTGCTTGATATGATATCAATATATGAAATTCAACTCATTAATAAGGTCGACAAAACGGGTTAGACACGATAACATGATTCGAAACTCGCACGGGAGTTAGCGGGTTTCGATTTACCTTAATTGGGTTCGGGTTGACTCGTCTAATCCGTTTAATAAACGGGTCGTGTTCGGGTCGACACTACTAACACGAAATTGATCCGTTAATGACATATCTATTTTAAAGTTATTTTAGTACTTCAATATGTCATAAATGGGTTATAAACTTGTTATATACTTCATAAACTTGTTATTGGTTGACATGTTTAAACTAAATATGTTTATAAACAGGTTATACGGGTCGTGTCGTGTCAATCAGTTTATAAATGGGTCGTGTTCAGGTTTCATTTTCTGACACGATTATTAGACGGGTCGTGTTCGGGTTGAGCATATGCCTGTTATACATAGGTTTCGACACGAACACGACCCGCAAACACGAATTAAAAATATTGTTCTTGTTTCTTTATAATTTTGTTGTGAACCTGGCCCTGATAATATGGAAAATTCATGGATTTATCATATATTATTATCCAAACAAAGAGAAGATAAGGAAAAAAAATACTAGGGGTTTATGCACCTGCTACTAAATTAACGTTTTCATTGGGCAAGTTGCAACATTCAGTAAGGAAAATAAAGAGAAGATTTTACTTATGTTTTTTTTCTTCTTTTTAACTTGTTTAGATGAAGAGTTGTCACTGAACAAGGGTAAATTATTTTGGACTGTGTTTTGTAAAAGTTACCGATTAGACTGTTTTGTTATATGACAAATTGGATTTCGTATTTTTAAAAATGGTACAAAATAGTACCCTGAATTGATTTTTTGTCAAAATGTAGAGTTGTTATGACATAATTGGGTATATTTTATGTTTCTATTCATGCTAGAAATTTGTTGGTTATATTAAAAAAATTATTAAAAATTGAGCTCAGGGTACTATTTTGTACCATTTTTCAATTAGTAATTTTGCAAAATACAAAGTTCAAAATGGTATTAAACCCAGTGAACATGCTTCTATCGTTTTTTTTATTTTGTACCAAATAAGATTCCCCATGCTTACTCTATTTTTATCTCCTCAGCTTGGATATGTGATCTATAGAAGGGTTCTACGGTATTATTCAGGGGAGGAAGATGGGCTAGGTATGCTCAAACTTGAAACCAAATCATAAATTCTAATTGCCTTTTTCATTTTGCTCACATTTTGTTCTTTTCTTCCATTTTTTTTTTTCAGATATGAGGAAAGCTTTATCACGTGATGTTGAGAAGAAGTCTATTGTCCCTCTTAAACGGCCCATTACGCCAGACGAATTAGAGTATGATTGATTCTAAACTCACTAAGGAAATTCTGGCAACTTAGGTGTTATGAGCATTAGCATATCTTTGGCATATGAAAGTAGTTTTCATGGCTACATTTACCATTTCTGTCCTCAGTCTTTGTTTCAGTGCTTCTTAATCAGCACTCTCATCCAATGCTAAGACATGAATTATCGAGTTCCTTTTTAGTGGACCAAAAGTAATAGTCACTGTGCCTTTTCCATCTCCTTTTCTCTTTGTTTTATCGTCAAATTGCCTTTGCTTGCAGTTCCGGATAGATGGAGTGGTGGGGTTTACCTTCTTCTATGTCCACATGACTTCCTCTAGTCATATACATACAAGTTTTTAAATTCTCGTTCATTTTGAGCTTAAACCAATTACCAAGGAATTTGTTAGTAAAATGAGCAGCACTTTTTTATTTAGTCGGTCACAATACCATTCCCAGGAAAGCACATCATAGCTAATAAAAGCCACAGAGATGTTTGGACTTAGTAGGGCCATTTGGATTTTGCCAAATGTCTTTTCCAGCAAAGCAGTCGTGGCTGAAGCGTGTTGGACCCCTTGTAGTTGTTGGGCTGATAAGACTGGAGGAGGCTGCAACCCAAGTTAGCCCCAACTGGGCAGAACATAATTTTTATTGTAGAATTAGTGAGTTCTTGGATAAGACCAATTGAGAAAGCCAGCCTTATCTCCGCTTTAACATCATGTTGTTGCTGATAGAACCTAGGGACTTCACGGTTGTATTGGTCGTCACATTTATCCGCATGCTCATTTTCATTGATTCAGTGGTCCCAGTCCAATTATCCAGATATAAATTTAGAATCCCCATTTTGTATGGCTGAGGCTTATACTATATATCCAGCCTATCAGGCCAGACAGGTTCTAGTTTCTAATTTTCCATATCCAAAAAAGAAAAAGAAGAATGGCTAAAATAAACACCCTCCACAATCCAACAAAATGAAAAGATAAATAAAATAAGAAATGAATAAACAAAAGTAGTCTAAAATGAATAGTGTGGTGGTGGGCCTCGAACCATTTGCATGTTTGCTGGTTGGTGGACAAAGGAATAGGCAAAGTGGGAAAGGAGTGGTATCTCACGTGCTAAAACTAGCTAAACAAACATCAAATCAGAAGCCCAAATTAAAAAAAAAAAAAGAGTGATGGAGATTGGAAGTGCTGCTTGCTCAAATTGGATTACCCTTCGAAATTCACATCATTCTTTTCCATTCTGCCCTTTTTACCGACACCTTAGGATGGACGACAATTCTTTTCACTTTCAATATATTTTTTTTATTTTCTTCGTTGAAGTAAGATCTATTCAAAAATTTCTTTGTCGATGGCCCATTGGGCCCACGGGATCACGTCACTACATCCAGTACCATACATTAATTATCTTTTAATAATTTTTTAATAGAGTCACATTCCAAGTCTAAGGTCTAATGAAGAATGATAATAATAATTAATTAAAACCATGCAGAGGTCAATGATGATAGTCCAGTAGTGTTTTTTAGATGTGATTCCGTCTCTTATCTTTGTCTCCTAATCCTCATATTTGGCTGGCTGGATTGCCTTGGGGTGGGCTCTACATTTGGATTCTTCTTTCTTAAGAGTTGAGCTTGAGACCTAGGTTATATCTATATTTATATGTGGGGGCCTGGTTGTGCATCACTTCCCCTTGTAGAATTCCATCCGGGCTAATGATATTCAAGTGATCTTATCACTACTCACTACTGTATGGACCAACCCACTCGTCAGAAACTTCTTGCCCAAATTTCTTAATTTTGTTGATGTCCTCTCAATTTTTATTTTTGGCCTCAACAAAATTTCAGTGCTTATCCTTCTTAGTGTACAAAAATAACATATATTATAGTAATGGTAGAGACACACATAAATTAATTAAATTTTCGAAATTAATTTTGAATGTTTTAACATACTAAATAATTTAATATATTTTAAAAACTTGCAAAACATCTTAAATAACTACAGTCATATAAAAAATATTAAGTAAGAAAAGAATGCATGGATTAATCCTTTTTTGTGTTACATCACAGAATTTTCATATAAGTATATATATAGAGAAAATAATTATGATACACTCTCAAGTCTTATCATATATATATAATTGAAAAAGGCTAAAATATCTTATTGTTTGGTTGAAAATAAATAAATAATAATAATGCAAGTAACTGTTGATACCACCTGCTTAAACAGACAACAGGAAAGGCATTCGGAATAGTTGTGTTTCTTATTCATGGGGTCGTGAGATTTGTGTCGTTTAGTCATAATAGACATGATAAAATATGATGTTTTCCTTGCGTAGTATCTAATAGAAAAACACTATTTGTAAAAGCGTTCCATTTTGATGATATATAATGCATATAGGGTCGTAAATGATAAACTCTATAAAAGAGATCAAGAGATACAAACATTGTCAGAGTAAGGGTTTGTAATGTTTTTCTCTCTTGTTTTGCCTTAAATGGGTCGACACCAAAATCTCATCTTGCTGGATATGGAGAGCCTCCACTTGAGGTTTAAGACAGAAATAACAACATTGGTCACGTGTTATATGCCACACTGTCTGCCATTGCTAATATTGCTTACGTTCAAAAGTTTCAAAAGATCGTATATAGGTCCACATTCCTATCAGTAAACAAAAAATAAATAAATAAATGTATGCTTGCGTGGTTAATCATAAACATCAACTAACACTAAATCTTGTAAACCACTCTTTTATGATTGTTCAGTCATTCACTTAGATTCGACACTTTGAAACTAATGGTAACCATTTTGCTACGTGTGTTCGATGTTACCATGTCAACAGAATGATTTTAATTTTTTTTCCTTTTCCTTTTACCTCTCACCTTTTTTTGATTCTGTCTTGCTGGATTTGACTATCGTTCTAATTGGTTGGCCGATGAAGATTTTTGTGAATATTATATTATGGTCTGGTACTATAACGCTAATTCTAGAAACTTAATAACCTTTTCATAACCAAAATATTTTGACTCTGCTTTTTTATTATGAATTATTTGGCATTTGGCTTGACCCCATAAAGAAAATGTTATTAAATATTAATATTCATCACTAATCATAAATTTCAACTGTTCTCTCCAGGTGTATGAACGAGTCTGTTGGAATACGATGGTTCAATTATTTACTTACTGGATCATCAGCTTTTTTGTTCTGTGTCTATTCCCTGTTTTTCTATATTATTTTTACTTTAGTAATTTTTGATGTATGATGCTTTATAATAACAAAGAAAAAAAAAAAAACCATATAAATTCATAATCATAATCTGTCTTCCCTAACCTTTATTCACAATAATGTCATTTACTTTGGACTAAATTGGAAAATGTACAAATGGCTTTCTTTCTTTCTTCTCTTCTCATTATAATTGAAAAGAATATGTGGTGAATGGAGGGAGACTGTCTCATCATCAGTCCACAGTCTCAAATATTACTTTGCCAATGTGGAAATTGATGGTCTTAGAATCACAGTAGGCAGCATAATAAAAAGACTTGGCCACCAGTAGAAATGTCTGCTTAATTTTTGTGTTGATGTCATCTGAAGATTTTTGTAGCACCAATTGCACAACCTCTTGCATATCTGACTCTATTTCTGGTGTTAAGATGTTTCTGTTAAATTCTCCATTTTGATTTGCCTGTATTGATTATTCCAAAGAAAAAAAAAAGTTCAAATAATAATGGACTGTATCTACAAAGATGATTTACTGGGTCCACACTTTTCAATAGTGTGACTGTTTAATGAAATGTCTAAGTCAAACAAAATTAATTAAAATATAAATGTGTTGTGGATGGTTGTGAATCATATATACCAACCTTGGCCCTATGCCTTTGTCTTTGAAAGTGACGAATTTTGCAGCAAACTTTGTTTGTGGTACTGAAGAGTTTTTCATAGTGAGGATTTGACAGCAAGAGGGCCTTCACAAGTGTACGGCCTGAGCTAAGGTTTATTGTTTGGATCAATAATTCTGCTTCTTCTTCGTAATGTCCATCACCACCCTCTTGCCACTTCACCAGCCACTTTTCCCACTATACAAAAAAAAAAAAAAAAAAAAATCACATTTAATTTTGCTCAAAATTGTATAGATAACATTCGGTGCCGTGGAATCTTTTACTCTATATTTAAGAATTTTTGGCTACAATATTAAAATTTAGACGTTCAAGTACAGATTCGAAGAAAACTACACAGTTTGATAGATTATATGTACGTATGTTTGGTCTTTTTTATTTTTTGGGGTTAAAACAGACAGAATTCATTGAAATTATTCCTTTAGTATACATATACAGCTCTAATATCACCGTACGATTTTTTTTCAATGCACATGTGGTGGTGAAGTGATATATATATATAAAGTTGAGTGCATTATTTACATTCGACATATATATTGAATCGATTGCAGTTTGACAAGAATATGTTTGGTTGTTGCTTCTTCTAAAAATAAAATAAAGTACTTGAATTTCTTTTTTACAACTAATTTTGACTTTAAAGTAGATTATGATTGAAAATAGTTACTACGTGCTAGTGAGTAATCATGACGTCACATAGATACGTATTCTCCGTATAAATTTTAATTTCTTGATCACATAACTATATATAGTATTTTGTTTATTTTTTAAGAAAATAATGAGTAATTTATGTTCCATGTAATTGAATATTTAAGTCTGTATTCAACATTTTAAGTTATTATTATTATATTTTTAGAATTTAAACTACTTTTTTTTTAAATGAGTGACGAATTTTACAATAACCACAACTCGAATTAATATGATACTAATTTTCACGAATTATGGTCAAAAAATATATTTGAAGTGGATCAAAATAAAAAATAAAGTAAACATGACACGATCTACTTAACACTAACTTATCACATAAAATATTTTTTAAAAAAATTAAAAATTCAAAATCCTAATTTTTTAAGTACATCTAACTTATCTTAAAAATACTAACCTTAACTTATATCTCTCTCTTTCTCTACAATGCCAGCCACTAAAAGTAGCTAAACAGATTTTTAGGTGACACAACTCAAATAGGGCTGGTCCTAAAGTATATGATACCTAAGGTAAAATTAAATTTTGAAGTCCTTATATATATAGTTTAATTATTATTAAAATGGTTGTTCTAATGCTTTAGTATAATGGTAAAACTTTAAAAAAATTTAAGAGCTCCAAGATTTAATCCTTCGTAGTTACACATTAAATATATTTTTTTAAAAAAATAAAAATTAGAGATTGATCTCTTGAATATTTTTTTTAAAAAATAAAAAAGCAGAGATTAAAGATTGATCCCTTGACCTTTTGACTTAAAGGAAAACCTTTTACTATTAAACCAAATAATATTTGTTATATTTTTTTCTTATTTCATATTTTATCTATATATTAATAATTTTTTTTTTCATGATTTCGAGGCTTGAGCGGTCAAGGGCCTAAGGCGCACGCCTAGCTTGTCTACCCAAATACCTCCAAATACCTCACAAGTTTTTGTGAGTTAAAGTTAAAAAACATAAAAATAACAATTAGGCACTAGTAAAAAACAAGACATGTCTGATATGAAAATTAATTAGGCGACAGGACACGATTTGCACACTCTACAGTAATTATAAGAGATCACTTAAGTTAAATATGATGCAAAAAAGTGATGGCACTCACAGCTTGACGTAAATGGTGGGTGATGTCCCGACCATACAGCATCATTGTGTCCAAAGAGAGGTGGCTGAGAGTCGTCATCAACGTTCTAAGAAGGCCATGATCTGTATCACTTATGTTCGACACCCTGCACATAAATTTGTATATATAATACAATTTAATTAATTTTTTAATCAGAAAAAAATATGTATTATATATTATCTTGTCTTTTTATAATATACCTAATTAAAAACAATCTTTTGAAAAGAAAAAATTAGACTTTCATCAATTTAAGAAAATCTAGGGACCAACAATTAATACATTTTATATTCGATTAATCTTGTTAATTTTCTTGTCACATGACATACATTTAGATCGATCCAAATGTAAGGCAACCACAAAGCCACCTAAACATAAATGATTTCATTAAAAGAAAAAAATTTGCTAAAAATGATATTATTATTTTAAAATAATGTGCGGCGCAAAGGAAAGCAACGAGCCCCATTCTTTTTTATTTACAATGGTCCAAAAAAAACATAAAAAATTATGGAACTATTTCCAAAAGAGTATTGAAAAGTGGGGTACGGCATAAAAGAAATTTAGATAACTATACTTATTATTTTGAAAATCTATAAAAAGCAAATTGCCAACAGTGTCCGAAAATTGCAATTTGGAATCTTCTGCCGTCCCATATATAACATTCTTTTGTCACTAAAATAATAATAATAATAAATAGCTTTCAAAAAAAACATATATTTATATAATAAAACAAGGCTTATCTCTTAAAAACAAGAACTTTTTTATGATGTAAAATAACAAGTATAAAAATAAAAATGTTACAATCTTTTCATAAAACAAAATACTAAATATGACATTTCACTTTTCACAAAAACAATCTTAATTAAGCTTAGCTAGCTAAAAGGGACAATATACAAAAGTTAATTATAAGTTAACAGAAAGAGATTTACCTTGTAATCAAATACGATGGCATGTTACAACTCCTTTTAAAAGCAGAGACAAAAGCCATACGATGCTCCGAAGAAGCTTTCTGGTCATCGAAATGAGATTGGATGGCCTGCATCAGTGCTGCCGTTTTAGCCCATGCAAGCCGCTCATCGGCCCTCTCCGGTTCGAAAATACTGGCCGCAGAAAGAAAATAGGCCAAGAGGAGGTTCCTTCTGCTCACTCCATAATTTTCCAACTTACAATCTCGGTACCATCTGTATCCACGTACATAGTAGTAATTAGTTTCATGCAACTTACGAATACGTACTTAACTATATATATTATATATACATGCCAACATAAATTAACTTATAAAAAAATTTGAACGTACTTTAGCAAATTGTGCCACTCAATCGAATGCAAAGCTTGGCAAATGTTGTAATCAAGTTTTGCTAACTCTAGATATTCGTCATTGTTAACTTTTCGCATTCTGAGAGTTTAAAAATACAATAGTGGTCACCCCACGTGATTAAGAAAATAATTAAATATACAAAATAATAATGATATATAGAAATAACCAAAACCTGTAGAGTGTCTTGCCAATCCAAACATCATTTTGTCCACCATACTGTTCAATGTAGAATCTGGTCTCTACTCGAGGTAAGTTTGCATTCCATGGAACCTCCAATGCGAAACCCACCTGTGTGTGTACTCATTATTAGAAATCTTCCTTTGGAATTTCTTTTCCACTTTTATTTATTTTGATAACGTGGTCATTAATATTAACATAATTAATAAAGTTCAAATAAAACACACATGCATGAGAGATAAAAAGTAATAGAGTATGATGTAATTAACTCGTGAACTGACATATAAATATAAATAATTTCTTTAATAATGATGACCAGTCGCACGCTGTATATATATATATCATCTATGTAAATGTTGCAGACTACTACAGTAGAATCTCTATTTAAGAATAGTCTATTCAAGAATAACCTCTAATTTGTTATAAAAAAATCAAGTCCCGATTTCGGCTAGTTATAAATAAGAATACATTTTCTAAGTCCCGTATTAACAAAGTGTACCTCTATATAAGAATAATTACATTTTAATAAAATATATACATGTATTTTATAAATTTATTTACGTAAAATTAATAATTTTATTTTAAATTATAATACATGTATGAAATTATATTTATTCTAAAATATTTCTATTATGATATATTATTAATTATTATTTATTGTTATTATTGTTATATTGATATTTTTTGGTTTTTTAATTTTTTTTTTCTAGTGTAACTCTATTTAGTTATAACTCTATTTAGTTATAACCTCCCAATTAGAATATAATTTAGTTAGTCCCAAGTGTATTCTTGGATAGAGATTCCACTGTATTATTAATTTAGTTAGATACATATGCTGATTCTTATCCTAATTATAAGGTCAAAATAAGTATCAAACGAGGAGTGTTACCGTCAACCTCCTGTTATAATTTCTTAGTTAACTTCTACGTCTAAAAATACATGTCAGAATATTTTTTTAACGGGAGTGTTCGTTATGCTTACAACATCATCCCTGTAAATTTTTGAAAATTTTCGAATAGTTTACGGTGCCAAAAATAAGTTTGAAGTTTTTTGAACGCGCTTGGTAAACTGGAATATCATGAACTCTATTTTCGGTACGGTAAACTATTCGGAATTTTTCAAAAACTTACAAGAATAATATTGTAACTATAACGAATACCGCTAAAAAAAAATTTGAAAAAAAATATTTTAATATATGATTTCAAACGTGAAAGTTGAATAAGAGGTTGTAATTAATATTTTTCAATTACCTAAACTAAAATGTTCAATGAATATGAATGTAGTAGCTATTTTTTTTTTAATATTTTCTTAATGTCTTTAAATTAATATATTTCCATATAATATGTACATTTTCTTAATTTATTTATTAATAATTATAATATTAACGTAAAAAAATATATAAAAAGTGGATCTATAAGTAAAATAGATAAAAAAAAATTTTGAGGTAAAATTAAAAAAAAAATACCTCCTCCTGTTTTGCCTGTCTTAATGTCTAAAATTAATAATCAATTAATATTAGTGATTATTACTGATGTCTAATATTAATAATCAATTATGTTATTAATTTTTCAGTATATATAACGTACATATTGAGTAATGATAATGTAGACAAGTCAGCAAAGACTGAGAGAGAGGAATGTGAGAATTTCATTTATTTGTAAATATTTTCTTCTAATAAATAGTGAAACTAACGGCGGTATTAATATAATTTCATTATATAATTTGTTGTTTTATTAATTAATTATTCTGAAAATTATTAAGCTAAGCGTTATTACTCAAGATATTTCATAGGTAATGAATATAAAATTAATTTACAATTAAAAAATAAGTTGGTTACATATATGCAGGGCCGGCCCTAGGCATAGGCGGGCTAGGCCCGTGCCTAGGGCCCACACTTTCCGGGGACCCAAAATAAAAGAATAAAAAAAAATTATTAGGCTTTTATTTAAGTAAAATTTAAGTGTATTATAAGCAATGGATATTTATAGCTTAGTTGGTTGAAGTAGATGGCATAAAGTCCAAGGTCATGAGTTCAAATCCCATAACACTCTTCTTTTAATTTTTTTTTATATATTTTTGAGGGCCCCAAAATTTAATTTGTCTTGGGCCCATATATTTTCAGGGCCGGCCCTGCATATATGTAACAAAAAGAATTTTGAAAAAGAAAAATAGCTATAGAATCAGTAGTGTCAACCCTAAGGTATATAGGGCCTAAAGTAAAATTAAATTTTGAGACCCTTATATATAGTTTAATTATTATTAAATGTTAATTATATTACTTTAGTGTAATAGTAACGCTTTAAAAAACTCTTAAGAGCTCAAGGTTTAATTCTTCGTAGTTGTACATTATTAAATATTTTTTTAAAAAATAAAAAATGTAGAGATTAGGGATTGATCCTTGGACTTGGCTTAAAGTAAAACTTTTTGTCACTGTACCAAATAATATTTATGATATTTTCTTCTTATTTAATATTTTATTTATATATTTATATTTTTTTCTTCACAATTTCGGGGCCCTATGCGTCAGGGGACCGAGGAGCACGCCTAGCTCGCCGACTCCTTAGGGCCTCAAAATTATGAATAAAAAATTATTAATATATAAATAAATATTAAATAAGAAGAAAATACAATAAATATTATTTGGTGTAGTAGTAAAAAGTTTTATTTTACTTCAAGAGGTCAAGGGATCAATTCTTAATCTCTAGTTTTTTATTTTTTAAAAAAATATTTAATATGTAGCTATAAAAAATTGAACTTTAAAACTTTTAAATTTTTTTTAAAGCTTTATCATTACACTAAGGACTCGTTTGGAACGCCGTATTAGGTCGTATTGTATTGTATTATATTATATTGAATTGGATTATATATCATATTTTTATATAATACTATGTTAAACTTTAATTTATACTAAAATATTATATATTTAGGTGTCCATTAAATTTAATATCACATATGGTTTTACATAAAAATATTGCATAAAATGCAATTTAATATAATATAATACAATACAATACGAACTAATACGGCGTTCCAAACGAGCCGTAAAAGATTAAAATTATCATTTTATAATAATTAAACTATATATAAGAGAGCCCAAAAATTTAATTTTACCTTAGAACACATACAGCTTAAGACTGGCCCGCAGAAGGGAATCAATTTCTGATCATACATTTTGTAACTATCTCCACAAATAATAGACCGACTGTGTTTAGTATGTAATTTCCTAAGCCACGTGCTTCTCTTTTTTGATCGTATTAATAAATAATGTTTGTTAAATTAGTAAAATACTAAAAAATAGAGAATTCCTGAGTGTTGGCTTATTAGTGTCAAGTTTTTTGTTTCCGACTTTTTTTTAGAAAAAATTCATAACCTAATTATATATGATACACTAGGCTAAAAGGAAAAGCTATTCCGCTTTTTTTGTTTTTTTTTCAAAATATTTAAATAATCTTTTCAAAAAAATATTTAAATAATCTACCGTAAAATTGAAAGTTCAAATGGCACACGTATCAAATTTCTTTTGCGGCATAAAAAATAGAGTACTTAGAGCTATAATTTTGAAACTATATATTATTAAAAATTTGTCCAAAGTTGGCAAAATATCTACTATATTTATACAATATCAAATAAAATATTTTGTAATATAATTTCTCAAATTGCCGAAACTGAAAAATGACATACAATAGTATCAATTTTTAAGCCATGCCTAACAAGTAATTGTGTTATATATTTATAAATATGTAAGGAGCTGAGTAATTTTTTTTTACTACTAGTGGAAATTTTTTACATTTTTGTATATGAATTGTCGTAACTCTATTTTATTTTATATATTAACTTTTTATATTATAATTATATAAATTTCGAATAATTTAGGGTAGTGATCGAGTAGCCTGCAATTAATTGAGCACACTAGGCTAGAGACACTTCTAATGTGGCGAGAATCCTATAATTTCGACACCACCAACTAAAATTTTCTGAAAACTCAGGCTCCTACATCACTAGCTTATCAAATATTTATCGTTACAAGAAATGTCACTTTTACCAGCACAGTTCATTACTGCGTTGGTAAA
The DNA here is from genome assembly GCF_029168945.1 of Cannabis sativa. Taxonomy (NCBI): domain Eukaryota; kingdom Viridiplantae; phylum Streptophyta; class Magnoliopsida; order Rosales; family Cannabaceae; genus Cannabis; species Cannabis sativa. Next base: position 15,506,758 of record NC_083610.1, read on the forward strand.
AGAGATCAAAGTTTTACCAGCATATATTTGCAGTGGCTAAAATCTAACTTTTACCAGTCCATTTATGGGAAAAGTCTTTTTTGCTAGTGCTTTTTATGTTATGTTGACAAAAGTTCTAATACCAACATTGATTTGCCAACCCTTTTTGCCAACACATCATAGATAAATTCTTGTAGTGGTTTATCGATAGTACTGACCATAATTAAATTAATATTTTTAAGAAATAAATAATAAAAATTATATCTACGATTAGAAATAAATTGGTGTTTGTTTTGAGAATCTTTGACAGATATCACAGCAAAAAAGGCCAGGTACCAACTATGGCCCCAAGAGGGATGGTATAAGTGCGTTATGTTTTTCACAATACAATTCATTCCAGTTAAAAAGAAAGAAAGGAAAAAAAAAAGGTTGTACTTCTAATTATTGTTAATAGGTTATGTCTTATAAAGATGCTGTACTCTGATTCTCTAACTTGTTTTGATCGATTTTCTCGTCCTCGATCGGATTACATAATATTTTTTTTTGTTCTATTCGTCTCTATCTTACACTCCTAATCAAAGGAATATTTATGATGATAGACAGCGATGGCACTTTGTTTACGTAGGCTCATCTTACTAAAGTCTAGTATATAAGACGAAGCAGAACTGGAATAGAAAGAACAACAACAAATATAAATATAAAAATAGTTATTAAGCATATACTACTAGTATATATACATAAAATATAATACTACACAAACTAAATATCTAAATACATACCTCACCAGGTAAGTCCTTTGTTATGATCCATTTATCTAGCAATTCATTGGACGCCTGTTTTTTTCTAAGAAATTTCGATGAGAATTCCATGGCATCTTCAAGAATTTTTTCTCCAGGGAAAACCAACTGAGAAGCTCTATAAAGGTTATACATCCCAGTCACTGCTTGAGTTGACTGGCCCCGAAAGCAGAAAAAATCGTCACCTTTCTTAAAGTGTTGGAACACATCTAATAATAATAACAACCACATATTACAAATCAATTAATTATTAAAACAATGTAATTGATTGGAATATTATGTTAAATTCGAGTAAATATTATTTATACACATTTGTACGTATGCGTACCGGCAGAAACTTTGTGACCATGCAATCTTAGTAGTCTGAAACCCATTGCGGTATCGTCAATATCTTCAACCTTGGAATTTCTTGCCCAGCCAATTCCTTTCTCAGTCCAATTTCTAAACATTCCAAATGTAAAAAATAAATTAACTAAGAAACAACAAAATTCAAATATACAGTACATTTTGTCAGCACTTTTATTAAGTACGTACGTACCTGAATACATAATCGATACATTCCTCAATTTGTGGCTCAAAGAATCTTGATATTCCCAAGCGCTGCAACCGATCCGCAACCCAAAGGTGCTCGAACAAGTCAACCGGGTAAACATTTGGGACTGATGAGGACAATCATAACAAGAGACAGTACATTGATGATAGAACCACATTGGAAAAGTAAGAACAAAACAAAAGAACAAACAAAAACAGAAGAAAAACCAATAGGAAAAAAGAAAAGATAATAAAGGTAGGTAGGTAATATTTACGTACCACCCCCGTTGAACCTTTGGACCGCTTTAGTTAAATATTGCAAGCAATTTCGGTCTTTGGTCTCCATGAGTGCAAAAGCAGTTGAGGATGGTGAGAACAAGAATGACCCATCTTGGGACTGCAGTTTCAAAAGCTTTTCCCAGTCCAGACCTACCATTCCTTCCAAGCTATGGAGTAGCGTCGTGGGCACTGTGTGCATTATGTCCCTCGGAATCCTATCCACACGCGCGCACGTACTAATTACATATATAAATGTATATACTAAAACTATAAAGTTACTTTTGCATTGTGTTGTTATATACTCACTCTTTCTCTCTCATCTAGCTAGATATATGCATTATGAGACTCTTTACTCTTATATAATATTACCTTGTGAGCTTGAAATCTCTCCTAGCATATATGACTTTTAACACAGGAGAATCCTCAGGCACTTCAAGGTTTAATTTTCGAGCTATTTCAAGTAAAGAAGGGAAAGCCACTTCGAAACCAATAGGCATGTGTTCCGGATTCTCCCTCTCAAGCTTACTTATATTTGCATTGAAAAAGGCCATACCTGTTATAATAATTCCACCCGGTCATTATCAAAACGAATTAAACGATTAAATTAATTAATTAATACATACCTTTTTGACATTTTTCGGGATAAAGGTTCCAAGATTTCAAAGCAACAACACAAGCCAAAGTGTTGATAAGGCGATCGTGTGCGGAGAAAATGTCAGCATCGCCCCAAGAACCGTCGGAGAGCTGATGTGTGGCGATCCATTGGAGACTCGATGGGAATTGAGGTAAGCCACTCCCATGAATATCTTCCACAAGGGCTACCCATGCTGTGTCGTACGCTGAAATGCTTATCTCTCCCTCATCCATACTCTCCAACATTGATTTGATTGAAGCGACACGTTCCTCGATCTCATTCGATCTTGTCCACTTTTTTATTTGAAAAAAAAAACAAATAAATTACTTTAAATTGGAAATTTAAAAAAAAGAAGAGAATTTCTTCTACATTAATAATCACATCAGAATAAACATAGGATATTTGTAAATATTATATATACATATAGAGAGAGAAAGTGAAGTAGTAGTTGTTTCTTTGCTATATATATATGCGCGAACCAATTATAAAAAGAAAATAAAATAGGAAAGGCAAAAGCAAAAAGTAAGAAAAGTTAATTTGTACATAAACCCACCTTAGTATCTTCTTCTTCTCCATCTATGTCATCCTCCACAATCTCGTGCCACTTTATAACTGGCAGACCACCACTTTGAAACACGTCTGCATATTTGGGATATACATACGAATGAGACGAATTTGCTTTATATAAGTATATTGATTTTAAAGGAAAGTAAATGTGTTTGTTTTATTTTAGCAGAGAATTCCATATCATCTCTCACAAGTAAAAAAAACAATTCGATTTCTAAATTCTCTTTCTCTCTCTCTCTAAATCTTTTTAAGATTAAACATTTAGCTTTACCGTGAGTGCGGGGTTTTGATATAGCGCTGCATTTTGAGCGAATATCACGATCAAAGTTAACTTGTTTGTCTTTAGCTTCCAATAGCGAAGCACCTATACATATAGAAATATACATAAAGGGATATAACATATATTGTTTAATAATATATATATATAACTGTATATTTTAATATATCAATATTTTAATAGCTTATTTCCTCTGTTATTGAAAACGATGTAAATTTTAAGGAAAAAAAAAAAGATAAAAAAAGAAGAATCTTTGATCTGAGGTACAACATGGCACAATAATACAAAAATGTCGCTTTGCTTCTTGACAGTGAAATACACACACATATATATATATGCTGCCATTGAATACTTTACCGTATTCAAGTAAAACTCTTGTAAGGATCACAAAAGCTTGTTTCAGATCATTCTTGGGAAGGAAAACCAAATATATTTGAAAAAAAACACATAAAGAACGAAGCTATATTTATATATGTATATGATAGCTGTTTTCTATAAACATATATAGGACAAAAATTAGGACTAAAATTAAGAGATAAAAGAGGGATACGTATATAATACATAACTAAAATAATTTAAATTACACGAGTCTGCACAGCTGAAGCAACTGGAATTAAATTACGATTTATTAATTCAATTAGTTCAGAAAACCCAGGGAAGAGTAGCTCATCATATATATATATAATATATAATTGTAAAAAGAAAATTATTATAGATAAAACTTTCTAATTGCTGATTTAACCAAAAGTTCTGGAAGCAGACAAAGAAAACAGAGTGAGCTTGTTCACTGTTTTGCTAATAAATTTCTTCTGAAAAATCAAAAGACAGACATTCACTGAGAAGTTCATAAAGATCCAATAAGTTGAAAAACCCAACAGAAATATTACTAAATTCACAGCCTAAAGAAAACGGACTGGACAGATAGAATGATTTTGAGAAAGAATACAGAAAATTAAATAAAATAATGTATAGTGGTGTACACACACATATATATAAATATAGATGTGAATTAGTGATAAAATAATACCTGGAGGAAGAAGTTTTGGTTGATGGAAAAGGGAGAGAGTATTAGTGTTTTGAGAGAAAGGGAGAAGTAGTGATTGGGAGAAGAGAGAAGGCATGGTAGTATGGTTGATGATGGTGAGAGTGAGATAAGAATAGGATGAGAAGAAGAACTCGATTTCTGATTTAAAAGTAAAGAGAGGGAAGCAAGAGGACAGAATAGACTTCCCCCAAGAGATTCCCGCTATAAGGTACATGAGATCCTCCAAAACTATGGAATTGAGGGCAGTCCTGTCCTTTTCCTCATTTTTCATTATAAAATGGGAAATTTTATTTACACCCCAAAAATTTTTAAAGGCACCCCATTTTAATAATTTTAATTTAATATAAAATTTATATCTTTAATTGTACTAAATTTTTTCAACTTTTTTATTTTAGTTCATATTCTTAAAAAAATATACCTATCAAGTAAAATTAAATTATATTTAAAATATTATGACTAAAAAATTAAAATAAAAAATTTTATGAAATTTTCTTAGAAAAAAATAAAATATATATATATGAGTTAGAAAAAATTATGAAAATGAAATCAAAATAAGTATTGAAATTAAAATAAAATAATGTGAGGAAAAAATTTTAAAAAAATATCAAGAGTAATTTTTAAAAATTATTTAAGTTTATATTTTTTTTAATAATAGGGTGTATTTATAATTTGATGGGGTGCAAATAAAAGTCCCCTATAAAATTTGCATAAGGGGAGTTATATTTGCACCCCTTAAACTTATAAATACACCCTATTATTAAAAAAAATATAAACTTAAATAATTTTTAAAAATTACTCTTAATATTTTTTTAAAATTTTTTCTTCACATTATTTTATGTTAATTTTAATACTTATTTTGATTTTATTTTCATAATTTTTTCTAACTCATGTGTATTTTTTTTTTTCTTAAAAAATTTCACATAATTTTTTATTTTAATTTTTTTATCATAATATTTAAAATACACTTTATTTTTGTTCAATAGGTATATTTTTTAAGAATATGAATTGAAAGAAAAAAGTTAAAAAAAATTAGTACAATTAAAAATATAAATTTTATATAAAATAAAAATTATCAAAATGGAGTGCCTTTAGAACTTTTTGGGGTGTAAATAAAATTTCTCTTTTTATAATTCTATTTGGACCCCGTAAAATTATAAATAAACGTCATTATTAAAAAAATTTTATAAATTTAAATAATTTAATTTAAAAATTACTCTTAATATTTTTTAAAAAAATTTTTCACATTATTTTATATTAATTTTAATACTTATTTTAATTTCATTTTCATAATATTTTTTAACTGATGTGTATATTTTTTTATTTTTTTTTCATATAATTTTTTTTTGTTATAATGTTTAAAATATAATTTAATTTTGTTTGATAGGTATATTTTTTAAAAATATAAATGTAAAGAAAAAAGTTAAAAAAAAATTCGTATAATTAAAGATATAAATTTTAAATAAAATAAAAATTATTAAAATAAAGTATCTTTTAAAATTTTTGGGGTGTAAATAATTTTTGTATTAATTTTGTAATGCATTTTTACATTAAATATATATATTTTTGGTATGTGTATGAGAGAGGATGAGGCCAAAAAGCTGTCACACTTTTCTCATTTATTTCAGATATTTCTTGCTGAATATATATCTACGAGAGTCTCATATCTTTTTGTAATTTATAACTTTCAGTAATTTTTTATTTGAAACTAGGGAAGGCGGTTTAAATAATTTTTAATTATTTTTTGAGTTTATATTAAAAAAATTATTTTACTGCCATTAAAAATTTATATATAATAAATTATTGAAAGTTAATTTTATTGTATGAGATTGAGGTATATCATTCTAATTTATTATAGATAAAAAAGGTAATTTGAAATCAATAAATTTTAATTTGTAATAAATGATACATATTAATTAGAAATAATATTAATCTCATATCTACCTATTTGTATCATAGTTAAAGAAAAAAAAAAAAAACAACTCTGTATTGCTAATTTTTTTCACAAAGATACGATTATATAGAAATTAATTCAAATTGAATAAAAATGAAACATTTGAGCAATTTGTCAAACTTTGAGAGTTAAGACAGACAATTTAACTACTAAAAATTGAACTGCTTTCCTTAAAAAGAAATTAAACTGATTGTTTTCTTGTTATTGTTTAATTATGATATTGATTATTATTTGACTATTACGGGAATTACTATCTAATATTGTACATAATTTACTTATTAAATTTTTTTATTATTAGTTATTACTTTCTTCTATAAAAAGAAGAATAAATATATATTTATATTCTTTTTGTTAGTGTATAATGTGTACTATTTTCACTATCATGATTCTTTTTTTTTAATAATATATAGTACGTATATTTGTAATAATCCTTAAAAAGTTTAGATATATGAATGTATACACGATCTTTTATACTCTTCATCTTATAATAATTTAATTATTTTCTGTATAAAAAATTATGAAAATATAACTCATATTTTATCTGTTTTTGTTAATAACAAACTAATACCTATCCTTAATTTTTTTTTATTTTATCAGAATACCTATCCTTAATTAGTTTCATAAATCTCAAAGAAAAATTTCTTTTAATTTACATACTCACCACACCTCTTTTTCAATTAAAATCATAACCAATTTTCATTGGTAATCTTAATTAATTAGTCTCATACTCATAAAATAAATAAAAAAATAATATACAATAATATCTGAAAAGTACATCAATAAAGAATTTACCTTTCTAGTTACCTTTCTAGTTATATAAAAATACATTTTTAGTAATAGGACATTGAAAGAATGGGGTCAATACATGGTGATGCTCCCACATTAATGCTCGAAGATTAGAAGATTTGTAAAACTAATAGCTAGATTGAAAATTTAGCTATGATTGTGAAGTTGTGATGATGAGTGATATCAAAGAAATTAGTACAATATGGCATGAAAGGTCTTTGCTGATAAGAATGGTGAAGGAAAGGGAAAAAGAAATGTATTTGATATGATAATATTTTTTTGTTGGGTTTTGGTTTCATGATCAATGTACAAATTATATATATACTAATATTTTTTTTATAACAATAAAAAAATACTAATGTTAAAGGTATATGTCTTTTGAACTTTTTCTATAATTATACTAATCATAATTATATGAAAACCTAAGTAATAATTATAACAATACGTGCTTTGGTGGTGCGTGACCACAATGGTATGCTCATCGAAGGTCGTACTAAGTTACATAATGGTTATATTGCTCCGTCCATTGCTGAAGTACTGAGCTTTCAGGAAGCTTTAAGTTGGATTAAAGACCAAACATACAGTTCAATTTAGGTTGAGACAGATTGCTTAGTGGTCGTACAAGTTTTGTGGAACTCGGCTATTCTGTCTTCTCATTTTGGATGTGTGATCCAGGAGTGCAAAGCCATGTTGGTTAGTTTAAATAATGTTTATTTTTGTTTTGTTAAGCGGTCAGCTAATAAAGTTGCTTATGAGTTTGTTAGAGCATCTTTATTTTATCCTGATTGTATTTTCAGTATGAGAAATATTCCAACTGATTTGTTGCCTATTTTGGTGACTGATTTGGAAGGTTAATAAAAGTTGATTTTACCTTTCAAAAAAAAATTATGTGAAATTAATGTAAATGTTCAAAAGAATTATAAAAATCATAAATTACAAAAAAAAAAAAAATAATAATAGATTAGAAGGAGATGATGCCATCTCTTGAAAAAATAAATAAATAGCTGTAAACTAATTTAAAAGTGCCACATCATTAATTTACCGTTCTCTTTTATATATTTATATAAATTAATGTAATACTATTCATAAGTTACAAATAAATTGAATATTTGTAACTGAAATAATAATTTTTAACCTTATCTTGTTCATGACACAGCAATGACAATGCTGGCAATTATGATACGTGTAACTGTAATTAGGTCAGTTTTTTCCTTCTTATTTTACCAGGGATTAATAACGTAATTCATTTATCTCAAAAAAAAAAAAACAAAATAACGTAATTCATTTATTTGCATTAATAAATGTAAGATTCTAAACATTAAGTACAGATAAAACTATTTGTGGCTGAAATATGATATATATATATATATGGCATATATACATATATTTGAGATATTTGTCGAAATAGAATTAATGAGTAATTAACGGTATAAGTATCTAAAGTTTGAAGTTTGTAAGTGACACAAATTTAATATTTTTTTAGTAACATAAGTACTCAATGTTTGTAAAACTATAATATTCCTTCAGTTTCATCAATACTCCGTTTTGAATTTATTAAAATAATATTTAGAAGCGTTAGGAGTATTAGTTAGTTGGTAGTTATTACTGATACTGATACTGTTACTATTGTTTTGTTTATTAAATCAGTTAGTTGTTCACTGTTTGTTCTAACTGATTTCGGTTAACTAATTCTCCAGTATGTAATCATTGGCTATATAATGCCAATATTCATTTTTGATTCATTAATAAGATTGCCCTTTGTTTACAATCTTTCCTTTCTCGGTCTTTCTCTCTTTCTTTCCTTCTTTTCCATCTCTTTTGTTTTTCTCTTCATCTCTCGTTTTTTCTGTTCTTGATTGATTGTATCAGCTTGTGTGTTCATCAATGGCGAAGAGATTCAACAGGGAGTAACTAATACTACTTGTTTTGTCTAGATCTAATGATCTAGAATCTGGGTCTTATATGTGTCATGTTTAAGACAATAACAGAGTTTGTATTTATGAAATAAAGAAAAATTATAATTTTACGAGTACTTATGCTGCTAAAAAGAAACATTAAATTTATGACACTTATAAATTTAAAACTTTTTGGGCTCGTTTGGTACGCCGTATAAGGATCGTATTGTATTAAATAATAAATAACACTATATTTAGATTAAGCAATGTATTGCATTAATTATTACGACCAAATTTTTTAATACAATGTATTTTTTATTAATTAATACATAATAAATTGTCTGTATTAGCTTGCATTATAATATTTACAAAGAATTTGGAGTCAACACCAATCTTCGACCCGAATCCGGACCCGGGACCCCGGCTTGGACCGTGAACCCAGACCCCGGACCCGGACCCGGACCTTGGATCTCGGACCCAGACCCCGGACTCAGACTCGGGACTCGAACCCAGACCCGGACCCTAAACCCAAACTCGGACCCGATTCCGGATCCCGCACCCGCACCCGGATCCGGTCTCGGAACACGACCCGAACTCGGACCCTGGACCCGGACTCGAACTCGGATCCGAACCCGAGATCCCGACCCGAATCCCGACTTTGACCCCGGACCTTGACCCGGACTTGGACCTTGAACCCAGACCCGAACCCGGGACCCTGACCCAGACCCCGGCCCCGATCCCAGACCTGGACCCGGACCTGGACCCCGAAACCGAACCCGGACCCGGACCTGGACTCAGACCTGGGACCCGAACCCGAACCCAGACCCCGGACCCGATCCCGGACCCCGGACCCGGTACTCAGGACCCGGACCCGTAGTTGGTGTTGGGATCGAGTGTATTAAAAATATATTATAACTTTACCCAATCAATTAATACAAGTCAATACCAAATATTGTATTGTATTAAATAATACTAATACAATACAACAAAATCCAACACAATACAATACATTAAAATACGGCGTACCAAACAAGTCCTTTGGGTACTTAATTATGCTGCTATTTACCTTAATTAATATGTACTTAAATTGTATCCAAATTTATTTTTTGTTGGTAAAATATTTAAAATTAATTTTTAGTTACACCATAGTTACATGTTAATTTTTTTGTTAAATATTGACAGAACGATTGATTAAAAATAATATTTGCAGAAAAATTACCTGCTATACTTAAAGGGAAACTTACAAATATACTGAATTTTGACTTAATCTTTACAAAAATACTGCCACACGGTAAAAATAACTTTTATACTGCCTTGGGACTTTTTTTTTTCTTTTATACTGTAAACATCAAAAATAAAAAACGAGATCTCCATCTTCCACACCCGCAGATAAAACCACTACAACAACACCAGAACATGCAGAAAATAACCATTAAATCTGTTTAGATGAAGCAGAAACATTAAAACTATTAATATTGGGGTTGTCATGGTTTTTTAATGTTTTTTTTTGTGTTGTTCCACTATTGTTTTGTATGTTTAACAAATATTGGTTTTAAATTACACATGTTAAATTAATCACTGAATATTTATTTGTGGTAACCAGAATGAAAGAATCATGGACAATAATAGTCTTACCTCTATTAAAGTTGTGAAATCTAGAAGACCAAAAAAAAAGGATTGAAGCTGGATGGGAAAAGAATAACATAACAAATGCAACAAATGTAGGGAGCTGAGGTACAACAAGAGAACATACAGGAGAAGACAACAAAAATGAAAAAAAACAAAACAACTAAAAAATAACAGTAGAACAACAGAGGAAAACTGAACATATAATAGAGCATATGATACTGAAGAAAATAACTTACATACAAATTTCATTATTCCCTATTACTATTAAAAATAGAGCAGTACAATAATATTTAGAAAATGTGATAAAAATAAAAGAAAACAACAGTAAAACAACATTAAAACAATAATAAATCAATAACAAAATAAGTCATAAGAGTCATCAAACGATACAACAACACCACTCACAAAACCAGACCTAAACTATAACCCCAAAAAAGAAAAAAATAAAAAAAAATAAAAAAAAATTTACTTAGAAAGTTTGAGTTGTCTGCTGTTCTTCGTCTTCTTCTTTTGTATTGTTCTTCTTGAAGATATTCTCATGAGATGGACTCTCTTCACCAAGAGAGCCTTCACACTCCTTCATCAGCCTACTCTCATTTCAAGTTTTTTCTATCTCTCTCTGAAGCACACCCACAAAAACTTTCTCTCTATATATATATATCTTGATTTTCTTTCTCAAAACCTAAGTAAAAAAATGAATGAAATGAGTGAGCTTTGTAAATTTTTGAAATAGTAAAGAGTGGGGAGAAGAGTTTTATCTAAAGTTCTTGGTTGATGGTCTTCATTTTAGACACTAATCTCAAGAAATTTTCTTTATTTAAGACACAAATCTCAAGAAATTTTTAATAGACACCAACCCACAAAAAGAGATAGAGAGAGAAATAAAAAAATATATGTAAAGCCTTGGAATTAATAGAGATCACGTGGGTATTTCACTTTTTCAAATTTTAGTAATAAAAAATAGTCAAAAAAGTGATATAAGCCATCAATCACCTAAACACATATATAAATTTTTAAAAATGGGACCACATGTCGGACTTAAAAATTAAATTTAAAAAAATAAATAAAAAACAATCAGTAGATTAAATAAAAAATCTGACATGAAAGTGACATAAAATTTATCCATCAGTAAATTAAATAGGTTTGAACAAAATTAAAAAAAAAAAAAAACAATATACACATTAAAAATATAATAATTGCCGTATAACAGTAAAAAATAAAAAAAAAAATAGAAAATATCAGTATAACGTGTAAATTTCCCTACTTAAAATTACACTTAGGTGTCCATATTTTGTCAACATCAAACTATACTTAGGTTGTTCTAAAAAAACTATACTTAGCTACTTAAGTATAAATAATAATAACAATAATAATAATAATAATAAAAAAAGTACAACTTTTAATTGGACTTGATTAGTACATTCCCTTAAATATTTGTTTAAGTTAATTATCTGTCACATTAGCGCCACATTAGCGTCTTACAATAAAGTTAAGACAATTACTTGCTGTGTAATTAAAATTGATTTTAAATTTTTTCTCCCTTAAAAAAAATAAGCAAACATTTTTGTTTGTACAATTTAAGTATTTTTTTCGCAAATATATTTATTTTAAATTATTTAGTTTATTGTAACATTGACAATGTTGGCAATTATTTATGACAACTATAATTGTAAGTTGGTTTTTTTATAACTAGAGGATTTGAACTCAAGAGGATGAGATTCATGGGGACACAATAGATATTGATAACATGCATATATGTTTAGATAGAGGATATCACATATATGATTAGATAAAGGATATCCCTTACAGATTTTTTGATGAATAAAATTAAAAATACAATATTTTTGTGTCATATATAATTGGTAATAGATGCGTGATTCCCTCAGTTATTTTATTTATTTTTTTAATATATATTTGTATAAATATTAAGTAAAATAATAAATGTAAAATAAAAATGAGAAATGCATTTTTATTTATTTTACTATTAATTGAAGGGTAAAACTAGCTATAATGTAAAATTATGTGTTGAAGTAAATTAAAATTATACATAGCTTGAAAAAAAAAATATAAAGAAGTGAGAAATATGTGACATGCATATAACGTACTAGAATATTTCTATATATATATACATATAAAATTAATAATTTGAATATACTACGTTGATAGTATTTGATTTATAAATTAAATCAATTAATTGATAAAAATATTTTTATTAATGGTCACTTTTATATTGTTATCCAATTTAATATTTTGTATTAATTGTTAAAATATTTTGACAATTAATTATAGATAATTAAGTATTTAAAAATATTTTACCAGAATTTAGATTTCCTCAAATTTGATTATAAATCTATAATCTATCATCTTGTATGAATTTTTTAAAACAAAAAATAAACACACATAAAGTTATAAAAAAAAAAACCTTACATTGATGGCTGCCCCACCCTAAGAGTGAAAACCATCCCAGATGTAGACTTTCTGTCATCAAGACAAGCTTGGAAATTTGAGTCTGTACAGCCTAAAAGATTCAAAGCACCACCCTTGTAGACTAACACATAGCTCCTTGTCCTCTTTAAGTATTTCAAAATATGCTTAACTGTCGTCCAATGTTCATTTCCTAGGTTGGATTAATACCTGCTCACAATTCTCACTGCATAGTAAATGTCTGGTCTAGTGTATAACATAGCATACATCAGACTTCCAACTGCTGAAGCATAGTGAATTTTTCTCATGTTTTCTATCTCTTGGGAGTCAGTTGAAGACTGTTCCTTAGATAGTCTCAAACCATATCTAGAAGGCATAATTGACCATTTGGCATTGGTCATTGAGAAATACTCTAACACCTTATCGATATAAGCTGCTTGCGAGAGAGCAAGTGATCTATTCTTACGGTCTCTAATAATTTGGTTCTCGAGAACATAATTAGCTTCATCTGAGTCTTTCATTTTGAACTGGGTGCTAAGCCAATCCTTTACGCTAGTCATCTTCTTAACATTGTTACCAATGACTAAGATGCCATCAACATAAAGGACAAGGAATACTACCACTTGATTATCCTTGAGTTGGTAAACACAAGGTCCATCTTTATTTTGGTGAAAGTCGTAGGTTTTGATTATTTGATCAAACCTTTTGTTCCAAGAGTGAGAAGCCTCTTAAGTCCATAAATGGACCTATTCATCTTGCAAACTTTCTCTTCTTGTCTTGGAAGTTTGTAACCTTTTGGTTGCTCCATATAGATTGTCTCGTCAAGAATTCTGTTAAGGAAAGGTGTCTTGACATCCATTTTCTAAATCTTATAATCGAGAGCGGCTGCTATGTAGAGAAGTATTCTGATGGATTTGAGCATGACAACTGGACTAAAAGTATTCTCATAGTCTACACCGTCTCTTTGGGTATAATCCTTTGCGACAAGTCTAGCTTTAAAAGTTTCGACTTATCCATCAGCACCTCTTTTCTTCTTGTAGACCCATTTACATTTGATTGGATGGTAATCATCAAGTGCATCTACATATTTTAAGACTTTGTTTTTCTTCATGGAATCCATGTTGGAAATATTTTACCAGGATCTAGATTTACTAACAAGTATGTTGAATTAACATCCTAAATATGAATTCTCTAAAATAATGAAATAAATACATAAGGGTTTAAGAAAACCTTACATTGATTTTAGCGGAATAATATGACTCCTTCCGTTCAAGATCTCTAGGCCTTGATTCCTTTCTGTTGTAGAACATTATCAAGATCTGAACTTGGATCTCTTTCTCTCCTTCGGGTTTGGTTACCACCGTCTTACTCACTATGATTGAGTACTTGACTTGCTATGTGTGGGCATGACACTCATTCACTATGGGTTCAAATATGGAAGAACAATGAAGGAGGCTGAAATCACTAAGAAAGGAACTCTCTCATCTAGGTTGATTGAATAGTCAAGTTGACATTAAATTGACAAAATGTCAAGTGGATGAGATGAGAGAATTATGTTCCTTTTATAGTGTTTTAACTAAGGCTTAGGGTTGAATTATATAAATTAAAAAAGAATAAAATATTGGGTAAAAATCAACTTATGGTCGTACACTATAATGGACCAACTTCTAGTTAGATTTTTGCCACTTTATTTCAACCGTTTATTCTTGTTTTCAATAATACCATATTTTCCAATTCAATCCTATAAATGCAAAAACTATTTATTTAATAATAATTATAATTAATTATCAAATAAAATTGTCATTTATGTAATTTATTAGTTAGACCATACAAAGTCTCTTAATTAACAAATTGACCCCAAAACCTCTTTTCTTCACAATTAAGCCCTTGCTTAGTGAAAATTCTTAAATAAGACATAGTCTAATTTTAGAATTGATTAATTAAAATCAATTAACTGAGTCTGCAAGCAGTATTATCTCAACTAGTGAGGAGACCATGGGCCTATATAATCGAGCTTTCAGTAAGTAGATTTAGAATTCACCAAGTAAATTCTCAACTTATTAATTCCTCCTTGCGCCACTATAGATTTAGAATTGAATAGCACTCTCAGTTATATAGAACGCTCTATATGTACCACGATATATATACGTTATGATTATCCATTGTTACAACCTAATAGTCAAGGATTCTCTATAAATGATCTACACTGAATAGGGACAAATTTACCGTTCTACCCTTCAATGTAATTTATCCTTAAAACACTTAGCTACCTATAAATGATATTTCAGTAAACTAATATAATTACTGAAATGAGATCTCAATCATTTATCTCTATTCAGCCAAGCTCAAAGGAAATTATCGTTTCACTTCTAAATACTTATAGAAGCTATAGATTCCATATCTATGATCAGCGCTCCTACTCAATTGAATTACCATGTTCCCAAGATGTAAGTATCCACCAGAACAAAAAGTTAGCTTCCACGAACAACTCAAAGAACATAAATAATACAACTAAGCTGAACCTAACCATATCAGGATTAAGATCCATAGACCTAAGATCAACTATTGATATTGACTTAGAAAGATATAACGGTAAGTTTCTGATATCTTATCTAAGATCAATATCGGTCCCTTCCAATATATACTCCATACATCTGATACTAGTAAACTTTACCAATGCCCTGGAAAGGACATAACACTTATCCATGGTGTAAGTATACCTTATCGCTGATTATCATGCCAGTCTAAATCCAGTGAACTGACAAATCATGGGAATTAAACTTTTGAACATATAATCATGATTATATTCCACTGTGCTGACGACACTATAATCATGAACAAATATATACATATTTATATATGTTCTGGACTTAATAGAATATATACATTAAACATAATCATGAAATAAATCATGTGAACCATGCAACATAAAAGAATGATTTCTGATCTTTTATTAATTAGTAAATCTGATTATATTGAAATGAGTTTTATTTAGGGCACAAAAATCCAACGAACTCCCACTTGCACTAATATAAAATAAAAAGTGCATTTCAAATAATCTCAACACTTTGATATCCAGATCAAGTGTAGTATGTAGTATTCTCTCTGTAATAGGATCTTACAGGTTGTATTCAATACATCCGTTCCTCCACCATTACATTTCCTTAATCACAAAATCCTTGATATTGTGAGATTCCTCTCTATATGTCTACTCCTCTAAGGATACTGGATTCTTTACTTTTTGGCAACTACTTCTGTGTTAGTCAGGAAGTAACACTAGTAGTTGATAAATTATTGGTACAATGCCAAAAACTGTATAGAATTTTTCATAGACTGAATAAGTATCTTTCCTGCAACTTTAGCATTCAATCTCACTGGTAGAGTTAGAGATTTCGAATTGGTTTTTACACTTCTCCAAAATTACTGCTCCACCCCCAGAGTAAACTCCATCTTATCAGAAGACTTTCTAGCACTAAGGCAAGTATAGAAACCTGATTTGGTGTAGTTTAAGAGTATTAAATACCACCCTTATCGACTAACATATAGTTCCTCTTCTTGATCTTAAGCTTTACTTGATTGTCTTCTAATGTTCCTTTCCTGGATTAATCTGATACCAACTCATTACTCCCACTCAACAGCAGGTGTCTGGTCTAATGCATAGCAAAGCATATATGAGACCTCTCATTGTTAATCCTGAGGAATTCTTTCTTTGCCTTTATCTTTTCTGGAATAGTTGAAACTTTTCCTTAGATAAATAAAATCTATGCTTAGAAGTCAAAAAGCTTCTACAGATTGCCATTAGAAAAATACTCCAGCATCTTACAAAAGTAAGTTGCTTGCACTAGAGTAAGTAAATTACTAGGTATACCACAAGCCATAAATTTAGATAAACTCAAACCTTTAATACTAGACTTAGTATTTTTAGGACATGGGGTGGAGCCTACATAGCAAACTCCAAACTTTTCTAAATCTTTGTCGATTGATACTCTTCAATGGGAGTGTACATATTGAATCATGTTCTAACTAAAGTTATTTTTCAAACATATTTTGAGTTATGATAAGGTTAGAAACTAACTTTATGACATGTACATATTTTAGAAATACCCGTATACAGTTAGAGTACAATTGTCAAAGAAAAGATCTGAGCCTAAATACCATATATAAGCATTTCATCATAAAAGCTATACGGTCTAAGGGTTACATATTTTATTATCCATCTCACAATATTAGAATTGTGGAATTAAAAATTGACTTGATAACTGGGAGTGATCAATCTAGGAACCTAGTTTCTGAGAAAGATCATTCATATTTTCTCAAACTTTCACCTCAAGTATTAGATTAATTATGATTCACAACAACCCTTAAGGTTAATGCTTATTGAGAATTCATAACTAATCATTAATAATCCATAAGTCATTGATAAAATTCTAATAAGTTATGTTATTTAGTAATTGCTTACAATTTCTAAAACAACATGCATATTGAACCATTTGCTCTTTTAAGAGTTTGTTGGTTCTTCTTTAAGATGACTTATTAGAACAATAAGATCAATATTTTCTAGTGATTATATTTTGTACAATAAGAGTTCAACTACAATATTAATTTGAGACACAAATTAAACTATGGAATGCAAAGAATTGAAATTGTAGTACAATATGCCATGAATGAAGAAATGAATATCTTAAAGAGCAGTGAAGTTTATCTTTAATAAAGTCGCCTAATGAGGTGGAGAACATTAATTAAGCATAGACTTTTCACCAATAATACTCATTAGGCAACATTGAGAAACATAAAGATATAAAAGAATATTCATTGCTAAGAAGTTCATTTTGAACTAAGAATCAATAACAAAGGAGATTTACATTCTCACTTGTCTTTATAAAAGATTCTATTATAGACCTTGACATTTGTTGCTTGTTTCAATTCATTAATCAATTCCAAACAGTAAACTAGAGGAGAAAGTATACATACTGCCATAAAGATTTTCCTCTAATAGTGGTGAGCACATGCAAGCTTTAAAAGTCTACCTATAGATTAAAACAAACATCTTACAAATTGG
This sequence comes from Cannabis sativa, assembly GCF_029168945.1. Classification (NCBI taxonomy): domain Eukaryota; kingdom Viridiplantae; phylum Streptophyta; class Magnoliopsida; order Rosales; family Cannabaceae; genus Cannabis; species Cannabis sativa. Next base: position 15,524,611 of record NC_083610.1, read on the forward strand.
TATTTTTATTATATTATCTTTTCCTTTAAGTTTGAAAAGAGAATTATGAAAATAATTATATACCAGAAGGTTAGTGGGAGAATATTTATTTTATACATAGATAATATATTACTTGCAAATGATGATAAAATTTTATATATAAAGTGAGAATAATTCATATCTCAAATTACTATTTTGAGATAAAGAATATAAATAATATATAATTTTAATTAATTAGAGAGTAGCCATAACATCTCTTATTAAATAAAATTATGTATTATTCATCTAATATAACTTTTATCTTTAAGTGTGATAAATTCAACTCAAATCAGCATCTGAAATGATAATAAATTAAGAACATTCCTTTGCTTCTATTATTAGAAGCCTAATGTATGCCTAAGAGTCTAAATAAGACTTTGCATTGCATTTGTTTCAGGATCATTAAGTAGTATCAGAATAAATAAATTTAAGACCACTTTATTTTTTATACAAAGTGATGAGGTGTCTTTAAGATACTAAAAATTATATTCGTACATATTTTGTTAAGATGAATTGACCATATTGTGGAGAATCTTGATTGTTATTTCCACTTTAGAAGTCAGATTCATTTATTGTTTTTGAGGATACATCTCGTATGATGTATTATAGAGTTTCATAGTAGGCCTAGGTTCAGAATTACAGTTTCATTAGGTCATTAAGAAAATTTTGTGACAAATTCAACTACATAATTTATGGCTAATAACTATAAGAGTACTAGTCGAAGCTAGCATATCGACATTAAGTATTTAGTCATAAAGAGGCGTGATAAGTGGTCATTAAGCACGCAAACTGAATTGGGTAATCGCGTATCCTTGACTAAAGGCATGGCGCAACACAAATTCAAGGATTATAAAGTAAATATGAGATTCAGTTAACCCATATGCAGTTTTTTATTTGTACAACCAAAAATTATTCAATGAAACTCTAATTTTGATATTTTCTTATATTTATGTTCACCTTAATTTTGTCTGAGAAAAATTATCATAAGAGGACCAGAATAAACATAAGGCTAATGGTTTATTCGCTTAAGTACATTGCCACATTAAGTACATTGTTATATAATAAATATATCATAATACATGGAAGATAATACTCCTTATAATGAGGACATATCTCTATGATTCATATGTTTATTATTTAATGAAGAACGTTTGGGTTTGAATCTTTTAGTTTAAATGCTGACCAAGTGGGGGAATATTAGAATATTTATATTTAAGAAAATAAAATAAATAATTGATTTTGTGATAAATGAATATTTTATATTCATTAAATCTGGACAAAATTAATTACGTAATATTCTATATATGGTCAGATTTCAATATTAATTACCTGATTTAAATTCTTGAATTAATTGTCAAAATATTCTGACAATTAATGTGGCGCAAATACTGATAGAGTATCTCACCTATAAATATAGGGTCTTGGTCCCCGAGCTCCTCACTCATTCTGTTTATACAGCAAAATCCATCTGAAGAGAGTTGAGAGAGCGAGGAAGCCCAAATTTCAATACTGAAGCTATCGCATGGATTGAAGCTCAAAGATCAATGGCTGGAGGTATTTCGATCTTTCATTACATATATATTTCGATATGTTTATAGTTTATTCTGCATTACATATCGTTCATATATGCTATATTTTCATATACTATATTATAGTCTAACATGTAACTCTTCATTGAATAAAAGTAAGTATGTTTGTCCTTAATTTGTTTAAATTGTAATTACGATTTGACACTAAAGTTAGAATTTTATTTTCACAAGAAAACTTTTTGTATTTAACATTAGAGGTTATATATTTAAGAATGCACTATTAAAGTTTCAGTTCGTGATCTAAGTAGTATTTTTTTATAATATTTTTTCTTAGCAATCTTATGTAAATATGTCATCATATTAATATTATTTTTCACATTCCCATACATACAATTTAAAGAAAACAAAGACATGTCGTTAGTAGATAGAGCCAATTAGGAAAGAACTATATTTGGTGAGGGCGAATTTATTGGAAAAAAGATCTTTTGATGTTGTAGGGAGAGCTATTGATGAAGGTTATTAACTAAATTATAAATAACTATTCTAGCATTTATGCTATATAACAAGGTTGTAACAAAAATAAAGAAATACACTGTAATAAGCATTTCTTTATGAACAAATGTTTAATAAGTCTATGTAATACTTTAATTTAATTTAGTTTTATGTTAATCTAAGTTCTTATTCGAGATTACTATTTTATAATTTATGAATGATGATTTGTAATAATTTTGTTTTATTACTGTCTCTTCGTTATATATATATATTAATAAATATATAAATAAAAACTAATATATCTATTAATTCTAATTTTTAGTATTATAAAAAGAAAACAAAAACTAAAATATCTATAACTAAATTATATACTAATCATTTTTTTTTAAGAAATTAATAATTTCAAACTTAAACCTTTTAATTAATTTGTTATGATCATAAATTTATTAAGCAAGATGTACTAAAATATTATAAATATCAATTAAAATATTTACAATAATAAAATTATTTATGAATTAAATTTAAATTAGACATTTACTAATAACTAATTAGGTATATTGACCTTTAAATACTTCTATCAATTTCTTTTTAATTCTCTTATTTTTCTATTTTTTTTATTCCACTTTAAATTCTCATCTTATTTTTTTTATTTTTCCATTTTTTATTCTTTTTTATTTAATTAGAGATCATTAATTAATTATTTTTTATTCTACTTTATTTAATTAAAGATCATTAATTTTGTCAAAAAATAGAGATTATTAATTAATTAAAAATTATTAACAAAATATATTACCGTATATGATAACTAATGATTCGCGTTATGTGTAAAAATGAATATTTACCGATCATTGTTTGATTTATGTACAGAGCAAATTTATTGGAGAAGATATTAATGATGACTACAAGTGATATACAATGATGATATCAATCTTAAATGTGGTGGTGACTATAAATAAGATATGATGATAGCATGCAGTCATTTTGAAGATATTTTTTTATATGCTTTCTTTTTATGTACGAAATTGTATGATGATTTTTTTTAAGAAATTTTTAGAGTATTCTATATAGATTTGTTATTTTTTAAAAAAATATATGTTTAAATTATTTCAATTAATTTTATTATATTCAATTAATATTCATATAAATATATATACAGTAGAACCTCTATCCAAGAATACACTTGGGACCAAGTAAATTATATTCTAATTGAGAGGTTATAACTAAATAGAGTTACACTAGAAAAAAAATTAAAAAAAACCAAAAAATATCAATGTAACAATAATAACAATAAATAATCATTAATACTATATCATAATAAAAATATTTTAGAGTAAATATAATTTTCTACATGTATTATAATTTAAAATAAAATTATTAATTTTACATAAATAAATTTATAAAATACATGTATATATTTTATTAAGATGTAATTATTCTTATATAAATGTATACTTTGTTAATACGGGACTTAAAAAAATGTATAACTAATTACAATTTAGAGGTTATTCTTATTTATAACTGGCCAGGACTTGATTTTTTTATAACAAATTAGAGGTTATTCTTGAATAGAGTATTCTTAAATAGAGGTTCTACTGTATATATATATATATATATATATATATATATATAACTTTAAATTTTTATGTTAACTAGTAATAATAATAAGCTGAGAGACATAATTAATGTTTTGATTAGTGTATGTAAAGCAAAAATAACCAAGCATTTGAATATGCATGAATGCATGCAAAGTGCAAATCATTTATCTAATAAGCCACATAGAGTTATGATCAATGTACATATAAAAGCAAATATAGCCAGGCATTTTGAATATGCATGCATCATGAGTGGATGCATCGAATTTTAATTACAACATTTTTGGGTAAATTATGATTAGTATATGCACATGTGAGATGTTTTAATCTTTTTAATTAGTAAATAATCTTTTGGAGTGATGTTTATGGCAGAAAATAAATAGTCGTAATGCATCCATTTCTCCACAAACGACAAGCTGAAGCTACCTACTTCACATAGGCTCAATGTTTACTTGCTCAGCTCAATAGAACAACAACACATTAAAACAAAAAAAGTAACATTAATAATATTCATAAAAAGATATTTGGATAAATGATCAAGATCAAGTACTTTAGATCAATTTGCATAAAAAAATACTTTGGATCAATCTTTTGGGCTTAAGCAAGGTTAATTTAGCTGAAGCCCAATTAAATGTTGCTTATAAGTTGTTCTTCCCATAGAAAGAAAATTGGGATTCTTTTACAAATACACAAAAATAATAAAAAAATTACAAAAATATGGTTATAAAGAATTTTAAATATTTTTACGATTTTTATTTTATTTACAGAAATACGGTCTTTTAATGTATTTTTATATTATACTCTTGTTGATTTTTTGTTATTTATTATTGTTATTTACTTGTTTTGATGTTATTTTCATGTAATTTTCTTATTGTTTTGGTGTTACTTTTATAAAACACCTAAAAATATATATATATAAAAAAAAAGATCTTTTAATGTAAAAATGTAAAAAAAAAATTAAAAAAATAGTGTATTATGTAAGTATCCCAAGAAAATTTAGTAATAGTTGGGATTTTATGTTACTTTTCAATATCATGGGATTTCCAAATTTTAAATTTTTGAATGATGTTAATTAAATTTGAGAAAATTACATGGCATATCTACTTTGTTTTATTTGTTTTAATTTTTACTTTTATTTTCATATTTTTAAGATATATCCACTTTTATAGATGATATCTTATTAGATCCCTTATATTAATATAAATTATATGCTAGACTTAAGTAGAGAGTGAGAGTATATCCACTCAAAAAAAAAAAATAGATATATTTTAATAAAATATAATATGAAAGTATTTTTGATTAATAGATAAAAAAAAAATATTTTTTAACTTATCCATATTTTATGTCGTTTTATTCTTTTTGGTTTTTATTTTTTGGCAATTAAAGTTTTCAAAAATCTCACTTTTTTATATCACTAAGCCTTCCGAAGGAAAAAAAAAAGGGCTATTTTCAAAAATATGGGAAAAATTATTAAGGTTATGATAAATATGGCATAAAAAGTAAATGCCACTAAATATGGCATTATCTAACCAATCAAACTAAAAATATGGGTTTTTTTCTAAAAAAAAAACATATAAGACATTAAAAAGAAATCTGAATTTAAAATTCATAAAAAATAAAAACTTAATTAAATTACCATAAAAAATATTAAAATTCTCTTCATATTTATTTTTTTAAAAAAATAAAACAAATAATACTATAGTGATTGCCGAAGTTGTCACTTGTGCTGGAAAATTCATCGGAGTTTACTGCCGACACCGGAAAGTCGCCGGAGTAGCCGTCGGTGCCGGAAAAGTCGCCGGAGTTGCTGCCGGCGCCGAAAAAGTCATCAGAATTAGCATTGTCGCTGGAAAAATCACCAAGAAACTAGTTTCTTGATGTTAGAAACCGGTTTCTTGGTGATTTTTCCGGTAATTTTACCGGTGACAATGCCAAGTCCGACGACTATTCTGGAGTTTGATGTCGGTCTTAGAAAAAGTTGCCGGAGTAGTTCCTGGTGTTGGAAAAATCGCCAGAGTTATTGCCGGCGTAAAAAAAGTCGTCAGAATTGGCATTGTCGCCAGCAAAATCATTAGAAAAATCACCAAGAAAGTGGTTTTTTTATCAAGAAACTGGTTTCTTCACCAAGAAAGTGGTTTCTTCATCAAGGAACTAATTTTGTTACACAACAATAATAAAGATTATGAAAACAAAACAAAAATGATATACACTGAAAAATAATTGAAACCAGTTTCATCAATCAACCAAATAGAGAAAAAAAAATACAAAAAAAATTACCAAGAAACCGAAAAAAAACCAGTTTCTTGGTGATTAGTCCGATAATTTTTCCGGTGACAATGCCAATTTTGACGAATTTCTCAGAGTTTCTTTGTCGGCATCGAAAAAGTCACGGAGTAGATGCTCGGTGTATTAGTCGTCGAGTTGCTACCAATGCTAGAAAATTCGTCATAATTGCCATTGTCGTCAGAAAAATTACCGGAAAAATTACCAAAAAACTGGTTTCTTCATCAAGAAACCAGAAACCAGTTTCTTGGTAATTTTTCCAGCGACTATGCCAATTCTGATGACTTTTCTGAAGTTTACTGTCGCTGCCGGAAAAGTCGCCGGAGTAGCTGCTAGCGTCAGAAAAGTCGTCAGAATTGGCATTGTCAACGAAAAAAATCACCAAGAAACCGGTTTCTTAGACTTCAAGAAACCGGTTTCTTGGTGATTTTTCAGTGATTTTTCCGGCAAAAATGCCAACTCCAACGAATTTTCCGGCGCCGGCAGCAACTCCGACGAATTTTCCGGCACCGACCGCTACTCCGGTGACTTTTCCGGCACCGGCAGCAAACTCCGGTGACTTTTCCGGCATCAATGACAAATAAAAATTCCTAAACAAATAAAAACATTAAATATGGGATTTAGAAACCTAATTACATATACATGGCATATCAAATACCATAAAAAAACCTAAAAATAAAAAAATACCATATAAATTGGCCAAACTTAAATGTGCCATATTTATCATAAGAACTTTTAAAATCCCATACTAAGTGTAATTTCCTAAAAAAAAAACAAGGCATTCAACGTACATACGAAACAGTAGAAAGATGGCAACCATTTCTGATGTCAGCTCAAATAAATAAATAAATGAAATGGATGATATAGGTTTAGATCGATAGATATGTAAGGCAAAATAAAAACAAATATAAGAATGAGACTAACGATCACCTCATATATAGTATATGGTTACCAGTTTTCTCCGTTGTAAGTGGTAACCAGCTACTAGTTTACGGGGAAAAATACCGTTGTCGTTCTTGTTAAAGTCACCACGGACTTTAATCCCTAGATTTTACTTGAATGGAAGACTAGTATTGGATTAAAATCTTGTAAAATCTTTAATGTGCTCGTGTGAACACAAGTGATTATTTTAATAATTGTGGGACATTAATATTAAAGTATCATAGTTTAAATGTATAGATACTTTGAGTGATGGGTTTAACTATCCTCTCAAATGAGAGAATGGTCTTCAACTATCCTCTCTTCCTAGAGTTTGGTCTTTTACCTTCCTCTAAGCCTAGCAACTCCTTTTTCTTTAGTTTTTCCTGTCTGTTTCCATTCGGTTTGCATCATTCTGTGTTTTTTTTCTGGTGTGTTTTAAATCCTCTAGTTTCTTAAGTTCCCATCTTTTCCTTGTCCTGGGTTTTGGTTTTTCCTTCTTGGGTTTTTCCTAGCCGTTTTGTCTTTTTGTCTCTTCTGTTGTGAGTTTGTTGAGAGTAGGGTGTGTGTTTCCTTTGACTCTCTGTCCTCGGTGTTGGTTTTGTGGGGTAGGGGGATCTGGTTTGGTGAGGGTTGGTGGAGTGTTGTTTGTTTGACTGTGCGGTTTTTTCTCTTGTCCTTTGTGGTTCTGATTTATGGAGCTAGTTAATGCTCTTTGTCCCCCTAATAAAGGCAAAAGTTTCTCTTGTCTTGAAGCTTCTGTCATCCTTTCTCCTAGCTCTTCATCTCTCAAGGCTCTCTCTTCTCTTTGTTTGTATAGCAAAGTGGTGGCACCCATGGTGGTTGATGCTAAGGCCTTAACTGAGGTTGTGACCAGTCGTTGGCTTAAGAAGGTGACTGTTTTTTCTCTTGTTGAAGAGTCATCTATGTTTAGCTGTTTTAAACTTGGTTTTGAAAGCGAAGAAGACAGTGAATGGGCTTTGGAGCAGGGGCCATGGTCTTTTAAAGGCTACACCTTTGCTCTTAGAAAGTGGATGCCTAGTGTTGAAGGACCAAGTCTGGTGGAGTGTTTAAGATTATGGGTATAGATTCATAATCTTCCTCAAGAATATTTCTCCGTGGCTAATGGAACGCTACTTGGCGCTACCATTGGTAAAGTCTGCTTGGTGGAGTTAGAAGAAGATAATCCGGCGTCTTGGAACCTATTTCTCAGGGTCCAAGTTGACTTCAATATTGAAAATCCTCTGGTGTCGGGATGCTTTTTCGACTTGGGTTCTGGAGTAAAAAGGTGGATTCAATTCAAATATGAGAAGATTGGTATCTTCTGTTATTTCTGTGGTCGGTTGGGCCACCAAAGGAAGGGTTGTTCTCTGTCAACTCCGGTCACCGTGGCTAATATTGATGATATTCCTTTTCCCATGTATGGCCCGTGGTTGTCGACCGCGTCAAGATATCACGATGTTTTTTCTAGTGGGGTGTGGACTCGGTTTCTCCGGCGGTGGCTCTTGAATGTGCTGGGCCGTCGTCTTTACCCCGGCCGGATGGAGCTAGGCTCGAGAAGGTTGGCTCGAGGCGCGAAGTGACTGTGACTAGTCGGGGTCTCCCTGGGAAAGGTCCAGTGATGCAGAGAAAAAAATGGACCCCCAAGAAAGTGACAGCGGAGAGAGAGATTGTACGAGGTATTTCTGGTTTTGGAAAAAAGATGAATAGGAATTTGAATTTTGGAAAAAGGCCTCCTGAAACTTTTCCTAGGGTAGAGCCTTTGACTATGGGAGATAATGTGAGTAACCCGTTGGGTATTTCAATTCCTAATAAGGAGGATGTCTCCTTGAAAAGTGTGCCACCTTTTGCTGTAAAGGAGAATTTGTCTTTTGTTCAGGGGCATGGGCCTTTTAAAAGAATGGGAAAAAAAGTATCTAGGCAAATTGAGAAAGGAGCTGTTGGTGGGCCTCCGTTAGTGGGCCGTGAGGTTGAAGCTCTTCAGGTTATGTTTCATGATGGGTTGTCTGGGCCGCCTGGGCCGAAGCCCATTTGTGTGCAAAAAGAGAAGAGGGGAAGTGATTTGGGGTGTGGGCCGGATGGGAAAGTTAATGGTGGGCCTGGTTGTTTGAACTCCAAGGAAGTGGGGCCTGGTGGGTCATTAATTGATTCAAATAATAAGCTTTTATTGAAGGGGTCTTTGAGGAAGGGGGCTGCGCTATTCCTGGACCTTTTACGGCAGTTGGGGTTGATGGTGGGCCGCCTCACTTGAGTGTTGGCCATGAGAGTGGTGTGATTAATGTTGTTGCACAGCAAGACTCTTTTATTGGTAGCTTGGTCGTACCCTCTTGTGATGAAGGAAAAGCTTTGTCTAAATTCTTTAAAGCTCAAGAGGAGTTACTTTATGACTTGTTAAATGCTAAAATACTACATATTTTATAGTGTAAAAATACAAAATAAAATTAATTCTTTATAATATTTTCATGAAATTAATACAATATATTTTTATATTGAAAATAATTTATTAAAGATTAATTTTATCTTTGTTTATAAATAATAATTAGTATTTATGGCATAATAGAGAAAAAAAAAATAAAAATTAAGAAAATACATTGTTTTTATTTAAAGAAATACAAATTAACTAGATTTTAAATAAATATTTTCATTAAAATTATTATGATATATTTCATGTTGAAAATATTTTGTTTGGATTTAATGTTGTTTGTGTTTGATTGAAAAAAAAAATAGCATTATTAAAAGAAAAGAAAAGAAATAAAAAAAATGACAAAAATAAAGGCCAAAGCTATAAAATTGGTATTTTTGAAGCCCAAAAGAGAGCACAAAAGGACAAAACCCCTATTGGCCCTCTTCTTCTTCCCCTGTCGACATCAGCGCCACGTGGCGATCGCCCATTGGCTTGGCAAAAGCAACAGGAGCAGCAGCTCCATTTGGCCCTCTCTCCCTCTTCACGCGCGCGTGAGGCACACGGCCTCACCCTAGCCGTGTGTGCGCCTCACGCCATGCCCCGCGAATGGGCATCGTTCGGTTCGTTTCCTTCAGCCACAAATGCAATTTTTCTCCTTTATTCTGCAGCCGACACGTGGCACTGACTCATCAAAGGCAGCCAATCCGACAGTGCCACGTGTCACTCTGAATTAACTTTTTTGTATTTATATTTTTACCCACATGCAATTTGCAATAAGTTTAATTGCGCATTAGTCCTTTTACCCTTCTATAAATAGAAGCTTATGTTTTTAGAATTCAGTTACAGTTTCAGAGTTTCAGACAGAAAAATTCAGAGAAAACGCTCAGTTAGTTTACCGCTTTTCTTAGTTAATTTTCTTATGGGTTTCTAAGTTCCCTTATTATTAAGGTGGACGATGAAACCTAGTGTATTTAATTAAGTATTTATTTTTATTTTGATTCTTAGTACAATATATGCTTATGATTTTCGCTTCTTAAAATAATTTTCTTTCATCTTTAATATCACGTATTTTTGATAGTTAGAAATTATTAATGCTTGGTTCTACATTTTATTAAAAATAATATTCTTTGATTTTTTGTATTTACATTAAATTGTTTCACATTTAATGCTTAGAAGTTATAATTTTAAAGCGAAGGAAAATCTATTTTTTTATTAGAAAATAATTGGTTTAATTACTGATTAAATGATGAGAATCAATATAAAGATAAATATTTTTATATACACTTAAGTGGATTCTGATCCCTTAATAATATCCCAAATATTACTGAAAATATTTGTTACTGTCATTTTTACTGTTTAAATACTTATTTTATTTTGTTACAAAAAACCTCACTATTTTCGAAACTAGGTTAGAGTTTTAATAGCTTAGATTAAATTAGTATTTTCTTCGATCTCACGCAATTCCCATGGGTTCGACCTCGTTCTTCACAATCTCCATACTACAATAAAGATTCGTGCGCTTGCGAGTTGATAAATGTAAAACGTACCATTTCGGTATACAACAAGACTTGAAACACTTTGGAAAGATAAATTTATATGAGATAAAGAGTTTGGGAGGTGACATTGGTGTGTTGACCACTTCGGAAACAAATGAAAGAACAACTCCCTTTAAGAAAAGGAAATTTGAAGGCTCCGCTTCTCTATGCACTAGACCTCACAAGACTATTAGAACTCATCCTGATGTGGTTCGAGATTTTCTATGGGACACTAAAGAGAAGGACCGGGAATCTAAGGTGATTTATGACGATCCATCAGAAGAAGCGTCTGACTCTATGAGCTGTAATGAAGGAATTATGAAGAACCCGCTGATTGGTTCCTTTGTCATTGAAGACTCTGGCTCCAGCTTATCGGTGTACTCGCAAAACCCTGTGGAGGAGAATGTCAAATCTCCTCCACAGGCGCCATGAGAGGGCTCGCCTGGAATTGTAGGGGGTTAGGGCAGACCTCTATAGTCTGTGAACTGAAGTCCCTGATCAGAGCGCGCTCTCCTGACTTTGTTTTTCTGACCGAGCTTAAAGTGGATGCGACTTCTCTGGTACGTATACTTAGATCCCTCCACTTTTATTTTAATATCAATGTACCATCTATTGGTATTGCTGGAGGTATTATTTTGGCTTGGAAAGTTGGCTTTAGTTTTGAATGTATTTCTTGTTCTCGAAATCATATATCTGGAATTGTTTACTCGGATCCCCCTTCCAATCCGTGGCTTCTCTCTTGTGTTTATGGCCCCCCTTACCTCAACGCTAAGAAAAAGTTTTGGGCGGAGTCAATGGCCCTTGGAGATAGGTTTGGGGGTCCTTGGCTAATTATAGGAGATACCAATTTTGTTCTCAGCAACTCAGAAAGAGAAGGTTCTTCAGGAAAGGACCATTTTATCCCTTTCATCTCTAATCTTGTTGATTCCAGAGGATTAATCAACCTGTGTATAAAAGGAGACAAGATGACTTGGGATAACCACAGGTCGAGGGCAGTCATGTGAAATCTGCTCTTGATAAAGGGATAGTTAATGGAGCGTGGATCCAAATGTTCCCTAAAGTTGTTATTTGCTCTTCCCAGACGAGCAACTCGGACCATAGACCTCTCTTCTTGGATACTAGTGGTCCTCCCCCTAGCTTCAAGAGATTTTTCAAGTTTGAGGAAGGATGGACGAGGGATGATAGAAGCAAATTCGTAGTTGCCAATGCTTGGCGCTCGGTAGCTCATTCTTGGGCTCCAGCCCGAATTTTCAAAAAGGTGGGTGCTACTAGGATTGCGCTTCTGAGTTGGAACAGAACGCAGTATGGTAGGATTGATTGGGTTATTAAAGACCTTGAAAAGCAACTGGATAGTATTCAGAGACTCCCAGCCGAAACCAGGGAGTGGAGGAAGGAATGTGAAATTCGGAAATCGCTGAATGAAATGTTGACCCGGAAAGAGCTTTACTGGAAGCAGCGAGCTAGGATTTCTTGGCTTAAGGAAGGCGATAGATGCTCAAAATTCTTTTTCCTTACGACAACAATTCGAGGAAGGAGAAATGCCATTGAGAGTATTTTGAACAAGAACAATGTTTGGATCACGGATAGAGATGCTATTGGCCGTGAATTTACCGACTTTTTCAAGAGTATCTTTGAGGGATCAGACATTGACTAGAGCCTGGATTGCAGTGGTTTGTTTAAGGGGAGGATGTCCCTTCAGGACCAGGAGGGGACTATTCTCTGCCCCTCTCGGGATGAAATAGAGAGTACCTTGTTTGCTATGAACAATCATAAGGCTCCGGGACCGGATGGAATGTCAGTACTCTTTTTCAAACATTATTGGGAGACTGTGGGAGATGATTTTTGTGAGGCAGTTTCTGATTTCTTCAGGAATGGTCATATGCATAAAGGAATAAATACTGCGAATGTAGTTCTTATCCCTAAGGTCCAGAATCTGAAGAGACCTAGTCAATTTAGACCCATTTCTCTTTGCAACATTCTTTATAAGGTCATATCCAAAATAATTGCAAATAGAATCAAACCAATATTGCCTTCTATAATATGCCCTACTCAAGCGGCTTTCGTTCCAGGAAGAAATATTCAAGATAATAATGTAATCGTTCTGGAGATCATCCACTCGTTTAAACGGAAGAAAGGTAGGGAGGGATTTTTTGCAATCAAAATTGATCTTGTTAAAGCTTATGACAGGCTTAGTTGGAGGTTCATTGACCACGTTTTGGATTGTGTTGGCTTCCCTCCGAAGCTGCGCTCTTGGATTTCGCAATGTATTTCCACCACAACACTTAACGTTTGCTTGAATGGGAGCCAGGTTGGAAAGATTACGCCGTCGTGTGGGCTACGCCAGGGCGATCCCCTCTCCCCTTACCTATTTATTTGTGCTGCAGAGGTTGTCTCGAGACTCTTGGAAAAAGCTTTGGGACAAAGAAATATCCATGGTATAAAACTCTGTAGGGGTGGGCCGACTATTACCCATCTTCTCTTTGCAGACGATCTCATCTTGGTGGGGAGGGCCAATCTAATTGAAGCTACTTGTGTTTGGAATTGCTTGGAGCGGTTTTGCTCTTGGTCTGGACAGAAAGTTAATAAACTTAAAACATCAATATTCTTTAGCAAAAACACCCCTGAGGGTATGAGGAGAAGGACAAAGGGAGCATTGGGCATACAATCACCAGATGGCACTATTAATTACATGGGTCTGCCCCTTTTCAGATTTAGGCAGAAGGATGCAGACTTTAACTTTATTCTGGATAATCTCACCTCTAAATTGCAGGGTTGGAAAGCTAAAACGTTATCGAAAGCAAGCCGAGTTACTCTTATCAAGTCTGTGGGTTTGTCGCTGCCTGTCTATGCTATGCAAACCACTAAGCTCTCGAGCAGTATGGTCACAAGGGTTGATGGTTTAGTCAGGGATTTCTGGTGGGGTTTTGAAAAAGGAAATCATGGTCTTCATCTAAAAGCTTGGGATAAGTTGTGTCTTCCCAAATCTTTGGGTGGACTAGGATTTAGGAAAACAAAGGAAATGAATCTGGCTTTTCTTGCCAAGTGGGGTTGGAATTTGCTGAAAGGCTCCCAATCTTTATGTTGCAAAATTTTGGAAGCCAAGTACCTAAAAGGGAAGAAGTTTCTCAATTGTAGCTACATGGATTCCGATTCCTGGTTCTAGAAAAATGTCGTCAAAGCCAAATCTATTTTAAGGAAGGGGGCTTGTAAATTGTAACAAATGGAAGGACGATTAGCATTTGGAGGGACCCCTGGATTCCTCACTTGCAAGGATTTACTCTGAAACCTAAGGGAGGGGTCTCAACTAATGATCTATGTGTTGATGACCTATTACTTGATAATGGAGATTGGAACATCCCAAAGCTAAATGGCTTATTTGATAAAGAAACAGTGTCTGCAATTGCTATAGGGGGAACACCCTCTGGACAAGGGGATGATAGATGGGTCTGGACACTGGATAGAAGTGGCCAGTTTACAAGCAAATCTGCTTATTTGTCTCAAGCTCTAGATAGAGCTCATCGTAGTGAGGTTGCCCCGGCACTTTGGAACAAGTTGTGGAACAGTAGAATATTGGAAAGGCATAAGATCCTTTGGTGGTGCATCCTTTCCAATGCGCTCCCAATTAGAGCTGTGATTAGTAAGCGGTTCCACATTGAGGATACCTGTCGCCCCTTGTGTGGCTTGGGGGAGGAATCCATGGAACACCTTTTCTTGTCCTGCGAAGTGGAGATGCACTTATGGCGTTCTTCACCTTGGGGCATCTACCCTATTTGCAATACTGGCATTCGAATGTGGGATTGGGTCAAATTTATCTGGAATCTAAATTCTAAGGGGATCCGAGTGGAAGAAGTTTTCCTGTATGCTTCTATTGTTGTCGAAACTATCTGGAAAGTGCGAAATGATTTAATACATAACAACTCTCAGCTGAATGTTTTGAAATGCATTGACCAGGTTTGTAATTCTTATGCAGAACTTCATGATACTCTCTTACCTTGCCCTTCTCCATCTTTGAGGGGCTCCTGGAGGCCGCCACCTCAAGATTGGATAAAATTGAATTGTGATGTAAGGGTGGGATCAGAAAGTATGTGCTTAGCGGTGGTAGCTAGAAACCATCTCGGTAGGTGGTTCGGATACACACGGATCGGTTGGACTTCTCAGATGCTTTGTGTGGAGAAGCAGTGGCTTGTTGTGCAGCGGTTTCTTTGGCTCTAGAGGAAGGTTTTAAGTTTGTTTTGATTGAGAGTGACTCGAGATTAGTTATCAATGCTCTCAATGGGACGGAGTCTCATTGGGCAATTGACAATTATATCTCATTTTGTGCTAAGTCATCTCCTGCTTTTATTTGTTGTAATTTTGAGTATGTTAGTAGAACTTGTAATTTTGCAGCCCATAATGTGGCAAATTGGGATTTTATTCACAAGTTGTATGGGATTATTCCGGTTTCTTCGGTTCCGGAGAACCTTTTATGTAATGACCGTGAGGTCCAACGTTATTTAGTAATGGTACGATTACGCTTATTTTCAAAAAAAAAAGATACTTTGAGTGATATTTTTAATTTATTGAGGAATTAAATTATAAATATTTAAAATTAATAACCTACATATGAGGTTATATAATGGTAGTAGTCCTAACGAAACAAGGGCAATTCTATTCTTAGTTTCTCTCATCAAGAGAAAAAATTAGAAAATTTAAATCTTGTTTTCTTGGAAGATCATTACTCAAAATCATCATCACTAAACCAATTATCTCCGTTAAGGAATTAAGGTACGCTTAAGCTATTCATGTTCTTTTTCTCTTTGAATGAACAAATACATTTTTTAGATCTATAGTTATACACTTATAAGAAAGAGAAATTTGCGGTAAAAGTCCTCATAAAGTTCAGTTTAATACAGATAAGTTCCCAACCTCCAAAAATAGCGTAATAGTCCTCAAAGTCATGTTTTTCATTTGTCCGTTAGTCCTAATTTTGACTGAGCAGTCTACTTTTTTAAAAGTACCACGTGTCAAAATATTATTGGTCCAAATTATCATTTTAATTAAAAAAAATATATAATTTAAAAATAATTTCTTTTTTTCTTTTTCTTTTTCTTTTCCTTTTTTTTTTCTTTTTCTTTCTTTTCTTCTTCGTCTTCTTCTTCTTCTCACTGCCAGAAACCCACCACCAACCCCAACCCTAAACTAGCACCACCATAACCACCCTCTCTCTCCTTAAGACCCCTTTCGACCACCGTCTGACCCACAGCTCCCACCAAGCACAAGGTGAAGAATCGCACTGGCTATGGCGGAGCTTCCTATATCAACGTCGATCTCAAGATAGTTCGTTCCTCTGTGGTAATTACAGTTCAATGCCTTACCTAATAAACAAGCGCTGTAATTCCCCCACCATTTTCTTCATGATCCATAGTCCTTTAACGATTCGATTCACGATCTTGAACAGTTGATTTCTAAATGCATCGTCACCGTTAACGAATCGGTAAAGAAGTGAACCAGGAGAGATAGGATCGTCTGTGGCGAAGTAAAACACAGCGCCGATGATTTTCCCCTCACGATAGCTGCCGCAGCTTTCGGATTCAACCTCTTGAACGGTTACTTGCAGGCTAGATCGGTATCTCATTACAGCGATTACGACGGAGATGAGTGGTTCTAGTGGAGATTCTTGGTGGGAGTTGTGGGTCAGACAAAACTTATAGTAATTGGCCATTTCCTTAAAGTAGGGATTCAAGGGTAGAGTTGAATGTTGTTTGGCATGAGGCCCTAACCACACATAAAATCCATCCACAGGGTTCGTCGCCAGCTACTCGGGACTAGGCAAGAATGCCTTAACCTTCTCGAGGATACCTTCCTCAAAAAGATTTTTTAATCTCTTGAAAGTGAGTATGGATGGAGGGGAGACCCATCGAGGACCTTTTTTCTTTGGTGCTCATGGGCTGGGCCTCCTTGTATTCCTCTTCAACATACTCTTGGCCCGCCCCCAAGATATCGCCTAGCTTGGAGACAGGTTCTCCGTCCTCATTGTAGCTGCCAAAAGGAAGTACTTAGGTTCCATCTTATTCTTCTTATCCTTCAATGTCAGAGGAGCCAGTAGGACAAACCTCGTCTTTATCTTCAATCTCTCAGACTTTAATGTAACCTGCTCTACTCCCGCCATTGCAAACAACCGAGCAAAATGGGGGTCAGACTCCAAAGCTTTCCTCGTGGTTTATTTTGTCCTTGCCATTATTCTATGCTTGGACGACAAATTCAATTCAGATGTGTGCCTTGCAACAATAATAACAATTTCTGGTATGACAGTATGCCTAGCCGATGGAGCTGGTTGACCTTCTAGTAATGTGTCAACAACACCAAGTTGGACCCTATACGTCCAGGAAGCGAAAGATAGTGTCTCTAACCTTTTTCTAGTTCCTAAATAGATCGATTGTACCCTTCTCCACTTATCTGGTCGGGATATTGATGATGTTGCACCATAGGCTCTGGAGATTCTGAAGGGTCACTACTGACCTCCCAATCTTCAAAACTTGAAGTTGAAGAGCTTTCACTAGACGAAGAGGAATCTGCACTGAGCCGAGGATGATTCTCGTAGAGAAAATAAAGAAGATCATGATTGATATGATGTTCACCTCCCCAAAATGCTCAGAGATCATTGTAAGAGCTTTTGAGAGAGAATAAATTATTCTCGCTCACAAGTCAATACGACAAAAAGGGGAGTAGGTTATTACCAACTTTAAGGTGTCGAACCTCTCTAAAATCTAGTATTTTCTTTACTTTAAAATATTTACTTTCTGTTATTTAATTATTCTCAATCGATTTATTTTAATTCATTGTCATTGGCTAAAAGCGAGGTCAACAAAGTCTATTTTTAATTTAACTTTTAAATAATTAATTAATTAATTAATTAACATGTGATCAACATATGTCTTTTAGTTGGCATCTTACAAATCTAGTTAGTACATAACAATGAAAAGGACTTTGAAATAGTAACAAAAAAGACTGCAACTGTAATTATAAATAGGTTAATTAGGATTTTTGCCCTTTGAACTTTGACATATACCAAATCATGCCTCCTAAACTTTTAAGGTCGTTAAAAATGCCCCTTGAACTATTGAGATTGTTGGATTTAAGGATTTTTGTCTAATTTCATTTAATTTTACTATTTCAGTGATTGTTTATGTACTAAACCATGCTCCGCAGGCTTTGACATGTACTAAATTATGGCCCCTGAACTTTCATCCATGTTAGACTTTCTTATGAAATTGGAAAAAAGTCCTTAAATCCAACAATCGCAATAATTCAAGGGACATTTTTAACGACCTTAAAAGTTCACGAGACATGATTTGATACATGTCAAAATTCAGAGGCAAAAATTCTAATTGGCCTTATAAATAGTAATGGTTTTTTATTTATTGAAGCGTTTATATATTACAATACATAATTTAAAACTCGAATTCAGAACCTCCAACACACACCCTCCAAGTTCAAGTGGTATAAATAATAAAGGTTTGGCTAATGTTTTTTTTTTTTTTTTTCTGAAATCCAATATTCGACAATGAGACGGGATACAAAATTCCGGTGTTTGGTTTTATTGAATTCTTGGACCCAAACAGACAGAACAAAAATTCTTATCCACAAGCCAAGCCAAGCCCGTTAATATTTTTCTCCGTCTTCCAAGGTCATCACTCCTACACTCAACACTGTAGCTCTCATGGCGACCTCCTTCTCTCCTGCAACTACCCTTAAACCCAAGCAAAACCCTCTTCAAATCATCCTCTCCTTTCGAGGTAGCCGAACCCTTAAACCTTATTTATTATCTCTTTTGAATTGGGGTTTTAGTGACAACAAATGAAATTTCCTTTTTTTCTTTCTTCTTTGCTTACTCTACTCCAAATGAATGAGTTTCGATAGCGTTTCCTTTTGAAATTTTGAGCAATTTAGGAAAAGTAACTGACTAGTCATTCGTTTTAGCTTCGTGGGTATGTCTATAACATTGTTTGTTTTGCAGATTCATCTGGTGGAGGACCGGTTTGCGCCAAATGTAGGCCGAAGAGAGTTAGTATTGTTACATGGAGCTCAGCCGCTAGCTACGTGAGACTTCAGGATGGTATTGCTAAGTTTTCTGGAAAGCCTATTCTTACCAAGCATGTGTCCAAAAGGAGGTAATTTCTATGGCATCAAACTTCGAGTTGCGTTCTTGTATGAAATAATAATGTTGTTTTAAGTATTGGATGTTCTATTTGTTTCATTGTTTAAAATGCTTCTTTTAAGTATAAACAAGTGTGAATGTGATTGGGTTCGTATTCTTAAAATTTATGATGTTTAGTATCCATTGTGTTTGTAGCTGCGTGGTCGGTTAAATTTGCATCTTTTTGTGTGGTTCTGTGTAAAATTTCAGAGGTGGCACTGTTAGAGCTGCTACAATTGAAGAAATAGAAGCAGAGAAATCGTCCATTGAGAAAGATGTTGTAAGTCATTTTGGCATGGTTGATTTGTTTAGTGGATATTCATTGTGCTATTACAAATACTTGTTGCTGACACTGCTATTTAATATTTAGAAAGAAAGGATGGAGAAGACGATTGAAACTGTGCGAACCAATTTCAATTCCATTAGGACAGGACGATCAAACCCATCCATGCTTGACAAAATTGAGGTATGACGATCAAACCCATCCATGCTTGACAAAATTGAGGTATGGATCACATTTGTGGTTCGTTATGTTAGTTTATTTTGGGTGCAGAAGAGTTTGTAATGTATGGAGGAGCATGAGGAGAAACATAGTTTTAACAAATGTTCTATTATGGTGCACACACACTCTTTTTGTTTGTATAATATGAAGACGCTGTATCAAAACTTAGTAATTTTTACAGCAGCCCTTATCTATCATTTTAGTGTATACTTACTGCAAGTTCATTTGCAAGTAACTTTTCTCCATAAAATGATTTATTAGAGCTTTTGGTCAACAGCTGTTTTAAGAGTCACTCATCTTTTCGTGTTATCATGATGTAGATCAATGGTGTTAACTGATGTTAGATTTTGTCCTTATATTTACTAAGAAATATCTCTTTATCGTTGCTTTTCTAGGTGGAGTACTATGGAACACCAGTTACCTTGAAGAGCATTGCTCAAATCAGTACTCCTGATGCAAGTTCCCTCATGATCCAGCCATATGACAAATCCAGGTATTCCACAGACATATATGTGTATAGTTTAAAAACAGTTGGAATTTCACAATACCAGCATATCATTCTAATTCTGCTTTTAGCAATAAATACATGCTTGCCATTGAGAAAAGGCGTGGATAGTTAATTTCCTTTCTCATTGTCATCTCAAAGCAAGAAAGCTTTTTGTATGACAATTGCATCATGTAAATCTATATGTAGGCTCTGTTATTATGTTTTATCTTTACAATTCTTGTAATCATCTATATTTCAGCTTGAAGGCTATAGAGAAAGCAATAGTCAGTTCTGATCTTGGAATGACACCAAACAATGATGGTGACGTTATAAGATTGTCCCTCCCACAATTAACATCAGACAGAAGGAAGGTACCTCCTCTTGATTAAAGATCTTCTTACACTATAATTACATGGTGCTTAGTTGGTTCTGCATCAATCTGAATTATTCTTATCATTTGACTCCTCCATGCATGCTTGACTTATTGCTGTTTTGTGAATCCAGGAATTGTCAAAAGTTGTAGCAAAACAGGCCGAGGAAGGAAAAGTAAGTTTACAAATTTTGTTTACTTTTAGAAAGTAAATGTTTTTAATTTGTTGTGAAATTAGTGTAATTGCCCAGCATCTTAAAATTTTTATGATTTGGGGTCAGGTTTAGTTTACTAACCATATGCTGTAAATCATACTCTCTTGTTAATTTTCCCTTTTCTATTTGTCTACATGGCTGTCATGATGAAACTTCTCCGTGCAACTTGAAATCTGTTAATTGCCTCAATTCTAAAGTCACACGTGTTCTTTATGCTGTAGGTGGCTTTGCGGAATATACGAAGGGATGCTCTAAAGGCCTATGAAAAACTTGAAAAGGTTTGAAGCGTTAGATTCCACCTTTGTTTCAGTTCTCCTTCCAGTATCTTGTACCTTCTTTTTTTTAACCTTTGACTAGGATCCTTTGTTATCTTGATTTCACACATTTATGCAGGAGAAAAAACTCTCTGAAGATAATGTGAAGGACTTGTCGAGTGATTTGCAGGTAACATGACATTTGTGTTGTTTCTCTCTATAGACTTCAATCTCTAGGGGTATCTATAGACTAGTAAAGAAAGAGGAATTCTTTCTTTTGTTATTTCTTTTCAAGTCATTTGTTTCATTTCCTCTTGCTAATTTTTCTACATTAATTTTTGGTGTAGAAACTGATAGATGAGTATATGAAGAAGATTGAGACCATTTTCAAACAGAAAGAGAAGGTACAAGGCTTACAATTATTGTTGTCCTGAGGGAATTTCAAATTTGAGCTATTCAATATCTACATTCCTTTGTTTTTAAGTCATCATACCATTTTGCTATTGGATTTGCCTACATATTAGGCATATTCAATTGTATTCATATATGAAGTCTATGTCTGTGCTTGTTTTTTCAGGAGTTGCTGAAAGTATAGTGTGATTGCCAATAAAGATGTAAATGCTTGAGCTTTGGCTGGTGAACTTGGAACTGGCCCCTAATTTTTTTATTTGCCAATTACTTGTATTATTACCTGCTTGTTGTACTGGATTAAGAAAGAGATCTCTTTCCAAAGGTGAAACCCCTTTCATTCATTTTGTTTATGAGATATATAAGCTAGTTCGGCATAGTGATTTTTTTTTAGGAAAAAACTTGTTATTATAAATTAGTTTGATAAGTACAACAACAGTTCATAGGTGGAGGAATACAATCTGATCAAAAGCAAGCTTCATCCACCCTTAAAGTAAACTTAGCCAAACCGTGAGCAGCTAATACGTTTGACATGAAATACATTCACATTTTAAACAAAATAAAAAATCCATACCCCATTAGAATTATTTAATTCTACCATACAAAAAGTAAATCCTTAAATATTTCTTATAATTTCTGTAATTTCTACATTTTAAAATCCATTACTTTTGAGTTTTTTATTAATGAAAAAGAGAAATTTGATTTTTTATACATAGGGGGAAATTTTTTTCCTAAACTTAAAATACCTAATATTGGTAAGATAAGTCAACAAATCATATATTCCTAAATTACCCCATCATTGAAAACATCTCTCTCTCTCTCTCTCTCTCTCTCTCTCTCTCTCTCTCTCTCTCTCTCTCTCTCTCTCTCTCTCTCTCTCTCTCTCTCTCAAAACCATCATCACTGACTTCTCGGCTGCTATTCCATATACCACGAACAATTGAGGACCGATGAACAATCCATCACCGGCAGCAATGTCTAAGGTGAGTTTTTCTTTTCAATATTTTCATACAATTTTTAGTGTTTAGATTTATGGATTTATTGATTTATGGTAGAAATCGATTGATTTGTTGCAATGTTCTGTGAAATTCGCTAGTTAGGGTTAGATTTAGGATTTTTTGGATTTATTGAGTGAAATCTGGATTTCAGGTCGGGCCCGATGCATGCCTGATGGATGCCCGATGGATGTACGATGGTCTGTGTCAAATAAAAGTCTGGAGGTTGAAGAGAAATGGCCGATTTTGGCCCACTATAGGCTTGATGTTGCCCCGATATGCCTCCAAATATTTGGTCCGATAGTAGGCCTAATATAGGACGATTTATGGGCCGATGCATTTTTAATTTTTTACATTTTGGTATAATATGCATGTAGGTCCGATAGAGGACGATAAGGCTCGATAGCTTCTTTTGTGATCAAAATATGCATGTAGGTCTGATACACACCCGATTGTGGCCCGATAGTTAAAGCATTTTTTTTTTTGTATTTTGTCTGATTCTGGTCCAATAAGGCTTGATAATGTGCAGCAGGATTTCTTACTTGATTTCTTGTGTCTTTTTTCCAGAATTCAAGACCGCCACGACTTATAATTCTAATCTCAGAGCATTACACAGGCCGTGTCACTTGGTGTGACGGAAGTTATTACTATCCAAAAATTAAGGCAAAATTTGATGAATTCCAAAGTATGGGATAAGGTGAAGGAATCACCTTTTAAATAAATTCTTCGAGAGGAAACTACTAATCTTTTTTGGGACATTAATCCATCAGTTATTCATCCACAAGATCATATATGAGAAGCCAGACGAGGTACACTTTTATTTTGCAAAGAAGAGATGCAGATTCAGTCGGATCGAGTTTGCGTTAGTAGCGAGATTGATCTTGTTACTGAGGCCTATAGAACAAGAAATTGAAGAGAGAAAATTTGAATTAGTTGATAGTCGAGTACTTCAACAACGAAGCAAGAAATAAAATGTTGTTGCTAGGAGTAGTGTTAAGGATGAATTCAGAGTAGTAACAAATGGATTATGTGAGCTAATTTGGATACAACAAATTATGGAGGAATTAAAGCTATCTTTGGAGCTTCCAATGAGACTATATTGTGATAATAAGGTTGCCATCAATATCACTAATAATCTAGTCCAACATAACTAAAGAAAGCATCTTGAGATTGATCCTCATAAAGCTCGGGGAAATTTTGTTTGTTTGCCTTTTGTACCAACATCTTTACAAGCGGTATACATTTTTACAAAGGGATTGTTCAAAACAATCTTTGAATCTTGTGTTAGCAAATTGGGATTGATTGATATCTTCCATCCAACTTGAGTGGGAGTGTAGTAAAATACAAATTTAATTTAGAATTAATTAGGAAAATATATATTTTTTTTTTAAATAAATACTATCTTGAATTTTGTATTTTACAAAAATTATTTATTGAACTTTTTATTTTATTAAATGATAAATCAAACCCTATATTTTCTAACTGATACTATATAAACAATACTTAATAATAACCTAATATGAAAGTTTTATAAAAAAAAAAATATAAATTTGTTTGTGCTATAAATTGTCTTCAGTTGATTATACTAAAAAAAAAATTATTAAAAATTTAACTCAATATCGAAAAATGAATATTAAATCAATAACTTTTATAAAATAGTCAAAATAATATTAACCCTATATTTTTTTCATTAAGTTTCATGAAATTACTCGTTACTTACATGCAACTTTCTAGAAATAGATTGTATTATTATTTCCTTGTATATTTTTCTCCTAGCTGTTAGTCTCCTTTGTATTCTATATATACCATATATTTTATACCAGTGTATATTCAGAGTTCAATATCAATAAAGAAAATAAATTTCTTCTTCCAAAACTTCTAAAAAGAATTCTTGAAACCTTATTCTGTAATCTACAAATTTCATTAAAATTTCAATCAATTTATAGTAACTTTCCCCTATTCCTGAAGGAGTGAGGCTACATTGTGCTTGACATCTTCTTTGGCTTGTTTATCAAATGGATCTTCACCAATATAAAGATCCAGAATCGACTTACACAGGAGTTTGCTCTGGATACTTCCCACCTCTTTCCCATCAACTGAAAAAAAAAAAACAAAGTGTTAACAAGAACCAAAACTAAATGACTAGTGTTTAAACTCCGGATATACTCCAGGCCCCATCCACATTAAATTTCCATTTTTTGTATAGATTTCTCTTTTTCTAATCTTTTCAATCAATTAGAAAAGGCTTTATATCCTGAAACCATATCTTCAAATTCATAAAAGGTCATTGGTTTAAGAGTTGGTGTTGCGTGTACGCATTCTAAAATGTATACAGCTATCACTTCCTGAGGGTGAAAATTCTCACATATCATGAAACCATCTAAAAATGAAGGAGCTAATGCATAAGGAAGTTTAAGGAATCATACTTGTCGTTCGAAGTACATAGCCCCGTTCCCTTGCCAGTTCGATCACAGATCCTCGTGGTATCTTATATTCATCTTTGAACTGAGAAGTGAACCTGCAATTTGTTTTTGGTATTAAGCTGTTGTTAAACTTACACCAAATGATACTCATGACTTGTATAAACAATTGTCAGCTGTAACTGCAACTTAACAAGATTGAGACTCTTCAAAGATTTGAATTTTTCATAAATTGTCGGCTTATGAAATTATTATTCTTTTCATACCATAAATGTGGTTAATAAAGATTTACCTTTGAAGAAGTTCTTTATTATCAGGTCCCCCAAACTTTTGCAGTCTGCTTCCCACTGATTCCTCAAAAGCATTTCGTACAGATCGAATGCTCAATTTGCTGTACATTATTTGAAGCCTAACAGTCATGCTTATATCATTCTCTATGAGATCATCAGTAAACTCTTTGCTTTCCTTGATTTCAGAACTAGACAATTTCTTGTACTTCTCCCCCAACATTTTCTTCACCTCATTATTATCAGCATAAACACCTGTTTATAAGCAAAACTGAACTTATACATATAATATGTATACTTATCATTATGCTAAACTCTACAATCTGTAAAAAGCAAAGAGCTTGATCACTTGCCTTAACCTCATGTGTCATAATTAATTCAAGCACAGACTAAATAGTAAATATTCTCAACAAAGACTCAAATTTTCATTTTCATCACAAACAATTCACAATACACATAAAACAAATCTCAGGTTACTCTGCCATTGTTTTACAAATTCACACTATGAACTATGAAGCAACTATTCTCTCCACTTTATACTAATGAGCATAATGTGGTCAGCATCACTAAACATATCAGTAATTTTATCACAATTTAGCTTACTATAATGTACAAAATAAAATAGAATTGCAAAGCAAAATTGTTTTAAACCAACATTTCAATTTTCCATGCAGCACATAAGCATCATCAATATCATATATATATATATATATGCTAATTTTGATCGTAATGAGAAAGAATTTAAAAGATACCAAATGCGTAAACATCGATGTTCTTTAACCCCAAAACGCTCTTTCGCCTTAACCCAATTCCCAAAAGTTTCCGAGAATCAGCTAGGATGGAAGGGAACGATACCCCAGTCCGAGAATGAACGACTGGATCCGCAGAGTTGGCTAGAGAGAGTGAGCCCCAAAGAGGTAACGAACGATTAGCGAAGAAAAAATTTAGCGCTTCTTGGAGAAAAGGGTGTTTTGGGTTTGGAGTAGCGCCAGTGTCTTTGGTGGAAGCTGAGGCGGCTGCGGTGGCAGCAATGGTGGCGACGGCGGCCGTGGCAGCGACGGTGACAGCGAGAGTGGAGGCACGAAAGGGTGGTGAGTTAGGGGAAGGAAGGGTTGAGGTTGAGGACTGAGAAAACGAAAATGGGAATCGTAGTGAAACCATGGCGTTAGTTTCTATACCGAGGCTGAGACTGAGAGCTGGACTGCCTATATTTATTCAGAGGGTATAATCGTGGCATTTTAAAAATAAAAAATAATTATATATATTAGTGTATAATTTTAGACTATGTTTGGTGGGAGGGAGGTAGAGCAGGATGGATTGAGGGAGAAGTTAGAGACGATGGGAGTAAGAGGGATGGAGAAAATTGTTAATTTTTTTTTTTTGGTATTGTTTGGTATTAGAAATCGAGAAAAAATTGATTAGTTAAATTATAAAATTGTCATTTTTAAAAATAAAATTTTATTATTTTTTTAAGGGTAGTTATTATATTTTGTAAAATGTATTTTATCTTTTTCTACAATTTTTCTAAATTTGGAGAGATTAAATTTTGAAGGTTTAGATTGAGAATGTCTCTTTCTATCTCTCTTCTCTCTCATTCTCTCTTCCCAAACAAGTGATTTAATCTCTCCTTCTAATAAAACAAAATAAGCATAGGTTAATTTTCTTTTCAGTACACAGATGCGTAACCGAATTATTTTTAAATTATAAAATTTATATAAATAATATTAAATGATAAATGACGTATTTTAAAGGTAAAATTGTAATGTAGATGTAACATTTATGATAATATAAAAGAATAGAAAGAATAGTATTGGTACAATTGTAATTAGGTTACTTAGTAATTTTTCCCTTCGAACTTTGATATGTACTAAATCGTGCCCCTTGAACTTTTTTTTTGCCGTTAAAAATTCTCCCCGAACTATTGAGATTGTTAAATTTAAGAACTTTTGTCTAATTTCATTTAATTTTACTGTTTCAGTGATTGTTTATCTACTAAACCATGCCCCCCAGACTTTTGATATCTACCAAATCATGCCCCTCAAACTTTGATATGTACTAAATCATGCCTCTTGAACTTTCATTCATGTTAGAATTATCCATTACTTGTTTAAACTAACATTAGATTGTCATCACTAGTGTCATCTAAGTTATAACAGGGTGGGTTCCCAGAAACCCTCCTACTACGATGAGATACTGTGACTTTCTATATAGGAGAATTATATTCTTCAATTATTATGACTCACGTCGATACAATAGAGGCATTAGAATCATATTTTATAGTTATAGAAATTGATGAAACACTTATGGAGTTAATCGAATAGTATAGTTAAATTGAGGGCATAATGGATTACACCTATCTCAAACTAAATGCACCATTGATCTCTTGAAAAAGACCAACATGATCAATACTAAACCATGTCCCACACCTATGAATCAAAGCAACAAATTAAGCCTTCAAGATAGTGTTGGTTTTGAACATCAAGCTCTCTATCAAAGTGTAATAAACCCCCTACAATATCTCACACTTAGTAAACCAAATATCATAAATTAAGTCAATTCCTTCAAGCCTCTACTTAAAATTATTGGACTGCTTGAAAGAAAATACTTCACTATCTTGCAAGCATAATTGGAGAAGGAATCTCATTTACTTGTGTATCTCAATTAACCATTGAAGGCTACAACAACTCAGATTGAGCAAGCTCTCTTGATGACAAGACATCTACAACAAGCTATTGCATTTATTTTGGAAATAACTTGGTAAGCTGGAGCTCTCGAAAACAAAAATAAGTGGCTCATTCTAGCACTAAAGCTGAATATAGAGCTCTAGCTATGACATATAAAGAAGTAGTATGGCTGCAATCCCTACTCTTGGAACTTGGAATTGAACACAATAGACACAATCTAGTTTTCCATTCACGAACAAAGTGCACAGAGATCGATGTGCATTTCATAAGAGATAAGGTTCTGAGAAAAGAGTTGATGTTAGATATATATCAATAGATAAGCATATCGCAGACATCCATACAAAGTACCTCAACATTTCACAATTTCATTATCTGAAGAACAACCTGGTGGATCTGTTGAAAATAAGGATATCTCTCAATTAGAAATTGTTGAGGAGCATGATCAACAATATGACAGCTAGCAATATAACAACTAGCAAATGATTTGTAATGATTTTGTAAAGTCCTTTTTTGGCAAGTTAGGTGACAAAATAATTTTTCCTTTTTATGGTAAGATTGCTATGCATTCATTTTCGAAATCTTACCTCTTTTATTCGGTTATTAGTTGCCATTTTCCTTGTTTGGAAAGTTACACTTTCAGCTGAACTTTCCTTTGTTGAAAACTTCTCAAAAGAAAAGGAATTCTCTTTTGGAAAGTTGTCTTTTTTAGGGAAACTTTGTTTATTGCCTTTTCCTTATTGATTTCGATTGTATCTTGATACAATCAGAATATCTAATCTGTTTTTGGCAGGAATCAAGCTTTGAAAGAAGATCGGACCCGATTTTAGTAAGTTTCCCGTTTCTGGGCAGATCTGCTTCGTCAGCATCCGAATCTGATGTAGCAGATCGTGTTTCTTTTGGAAAGTTTTTGTACAGCTGCTAATTCGAACTTGTGGTTGCCTCTTTGGTTTCTATGATCTATAAATAGAGCCTAGAGAGCAACCATTCGAATTACCTCTTCCATTATTCATTTTTTGCATTTATCTTTTGAGAGAAGAGAGTCTTTCTTTGTTTTGTGAGAGCCTAGTTGTTCATCTAGGTTCTAGTTGTTCTATTTCTGTTCTTACTCTATTCTAGAGGTTGTGAAGAACTACTTGACTGAACAAGAGATTGGTCTTCGGGAGAAGACTTGATAAAGCCTTACTTCGGGAGGAAGTAAGCACTTGGTCTTCGGGAGAAGACTTGTTAAAGCCTTACTTCGGGAGGAAGTAAGCACTCACACTTCAAAGACGAAGGGAGTTCGGGCTTGAAGGTGTTTCAAGAAGTCAGATTCATAAAGTGGATTACAAAGGATTGCGACAATACTTTAGAGGGAGTCTAAACTTGTTTAAGTCAATTGTCTTTGTAATTTTGATACTTTATTAATTGATTTCATTCTCTGGGCGTGGCCCCGTGGACTAGGAGTGTTCGGGAGAACACTGATACCACGTACAAATCTCTTGTGTCAAGTTATTTATTTTTCTGCAAATATTTTATATTACTGTTCGATTTCTTTGTAGCGAATTTCTTTATTCTGTTGCTGCAAACGCTTACAGTTTTTATATTTTCGTATATACAACTGACATTTGCAAAAACACGGTTTTTCACTTGGTATCAGAGCAGGACACTAAACTCTTAGTGTGGTCCTATAACGTTTTTGTTAGAATGTCATTTTTTGCAGAAGGAAGTTCTATTTCTAGACCACCGTTGCTTAATGACTCTAACTATCCTTATTGGAAAGTTAGAATGAGGGCCTTCATCAAATCTCAAGATGAGAAGGCGTGGGAATGGTTCTATCAGGTTGGTCTCCTCCAGTTGAGATAGATTCTTCAGGTAATACTACTATAAAATCTGAACTGGAATGGTCTATTGAAGATGATAAACTATCTGCCTATAATAGCAAAGCTTTGCACGCTATCTTTAATGGTGTAGGTGAGGGTTACATTAAACTTATATCATCTTGTGTTTCTGCTAAGGAAGCTTGGGAGATTCTTCAAACTCAGTTTGAAGGAACTTCTGATGTGAAAAGATCTAGATTTATCATGCTTCAAACTAAATTTGATGAGCTTAGAATGTCTGATAATGAAACTTTAACTGAATTCTATGAAAAATTATCTGACATTGCTAATGAATATTTTGCTCTTGGAGAAAAGCTTGATGATTCTGTTCTTGTGAGAAAAATTGTTAGAGTTGTTCCAGAAAGGTTTGATACTAAACTGTTGGCAATGGAGGAAGCTAAAGATTTTAGCACTATGAAAGTGGAAGAATTGATGGGTTCCTTACGTACTTTTGAATTAAATCAACAGATTAAACAAAAGGACAAACCCAAATCTATTGCTGATAAAGGTAAAAGTATTGCTTTGAAAGTTGCTGATAATGAAAATACTGATAGTGAATGTGATGATGAGATTGCTTTATTAACTAAGAATTTTCAGAAATATATGAAAAAGATGGGAAATAAAAAGAATATTTCGAAAGGTTCAAAAGGTAATACTTTCATTAAACCATCTGTCTCTAACAAAAAGGGAATTCAGTGCAGGGAATGTGAAGGTTTTGGGCATATTCAAGCTGAGTGTGCAAACACTTTGAAAAAGAATAAGAAAAGTTTCAATGTCACTTGGAGTGATGATGAAACCGAAAGTGATGAAGATGTCGCTGAAAATGTTGCCCTAACCTCTGTTATGACTAATGTGTTGTGTGATTCACAGGTGAAAGCTAAATTGGTGTGTCTGAATAATACCACCAAACAAGAGGATTCAGATTCAGATGAGTCTGAAATCTGTGAAGAATCTCTTGCTGAATCATACAAAGTCATGTATGAAAAATGGATTCAGGTTGCTTCTGAAAATAGAGAGTTGAATAAATTGAATAAAAAATTGTCTCATCAGATTGAAATGTGTAATTTGAAAATAAAAAAATATGAGACAAGTTTTTGTGATAAAGATGAAAAAATCTCTCTATTAAAGAAGGAACTTGAAAACTTTAAGAAAAATGTTCAAATGCTTAATCGTGGATCTTCTATTTTTGAAAAAGCTCAGAATGCAGGTCAGAGAGGCTTCGCAGGCCTTGGTTCTAATGGAATGGAAAGTTCTGGAGTCACGAAGTTTATAAAATCTAGTGTTCCAACGAATCACCTTGAGGCTACAAATTCTGCCGTAACAGTTTCACAGCCTATTGCAGCAAGAACAGCTTCTGATGCTGCAAAATCTCCAGAATTTTTGAAAAGGGTAAGATCTCAGGTAAAAAGATTTGTTCCCATTTGTCATTTTTGTGGTAGAAAAGGACATATCAGACCTAAATGTTTCATGTTGAAAAATCTGTTTAAAACAAATTATTTTGATAATTTGGAAAAATCTCAAAAGAAACATAAAGGTTTGAAACAAATATGGGTGAAAAAGAATTGTCTAGCTGGTTTTTCTGATAAAACTGCTGCATCTCAAATGTGATATTTTGACAGTGGTTGCTCTAGACATATGACAGGTGACAAGGACTTTTTGACTAACATTCGGCCTATGCAATGTGGAGAAGTCACTTTTGGTAATGGCCTATCTGGAAAAGTTGTTGGTATGGGAACTCTAAATTTTGAAGGGTTACCTAGACTGAAAAATGTGATGTTAGTTGAAGGACTGAGGGCTAATTTACTTAGCATCAGTCAAATTTGTGATCAAGGGTTTACTGTTTCTTTTGATAGTGATCATTGCTATGTTCTGAATGATGACAATGAATGTATCTTGCAAGGATTTCGATCCAATGATAACTGTTACACTCTAACCCCTGTGTTTACTTGTCATTCAGCTATCAACAACACCACAGATCTGTGGCATGCCAAGCTTTGGCATGTTAATTTTAAAAACCTGAAAAAATTGTCAAATGCAGGTATTGTTCGAGGACTTCCCAAGCTTGGTAAGGAAAGTGAAGGTAAGTGTGAACCATGTCAACTTGGGAAGCAATTAAAAATCACTCACAAGCCTGTGACTGATATCAATACCTCAAAAGTATTGGAATTGCTTCACATGGATCTTATGGGTCCAATCCAAGTTGAAAGTTTGAATGGTAAACGATATATCTTTGTGTGTGTTGAAGATTTCTCTCATTTTACTTGGGTAGATTTCTTAAGAGAAAAATCTGACACTTTTGATGCCTTTAAAACTCTTTGTTTGAGATTAAGAGTTGAGAAAGGTGGTAATATTGGGAAAATTGTTCAAATTTGAAGTGATCATGGTAAGGAGTTTGAAAATTCTGTGTATGATGATTTTTGCAAGTCTACAGGTATAACTCATGAATTTTCAGCTCCCAAAACTCCTCAACAAAATGGAGTTGTTGAGAGGAAGAATCGAACTTTGCAGGAAATGGCAAGAGTGATGTTAAATAGCAAGAAGTTGACAAAGCGCTTATGGGCTGAAGCCATTAACACAGCTTGCTACATAATAAACAGAGTGTTTATTCGTCCAGGTACCTCAAAAACATCTTATGAAATCTGGAAAGGTAAGCGCCCCAATGTAAGTCATTTTCATGTTTTTGGATGTGTGTGTTATGTCTATAGAGATCGTGAGCATATTGGTAAATTTGATGCTAAAAGTGATGTTGGTGTATTTATTGGATATTCCTTAAACAGTAGAGCTTATCGTGTTTATAACATGAGAACTCAAACTGTTTTGGAATCAGCTAATGTGGTTGTTGATGATTTTAGAGATTTTTCAGAGTTTTCCACAGAAGCCAAGATAGATAGTCTCATGGATACTCCTCCAGAAGTTGTAACAACAGATCCTGATGCAGCAGAACCCATGGTTGATGCTGAAAATGACGAATCTGCTGCTGCAACTGAAGCTGGAGAACCAGAACCGTCTATCTTGACTCATCCAAATATAATTACTGACTCTATTCAGAAAGAACCAAGCACCAGAGTCAAACTGAATCATCCAAAAGATCTCATCCTTGGAAATCCTGAAGAAAGCATGGTAACTCGCAGAAGGTATATTAACTTAATCAGCTTTCTTTGCTTTGTTTCTCAATATGAACCGAAAAATGTGAAGGAAGCCATGACCTTTGAGGAATGGTTTAATGCAATGCAAGAGGAACTCAACCAATTTGTTCGCAACAAGGTATGGATTTTGGTCCGAAGACCAAAAGGTATAAATGTTATTGGAACAAAGTGGTTGTCTAAAAATAAAAGTGATGAGTTCGGTACAATTGTGAGAAACAAGGCTCGTTTGGTGGCACAAGGGTACACACAGGTAGAAGGTATTGATTTTGATGAAACTTTTGCTCCTGTTGCAAGATTAGAATCAATTCGTTTACTTTTGTGTATTGCTTGTATTCTGAATATTAAATTGTTTCAAATGGATGTGAAATCTGCCTTCCTAAATGGTATTTTGAATGAGGAAGTTTATGTTGAGCAACCAAAAGGATTCGAAGATCCTCAATTTCCAGACCATGTATACAAACTTGAAAAAGCTTTGTATGGTCTGAAACAAGCTCCTCGAGCTTGGTATGAAAGGTTGACTCAATTTTTACTTTCTCATGGCTATCACAGAGGTAGTGTGGATAAAACTCTTTTCATCAAACGTATAAAATCTGATTTTATCATTGCTCAAATTTATGTTGATGATATAGTTTTTGGTTCTACATCTAACCATGAAGTTCAGGTATTTGTTGATCAAATGAAAAGTGAATTTGAAATGAGCATGGTTGGTGAGCTTAATTTCTTTCTGGGTCTTCAAGTGAGACAAATAGAAGGAGGTACATTTGTAGCTCAAAGCAAGTATGCTAAGAACCTTGTCAAGAAATTTGGCCTTGAATCGGCTAAGCAGGTAAGTACTCCTATGAGCACCACACTGAAATTAACAAAAGATGAAAATGGAGTAAAGGTAGACACTACACTCTATCGTAGCATGATTGGAAGTCTTTTGTATTTAACTGCTAGTCGTCCTGATATCTGTTACAGTGTAGGAGTGTGTGCTAGATATCAAAGTAATCCTATGGAATCTCATGTATCGGCTGTAAAAAGGATCATTAGATATGTTAATAGCACTCCTGAGTATGGAATTTGGTACTCGAAAGATACCAATTCAAATCTTGCTTGTTTTAGTGATGCAGATTGGGCAGGAAATGCTGATGATCGAAAGAGCACAAGTGGAGGGTGTTTCTTTCTTGGGAATAATCTAGTATCTTGGCATAGCAAGAAACAGAATTCCATCTCCTTATCCACTGCCGAAGCTGAGTACATCGCTGCTGGTAGTTGTTGTACTCAACTATTGTGGTTGAAACAAATGTTGATTGATTATGGGTTTGAATTGGGTGTTTTGACTATTTTTTGTGACAATACTAGTGCCATAAATATTTCCAAAAATCATGTTCAACATTCTAGAACAAAGCACATTGACATAAGACACCACTTTATCAGGGAACTTGTTGAAAATAAATCATTGCAATTAGAATATGTTGATACTGAAAAACAATTAGCTGATATTTTCACAAAGGCCCTAGATGCAAGTCGCTTTGACTCCCTCAGAAAGTCTTTGGGAGTTTGCATTGTTTAATTTTATCTGTTCATAATTCTTGTACAATAGTATTATGTGATTCTTCTCTAGCTCTTAATCATCTATCATTGTATTTTGACAAATCATGTTTATGCTTTTGGTTTATAATTAGTTAGGATCTCAGTCTGATCATACTTTGTGATGTTGTGCTAAAAGGTTCATGTTACTCTTTATGTGTGTCTAGGATTAAATAATGTTCTTATACAGAGTTGAGCAATTTTTGTTTCAGTCTTGTCAGGCCCCTTGTTGGAATAGAGCTACCCATACTGAGGTGTGAAAGCCATCTGATGAGTAAGCTGGAACATTGTAATTAGCAACTATGATGAGGATGCACTACCATAGAAAAGGGCTACCTTCAGTATGGTGTGAAAGCATCCAGTTGCGGGATCAAATTGAAAAAGGCGAAAATGAAAAATCTTGCCAAGGACAATGATCCTATTTTCACTGCACACACTTATGTCTGACAAGTGTGTTCAAATCTGTAAGTCTCCTCTATTAAAATTAAATTGATAATCCTGTTTCACAATTTTCAGTAACATGCATATCTTTTTCCTCAACATCAATTAAGTATGATTATTTCATGAGATACTAATTAGTTATTTTCCTTAAAAGCATAACATGTAATTTATTTTGTCAATTGTCAATGATATTTGATTTCATTTGCTTGGTTCGAATCACATATATCTATTGTACACATTATATTTTATTTTAGGTTTTAATTTAAAAAAAAAAAAAGAAAAAAAAAAGGAGGGAGGCGTGTGACTTGCTTCATGGGTTAAGAAAATCTTGTGCATAAATGGTAAGTATCAACATTCATTCTTTCTTTGATTTATTATGATATTTTTCCAAGTAAAGATTAATCTTTATATGGTAATGTGCCTTTATTCTTGAAAGATTGATTTATTTTTGGAAAAATTTGTTGGCATTTCTAGTTTCCTTTTATTTATTTATTTTTTTTTTTTTAAAAAAAAAAAGGGAAAGGAGTTGAGAAGTGGGCGGTTTCCTCTTTTGGTTCATGGGCTGGCGGTTACCATTTGAATTTTCAAAATTGGTTTCCTTTTTCTTGTTTTGATTCCAAGGTTATATAAACCAAATTTTGACACTTATTTCACCACCTACCCGAACCTTCTTTCTTGTTTCTTTGTCTGTCACTATTCATCTTCTCCTTCAGTTCCAAAATGGTGAGAACCAAGAATTTAGGGCACACTAAAAAATTAGAAGAAACCGTTCCAACTCCTTCTAGTGCACCCCCTGCTGCCTCAGTTCCTCCTCCTGCTGTTGCAAAGCCTGGAGATTCATCGCTTCCCCAGCGTGAATCTCAAGCCGTGAAGCCAAAACATCCACCCAAGCAAGTTGCTCGCAAATCGGTAAGGCCCTATCGCACCTGGACTTCCTCATTTGAATCCTCTAAGGAATCTCCTCCTCCATTGGCTGTTCCTCCTCCTGCTGCATCAATGGCTGGCACCACTCCAACAGGCCCTTCCACTCGAACTCGAGCCCAGCAAGCCTCGGCTGAGAAAGAGCTTCAAGCCTCTCAATCTCGAGAGAAGACTGTTCCTCCAGCCAAGAAGAAACTCAAGACTAATCCTCCCTCGGCTTCCTCGAGTTCCAGTTCAGAAGAAGAGGATCCAATGGAAGTCTCTTCAGACAAATCAGTATCTCTGCATACTGCGAAGGACAGTGAGGACACAGAACTCGAGCCAGAACCTACTCGTTCAAAAACTGCTTCAGCAGCAAAGGCCTCTGCTGCTGCCAAAGGCAAGCAGCCCATGGAAGATCCTACATCTGGTAATATCCCTTCCGTTCTTTCTGGCTGTCCTACTTTTTATTATCGAGACAATGAGAGTGACTGGAATCTTTATGCAACCCGTAAGTTTGAAAGTGAGAGGAATTATGATTTGCTTGCCCATCGTGTTTATGGTATTATAAAATACATTCAATTTCATCAATGGGAAAACACTCTTACTGGTTTCATTGGATTCATTGCAAACATTATTAAGGAGTTTTATGCTAATCTTACTGATGATTTCCTTGATGAGAATTCTAGATTGTATAGGAGAGTTTATGTTAGGGGTCACTGGTTCTCATTTTCTGAAAAGGACATTGCTCAGGCTCTGCAATTGCCTGAGAATGTATCCAATGCTGTGATGTCCATGGATCGTGAGTTGATGCATTCTGAACTCACTGGTGCTCGTTCAGAATTGAAACCAGGGGAGAGTCTTCGAATCACTCACCTCACTTTTGCTCATGCTTCCCTTATGCGGTTTGCACTAAGCAATTGGGTTCCAAATTCTAACAAGACCGTGGTGTCTCAAGAAGTGGCTACTCTCCTATACCGCATCACTTCTGGAACTTCCATTGATCTAGCCTCTCATATTCTCAACCAGATTGTCTCCTTCCGAAGAGGTAAAAAGCCAACCTTCAAACTTGTATTTCCTAATCTAATCTATAAAGTTTTATCTTCTCAGAAGAATGTGGCACAAGCACATGAAACACTTGAGCCTCCCATCACTGGTCCTACATTCCAACCCTCTGAATACTTTGATGGTGTGTTTCAAAAACGGCCAAAGGCTGGTGCTGCTGCTGCTTCTGCTAGTGCAAATTCTGACTCTGCTGCAGCAGAACTCCTGGAAGTCAAGTCTGAACTTCAGAATGTGTACACTCGTCTTGAAGCAATGGCAGATGTCCAACATAGCATGTCCAGGCAACTGTCCACTTTGGTTAAACTCTACAAAGATTAAAGTGTTTTTTGTTTGTCCCTTTCTAATTAAACTTTAGTCTATTTTTTGTTCTTTGTTTACTTTGGCACTCCGATAAACAAAAAGGGGGAGAGATATTTATTTTTTGGTTTGTTGCCCAACTCTGGACCCTTTTTCCAGGGGGAGTTGTGTTGGAATTTATTTTACCAGGATCTTAGATCTACTCACAAGTATGTTTATTAACATCCTAAAAATGAACTTTCTAAAACGATGAAATAAACACATATAAAGTTTAGGAAACCTTACATTGGGTGCAGCGGAATATAATGACTCCTTCCGTTCAGATATCTAGCCCTTGATTCCTTTCTGTAGCAGAGCATTATCAATATCTGAACATGGATCTCTTTCTCTGAATCTTTGATGCTGAATCTCCTTTGCAGATGATCTTTCTTCACGATCTTCCTCACTATGATTGAGGTATCACTTGATGTGTGTGGGCACTACTCATACACTAAGGATTTCGAAATTATCAAGGAAGAAGAGAGAGAGTGGTCAGCTAAAGATAGGGAGAGAGAAGGCTCAGTTTTTCTGTATAGAAAAAGTCAGAAGAAAAGTGTGTAATTTTTCTGAAGCCTTCACTATCTATTTATAGCATTCCACTAGGGTTAGATTTGAATTATATGGCATTAAAATAATGAAAAAATCAATTTAAAAAAGCTACAAAGGTGGCTGGCCATACACTTAATGGATTGGGCCTTGGGCTTTGCAATTTTGCAATTTTAACACATTTTGTATCTGATTTTCTCAAAAATGCCAATTTCCTAATTCAATCATTTAAATGCCAATTCTAACTATTTAATAACTATAAATAATTATTAAATAATATTGTCATTTATCATATTTATTAATTGAACCATACAAAGTATCATAATTAACAAATATGCCCCTATAAACTCTTTCTTTACAATTTCGCCCTTACTTAGTGAAAATTTCACAAATAGACATAGTCTAACTTGTGAATTATAATTGATTAATCAAAACCAATTACATGAGTCTTACAAGCAATATTATCTCAACTAGTGGGGGGACCATGGGTCTATATAACCGAGCTTCCAATAAGTAGATCAAGAATTTAGCACTAAAATTCACTAACTTATTAATTCTTCGTTGAATCCACGCATAGAACTTAGAATTGCATTCTCAGTTATATAGAATGCTCTATATGTTCCACCATATAGACACATCATTAGTTATCCATTGTTATAATCCTAAATTGATCAATGATCCTCTATATGAATGATCTACCTTTGTAAAGGGATTAAATTACCGTTACACCCTACAATGTATTTATTCCTTAAAACACTTGACCCCGTATAAATGATATTTCGGCTTATGTGAAATGAGTACTCCACCATTTATGTTCGTTTGGTCAAGCTCGAAGGAGATCATCCTTTGCTTACTATTCGCCAGATAGAAGCTATAGATTCCATGTTTATGATAGCGCTCCCACTCAATTGAACTACCGTGTTCCCAAAATGTACGTATCACCCTGACCTAAAAGTAGGCTTAACTAACAAATCAAAGAACACGAATAGCCTTTCAAGATTGAGCCTAATCATAACAGGATTAAGATCATTTGATCTAGGATCAACTAGGCGATATTGACTTGAATAGATATTACGGTAAGTTTAATAAATCTAAGTCAAAGTTCAATATCGGTCCCTTCCGATGCATACTCCATGCATCCAACCTGAGCTTTACTTTAACCAATGCTGTGGAAAGAACATAGCACTTCTCCAAATGCAAGTAAACTCTTGTTGTAGATTATCATATCAGTAAAACCCTGTGTCTGATAAATCTAGGAAACTTTATTCACATAGTCATGTTTACTTTCCAATGTGTTGACGGCACAATAAACAGGATCAAGTATGTGAAAAGGGTTTCAGATGAATTTATACATTATGTACATATAATCATGAAATAAATCATGTGAACCATGCAACATTAAATGTTATTTCTGATCTATATTAATAAGTAAATCTGATTATATTGAAATGAGTTTTATTTAGGGCATAAAACCCAACAAACTCCCACTTGCACTAATATAAAACAAAAAGTGCGTTTCAAATAATCTCAACACCTTGATATACAAATCAAGTGTAGTAGTAGTAAACTCCTCGTAATAGGATCTGAAAGGTTGAATTAACCACAACCTTTTCTCCACCATTACTCTTCCTTAATCACAAAATCATTGATAATGTGAAATTCCTCTCTATATGTCTACTCTCTTAGGATATTGGATTCTATACCTTTGGCAACTACTTTTGGTTAATCAGGAAATTAACACTAGTAGTTTAAGGCAATTTGGAATGGTGCCAAAGATGTATAGAACTTTCCTTAGACTGAATAAGTACCTTTCCTGCAGCTTTAACATTCAGTCTCTCTGGTAGACCTAGAGACTTCAGATAGGTTTTTAAACTTCTCCAAAATCACTATTCCACCCCCAGAGTAACCACCATCTTATCAGAAAGATTTTCTAGCACTAAGGCAAATTTCGAAATCTGATATGGTGTAGTCTAAGAGTTTTTAAACACACTCTTATAGACTAACATATAGTTCCTCTTCTTTATCTTAAGATTTACTTGATTGTCTTCCAATGTTCTTCTCCTGGATTAATCTGATACCTACTCATTACTCCCACTCAACAGCAGGTGTCTGGTCTAAGGCATACAAAAGCATATCTAAGACCTCTCACTGTTG
Organism: Cannabis sativa; assembly: GCF_029168945.1. Taxonomy (NCBI): domain Eukaryota; kingdom Viridiplantae; phylum Streptophyta; class Magnoliopsida; order Rosales; family Cannabaceae; genus Cannabis; species Cannabis sativa. Next base: position 15,564,196 of record NC_083610.1, read on the forward strand.
ATGTAAGAAATTCTTTCATGGCTTTATCTTTTACGGAATAGTTAAGACTTTTCCTTAGATAAATAAAATCTATGCCTAAGAAGTTGTGAAGCTTCTATATATTGCCATTAGAAAGAAAATGCTTCAGCATCTTACTTAAGTTGCTTGCATTAGAGTAAGTAATTACCAGGTATACCACAAGCCATAGGTTTAGATAAACTCAAACCTATAATACTAGGAACAGGAAGTTTTGTTCAGTCCATTGAATGGACTTATAAACGAAAATTTCCTTTTATGTCCTTGTAATAGAAAACTTTAGGTTATTCCATGTGAATGGATTAAACCATAGTTCTATTGGCTTTCTTCTTAGTTTCTTATCTTGACAATCCATTACTTGTTTAAACTCACAATGGATTTTAATCACTTGTGTCTCCCAAGTCATAAGAAGGTGAGTTCTAGAAACTCTCCCACTACGACAAGGTACCGTGAATTATGTCGAAGAAAACTAAATGGTATTGATCTCTTCGGTTGTGACAAGACAACAGAGGCAGTGGGATCATCATATGTTATATAAGATGATAGAACACTTTTGGAATCAAGAATTAAATATCTCCTTTATTTGCTACTTGTTTTTCAGACTTAGTCATTTTCTTAGAAAAGTAGTATTTGTTTGAACAAACACTTTCTTATCTATTGACAATGGGATGGTCCACCCCTAATCACTTAGAAAAGCTAACAAACCATGGTTAACAGTTCTAGCCTTTCTTAAGATTTTGATTAGGTCATCCATGAATCTAGTAATGATTTACATTAAGTATACAACCATTACATCATTCTGAAATTGTATTACCATAGAAGGACTTAGGCAACGACTAGTAACTAATCATCAATATGCAAATCGAAATTTCTGGGGAGGTAAGTTTGGATATAATTCAAAAATCAATGTAATGATCTTTGAACTGCATATCTACTAACTATTTCTCCACCCCTATCAGTTCGCAAGATCTTTAACCACTTACCTTAATGGTTTTAACCATTGCTAGAAATTTATGAAATTTTTCAAACATTTCAAATTTCTTTGCATAAGGTATAATCTAGAGTTATCGTTTAAGAATACAACGAAAAACTCATATCCACCCCTGAATGTACATCCATCTGCGAATGAGATGAACTACTTTCAGTGGATATAGGCATATTAACTCTTTGCAGAGATTGATCTTGTCAAAACCACTATGAACAAGATACAAATGCCATAGATTAAAAAAATGTGGTAGTGTCTTTTGATGACATAGGTTTAGTTACATCAAAGAGTTCTTAGAATAGTGCAAGTGGATCCTGGTCACAGAATACCTAACTCATATTCCATACAGTTTTAATCCATTAATAAAATATGGATATTAAACACTTGAGAAAGTGTAACTGTATTGTATCTGGAATCAAAATATAAGAAAAATTCTGTTTGGATTCTAAAATTAAAGTCAAAGACTGAAATTCAACCAAATATAATGAGTAATTCTTTCTTGGACCACCACTACTATTTAAACTCTAAGTCAGATTTGCCCATACAAGTAGGAGATTTCTAAGATTGAGGATTTATATCAATTGGGAATAGAATTTCGGGATTATAATCATATGCGTCATTTAATTTCTTAAGAGAAAATATAATGACATGAAATGATTTATAGACCATTCATCCAATGATATATTATTGAGCTAATTCGAAATGAATAAGCTAAGAGGAATTAGGATAATTTCGTTTATAAATAAGAATCCAACGATGCTTCGATTAGCGAAAGACAAAGTAATCTTATTTATGTAATCTTCTTGTTTCATATCGTAAAAATACTAGTCTAAGGTGTCATCAATTGATGAACAGCTAGATGTCGCATATACAATATTTATCTTTCGAGATCTAACACTATTATGTATGTCTAATGGTGAAAATCCACTAGGGATTTATCTCATTAGATAAACAAGCCAAGTTAGACCAACAATGAAGATTCGAAATGAAACTACAACTTAATAACAGAAAATAACATGGTTCAATATAAATTCATACACAATTCAGAAATTATAAGCATATAGCAAGTAGGAATGACAAGTGAAAATACTAAAACTTACAATCCTAAATAATTTCCAAGGTTTTCAACAACCGATATCGATTGTCCCGTTTAGGCGAGAGTCAAAGCTACCATTCATTGAATAGAGTTGTCAGCTCGTCTAAAATGTTAAACATTCTAGCAACCTTTTATTCGATCAAGATTGGAATTCAGCGTTGTCCCGTTTAGGCGAGAGTCAAGGCAATTCTATCTTATGAGCTTCCACCATTGTTTCATAATTTGCAAGTCAAGTATGGTCGCCACCATTAGGGTGATCCATACCATACAAAACACTTACAAACTACTTATCATGCGAGGTTAAGCGGTGCGAAATTGCTAATGAACGTTCCTCCATTAGGGAGGATTACTCACTAAAACAAACGCGGTGTAAAACCCACAATGGAGATCGAATGTCTCTATAATAAAGCTCATTATTTGAAAAGAGTTGTATTTTCTTTTATTCTCTTTATTTATTCTATTTATTTTAAATATATATTTATTTAATTAAAATTTCCAATTTAGAATGAAAAATTCTAAATATAAATTTTAATTTAATATTTATAAATTTTACTTAGATGGATATGAAAATAATATGAATTATTTCCATCTTAGTAATAATTTCCAATAAATATTTAGAAAAAATATTTAAGTTGTTACAAAATTAATTTAAATTAATTTACAACTCAAATTTAATTTTCTATAAATATATATTGCATTTCGAAAAATTAAAGTATATAAGAATACAATTTTCGAAAAATGCATATTAAAATAAAAAATAAATCCTGGAAAAATTATTCTAATTTAATGTTGGCCCAAAATTAATTTATAAAATTAATTTACAACAAAAAATATCATTTTCCTATTTAATTAAATATATAAGAAAAATTTCAAATATTTAAGTATGATGATGAAAATCAACTTAAATATTAATTTTCTATTTAATTAAATACACTAAAAAAAATACTTCAAGCAAAAATATCACCTATCTAGATTTTCCTTTGACTAATTAATTCAATTTCTAATAATATACTTTAATTCAATTTATTTTAAATTAATCAATAAATGAAAAAATCATTGATTTAAGTTGATCCAAGAATTAATTAAAATAATTAATTTACAACTTAATCTATTTTTTAAATAAAATTCGAAATTCCAGCATTTAAGAAATGCAATTTCGAAATTTGATTAATAAAATAAAAAAAATATTTTGAAAATTATTTAAATTTAGTTGAAAAAATAAATTTCAACTAAAAATAATTTTCTATTTAATTAAATGTCATGAAAAAGAAATATTTAAGTATGATGATAAAAATCAACTTAGATATTTAATTTTCAAATTAATTAAATGTATTAAATTCAAGAAATAAATAATTAAGTTTAGAGAAGGCTTAATTATTAATCTCTAGTTTAATACTAGGGAAAATATACTTAAAATAAATTGTACCAAAATTAATTAAATAATTAATTTCACAATTTATAATATTTTCCTATTTAATATTAGAAATAATAAGTAGTCTAGAAATAACTATCTAGAAAATATCTTATTTGACTAAGTATCTTTTCCACAAAATTTGAAAAAATATCTAATTTAAGTTGTATTAGAAAAAATCTAGAACTTAAATATTTTTCAAATTTAAATTTAATTAAATATCAAAAATTAAGTTGTAACCACTTAATTCAAAAATATTCCATTTTAAGTTAATATTCGAAAAGATATTAACTTAAAAAAATATCTAAAGAATCTTAATAACCAATGCCTAAAATTCCTCAACTTAATTTTGAAATTTGAAATTCAAAAGATATTCAGATTTAAGTTGGTTAGTTGTAGATAACTAAATATCAACTTAAATAGGAATATTTAATGAAAAATTTAAATTAAGTTCCAGAAAGAATCTAGATGGTTATAATTCTATATTTAATTAAATACAAGAAAATACATATAGTTTAGCTTAGAATAAAGAATTCTTTAAACTATAATTTTCTTAAATTAATTTCAAAATAAATGAAATTAATTATGTTGCTAATCAATTTTATTAGGTTAAACTAGTTTAATTAACCTAGTACAGTTGTTCAAATCAGGCAAATGGGCCTTCACAATTGGGGTGGTTCATGTGAGGGAGTCTTTGGGTTCGGTATGTCGTACCCACTTCTATGGCTCCCAACTCTCACACAAGGCCCAAAAGAGAGGAATTTAACCTTAATAAGAACAACTGTTATTAATTGAATAGGCCCAAAAACTAAATGGGCCTAAATAAATTCTATCAAGAACTATGATAATTTATTTTAGCAACATTAACCTATATGCATCTATAATAAAATTAAACACATAGGCTCACACAGGCACACTTTGGATGGGTCCTATCATGTTGCTAGGTCATACACGGATGAAAGAAGATTGTAAATATACTCGTTACAAATTATTATCTTGACCAAGGGAGCCATCGGATCATGAGATCCGGCAAAAGGTAACCATGGCTATTTGCAATCAAGTAATAATAGGTTTTGAAAACTTACTAACAAGCTAAAACCACATACTTTCATATGTGAGTTAGGTTAAATTTGGATAGTTGGATGTAGGATTTATTTAATTTTAAATAAATATTTAATTTAGAAAATAATTAATTAAATAAATAAAAAAAATAAAAAATTTCGAAAATTTTTTAAAAAATTTAAAATTAAACCTACAATTTTTGAAAAATTAGGTTTCAACCAACCTAAATATCATTTCAAAAATTTGCTAACTACTTTTAAATTTTAAATGTTATTTTATAAATAAAAATTAAATAAAAAATTAGAAAAGATAAATAAATATCTTTTTCAAATTTTTAAATGTAATTTAAATAAATAAAATAACAAAATTTTAAAAAATTAGCAAAATATCTTATATCTATTTAAAATTACATGATTATAAATATCTTATTTTAAATTTAAATATGGTCAAAATATCTAAAAAGATTTAATTAAAAAATCTTAAAAGATAAGATATTTTTAAAATATCTTAAAAGATATTATAAATATCTTAAAAGATATTATAAATATCTTTAAAAGATATTATAAATATCTTAAAAGATAAGATATTTTTAAATATCTTAAAAGATATTATAAATATCTTAAAATATATTATAAATATCTTAAAATATCTGACCTTAAATTTAAAAAAAATATAATCAAATTTAAAAATAAGATAGATTTTTAAGCAAAAAGATAAATACTAATTCTATTCAAATTCAAATTACACTAATATCTTGAATTAAATTAAAAAAATTTTAAATTAATTCAAAATGATAATTAGAATTGAATTAGGAATAGTAATAGTATATATACAAAACCATACAAAAAATTGGAAGTTAATTCCATGAAAAAGTATGAAAAATTGAAGAAAATTGAAAAAATTCGAAACTGTACGGACAGTTCTGCGATCATGAAACTATCAAGACAAATTTCCCCGATTTTGTCAAATCTTCAAAAAATCATAACTAATTCAAATAAAATCCAAATTGAGTTCTGTAAAAGGCTAACTTGCTTAATTTTTTCCATACTATCCAATAAAAATAATGCCAGAACCGAAATAACAATTATTTTTCACGAAAATTTCACAATCATCAATCAATCATCAAATAACACTCAATACAACATGATACCATCCAAAGAACATACAAACAATCGTTTTAAAGTCCAAATTACATGTAAGTAAATCAATTACCATGGCTCTGAGGCCAGTTGTTGGAATTTATTTTACCAGGATCTTAGATCTACTCACAAGTATGTTTATTAACATCCTAAAAATGAACTTTCTAAAACGATGAAATAAACACATATAAAGTTTAGGAAACCTTACATTGGGTGCAGCGGAATATAATGACTCCTTCCGTTCAGATATCTAGCCCTTGATTCCTTTCTGTAGCAGAGCATTATCAATATCTGAACATGGATCTCTTTCTCTGAATCTTTGATGCTGAATCTCCTTTGCAGATGATCTTTCTTCACGATCTTCCTCACTATGATTGAGGTATCACTTGATGTGTGTGGGCACTACTCATACACTAAGGATTTCGAAATTATCAAGGAAGAAGAGAGAGAGTGGTCAGCTAAAGATAGGGAGAGAGAAGGCTCAGTTTTTCTGTATAGAAAAAGTCAGAAGAAAAGTGTGTAATTTTTCTGAAGCCTTCACTATCTATTTATAGCATTCCACTAGGGTTAGATTTGAATTATATGGCATTAAAATAATGAAAAAATCAATTTAAAAAAGCTACAAAGGTGGCTGGCCATACACTTAATGGATTGGGCCTTGGGCTTTGCAATTTTGCAATTTTAACACATTTTGTATCTGATTTTCTCAAAAATGCCAATTTCCTAATTCAATCATTTAAATGCCAATTCTAACTATTTAATAACTATAAATAATTATTAAATAATATTGTCATTTATCATATTTATTAATTGAACCATACAAAGTATCATAATTAACAAATATGCCCCTATAAACTCTTTCTTTACAATTTCGCCCTTACTTAGTGAAAATTTCACAAATAGACATAGTCTAACTTGTGAATTATAATTGATTAATCAAAACCAATTACATGAGTCTTACAAGCAATATTATCTCAACTAGTGGGGGGACCATGGGTCTATATAACCGAGCTTCCAATAAGTAGATCAAGAATTTAGCACTAAAATTCACTAACTTATTAATTCTTCGTTGAATCCACGCATAGAACTTAGAATTGCATTCTCAGTTATATAGAATGCTCTATATGTTCCACCATATAGACACATCATTAGTTATCCATTGTTATAATCCTAAATTGATCAATGATCCTCTATATGAATGATCTACACTGTAAAGGGATTAAATTACCGTTACACCCTACAATGTATTTATTCCTTAAAACACTTGACCCCGTATAAATGATATTTCAGCTTATGTGAAATGAGTACTCCACCATTTATGTTCGTTTGGTCAAGCTCGAAGGAGATCATCCTTTGCTTACTATTCGCCAGATAGAAGCTATAGATTCCATGTTTATGATAGCGCTCCCACTCAATTGAACTACCGTGTTCCCAAAATGTACGTATCACCCTGACCTAAAAGTAGGCTTAACTAACAAATCAAAGAACACGAATAGCCTTTCAAGATTGAGCCTAATCATAACAGGATTAAGATCATTTGATCTAGGATCAACTAGGCGATATTGACTTGAATAGATATTACGGTAAGTTTAATAAATCTAAGTCAAAGTTCAATATCGGTCCCTTCCGATGCATACTCCATGCATCCAACCTGAGCTTTACTTTAACCAATGCTCTGGAAAGAACATAGCACTTCTCCAAATGCAAGTAAACTCTTGTTGTAGATTATCATATCAGTAAAACCCTGTGTCTGATAAATCTAGGAAACTTTATTCACATAGTCATGTTTACTTTCCAATGTGTTGACGGCACAATAAACAGGATCAAGTATGTGAAAAGGGTTTCAGATGAATTTATACATTATGTACATATAATCATGAAATAAATCATGTGAACCATGCAACATTAAATGTTATTTCTGATCTATATTAATAAGTAAATCTGATTATATTGAAATGAGTTTTATTTAGGGCATAAAACCCAACAAGTTGTGGTTTGTTAGTACTTGTGAACTTAATGTTTAAAGTTAGCATGTTTTTGTTTTTATTGTGATATTCGATTGTGTTACTCAGGGGGAGTAGTATCTTTTGCTCTTGCTAACTCTGCATTGCAGGTACTTTATGGAAAAATTATTTTGTTCATCTAAAGTGCCAAAGGGGGAGATTGTAAAGTCCTTTTTTGGCAAGTTAGGTGACAAAATAATTTTTCCTTTTTATGGTAAGATTGCTATGCATTCATTTTCGAAATCTTACCTCTTTTATTCGGTTATTAGTTGCCATTTTCCTTGTTTGGAAAGTTGCACTTTCAGCTGAACTTTCCTTTGTTGAAAACTTCTCAAAAGAAAATGAATTCTTTTTTGGAAAGTTGTCTTTTTTAGGGAAACTTTGTTTATTGCCTTTTCCTTATTGATTTCGATTGTATCTTGATACAATCAGAATATCTAATCTGTTTTTGGCAGGAATCAAGCTTTGAAAGAAGATCGGACCCAATTTTAGTAAGTTTCCCGTTTCTGGGCAGATCTGCTTCGTCAGCATCCGAATCTGATGTAGCAGATCGTGTTTCTTTTGGAAAGTTTTTGTACAGCTGCTAATTCGAACTTGTGGTTGCCTCTTTGGTTTCTATGATCTATAAATAGAGCCTAGAGAGCAACCATTCGAATTACCTCTTCCATTATTCATTTTTTGCATTTATCTTTTGAGAGAAGAGAGTCTTTCTTTGTTTTGTGAGAGCCTAGTTGTTCATCTAGGTTCTAGTTGTTCTATTTCTGTTCTTACTCTATTCTAGAGGTTGTGAAGAACTACTTGACTGAACAAGAGATTGGTCTTCGGGAGAAGACTTGATAAAGCCTTACTTCGGGAGGAAGTAAGCACTTGGTCTTCGGGAGAAGACTTGTTAAAGCCTTACTTCGGGAGGAAGTAAGCACTCACACTTCAAAGACGAAGGGAGTTCGGGCTTGAAGGTGTTTCAAGAAGTCAGATTCATAAAGTGGATTACAAAGGATTGCGACAATACTTTAGAGGGAGTCTAAACTTGTTTAAGTCAATTGTCATTGTAATTTTGATACTTTATTAATTGATTTCATTCTCTGGGCGTGGCCCCGTGGACTAGGAGTGTTCGGGAGAACACTGATACCACGTACAAATCTCTTGTGTCAAGTTATTTATTTTTCTGCAAATATTTTATATTACGCTGTTCGGTTCTTTGTAGCGAAATTTCTTCTATTGCTACAAACGCTTACAGTTTTTATATTTTCGTATATACAACTGACATTTGCAAAAACACGGTTTTTCAGATTTTCTCCCGTACAATTCAGTTATAACTTTTGCTGGATTCTAAGAATTTTGTATTATAGAATATTCTTTCTTTTATTCCTTTTTGTTTTACTCATTCTTTGTATAAATTGCAGTGATATCAGCCATGTATAGTAACCGTTGCAGACAGAGCTTCAAGTCTATTTTTTTTTTAACTAAGTGAAATTCTATGTTAAATGTCATAAGAATTTTTCAGCTAAAGCATGAGTATAAATATGCATATACTCATGCCTTTCTCAACAGCTAGCTCAAGTGTCATGACTTTCTTGCTTATTAAAAAACAAGAAGTAATGGGAGTTGATAGCAGCACTGTACCCACATTACTAACTGTTGAGGTTTGAACACTTAAAATCTGTGTTACTGTCAGTTTTGACAGTTGGTAAAACTGTCCAACTAACTTAACTGTTTTACAGTTAAGTTAGTTAGTTAAGACCTATATATATAATGCTGGAAGTGCTCTATGAAGGAGGAGGAGTTGAAGACAGAAAATTCAGAGGGTTGAGAAAAACAGAAAGAGAGAGTTGTGAGTTTTGTATCTCGATTGTGAATCTGTAAGGAGCAAGACTCCATTGTTGCTTCAGGGTTTTTGATCCCTGTTTTGTACCTCTGATCAGAGTAATAAAATTCATCATCTCAGCCATGTTTAAGGCTGCTTTCTCCCGTGGATTAAGCTCATGATCACCTTGATTATGTAGCCCAACCACGTAAGTTCTTTGTGTTCATTTAGTGTTTTCTGCAAGTTATTCACTGGTTTAATTACTGGTTTATGTTGCTGGTTTAGTGTTGTTTGTATTCCTGATCTTTGTATGTTTAATTTGGTGTTGTGTTGGTTCTTGTTGGGAGTTCAAGCCTCCACAAATTGGTATCAGAGCCGAGGTTAATCTCGGTTGTTCAAGAATCAAATCAGTTCTTCAAAGAACTCACCAAGAAGATCAAGAATGTCCAGTTCAAAGTTTGAAATTGACAAGTTCAATGGTACAAATGACTTTGGTCTATGGAGAATCAAAATGAAAGCACTGTTGGTACATCAAGGTATTTCAGAGGCCTTGAATCTAGAAGCTCTTGCAGCTATTGATGACAAGAAGAAGAAGTTCGAAATAGAAACTAAAGCACACAGTGCAATTTTGCTCAGTTTGGGTGATGAAGTTTTAAGAGAAGTCTCAAGTGAGGAGAAAGCCTTGGGATTGTGGGAAAAGCTATCTGAGATCTACATGAAGAAATCCCTAGCCAACAAACTATATCTCAAGAAGAAACTGTACACTCTAAGAATGGATGAATCAAAGGAATTAAGAAAGCATCTTGATGACTATAACAAGATTGTCTTGGATCTGTGCAACATTGGGGTAAAGATTGATGATGAAGATCAAGCAATTATTTTGCTAAGTTCATTGCCTAAAAACTATGAACATTTTGTTGACACCATTCTGTATGGAAAAGACTCTCTCACCATGACAGAAGTCAAAGCTGCCCTAAGTTCTAAAGAGATTCAAAGAAAGGATGACAACAAGATTGAATCAAATGGTGAAGGTTTATTCACCAGAGGCAGAAGCACAAAAAGAGAGTATAAAGGGAACAAGAATCATCATGGGAATGGAGGATACAAGGCAAGATCTGGTTCAAGAAATGCAGTAGGGAAACAATGCTACTATTGCAAAAAGGAAGGGCACTTTAGGGATGATTGTCTTGCTCTCAAAGCCAAATTAAAGAGAGAGCAAAACAAGAAAAGCAAGTTCAAGGGAGAAGCTGACCTAGCTGCTGATGGTTATGAGTCTGCTGATGTACTTGTTGCATCAAGCATAAAGTCTGGTGAAGAATGGATACTGGACTCGGGTTGTTCATTTCACATGACACCAAATGACAAGCTGTTCAACACACTGTCGAATGAACAAGGTGGAAGTGTCCTATTGGGAAACAACAAATCATGCAAGATTGAAGGAATTGGATCAGTTCAAATGAAAATGCATGATGGTGAAATTAGAACTTTGCAACAAGTAAGGTATGTACCTGATCTAAAGAGAAACTTACTTTCAATTGGTGCTTTTGATAAAAATGGCTATACTGTTAAGATAGATGATGGCACACTGAAAGTTACTAGAGGATCACTTGTTGTTGCTAAAGGCAAACTCAAAAATGGTATATACTTTCTTGATGGGCACTCTGTTACTAGTTCTGCTGCACCAGCAATAGACAAATCACTTGTAAATAGTATCAAAATGTGGCATCTTAGGCTGGGACATGTAAGTGAAAGAGGATTGATGGAACTTGACAAACAAGGTGTTTTCAAAGGTGGCCTAAAAGAAAAGCTAGAATTCTGTGAATCTTGTGTGTTAGGGAAAAGTTGCAAAGTAAAATTCCCTAAAGGAATGCATACAACAACAGAAAAGTTAAGCTACATACATTCAGACCTATGGGGTCCTTCTAAGATTCAAACATTAGGGGGTGCAAACTATTTCCTTAGTATCATTGATGATTACTCTAGGAAAGTCTGGGTGTTCTTGCTTAAAAATAAGAATCTAGCATTTGAAACCTTTGTAAATTGGAGAACAATGATTGAGAAACAAACAGGGTGTTACATTAAGGTTCTAAGGACTGATAATGGACTCGAATTTTGCTCAGAAGAGTTCAAGAGCTACTGTACAAAAGAAGGCATTAGAAGACACAACACAGTTGTCAAAAATCTACAACAAAATGGATTGGCTGAAAGGATGAATAGAACTCTTCTTGAAAGAGTAAGATGTATGTTGAATAGTGCTGGTTTGGAAAGGAAGTTTTGGGGAGAAGCACTAAAGACAACCTGTTATTTAATCAACAGGTGTCCCTCAACAGCAATCAACTTCAAAACTCCACAAAAAATGTGGACTGGTCAAATTCCTAAGTATGAGCATCTAAAAGTATTTGGATGCACAGCCTATGCTCACATTAGGCAAGACAAACTTCAACCTAGAGCCATCAAGTGTCTATTCCTAGGCTATCCTGATGGGATCAAAGGATACAAGCTATTGTGTCTTGAAAATGGTTTTAAAAGGTGTATCATAAGTAGGGATGTTGTGTTTAGAGAGGATGAGATGGCCATGAAAACAACCAAAATACAGACTGAAACTGCTCCTGCTGCAGACACAAATTCAAGCAGTTTACAGCTTGAGGTGGAACCAAATGATTCAGATCAGACACAGGAAATTCAGATTGAAGAAGAACAAGAGAGATCAGGAAATGACCAGGAAGATCTCAGCAACTATCAGTTGGCCAGAGACAGAGAGAGAAGAGAAATAAAGCCACCTGATAGACTTGGATATGCTGAATTTATTGCATTTGCACTTACTGTTGCTGATGAAATTGACAGCTCAGTACCTTGAAACTTCTATGAAGCAGTGAATGGTAAGAATGGGAAGGCCTGGTTACAAGCAATTCAAGAAGAAATGACCTCACTCAGAAAGAACAGAACTTGGATTGTGGTCAAGAAACCTGCTGGAAAGAGAGTTGTTGGCTGCAAGTGGATTTTCAGAGAAAAGGAAGGTGATTCTAATGATGGTTCAAAGAAATTTAAAGCTAGGTTAGTAGCTAAGGGTTTCACTCAACAAGAAGGGGTAGATTTCAATGAAATCTTCTCACCAGTTGTCAAGCAAACCTCAATAAGAATGATACTGTCAAAGGCTGCTAAATTTGATCTTGAGGTGGATCAAATGGATGTAAGAACAGCTTTCCTACATGGAAATCTAGAGGAAGAGATCTATATGCAATTACCTGAAGGATTTGAAACCAAAGACAAAGATCAAGTCTGTCTCTTGAAGAAATCTCTATATGGCCTTAAACAAGCTCCTAGACAATGGAACTTGAAATTCGATGAATACATGAGTAAGATTGGTTACTGTAAGAGCAACTACGATCCTTGTGTATATTTTGCTAACAAAATCTACTTACTTTTGTATGTTGATGATATACTGGTTGTTGGGAAGGAAAGGACAGAAATTGACAAGTTAAAGCACCTGCTATGTGAAGAGTTCGAGATGAAGGATCTGGGAACAGCAAAGAGGATACTGGGAATTGATATAAAAAGAGAAAGACCTCACAAGATTACTCTATCTCAAAGCAATTACCTCAAGAAGGTTCTTGACAAGTTTGGAATGCAAAATTCCAAAGCTGTATCAACACCACTAGCACAGCATTTCAAATTATCTGCTACTCAATCTCCAACAACTGATGCTGAAAGAAAACACATGAGCAGTGTACCCTATGCTAGTTGTGTAGGAAGTCTAATGTACTCAATGGTGTGTACAAGACCAGACATTGCACATGCCGTGAGGGTCACAAGCAGATATTTGGCAAATCCTGGAATGAAACATTGGTCTGCACTCAAGTGGACAATGAGATACATTAAAGGTACTCTGAACACTGGTTTGGTATTTGACAGTAGAAATCAAATACATGGTGATGTAACTGACTATGTAGATTCGGATTATGCAGGGAACATTGATACTAGAAGGTCATTAACAGGATATGTGTTTACTGTTTATGGAGGATGTGTTAGCTGGAAATCGAACTTGCAAAAAGTGGTTGCTTTGTCATCCACTGAAGCTGAATATATGGCTGCTACAGAAGCCATCAAGGAAGCAATTTGGCTCAAGGGAATGTCATCTGAAATGGAAGTAAACTCTGATGATATCACTGTTTTCTGTGATAATCAAAGTGCTTTGCATCTCATGAAAAATCCCATGTTTCATGAGAGATCAAAGCACATTGACATAAAACTACATTTCATTCGAGACATAATCAGCTCGAAGCAAGTTCAAGTCAAGAAAATTGGGACTAATGATAACCCTGCAGACATTTTCACAAAGAGTACCACAGGTGACAAGTTTAGACATTGTCTAAACTTACTAAGTGTAAACTAAAAGCCATGTCTCATATTGGAGACAACCTATATTGGAATTAGAAAGCAGTCTACAATTTTCATTGGAAACTTCAAAGATATTCAAGTGATCAAACCAGGTGGAATTGTTGAGGTTTGAACACTTAAAATCTGTGTTACTGTCAGTTTTGACAGTTGGTAAAACTGTCCAACTAACTTAACTGTTTTACAGTTAAGTTAGTTAGTTAACACCTATATATATATTGCTGGAAGTGCTCTATGAAGGAGGAGGAGTTGAAGACAGAAAATTCAGAGGGTTGAGAAAAACAGAAAGAGAGAGTTGTGAGTTTTGTATCTCGATTGTGAATCTGTAAGGAGCAAGACTCCATTGTTGCTTCAGGGTTTTTGATCCCTGTTTTGTACCTCTGTTCAGAGTAATAAAATTCATCATCTCAGCCATGTTTAAGGCTGCTTTCTCCCGTGGATTAAGCTCATGATCACCTTGATTATGTAGCCCAACCACGTAAGTTCTTTGTGTTCATTTAGTGTTTTCTGCAAGTTATTCACTGGTTTAATTACTGGTTTATGTTGCTGGTTTAGTGTTGTTTGTATTCCTGATCTTTGTATGTTTAATTTGGTGTTGTGTTGGTTCTTGTTGGGAGTTCAAGCCTCCACACTAACAAAACAAAAAAAGGTTTTAACCACTGGGCACAGCGCTTGTTTGAGTGATAGATTTGCCATTTTGGTTATCTCATGAATGAGAATCCGATGAAATTATAGCTCAATACAAAATAAATTTCAGTTATTTAGAATAACCTGAAATCTATTCCGTCTTTTCAAAGTTCCGGGAATGATCATGTGTAATTAACTTTTTGAGTTCGGAAATTAAAATGGGTTTTTTTTATAAATATGGCTTTTTTGTAAGTGGTTTAGAAATATATGGAGAAATAAAGAAATTTTATAAAATCTGGAAAAATGAATAAAAAATTTAAAATATGGAAATAACTAATTAATATATATAATATCTCTCAACTAATGATTTGGCAAGTAGAAAACCCCTATTTTTTTCATTGTTTTCCTTAAGCCAAGATTTTCTCCTTTGTTTTTTTTTTTTTTTTTTAGCAACAATCAAATTCTTTTTTATTGAAAAAATTAGTAATAGTCTAATTTATTGTTTGACACCCTATAACAAATTTCTAAAGTTTTTTATAACTTTTAATATTCTACACAAATATTTATGAAGTTTTGTCATTGATCTTAACTTTTTTTTTTTTTTTTAAATTTGGATTTTAAGTTTGCTAGTGCCACACATAATGAAATAACCTATATATTTAGCTATTTACCCTAATTAATATGAAGAAAAAAATAGAATGTTAATTTTCAATATATTAAAAAAAAAAGTAACCTAGTAGTCATATAAGTGATACTTTTTAAGACCATATAGTTAATTTGGAACCTTAAAAAAAGCAATAACAAAAAAAAATCATAGTAAAAAAAAAGTAAAAAAAAATATCCTGATACTTTTTGGACACTATAGAAGTACTTTGTAAAAGTAACTTGGAACAATTAATAAAGATAATGATAAAAGGAACCTACTTATTTTAACATTATTAAAGTAACCTAAATAATTACATGCATAACAAATAGTAACCTAGTACTTTTAAATGCCATAAAAATTAACATATGCTAGAGACAACATCACAAAGTAACCCGATATATTTTTAATACCACTACCATTACACATGTAGTTTATTGGCAATATAAAAAAGTAACATAATATTTTTTAAACGCCACTACTATTACAAAGTAACTCGATGATTCTAAAGTAACCTGGTACCTAGAATATTGAATTTAGTTGTGTGCTACATGTTGACTGATTTTAATGCAAACATAACATTTTTTTTTTTCCTTTTTGTCTTTTATTATATTTTTGAAAGTAACTTGGTACTTGAAATATTAAATTTTCTTGTTATTCTATATTTCTTTTACACATGTAACCTATTAATAACATCAAAAAGTAAACTGATATTTTCTAAAGTAACTTGGTACCTGGAATATTGAATTTTGTTAGTAACATAATTTTCCATCTTTTGTCTTTTATTTTGCTTTCTAGAGTAATTTGGTACCTAAAATATGAAATTTTGTTGATGTGCTACATTTTTTACACATATGTAACCTATTCGCAACCTCAAAAAGTAACCCAATATTTTTTAAAATAATTCAATACCTGAAATATTAAATTTGGTTGATGTGTTATATTTCTTACACATGTAACCTATTGACAAATCAAAAGTAACCTGATGTTTGCTAAAGTAACCTGGAACCTTAAATATTAAATTAGGTTTAATGTGTTATATTTTGACTGATTTTAATGCAAAAGTAACATGTTTTTTTGTTTTTGTCTTTTTGTCTTTTATCCTGCTTTCTAAAGTAACTTGGTACCTAAGAATTTAAATAAAATATCATTGCATTCCTTTATAAAATATAATATCAAAATGTTAATTTATATTCAAATAAATAAAAAAAAATACTTTGTAATAATTAAGTCAAAAATAAAATAAACCTTCTACGTATATTAATAAATAGATTTCTTTAAAGAAAAAATAAAATAGAAATTTAAGCTAAGAAAGAATGATTATGTAGAGTTAAAATAAATAAAATAATTATAATATAAAAATAATATAAATGTATATATATTAATGATTTGCTTTAAAAAATATTAGAAATCTCTAAACATAGGTTAATAAAATGAAAATGTGGCTTTATTTAATAAAAACTTAAAAATATGGAAATCTTTTTCCATACAACTAACTTAAATTGTAAAAAAGCCATAAGTTAAGTAAATCTCTAATTTTTCCATATTTATGAAATTTAAGAAAAAAATGCCATATTCTACGTAATTAACTTTTTGAGTTCGGAAATTAAAATCACTATGGACAACGATCAAGTCAGTACATACATTTGCTATCAATCTGCGTCTTTTGATAAAAGCCCATTGGGCCGAAGGCCCAAGATGTAGACGGAATCATATGTGGCACCTTTTATGTGTTGTTTTCATTCAACGAACGTGAAATATGTATACAATTATGATTATCTGAAATGTCGTAAAACTCAACGGTTCTAATTAGCTAGATAGAAAATTACATTATAAGTGCTAATAAGACTTATAGGCACGAATAGTAAAATTGATGTATAGTTTGTTATGAAGGGCCATCAATTTTTGCTATGATGATATTACATATACAATTTATATGTATATGTATGAATCGATAACGACATCGCTCATGTATACCTTGTGATGAGACATGAATTTACTTATTATGAAGGCCCAGCTTAATTAGTACACATTAAAGTCATATGATGGCCATCACAACCAAAACCAAGCAACTATTTCAAGACATATGGGGCAAAAATGGAAAAGGAAAACTATAAATTAACAGAAGAAAATGAGATTTTAACAATTTTTAACTATCTAATTATCCATCATACCATGTCTCCAATGTTAGATACACATTACATTTACATCTTTATCAGTTTAGATTTTGACAAAGAGGCCTGGACAAAACCGTCCCGTCATTAGTAGCATAAATTTACCTATCTAAAAATACGTATACAAATGTCTACATTTCTCTTAAATTAACACAAACTAAAATTAATACAACTGTATTCAAAAGCTAATTAATTGATGAGTTTGGAGTACTTAATCCAGTCCTAGCTAGCTCATAAATATTTTATAGTCAGCATTTATTGGCAAAAATTATTCAGTTTATATGTATATTGAGCAATTAATTAAGCTCATAATATTTATCATTTATTGTCAGATATTGATTCATATTATGCAATCAATTACAGAATATATGCCCAATTAGAGGAGATGACATTTACCTTTAATTTACAAAAGGTCTCTACTGATGTGTAACACTCTTCTCGATGTCATATTATTAGTAGTGTAATTAAGTATCATATTCTTATATAACTTAAGAAAATAGTTTTTAGAGAATATTATCAACCAATCGTGAGATGTTACCTATAAAAAGTATTGGATACAACTGGTGCCCCATAGCAATGCTCACTCAAATCGCACACTTATTATTGTATATTAAATATTAACAATTTATATTTTTAAGTAAAGACTATATCACTTTTAATTATATAGTAAAAATTAATTACACATTATTATGTCTAAGTGTTCAAAAGTATATATAATTTTTTTTTTAACAAAATGATTAAAATCACTCATGAATTTACGACGCAGACATCCGCCACCGGCGTTAAAACTTCCTCGAACCACGATAGCTCATCGTCTAACCGTAAAGTATGTTTTGCGGGTCGCTAAATTCACAGAGCGAGCCACATGGGACAAAACTGCCACCGGAAATTTAGACAATAAAACTATAACATCTTCAAACAACGCTCCTAGCTCATTGAAATTATATAATTTGAGTGTGTCTGAATCATTATTGTGTATTTATATAGAAAAATTATATTATAGATTAAAGAAATTATAATTTAAATTTTCTTATATAATTATATATATATTGTAGTAAGCATACAAAAATAAAGTTTAAATAGTTAATAGCATACTTAAATCTTTAAACTCTATTTTTAATAATTGTAAAATATTTAAAAAAATTCAAAACAGTATATGTCTAATAAAAATATGAAAAATTTATTTTTCTAAAAAATAAAAAATAAAAATATATAAAAAAAATATATATTAATTCTTACTTATAGGAACAAAATGAAATCCTAATTTTTTTTAATATATAATTTTGACCATACTCATTCATTCATACTTTTCGATGCTTACAGAAAGATACTATATATCAAAGAGAGTATATGTATATAGAGTTTTGGAGACAATTTCACCACTCTATTATTTATCTTTTGCAGATATATAATATAATAGAGAGAAAAGAGATAAGACAAACAAATATCAATCGACAGAGATAAACACACAATGTTTTTTTATTATTATTATTATTATTATTTCTTTTCATTGTTATGCAATCCAGTTTTGCATTCACTTTAGAATAAGACACTGAGTGTTTGCCCATATTATTTGATGGAGGTGATTCTATTAGGAAGGGAAATTATGGGGTATAATGTTTGATTAATTAAAATGAATCCTATTTGCGATTAATTACCTATTAGCCTACCTAGGTTACTTTTGAGATATAGTGGTACCACTAATATAATCTTTAACTTGGATCAATGTCCGTTTTACCTATTTTTCTAACTTTGTTGTCGTCAACTGTGGAGAATTATGCTGTGGGTAGTATTATGGTCTATTTTAATTACAACTATAATGATAGTACTGGTGGTAGTAGCAATAATAGCTTATACCGTAGTAATAACATGTTACATCGACATATAGATTAGCATAGAAAAGGATAAGGAAGAAATGTCCAACATAGCTAGGGAAAAAGGTGTTGGTTTGCACATTCCCTCCAAAACCCCATTATTTCTCTTAATTAGGATGTAATAATAAATTGACAAATATATATGACCAAATTATACTTAATTATTATCTCTCTTAATCACTCCCCATTCTCCAATGTGAGAGGCCTAAATTTTTAACCTCTTTTCCGTTGTCCAAAAGTTTAGCTGAGCTAGCTACCTAGCATCATCGCCACACACAAATAAATGTGAAGATAAAAACTAAAATTGGATACTATCAATTATCAATTTAACATAGTACTATCGTAATTAAAAACGTGATAAACTTTATAGTACTATGTTTGTTCATTTGGTTGGTTTTTTTTTTCTTTGGAAAGAAATAGTACTATATTTGTATTGTATTAACGACACATTTTAAGATGTTAAATTCTTTTAATGTTTTTTTTTGGTTATAATAAGAAAAAAGAAGCATATATTGTGACTACAGTATTATTAATTATCTAGTAAAGACACAAATTGAACCATTTTAATCCATCATACATTTTTTTTGGTCAACGTAAATAAATATAATAATTATGATTTTATTAGCATTTTTGTTGCTAGATGGTATAGTGCGTAAGATGGAAGGTGTTACACCATTATTTCCCATCTCCTTCCTCATTCGGCATTTAGTATCGCATAACCTGACAAAAATTAATTACAGTTGTTAATAAATATTAATTATTGCTAAATTAATAATAAAAAATAAAATGGTTAAATAAGATGAGTTAGCCGAGCCGGCTTAAAAGCCGAGGTTTGCGCTTCGTTCGCGTAACCCGATAACAACACGCGCAGTTGCACGTGCAAAGACAGTCCCGAATTAAAAATGTAAAACCGTCACTTATATAATTACTTATTTTTATTTTTTTCTTACTCAGCAATTCAACAAAAATAATAATTTTTTTAAAAAAAAGGTCTTGTCAAAACTGAAAATAAAAATAAATAAAAATGAAAAATAGGAGGGGACACGAGTATATAACTACATTTGAGTGGGAGCATACACTCACTCTTACTGTTGTTTATTAAGTCTCAACTACTACTCCGAGCGAAACACAGTCTCTCAGAGAAGAGAGAGAAAGAGAGAGAGAGGGAAAGTGGTTTTCAATAGCATATTTCCTCCATTAATGCTTCTCAGCAACAAAGCGTGAAATCCTCTTTGATCATTTTCCTAAACAATCCCCAGCACTACCTACTGCTATTAAGGTTCAGACGAAGTTGTTCAGATTCGATAAACAGAGCCTAGCTTAGCTGCTAACTATATATATATATAGTCTTCTGTCTATATTTATACATATTTATATTCAAGTGGAAAGAGAGGTTGAAATGGAGTTGAGTCAAGTAACGTTAGAGATCTTCACAAAGCTGGAGCAGAAATGGCTCTCTCACTATGAAAACACTAAGAAGGTTCGGATTCTTAGCATTGACGGCGGCGGAACCACTGGCATTGTCGCTGGTGCCGCCTTAGTTCACCTTGAGGAACAGATCCGCCTCAAGACCGGTGATCCTCATGCTCAAATAGCCGATTTCTTTGACCTGGTTACTGGTACAGGCATTGGAGCTATTCTAGCAGCTATGATCACCGCCGACGACGGCGCAGGTCGTCCTCTGTTCACGGCGAGGGAAGCGGTCAATGCAATCGCTGAGAAGAACTCTGACCTGTATAAGGTCAAGTTTACCGGAATGTTTAGCCGGCGTCAGAGGTACACCGGCGCAAGCATGGATAAGGTGCTGAAGGAGTTGTTTAGGAGAGAGGACGGGAAAGATTTAACACTGAAAGAAACGTGTAAGCCTCTCCTTGTGCCGTGCTTCGACCTGAAAAGCTCAGCGCCATTCGTCTTCTCCCGAGCCGACGCGTCCGAGTCAGCAAGTTTCAACTTCGACCTGTGGAAGGTCTGCCGCGCCACATCAGCGACGCCTAGCCACTTCAAGCCCTTCAGCTTAAGCTCCGTCGACGGGAAGACGTCGTGCTACGCCGTAGACGGCGGACTAGTAATGAACAACCCAACGGCGGCGGCGGTGACGCATGTTCTCCACAACAAACGAGATTTCCCTTCGGTTAACGGCGTTGAGGATCTGTTAGTTCTGTCGTTGGGTAACGGTCCGCTGATCGGACGGAAACCATTCCGCGACGGCGCCAACTCCGATTGCTCCACGTCATCGGTTGTTGACATTGTGCTTGACGGGGTATCGGAGACCATTGACCAAATGTTGGGGAACGCATTCTGTTGGAATCGTACGGACTACGTCAGAATTCAGGTAATTCATTTATTACTCTTTTATTAATCCCTTTGAGTTCCTTCCTAGCCAATTTTCTATTTGGTTGGCATTGAAATTGGTAGAGAGTTAATAAAGTCGTTCGTATTAATGTTATTTGTTCCTTCATTTTGGGTACTTCCGTTCAAAATGACGGAGTTTAATGACGACGTCGTTTTCGAAAATGTGCAGGCAAACGGGTTAGTGGGACCGAGAACGAAGGATAACGAGGAGGTCGTGGTGGTGGAAGTCATGAAGGAAAGAGGGGTTGAGTCGTTACCATTTGGCGGGAAGCGGTTACTGACGGAAACTAACGGACAGAGAATCCAGAGTTTTGTTGAACGTCTCGTCGCTTCCGGAAAGACCAGTCTCCCACCTAGTCCTTGCAAGGCAGCCATCGTTAGTCCTCTTGCTAACGGCCGTTAATTACTAAAAAAACGAAAATTATATATAATTTTTTTTTTTAACTCTGTAAGACTGTAATGTAACCCACCTCAGGTTCACTTTTTTTTATATATAAATGTCCTTTCCGAGTTATATAGCTTAGCACTTATAAATTATAATAACAACTTGCTCTTTTCTTTTTCCTTTTTTAATTTGTTGTTCTGTGCATAAATTATTGTTTATTTATATTAATTAACTGCCATCATATGAGGTCTTTCCTTTGTGTCTTAAAAAATTATGGCCTGTAAATTGGAGTAAACTCTGGAATTCCTTTATACAAATCTGCTTGCAGTTGATGTATGCTGAAACATGAGGAAGGAAAAAGGAATCAATCCTATTATTTGGTGAGAAGGAGATATTGTACTATAATAGTACTCTTCTAATATGTAAATCCATGAAAGTTTTGCACAAATTTCAGTTTATTATATTTAGAAAAATGCTAAAGCATATCAGCAATACTCAATAATTACCCAACAAAAGAAGGTGATTTTTTGTGGAATGTAATCGTATTACGTCTTTGGCTACTTTTTTTTGGGTAGGTCGGTTAGGTGTGGGAGGACAAGCCTGTGCCATATACCCGTACTTCTCCACTAGTTTTGTTCTTGACAAATGAATCGAAAAGGTAGTCTTCTAAACCAGTATTAAATGGCCAACAAAATTTGTTGCTGGAGATAAATAAAAATTCACATTTGTTTATATGGGGAGAGAGAGAGAAAGAGAAACATATATACTTAATTACTTAAAGGATACATACATGGGAGTGAAACACTCATAGTTAATTAGTTAGGTAGAATATACTTTTTGGTGTACAACTCCATGTTTATTACTTTTAATCAAGCAACATGGGACATTCAGTAAGACAAGATTCAACTCATTAAAAAAGATTGAAGCTACCAAATGGTTTAGCCAACCTGGTTTATGAGGACTCTTTTATAGGCAATTCACAAATAGGAGAATTAGAATTGAATGGGATTTGTCTTTTCACAGCATGGCACTTGGCGTTTATGGTAACTGGGTTTGGTGTTGGTTCGGCAGATCTTGTCTAATTTGAGTAATAGAGCTTTGTTGGAACCAAATCAAATTATTAAGTACAATGTAAATTAGAGGGGTGAGGGGACCTCAGCTCATTGATTCATCTATTGTATAGCAATAATGTTATGGTACTTTAGTTCACATAAGAAAAAAAATAACAAAATGAACCTCATTAAAAATATATACATATAACTTATCTTGAAATTATGACATTGGTAAAGTTTTGTTTCCAAATTATTATTTTTTTTTTATATAAAAAATTATCCTCAAATTATGAAGATAATTACAATTTTTTTCTATCCATTATTATTATTATTATTGTTATTATTATTTTTGCTTATTTTTTGAGATTAATGTGGCTACGAGACATACATATAATTACAGTACGAGAATTTATTTAATTAATTTAAAGCTAGTTGGATCTAAGTATAATAACTTTAATTATTCAAGCTAAAATTATAGATACTCTTAAATTTTATTGATATCTATGTAATTACTTTTCAATTAGTCTCTCAAAAGTATAGTAGATTAGTCCTCGATAAGTATACAGTAAGAAATAAATGTTTACACAAAAAATAAATAAAATACAACTATTAAGGTATCACTGATCTTTATCATAGCTAATGGGGATGTGTTGTGCCACCAAAGCTAGATTTCCAAACTTAAGTCTCCAACCCACTCTAGAAAATTTTCTTTTATTCTAATTTGACTGTGAGAATGAACCTTACTGTTGAATCATATTTTTCAAATATGTCTGCAGCTTATAACATTGAGGTCTAATGTGACCCCTTCTATTGCAGAAGTGACATGTTGGCACAAATTGTTTTAAAATGGTTGCACTCTTTTCCAGTAGATGGCCATTTTGGTTTCTCAGCTTCACTGGCTTCAATCGATGCTTCTTCAAATCCATCTTTGCTATTGTTTCCAACAATAGTAACAAATGATGGTTTGGCACCTGATTCGAACTCACTTGGCCTTTCACTTGGAAATTCTATTTCCTTGTTATACAACATTTTGTAGCCAATAGTGTTCTATCTCCATAGGGATTTTGGAGGTGAAGTGTTTGGTTGAGAGCTCCTGTACCAGGAGGTATAAATTGTAGAGATTGTTTTGCTCAAACAAGTTCAACACTCAGCTTGTAAATCTCACTTTCCTTACTATCTGGCTCATGAATTAGTTTTTTTAACTTTTTCGTTTAGTTCTACATTATTGGCTGTCAATTCCTTGTTTGTCATGTAATTCCTTCAAATTTTAGCCATGTAAATCCATTATGCAAACATCTCTTCATATACTTTATTTCTTTCTACAACATCAAAATCTAATTCAAAGTCAGTTAAATCTCCATCTTCATCAGATATCTCAGAAACATTATCTTTGGCAATTAAAGTAACCATTTTCTTTTCTTCTTTAGAATCACCACTGACTCCTTCTTCATCTTTATTACTCCATGTGACAGCAAGAGCTTTCTTCTTCTTAAGTGCGGTAGAACATGATACTTGTATGTGACAAAACCCTTGACACTACATTAAATCCCCTTATTATTTTTATCACCTTGTTGTAGCTGCTTGTTAAAACTGGTTGTGTTCATCGATATTTTTAAAAAATAAATAAACAAGAGCTTTAAGAAAATAAATAAACTATTAAGTAAATAAGATGGAGATTTTGTATATGATTTGAGTGTTAATGAACCCTAGTCTATGAGTCAGTGTATTTACTTTTAAGGCTTTGAATGTATTACAATCTTGTACGTGCTTCTTAATCTTGAAGAGCCCTAACTCTTGCTATGGAGTTTTCGCTTTAGGTTTTTCTTGGAGAACAAGAAAGATTAGACTGGATTTCTAGGGTTTTGTCCCCTTTGCACGAAGGGGTGCCAAGGTTTATATAAGCTTGAGTTTGGATCCTGATCCATTTGGGTTTCTATGAAAAAATATGGTCACTAATGGGGTCAATACACAAAATACATGACTTTGAGGCCCACTAGTAGGTATTCAGCACATGGGGCGAAGGATCCATGCAGACAGGGGACCGCTTGATTCAGGACACGTGTCACACAGAAGCCACTCCTGTAAAGAAGAATGTTAGAGGCACTATTGGACAAAAAGGATGTATACTTTTGGTGGTGTGCGCACTACCATGACCTGACATAGGGCACAATATCTAATTATGTGTTAGAAAGGTGACCACGCCATCTTTTGGTAGACATCCGACACTCATCCTGCGCTGGGCATCTGAGAGTCCTCCCATAGTTGACATGCGGGAGTATCCCTTAGAGTTCCCCTCCAGAAGTGTCCCAATCTTTGTAATAGTTTTAAAAATACTTATTTTTTTACATTATTTTGAAGATTTTAATATTGTTGCCCACACTTTTACTAAAATCGCTCTTACATTGTCCGTTTGGTGGTCGAATTTTCTAATTTCTATTCAGAATTTATTAGTAGCAGATGCTACTCATTAATGCATTCTCGCTACCTCTTTTGATGAGTTTCATTACTCTTAGGGGTGGTTGAGGCCTTTTCCTAATAAAAATTAATTACATATGTATATGTAACATGCCTATACAAATGGCTATTAAAAATAATTTATATTCAATACATACTTACTTTTATCATTATATTATGTTACAAATTAGTTTTGTAACTTACTAAATAATCAAACACTTTATTTTTCTTTTGTTGACCGAGATTTTCGGCAACCAATTAAATGAGATAATGATGAGAGCTTTGGGGATAATTAATGTAGGTGATTTTTATGTGGTTCAAACATTAATGAGCCATAGTCCACGAGTCTTTGTTATTAATGAGAGTTCTTATACAAAGAATGTTCTTGGTGAGTTTTTTTCTCTCTCTTGTTTTCTTTTTTCATTGATCGACCCCCCTTCCCATTTTGTTCAGGGGTATTTATAGAGATTGGTAAGGATAGTTCAAAAGGAATCACTTGTCTTTGAGTGCCAGTAATGTATGAGCCCAAGTTCCCAAGAGATACAAAATAGGACATGCATAACTTACGTCGTAGGTATCGTAGGGATTAGGTGAGATTAATCTTTATCTTTCATTGATTGATGTGATTCTTCATAATGAAGCCATCACTAGCCCCTTTGATTATCGTGTAATCGCTGTAAACAAGGCTTACGTTGTCTGACACGTCCTCTTATGGACGTTCTTAGACGCTTTCCCCATGCTGCATTAAATGTGAGGTGCCTGTTCGAATATGTTTTCCTCCTCCCGGAGATGCTTTTATTATATTTTTAGCTCCCGGAAAGGAAGGACATGCTTTATGTACTTCTCTGGGGGCTCACCCCCGAACTACACTTGTCTGTCTGTATGACTCAGCTAATTCTCGGGTGAGGTGTCCTTCTGGTCTACGTGGCATACGTAACCGCGACCATGTATTTTGAAAAAAATCCGAGGCAACACTTTTATAGTTAATTAAAAAAAATATAACAATTAGTTATATATAAAATTATTATTTTTAATATTGATTAATAAATTAAAATTAGTATTAACATTATAATAATATATACGTACAATTTCATAATTAGTATTAGATTAGATAAATAATAAAATTATAAACTAATAACAACAAACAAAATAAATTTAAAAAAGTAATAGGTATCAAGTAATAATGATTCGTGCACATATCTTTTTAAACTAAATTTTACGAAATTTGAGCAAGCTTATTAATTTTTTTAAAGCAAATTTAAGCAAAATTATTATCTACAAAGAAAACACAAAACGAGTTCAAAAATACATAGTAAGCTTAGTGATTTATTCAAAATAATAAACTTTAAAAAAAATGAGAGATATTTTATATTACCTATTAAAATTGAAAACTTATTAATTCTTTTTTATATGCATGATTTATAATTTTTTATGTTCTTCACATCATTAATTGAAAATAATTACATCTTAATTTAACCGTATACTTTTTATAATATAAAATGTTATTAGTGAATATTGTTTTCCAAATCAAATCGAAAAGGTATATTAATTTTCTTAAAAAATATTGCTTATATTATTTTTTTTTTCACAAATGTACTTATATATTTAATTATAAATCGTAGTCATTTATTATTATTGGGGTGCTATAAGATATTTTTTGAAATTATTGTTATAAAAGATGATAAATAATAAATTAAAATCAATAAGAAAGTAGATAAAATATTTTTAGGCTCAATTAGAAATCGGGAAAGTAAATAATAGAGAATGGAAAAAGATTAAGATGCCACCTAAAATTAAAAGTACATTGGGATCATATTAAGATATTTAAGTGGGTAATATATAAAAAAAGTACATGAATAAATAAAATAAAATAAATAAAATATATAAAATTTTGATAATATTTACAAAATCAATGTAAATGTGTACAGACCAAGTAAAAAATAAATGATCACGAGTCATACCAACTTGATTAATTAACTAAAACATAAGATAAAAACATATAATAGTGCATGGCAAAATTTCTTTAGTTTCATAAGAATAATTTTTTATACAAAAAAATTTACAATTAGTGATGATGAAAGATATGACAACTAGTAGAGGCAAGAGATAAAAAACAGAGTTGAGAAACATATCATGCCTTGAAAGGTATAAGCTTCTTCAATAATAAAATATATGCTTCTAAATATGGTTGGCCAAATATATTTGTTGATGCTCAAATAATATATATGTATAAGATAGATATATAGTAAATATTAAATATGAGAATATGAAGAAAATGTAATAATAATAGATATTTGGTTTACTATGTGAGTTATAAAATGAAAAGACATATTATAGAAATAAATATTAATTATATAATTATTATAAAAATTGGAGAAAATATAAAATAAAAAAGTTAGGCTGCCAAATAACCTTTGTTTGGGCATTTTTATTAATATATATTGTTGTGTCTCTTAGAAAAAAAAAATGTTAATGTTGTGTTTGTATAGTATACACACTATACAAAGCCACATACAACTGATCTTTCCTCGTTGCAAAGGAAACACAAGTAAAATGCTAAACCTTGCGAGTTCTAAAGCTCGCAGGCAATTTGAATTTTTGAATTCTTAAAAGCTTCGTGTGGTGAACTGATTACTCAAAATTTGTATAATTAAAAAATAATTTTCTATCATAGAGAGAGGATGAAGATTTTACTGTCAAAATAGAGTTTCATATCATATTTGTGAATTAGGTCAATTTCCAACCCAACCACATTAAAGAAAAAAGAAAATTGCAATGCTGCATTGATATTTATATTTTTAATTAATTAATCTAGTATTATTTTGTCGGTTGAAAAAAATCTCCATCAATCCTTCATAATTATAAATTCATCTCTACAATATATGATAATATATGATTTTTCTAAGTTTTCATATCCGTGAAAATTAATGTTGGTATAATGTAGCAATTTTAGGCATTAATTCACAAATCACAACTCAAATTAGCAATCTTATTAGATGTGTTGTCTGGCCTTATAATTTTCTAATGATGATCATGCATATGTAGTTGGCTTAAGCCCATGTGTTAATTAAAGCAACTAGCTAGTAGAATATTTTCAGGGCAATTTGCTACAATTAATTGATTAAATCATAGCATAACTGTTTGTCGATCATTAAATTTCTCAATATTACATTGGATTCCTCAAATGAATAGATTTGTGTCTCAAATGAGACAGGCTGCAGATTCAGATTGACATTATATATGTGCATGTCTATATATATATAATATTTATTATTTGGTAGATCCCTTAAACAATGAATAACATAAATGATCTCACTCACTATATGATGGATCTAAATAGATTATTAGCCAATATATAAAAATATCATAGATATATCAACTAGTTTTTTTGGATGAATGATTAGAATTAGATTTGTTTGTTTCTCGGTGTATATAATTCACAAGTACAAAATTCACATTCACAACGACATCTTATAATTATTTTGTACGTAGAAAAAAAAACAGCAGGGCATGGAACAAAACTACCATTATTAATAAAAGTAGACTAGCTAGATTCGAAAAAAAAAAAGAAAGAAAGATTAATAATTGTATAGTACAGAACTACTACTATAATGTATTTTGAAAAGAAAGATATTATTATGTTTTTATGTGGTATAGGCGGCTTCAAAAATTGGCTAACTAATTAGGTGAGTGGCTTTGATGATATTATTATTTGATATAATGTGCCTGAATTGGTTATATTCTTAAACTTAAACCACCTGAGCCCGACACTCGACAGGGTTGGGAAGTGGGTCAAAGATTCAAAGGCTCAGACTCAGGCTAAGGCCTCATCCTGGCCCTTCTTGGCCACCACGTTTAGATTAAAATCTCCTCTTAATTAATGCATATATTTACTAACCCCAGCACTGCTCTATAGTGAGGCCCTTTTGGATTGTGTGAACCCTACAAATTGAAAAGAAAAAAAAAATCAGTATAATATCAAGATGCGTGGCTCAAAGTTTTTGAGTACTACAGTTTTTATTCCCCTAATAAATAGAGAAAAGATTAATTAGTATATGAAAATTACTATTTACTGGAACCAAATGAACCGTATATTAGTATAATATTGGAATCATTTTGTCGTGTATATTTTTGGGTACTACTGTCTCTGGTGATTAATTAAGGTATGGTATTAATAAATTCAAAAGTCAGCCTCTAGTAGTGCTTTATAGGGTCACTACCAGTACTGATCCAAATTCCAATAAAATGTATGCACCCTTCTTAATTTTTGTTAGAGCATTGCTATTAGGCACCAGTGGTGCCTAGCACCTTTGCGACATGTCGCGTTGCGATTGGCTAGCGATACTCTCTAAAAGTTATTATATTAAATTATATGGGACCCGATACTTAGTTGTACCAATAGCGATATTGACACATAAGAGGGTGCTAGGCACCACTGGTGTCCTTTAGCATTTCTCTTTTTCTTATATCAAATAAAGGTAAGGGTGCTTCTAGTACGGGGCTAGAAGGAGAGCACCTTTTATATGTTTTAGCATTTATTTTATATTTTTTTTATATTGGTATTCGTTATAATTATTTATGATATTTTATAATTTTAAAAAATTTATAACAATTTACAATATAAAAAATAATGTTTAAATAATTTATTTCTACAGATATTAAGATAAAAGAGTCACGAGTGTAATATACTGTTTGAATTCTATTATTTTCTACGTGTTAAATTTTTTAAATTTCTTAAAATTTAACAGAATGTCTTAAGTAACTACAGTGTATACGATTATATAGGCCCGACCCTGGATATAAACAGGCCGTGCCTAGAGCTCACCTAGCTTAGGAACCCAAAAAAAAATCCTCTTTTTAAAATTACACTTTTTTTTTACTAATTTTAAAAAATACCACATTTTACTCTTAATAAAGGCCTAAAAATATTTTTTCGAGAGAAGTTGAAGAATACTTTTTTTTTTCTTATACATTAACTAAATTTACATAAAAAAAAATCAAATATACATCTTTTTATGAGTATTGTACCTAAATTACTCTTACACCCTCACATAATTAAGATACAATTTCAAACATAATAGATTGTATTCTTTACAGATGGATGTGTAGGTTTATAGAAAAGTTTGAGTAAAATGATACAGAAGAATGGAGACTATCATGAATGATTGGGGTAAAATTAGTAGAATAATTGAAAAAAAAAAGTAAACATAATAGATTTTGAAAGAGAGGGTAAAATATAATTACATAAGGCACCATTTTTTGTAAAATATTTACAATTTTACGTTCAAAGAATGTTTTTTTACATTTTTACGGTTTTCCAAAAAATAACACGAAAACAACATAAAATCAACAAGAAAACTACATAAAAGTAACATGAAAATAACAACAAAAAATAGCATACATATAACAAAAAATCAACAACAAATTAACAAGATTACAACATAAAAAATACCATATTTTATGTAAATAAAATCAAAAAAATCGTAAAAAATGTTTTAAATTTCGTGAAACCGTATTTTTGTAATTTTTTTTTATTGTTTTTATGTTTTTGTGAAATAATCTCAAAATTAAATGTATCAATTTAAAAAAAGTATATAATGCAATATTCTTTATTTTTTCTCTTATGATCCATTAAAATTTCAGATCGGCTCTACGACCATGACTAAAATTTCTCTTAAATACCAAAATAAATAAAAATTCATTAATGCACCCTTAAAAAGGGGTGCATAGTAAAATTTTCTCCAAATGAATATATATCCCTCATTATAAAAATAAAATAAAGCCCATTAAAAAAAGTAGATCATTCATATTAAAGAAAATCTGATCTCTAATTTGACCATTTTCATTGGTATGCAACTCAATACATAGTCCTCCTTTCTCCGTTGCAAACTTTACCTTTTTGGTCAAATCTTTAAATATGCACATCTAGCTAGATCAATTTACAAAAGCTTCTAGTTAAGATCTGAAAATATATATCTATGCATGTATATATATATATATATATATATATATAAAACTACAAGAATCCAACTCCCATCTCTTTCACAAAGATAAAAAGGATGGCAAGAAATAACATGCTTCCAACTATCCAAGTAGTGGTTAAGTAATTAAAGCTAGAGTCTTGGACATAGGTTCCAAAACTTTCACATGTAACTTATATATATTTATTTTTCTTGATAATGGTTAAAAATTGTCGTAAAAGCATATTAGGGTAGGATGGGGTCAAAAGCTTTTCTTTCGCACAGGCTACCTTTCCCTCAGTTATTGGTTTCTTATCAATCTTATTTTAAGAAGACTAGTTCCTCTTTTAGTAAAGCAGATTCGGTATATAATATAGGCTCTTAATCTATTGATATTATTTTAGTAAAGAAATATTGGTAGGCATCATTTATATATTCATATTATATATATCTTTATAGAGAGAGATTTAATTTACAATTAAGTAGGTGGTAGTTGGCTATTCTCTTGATTGATCGGTTATCCACAGAGATATAAAATGTGTCTTCAATTGGTTGGTTTAGCCATTTAAAATGAATAAATTTATGTTTTATTAATGACCTAACTAGAAGAGCAATAGGGGGAAAATAATAATAATCAAATAAGGCAAAAAAAAGTTTGAGAAAAAAAATAATTAATATATAGTGTGATAAGTCATATATAGTGCTTGAGTGGCCGGTTTGGTTAGCTATCTTATCCTATTCATTAGATAATGACCACGTAATCTTTAGAGCACCATTTGATTATGACCCAATATTCCACATAAAAGGAAAGAGAGTAAGATTCAAGTGACATAAATATATGATGATGAGACTCTAATTGAGAACAAATTTGATTAAGACCCAAGTTATACTACTTTGAATTAATTTAACAAAGTTTTATACACAATTAATACTCTCTTAAAAAGAATACCATTAATTATTCTTGCTCCACAAAACAAAGCATTGAGTCCTCTTCAATTTTTTATCATTATCAACCACTATCAAAGCATTTGTCTTCTTCTTTATTACAGGGAATATAATTTATGTCAATAAATTAATGAGAAATTTGCGGCCAAACCCCTTTATGTTTGTATTTGTAAACACTTAACCCCCTTATGTTATTTTTTGGTGGTAAAACTATCTTATGTTTACTTTTGTTAACAAATTTAAATTATAAGTTAACTTTGACTGTTACATGCCACATAAGACTGCCACTTAGTACATTCATTTACACATGGCATATATTTATTGGTCTAAATAAATTTAATTATTTAAACATTATAAATACTAATTATAAATTATTTATAAATAAAATAACAAAATAACTTATTTTTTTTTTATAATTTAACAATTTTTTTGTAAATATTTTATTGTCTCTGCTCACCCACCCTCATCATCACAAATGCCATCTTCATCACCACCCACCATTGGCCACCATTGAATCAGCCCCCAGTAAGTACAATCTATTCCTCAACTAAATCAATACCCAAACAAAAACCAAATTCAAGTTTAAAAAAATTTCAGTTTCAGATTTCAATTTCAATCCAGAACAAAAAAAAAAAAATAAAGAATAGAATGTAAAGGAGGAGATCTGCCTCTCAACTCCGGATCCCAAACGACGAACTTGAAGCTCCTCCACCATCAGGCGAACCCATACTCCGACGGATTCCAACGCCATACTCGAAGCTCCACATCTCGGCAAACATCGACAGATCCAAATGCAAAGTCGAAGCTCTACCGCTCAACTCCGACAGACCCAAACACAAAGTCGAAGCTCTGCCGCTCAACTCCGACAGACCCAAACGAATGGACGTAATCTTGAGGTGGTCGATAATTTCTGGGTTTGCGATTTGAATCTTGATTTAAGGGTTTGTTTATTTTGTTAGATTTATCAAAGAATGCAGAATATTTTATACCAA
The DNA here is from genome assembly GCF_029168945.1 of Cannabis sativa. Classification (NCBI taxonomy): domain Eukaryota; kingdom Viridiplantae; phylum Streptophyta; class Magnoliopsida; order Rosales; family Cannabaceae; genus Cannabis; species Cannabis sativa. Next base: position 15,597,564 of record NC_083610.1, read on the forward strand.
AAAGAAAGAAAGAAAGACACAAGAATGAAGAGGAGATGATGATTTTATTTTAAGTAAGTATAAAAGGATAGACTTAAGAGATATGTTTGGGTTTTTTCCAATCGGAGAAGAAGACGATTGGAGTGAAATATGAATAATTTTTTTTTATTTTGTTATTTTATTTATAAATAATTTATAATTAGTTTTTATAATATTTAAATAATTAAATTTATTTGAACCAATAAATATATGCCATGTGTAAATGAATGTACTAAGTGGCAGTCTTATGTAGCATTTAACAGTCAAAGTTAACTTATACTTTAAATTTGTCAACAGAAGTAAACATAAGATAGTTTTACCACCAAAAAATAACATAAGGGGGTTAAGTGTCTACAAATATAAACATAAAGGGGTTTGACCGCAAATTTCTCTAAATTAATTAGGTTTATATGTGTATGTAGCAAGATGCCAAATTGCCTTTAGATAAAAATATAAGACAAGTATGCACAAGCTAACCCATGCGTGCAATAAACTTCAAAATTGAGAAGCACTCAATCGAAACTGATTGCGCAGTAGGTTAAGTAAGGCTAGAAATACATTAGCTGCTGTTTTTTTTTTTTGTTTTTGGAAAATTAATTAATTAGCTACTTTAATTAAGTATAACGCTTTATAAATGGAGAAAAAAGTATACTATGTTATTTCTATCTATCATCATAGTGTTCAATCATGATACTTACAATCCATTTAACATAAAAGTAAGCAATGGGGTCTAAATTAGTTAATCATGATGTGTGGTTAGAGGTAATAAAATTAAATGGAATGGAATGAAAATGAAACAATTTTTATTCTATTTATTTGTTTGGTTGCATTTAAAGTATTGAGATATTATTCCAATAAAATGTCGTTTCTACTATTTTCGTAGAATGACTATTCCATTTTAAAATTAAAGGAAAGAGCATTCCAATATAACATGAGAAAAAATTTAATAATTTTTTTATCAATATTTTATATGTATCTTAAATTTTATTCCATTACATTCATATTCATACTTCTATTCCCATTCCTATTTCTATATTTTTATTCCTCTCAATCAAACGCCTTAGAATTATCGTATCTCTTAGAAACTGAAGCAATATTCAAAGAAATGAAAGGCAGAAATAAAGAGAAGCAAAGATTGTGACAAAATAATTATCTTGTATTATTGAGAGGGATATGAGTCCATTATATAGTAGGTTAGGAATCAAGAAACTAGTCTAATTAACCAACTAACATTACAATCTGTCATAGCTAACTCTAAGGTATCATTTGGTTTGAGGTAATGAGATAGAATGCAATGAAAACATTTTATTCCTTTGTTTAGTTGCATATTAAAGTATTTGAAGGTCATTCTAATAGAATGACATTTCCATCATTTTAGTGGAATGTCTATTCCATTTTGAAATGGAAAGAATGACCATTTTCCTTCCATTTCAATGCATGGTAAGAAAAAAAATTAATAATTTTTTTATCAATTTTTTTTATGCATTTTAATTTATTTTATTCCATTCATATTCTTATGTTTTCATTCCTCCTAACCAAACTTCACCTAACTGTATTCACAAACACTAATGTGACGTTTGGTTTAAGGCAATGAAACAGAATAGAATGGAAAGGAAACTTTTATTTCATTCCTTTGTTTGGTTTCATTTTGAAGAATTAGAATGTCATTCCTATTTTAGTTATGTTTTCATTCCTTCCAACCAAACATCACCTAATAGGGTGTTCGTTATGTGAGTTTGAGTTGGAGAGAGTAAAGTTGGAGGGATTACACTTGGAGGGAAAATGAAACCCAAGTGTTGGAGGGTATTATCCGTGTTTTTAAGTAGGAGACACGTGGAATAATTAGAGGCAAAGATGTGTTAACCTCCCTGACCGATAGGGATGACCATCATGGCTCCTCATGGAGATGTCTTGTTGATCCGGGAGAGGTTTTATAGATATTTAAGGCGAAGAGTCATTTCTGGCCAGTTATCATCTTTGAGACACGGAAGGACTGCACTCGTCCTCAAACCCCAAGAAATCTCATAGCGACGGTTCAATTATCTAATATTTGGATAAGGATTTCTCCAGACTGATCACGAACGACAACTCCTACGCAGATGTGGATGGCCACGTCAGCCTCATATGAAAATCGACCTACAGGAAGTTATACGTTTTTCTGACATAGGATTGAATCTTGTCCCCCATGCCAAGCCATGGTAGTACGCATATGTACCTCAAGACATGCCTTTTGCTCAACGATTTGTCCAGAGAGTAATTTGTAAAGGAGAAACCTTTGAGCAACACATTTCTTTTATCCAGATGGTACTAGCCACTACCCCTGTGCACCGCACGATCAAGAAGGTTCTCCAAAGCCAGACGATCAGATCTACAATTGTATTCTTCTACCCTTGCAACGGGCTGTGGTACAAAACTCTAAGTGGATAAAGGGAATATCCTTACCCACATTTAAGCCTATAAATACCCTCATTTTCTATGTACAAGGGGTGAACACATTTTATACTATCAAAACCTCTGCAAAAATTCCTACAAGCTTTAATCTTCTTCAAGAGAAACAAAAGGAATGCAGAGCTAGGGTTTATACTGTAAACACTTGCATCACCCAAATACTTGCCCAAATATGCTACTACACCTAGCTTTACCCTTCAAGTTCTAGCTCCAACTTTGACTCTTCCTAGAAATCAGTTTTCGCCAACTGTTTACGGACCCACTGCTCCTGGTCTCGCACCTACATAGACCCATATTTTTAGGTATAGAGAGACACAGATCGGGTGCAGTGTGGCTCCCGGACAGGGAACAGAAGCTCTAGAATCAAATGTGAACCATACACAGAACAAAAGAAGGGGCGAAGGTAACAACTGAATTGATTCTTTGAAGAAGCCGAGGAAGGAGTATGACCCCAAATACACTGAGTATACTAGTTTAGTAGGCACGAAGGAGAATGTCTACAGAGCAACCTAAAATAGGGTACACTATAGAAAGCCTTGATGAATGTCTCACATAGGGAGAAATAGTCGTGACCAGAACAAAGAGTGTGAATATCACGGAGAAAAAGGCCCCACCACTAATGAGCGTGAATATTTGAAAGATGAGATCGAGACTTTGGTCAGATCAGGACACTTAGGACAATGGGTCTAGATTCCAATCATCTATCCCGGGTAAGGGGTTATTCACGAGCATTTGATTGTTCCGAGACAACAGAACGCTATCAATCCTCTGCAAGGGGTAGGTCGTTCTCAAGATCCTAGATCATTGCTGCCTACACTCCTTGCTCTGTCAGTGCCAGCTGGAGTAGTATTACTTGCTCTGGGACATGAAACTTCATATCATCTAGGATTTGCTCTGCCTTTAGTAGATGGACATGTGGCCATGATCTCTTGAAGACCACATCTTGCAAGAAGCACAAGGAACTCACAGAAAAGGTATTTAAGAGAAGTAAAAGAAGGGAAAACGTGTGTGTTGGTACAGTCCCCAACCCAACGTCCTAGAAGGGGAAACGTGTGGGTAATTCATTTACAACAACAAAGTAAATAGGTTGAGGGATGACCACCGGCAAAAAGCAAGCTTTTTCCAATACAAATTTGGCTAAGCCATGAGCAGCCAAATTAGTTGTACGCTTGACATATGAGATAGTCACACTAGGGAAAAGAAAACTAGTAACATCTACAATTAAGTCTTGAAAAGAAGAAATTGCAGTTGAAGGAGTGCGTAAAGCACTAACAACTAGCAGAGCATCAGATTCAATTTTTGTAATAGGAAGTCACCATTGAGATGCCTAATTTAAACTGTGAAAAAGGGCTTTAGCTTCCATCTCATGAGAGGTAAAATTTTCAATTATTGGCATTGAGAGGGCCGCTGTAACCTGAATGAGGGAATCATGTACAATAGCACTGACTCCGATGATATTCTTGTTGACATCCACTGCTGCGTCGACGTTAAGCTTTAGAGCACTTAAAATTGGCGGCTGCCATGGAGGAGGAGATTCAGTAGGAGAAGGCATTCTATCAGCAATAGTATTTGGCGAGTGATATTTACTTCTGGCAGCTTGAAAATTATGGATGTAATTGCTACCAAAAGCTGCAACATCCATGGCTAGTTTGGCTTTATGGCCATGAATTACCTAGTTTCGTTCTGTCCAAATCGACCATAGGGTACAAATGATGTGTTCCATTTTAGATTTCAAATAAATGGATGATAGGTGAACCAAATAATCGCATTTCCTCATTGTAACTGATTGTTGCCAATTAAAGTCCTGATTTGAATGTTTTCAAACTACTCTGGCATACCGACGCCCAAAGAGAGAATGTCCAATGGATTCCCATGCCTGACGACAAATTGAACATGTTGAATCAGTAATAATTGTTTGTCTTACCAAAGATGTAGCAACCAGTAGAGCATCATGGTAAATACGCCAGGCAAAGATTTTGATTTTTGGCGGTAGACGAAGAGACCAAAAGAATTTCCACCAATACTTGGCCAAATTTGAGGATGAACTTAGATCAAAATTTTCAATTGATGATGCTAAATGATAACCTGATTGAACTGTGTAGGTACATGAGTTTTGGTGATGCCAAATAAGAGTGTCTTTGTTTGGGAAGAGACTCAAAGGTATAGTGAGAATCATATCGACATCTATAGATAAAAATGATTGTTGCAGTAAAGATATATCCCATTGCCTTTCCTCTGTGATGAAGTTTGACACAACACCATAAGGAGAACTCGAGTAAAAAACTAGTAAGAAAGAGCTATGACTAGGGATCCAAGGGTCATAGCCGCAGTTAATGCCCCATCCTTCACCAATTTTCCATCTTAATCCTTTTGAAAGTAAATCCTTTCCCCAATGAATAGCTTTCCATGTTAAAGAAGGAGAATGACCAAGGTTTGCATCAAAAAAGGAGCTTTGAGGAAAATAATGGCTTTTGAGCACTTTTCCTGAAAGAGAGTCGGGATTCTCTAATAACTTTCAAGCTTGCTTAGCAAGTAGAGCTTTGTTAAGATTTTTCAAAGGAGCAAAAACTCACCATTTTTTCACCCTTTCTTTGACAAAGCAGATTCCAAGAACGCCAATGAATTTTTGAGCCCTTTTCATATAAACCCCACCAAAAGTTTGCCATCATTGACTCGAGTTGATTGCAAAAGTAAGTTGACAGCCGGAAGTAACTCATGACATAAGTAGGAATAGATTGAACCACTGTTTTGAGATGTACTTCTCGGCCTCCTATAGAAAAAATTGTCTCACTCTAAGTGTTCATGAGTTTCCAAATTTTCGCTTTGATATCACTGAAAATCTGCTTCTTATCTCTTCTCGAGTATGATGGTAACCCAAGATACTTCTCGTGGCACTCACAAATGGACATGGAAAATTACCTATGAAAGTAAACTTGGGCAGCCTGTGTTGTGTTGGGTGAAATAGACACTACAGACTTGCCCGAGTTAAGAACCTGACCTGAGGCACAATGATAAATGTCCAAAACTCTTTTGATTGCAAGGCATGAGCGCTCATTTGTTTGACAAAAAAGAAGGCAGTCACCAGCAAGAGTAAGTGAGAAATAGAAATAGCACGTCGAGTAAGTTTGAAACTATTAAGGTTTCCCACGTTTTCCTCGTGTTGTAACAACCGAGATAACCCCTTAGAGCAGATTAAAAACATTTACGATGACAAAGGACAGCCTTGGCAGAGACCCCGTGAAGGAACCATAGATCCTCTAATTTTCGCATTAATGAGGAAAGATAAGCTATTAGTAGTCAAGCACTCCATAATAAGATAGATCCATTGTTCTGCAAAACCTATTTTTCTCATGACTTCCTTGAGGAAACGCCATTCAACACGGTTGAACACTTTACTCATATCAAGCTTTAAGGATGCGATACCATTACGACCCGCAGTCTTGTTCTTCATAGTATGAACCAATTCAAAAGCTAGCAAGACATTATCTGTAATTAGTCGATTCGGCAAAAAAGCACTTTGAGATTCGAAGATTACATGTGGAAGAACTTGCTTAAAACGGGCCACAAGTACTTTTGTTATTAGCTTTGAGATGACGTTGCATAGGCTGATGGGTCAAAAGTCTTTTATATAATGAGTCTTTTTAATTTTCAGGATAAGGGTGATGAGTGTTTTGTTGAAAATTGACGGATTAGCCCCATCATTTAGTACCGCCAAGACTGCTTTGGTGACTAAACTTCCAACAATAGGCCAATTATTCTAGTAGAACATAGAAGAAATTCTGTCAACTCTAAGACTAATTTTATCCGATCCCATTGAGGGAAGGGTTGATTCCACTTCAACAGCTTGAAATTGCTGAAGTAAAGCTGCATTCATGTCATCAGTAATCACTGAAGGGATGGTGTTCAAAGTGAAGTCAAGAGCTACTTCATCAATATCATATGCTGAATAAATGTTGACTAAAAATCTCGGATAACAGTAGCTATTAGGGTTTTAGATTACACTTTAACACCCGCATCTGCATAGAGAAACTTGACTTTATTATTTGACTTCGTAGCAGATTCTCTAGCATGAAAAAACTTGGTGTTACGATCACCTGAATGCAACCAATCAATTCGTGAGCGTTGTTGCCAATAAATTACTTATTGCTCCAACAAGGCATCAAGAATAGCTTCCGATTCTTTTATTTCAGCCATTGAATCAGATGTACGGGTGTTGTTTAAATAATTAACTTTGGACTGTGTTTCTGCTATATTCTTCTTCATACGCCCGTATTTAGCAATGTGCCATGTTTGCAGATTGTTTGCACAAACTTCCAAGTTTTGAAGCACTATTTGGATAGGGTCATCCGATTCATTATTAAACCAGCTGTTGGTGATGATTTTGTTACTTTCAGGATCAGAAAGTCATAACTTTTCATAGCGAAACTATTTCTCCTTTTGTCATGTTGAGGCTGCTACTGCACTGAGATTGGAGCAAAAGACGCAAAAATTGCACAGTGATCTGAGTGATAATAGTCCAGGTGCTGCATTGTCGGATTGCAAAAAGAAAGATCCCAAAGATAGTTGACAAAATACCAATCTAACCGCTCTTTAACTGCATGCACAGCAGTACAATTCTTTATCCAAGTGAAGTGGTCTCCTTCGTAATGAGTACCATGTAAAGAGCACCGGTCTAAAGCATCTCTAAAAGCCTCCATTTGAGTTTCACTGCAAAGATTACCCCCTGATTTATCAACATTAGTGAGGATTTTATTGAAGTCATAGTAAGCCATGGTTGGAGTGGTGCAACATCATGAAGGCATTTGAGTTCAATCCAAGAAGATGCTCTGTTAGTGGCAATTGGTTCACCATAGAAAACTGTGAAATGAAAGCTTGGACCTCCATTAGCCACCAAGTAACAATCAAAAAAGATTTGACCATAATTTATTAAAATTATATCAACATCATCGGTCCATAAGACCATAAGTCCTCCACCAAGTCCAACTCTTGGGGGATTCAAGACCATGATTGAAATTTAAAGATCGACAAACACGTGACATATGTTGAAAATACAATTAGAAAATTAAAAATGAACTATATTACTATGTGGGTGGTTTTCTTTTTCTTTCTTTTTTCTTAAACAAATTAAAATAAATAATAAAAGTTATATTAATCTCTTATGAAATATCCTATTATAATCAAATTAACTACTATCATTTGATTGAAAATTAAAGGCTATAAAATTGCTCTTAGTTCTGAGTGCAAAAGTAATACTCACCTAAAGAGTACTATATATATATGATTTTTTTTATTAAGCTCAAGAGAGAAAATTAAATGCCTGCAAACATGTTATTTTACATGTAAAATTAAATACAAATAGTGTACCTGTTTTCCTTTTGGTGGGTAACCCTATATATTTCTTAATATTAATTTGTTACTTGTCACCAACCAAAAGTAGCTTGAAGAACTTCTAACTTGATTCAAGATATTTATTTCATTAACCCCACCTGATCCAATTCCTTATATATCTATCAACTATGCATATTTATTGTATATATGAGTATTATTATTTCATATTTTATGATCCCTACCCGACACTATATATTGTGTGATTGATAGAATATATATATTTAATTTTTTTAAAAAAAATTACACAAATTCACACAACATCAATTCAATATATTGCTTTAACTTATATCATTTATTATTATGAGATTGAAGATATAGAACCCATGATACATGAAAAAATTGAGTTTGATAGTGCAACATTTTTTTTAGTAAGTCAGTATGTATGATCACAACAAAACTCAATTACAAACTAGAGCCAATCTCAAAAAGAAACAATTAATTACAAATTTTTATGAGTAATCCTACCCACTTTTCATTTACACTATTAAAACTTTGTACATTCATATATTGTAATTTAAATAAATCGAATGAATAATATTTTTTACAATTACATATATAAATTGCTGGAAATTTTTGCTCCCACAAAATAATATTTCTATTTTTCTAAATAAAATATACTACAGTTATAATGCACTTGATAATGCAATATTATATTAACTTATATATATTAATGTTTTTTTAGCTACAAATTTCTAGTAAGATTGCGTCTCTTCATCAAAAATATTAATTAAAAAGCTCACACTTTTATTTAATTAAACTATTGTTAAACTCATCAATAAAAATTAATTGAAATACACGAGGGACAACAACTTATTCACTCCTATAGTCCTTTAAATAAAGAAATAATTAATATTACCAATAATTTAGAATGATGCAAATCAGTTTCAAATATTTACATTGTAATTAATCCATGCATGAAAAATTGAAAATTATAAATGTGGAGGATATGACACACTATATAGTATATACAGTACTTCTTTTTTTTTTTTTAATTAATAAATGGTAGTTGGTATAATAAATGTGTGGTTGTACTTTTTTCCTAATATCTATATTTACATAATGGGAATTTATTGTTAGTGCGGATTTTAAGATACGATTTCTTGTTCCAAACTTCAAAATGCTTCCTCCTGCATGTCCAATATTATCTTTTATCTCTACAGTACTAGTATTTACGTACGGACCAAATAATTATGATCAATGGTTAACATTCAACAGCCATGCCCGTTGGATGCCTTACCGTACAACAGACTTGGAATTTGGTGCACGCATCAAGACCAAGTTTGTGACAAAACACAGCAAAGCGAGAACTCAAGATAGGCTTAGTAAAAGGGACATGGTGAACACAAACCAACTGTTGAGAGATTTTTTCTCTAACAAAATACAAATCCAACTCAATGTACTTAGTCCTAGCATGGAGCACAAGATTAGCAGTTAATAGGATTGTACTAAGATTATCACACCATAGTGTGGGAGGTCTAGGCAGTCGTATTCGTAACTATAAAAACAGAGAATGTAACCATGTAAGTTCGGTGACTGCTTGAGCAACACTGCGGTATTCAGCTTCAGTACTCGATCAAGAGACCGTGTGTTGCTTTTTACATTGCCAGGCAATCAAATTTGAACCGAAGAAAATGGAAAAGCCTGATGTGGAGCTTCAATCGTCTGGGTCACTGGCCCAATCAGCATCACTAAATGTTGTGATTTCAAGATCTGAAATTGGTTTAAAGGTCAATCCACGAGACACAGTGCCACTTAAATATCGTAATATCCTTTTAACAGCGTTCCAATGTGTGTTGAGTGGGTGTGCCATGAATTGACACACTTTATTCACATTGTAGGATATTTCAGGGTGTGTGATAATAAGATATTGAAGTGCTCCAACTATAGAACAATATAGTTGTGGATCAGGGACAGGATCTCCCTCATGGGCAGATAATTTCAATCCACTTATCATAGGTGTAGGCATAGGTTTGGATCCTTCCATTTGTGCTCTAGCCAATAGATCGTGTATGTATCTACCCTGAGATAGGTGCAAACCAGCAGTAGGTTGCACTTCGATTACAAGGAAATAGTGTAGCTGGCCAAGGTGTTTGAGAGAAAATTGAGAATGTAAATCCCTAATTAAAGTAGTAATGAGAGTAGAATCACTACCCGTGATGATGATATCATCAACATACACTAAGATCAATGTAATAGAAGAAGATGTGTGCTTGATGAAGAGGCTATGATTAGACTTAGAAGAGATGAAGCCAAGTAATTCAAGACAGTGATGAAGCTTTTCAAACCAAGCTCGTGGAACTTGTTTGAGCCCATATAAAGCTTTGTGGAGCTTGCATACAAAGTGAGGGGCATCTGGAAGTTCAAAATCCTTGAATATCCTGTTCACCAAATCTAGTTGTCGGAGCATTAATTAGTTTAAAGACATAACCAGAGATTTACAATGACCATACCTAATATGATAAGTAGTCCTTAAGAGGTCCTCCTCTTAGATTCTTAACTAATGATAACCCAAGCGAAAATCAATCTTAGAGAGGATTATCTTTTCCTTAAAGTTAATTGAACAAAATCTTGATCCTAGGCCAAGAGTACTTGTTTTTAATTGTTAACTTGTTTACTTCTTGGAAGTCAATAATCATATGAAACGAACCATCTTTCCTTTATATAAACAACACTGGGATTTCCCAAGGTGACACACTAGGTCGGATTAATCCTAGGTCAAACATCCCTATAAATTGTAACTTTAATTACTTAAACTCTGTTGGAGCTACTTTATGGGGAGCCTTAAAAGCCGGTTCTGCTCTAGATACCGATTCAATGACAAGGTCCATCCTCTCACTGGGGTGGAAATCTTGGAAGTTCTTTTGGAATTCATCCAAGAACTATAGTACCACTTTAATATCCTCAGGCGAACTATCTCGGGCTAAGTGGTACCTAATACCACTACTACAAATTTTATACATCCATCTCGTAATAGATTTCTAGCTTTTAAGATTATGATAATTGGAGTTTGAGAACTCTAACACGATACCATAATACAAATGGTCCTTCATTTTTTACTTTTAGTAACATCAAAACTTGTGATTAAAAGTGAAAAAATTATGACTAATTATAAATTATAATTCTTATGTTGTGACTAAAAGGTTCGTGGATAAAAGTATTAGTCACAAAAATTATAATTTATTGTGACTAAATGTATTTTTAGTCACAATATTTGTTGTGACTAAAACTAAATTAGTGATAACTTGTAACTAAATACTATGTTTTAGTCACAAGTAACATTTTGTTGTGACTAAAAGTCACATTTAATCACAAAAAAAATTATATTGTTGACTAAAAAGTTGTCACTAAAAATAATAGTTTTTTGTAGTGAAGATTCGATTAGAATGTGGAATACATCAAGCTTGCGATATACAATAAAAGAGAGTCTATATATAAGTCAATTATTTTGTATTTTTGAAATTTATTTAATGAATCTTATCTGTGAGCGAGATTGTTGAAATCACGTACAAAAATCTTATGTATTTTTACGTTTATGCACGGTTTGTTTTATAGTTTATTTTGGAGTTACAGAATTATTTTTTGTAGCTACAGAATAACTATTTCAATTTTAATTTTATTATTTTACATTTAATTAAGATATTAATTAAATAATAAATTAATAATATTAAAATACAAAATTTCATTTTCAGACAGAACTGGTAAGGTGAGGTTAGTGTATACAAAATTACCTAAATTAACGGAAAAAAAAAAGAACTTAACAAAATTAATAATAATTAAGGAGTTAAAAAATATATGGGTGTCGGCTATGAAAGCTAGAAAGGGATCCTTCTCCCTGCTAAATTTTATATTGATAGCGTTATATTATATTCCTATATAAATAAAACAAAGGAGTAAAGAAGGTTCTTGTGAGCTTCCCAATGTAGGTCTCATTATTAAATATGAACTTAGATTCCCTTTTCTCACTCTCACTCTCATTCTCTCACGTCTCCACAGTCACACACCGCAGTTGCTGCCATTTTTAACTGCTCAAGAGTTCTCTCTCTCTCTCTCTCAAATAAATAATCTCCTAAATGGCAAATAAGTCAATCCCATCTCCAGTCCTGAGTCCTCTCTATTACCACCACTACAACAAAAAAGACTTTTTATCCCACTTTTTACATTGGAAAAAATAAAAAGTGGGATAAAAACTTTTGATCCCACTTTTACATTTGGAACCTTAAATAAAAGATAGGAACAAGGGCCTTGTTTGGCAATCGCACAAAAAAAGATGTTGGAAAGGAAATTTTTATGCATTTGCCAAACGCAACCTTAGCATTTTAAGTGAGACTTTTTATCCCGGTTTTTATGTAAAAACCGGGATAAAAAGTCCCACCCTATTTTTTTTATAGCTGCACATATATAAAGAACATTTAGGTTTAGGGTTTCATTATATGTTGTCTCTTCCACCGCTCTCTCTCTTTTTCCAGCTTGTAAGCCCCTCTCTCTCTCACTCCATGTTCTTTCTCTGCTACTCTCTCTCCTTTCCATGCTCTCTCTTCCTTCGTTCTCTCTCTCTCTCCATGTTCTCTCTTCCGCTGCATGAAGGACCAGCTCGTCCAGCCGCCTTTCTCCAGCCATGAAAGACCCAACAGAGGGCAAATCTGAGCCCCATACCCTCCAACACCTTCAAGTATTTTTTTTTTATCTTGTTCTTTTTTTTTTTTGCTAAAACTCTGATTCTCGATCATTATTCTAAATCTCTCTCTTTCTTTTTTTTCTTAGGTTGATAGAGTTGATCTGTGGCCATTCGTCGGTCACAGTGCTTCTAGGTTCATGGCGTTTCGTGGTGCACGAAGCTTCGTCATTGGTGGTCCTTGATGAGTTTTTTTTTTTTGTTGTGAACCCTTGATGGTGTATTAATATGTATATTTTGGTATAAATTTTTGGAATCTAATTGTAAAAACTGTTTCAAGGAACTGATATATTTTTTTTTTTATTTTTTACTTTTAATCCCGGTTATTTCATAAAAACTGGGATAAAAAGTCCCCCTTTTATCCCGGTTTTTATGAAATAACCGGGATAAAAAGTCCCCCTTTTATCCCAGTTTTTTAAAAACTTTTTATCCCACTCGCATATATCCCGGTTTTCATTTTAGCGAAAACCGAGATAAAAGGCCTTAAAAACCGGGATTAAAAGCCTTTGTTTGTAGTAGTGCACGTGTGATTTCAATCCATATAAAATAATATATGATCAGTAGTAATATGTGGACTGGTATATCAAAAGATTCAAAACATTATAATATATATATTACTCGTATAATACTGTATGCATATCCTATCGTTTCTGATCACGTATAGCTAGTCTCAAACTTTGGCTAGAGTCCTAATACCTGGCATGTGATGTGATGACACGTGTACTTCTTGGCTGGGTGACTACTATCTCAGTATCACTATCATATTTTCATATTTACTCTACAAAAACTTGCACTGTCTACGGCTATATATACAAATGAAAATAGCTATTTACCAAAAAAAAATATGAAAATAGCTACTAGCTAGCTACTGTTTCACGGGTCTGATACATTTTTAAACTAATTAATAATTATTGATTACATGCATATCCATCATATGTGTGTCTACCATTAATAATAGTAATATATAATACTTAATTGTATATTAATATATAGCTTATATTAGAATCAACATATTAATTCGATCAATTAATATATTTATATATACATACTTATATAAAGGCCTTATATATATTCACTCTTTTAAGTCAAATACTAGCTAGACATATTAAAAGTATCTCTACGACTCATTATGAAATAATAATTATAATATATACTACTAACAACTGTGTTAATAAAAAGAAATAGTAATTAAAAGATTGGAAGATATTAATTCCAACTGTGTGATATCTATGATATATATTATATATATTGTACATATGCCTAGGCATGCATGAGTGGCACATAGAATCTTAGTCAACTGGCCAATATGCGCATGTGCGCCAAGTGTCTCTATTTTATATATGACGAAGGTATATATAACTGAAGATCCAAAACATAGAATTCAACGAGCATAGTATAATAGAGGTTTAAATTGTAGGATCAAACTCATGATTTTTTCAACAATCTCGAGATATACCATGCACAAACCAGAAATTTAGAACACAATATAATCACAACACATGATGTTGGATCATGATATGCATATCATATATTTACGGGTAAATACCATTTTGGATCTTCTGTTTTACAAAAGTTACCAATTGGACCCTGTGTTTTATTAAATGACAAAATAGACCATGTATTTTCTAAAATAGTACAAATAGGACCTTGAATTGATTTTTTGTCAAAATAAAGTTCAATTATAATCCGATTTAAAAGTGCTATTTGACAAAACTGTTTACATTTTTTGTATCTGTTCGTATTAAGCATTGTCTTCAAGTTGGTTGTATTAAAAAAAATTATCAAAAATTAAGCTCAGGGTCCTATTTTTACTATTTTAGAAAATACAGGATCCATTTTGTCATTTAACAAAACACAAGGTCCAATCTGTAACTTTTGCAAAACATAGGGTCTAAAATAGTATTTACCCTATATTTATTTGGGTCAAAGATCTTAATCAAAACTAAACTAATCCCTAAACTAAATTAATTAAATAAATAAAATGTTTGATGATTAGCTTGAATGTGGTTATCAGTGAAGAGTTTTTCTTCATTTGATATTCACTGTCGTTTTCTAGCTAGATCTTACTATCAATAATGGAATCTCCTCGAGACACTGCAGCCAACCGAATCTGTAATTATCAGTTGAAATATTTATTTATAAACGTATATAAATTAATGTTCTGAAATTTTAATCGGTGTTGTCCATATATATATAAATCATCGACAGAAGAAAATAAAGACTGACAATTTACCAATCAAGGTGTTGTGGATTTTAGTTATAGCTGTATCACGATCACTATGTGTATATACATATATATTATATAAATATATATTTGTATAGATTCCCGACAAAGGAACGGATGGCAAATTAAAATGCCCATATATGGAATTATAATTTATATATAAAATAAATTATTAAAATTCATTTTATGATGATCACCACTTGCGGTCAAGTTGTGTAAAAATTATTATGGGTTCATCATGATAATGAGTGAATAGTATAAACTACAGTAGTGACCGTACGAATGAAAGAGATTGGTGAGTCATCATGATCGGATCATCATGATTCATGAACAACATGTTTGTTTATTTGTTGCGTACTTACAGCTGTACCAGATGATTTGCCTTACTACTACTACTGTTTGTACATATATTAGAGTATATATTTGTTTATCTTTTACAAGTAATTATTAACTGCATATAATATTTAAAAGAAGTTCATAAAAAATTATATATTTAAAAGAAGGCTGTGGTGCCCCGTATATATATTTTCCTGAAACTAAATTATACGTCAAGATTTTTCGACGAAACTACTCGAATAATAAAACAAATGCTTCTGCAATAAGTCTATATGGGCTAGCTAGTTTTGTCTACCTATTGCTATATTCGCTAAATTTTACATATGCATAAATATTTCTTGCAAAAGAAATGTTACGGTTATTACATCTCAATTAGCTAGAAAGTGCTCTTGTTATTAAATATTATGGTTATTTTCGTTAAGGATAATCATAGTTAATTAGTTTAGTTAGATTAGCTATTATTAGTGTTTAATTTCTGTTAGTTAGTTAAGTGTTCAGTTAATTAACTAATTACAGTAGTTAATAATCGCTTAGTTTTGTATATAAACCTGAATTGTTGATTCAGTTATCTCAACAAAATCAATCATCTCCTGTCACAACTCATTTACCTAAAACGTCACCTATTACGTCGTTCTCTCATTCATTGTCAGTACGATTAGATTAGCACAATTAGCTTCCATGGAAGCATCAAGTCTTCACCGCCATCAAAGGGATAGCCCTCTTCAACATTTTCTTGATCCGACTCTTACTCTGCCTAAATTTCTTACTAAAGGAGACCAACTTTCTAATCGAATGAATCATGAGTATGAAAACTGAAATCAACAAGATAGTATCCTTATATTTTGCATACTTTGTTCCATGTCCGAGAAGATCCTCACTAGAATGGTTGGATATGATACTATTGCTCAGATTTGGATCACGTACTATATATACATCTCTCAGCCGACAATATATCACACTCTTCACTACAACAGATTCCATTAGTACCGGCGGAACCGCCGGTATTAAATGCCCAGATCGCCGGTAATTATAAATACCGGTGGAATCCGTCGGTAATTATCCGTCGGCATTAATTGGTCGCTATTAATAGTTATTAGCGACGAAAATGGAATTCCGCCGGTAATAATATTAATACTGGCCGATTAATAGCGGTGGGGTCCGCCGGTATTAATATTTTTAAATATAAAAAAAAAATATTATAATGATTAATACCGGCGGACCCATCCGCCGGCAATAATACTTTTAAATATTAAAAAAAACATTATTCTAATTATTTAATATAATTAAATTAATTATAATAATTATTTTATATATAATAATTATTTCATAAATAAATATATTACTTAGAAATAAAATATCAAAATTAAAAAATTAAGCATTAAACATTAAAATTAAGAAATTAAGTATTAAAATTAATTTGTCCATTACAATAAAAAATATATTATCTTAAATAAAATTAAGAAATTGTCTTTAAATAAACTTTAAAACATAAGACGTAATTAAAAAAAACCTAACTATCGTTGTTCAAATCAGTAAACTCTAAAAATTCATCTGCATTCGAGCTAAGTCTTGAACCATCAATATTCTCACGGGATTGAGCAGGCGGGGCAGGGTAATAAAATTGTCCAGTCTGCGACGTAGGTAAGATCTCCACATATTGTCGAGGGTGCGGGCGAACCAAAATTGGTTGTTGCTGTTGTTGCTGACTCTGAGCAGTGAAAAAGCCTCCATACATAGGCTGTTGTGGAGATCCTCCCATTTGACCATACACAGGTTGTTGCTGCAACAATGACCCAAATTGACCGTACACCGGGTATGGTTGTTGGGATGAGCCTCCAATATTACCAACCATAGGTTGTGTCTGAGATCCTCCAGCGGCATCCAAAAAAAATATAGGAGGAGACTGTGAGGGAAGCCCGAACATGTAATGCAACTGAGGCGATTGTGAAGAGCCAGCAGACATGTTGGGAGAATGTTGTTGTTGTTGTTGAAAAAACTGGGGCTGTTGAGGCGATCGTGGTTGTTGTTGTTGTTGTTGTTGTTGTGGCATTGACGTTGGAGGGGGGCTGAACTGGACGCGCTACCTTGCGGTTGTGATGGTAAAAATTTTTGTAAAAAATTATTAAACCGCGGGTCATGCAGAGACGCGTCACTGGAGGTGCCAGACTGATCAATTTTATCACGCATTTTTAACATAAACTCGGCGAAGACTCCCATATCTTCCGGAGTAATGGATGAAGTCGGTACTTGTGATTGAGCTCGACTTTGAGTACTCGAACTTGATGTCGAGTGATTAAAGCACAAATTTGTACATTTTAAATCCTTAATTATGCATATAAATTAATATAAATTAAATATTTCATAATTTTTATGGTAAATTTATTTTTATTAGAAATATTTAATTTACTTTAATTTTATGTCATTTTTTTTTTAGATTTGAGTTGTAAATGAAATGTTGGCATTCTTGAAGTTAAAAGCCCAAATAAAGAAGTGGTATTCTTGCAGATAGAAAGATTTCAAATTATTTTGGCCCAAATTCAAGCTCAAAGGCTTGATTCAATGTAGGCATGAGCCATTATGCTACTAAAAATCAAGTTATTTAACATATATATACTTGGACCAAAGATTGTTGACTCACCACGTCAAGACTCCACCTCTCTCCAACATTGGTTCTATTTCGGGCTAAAAATTAAGACCAAGCCCAACAGATATATATATATATATATATATATATATATATATATATGCAAGAAGTGGTCCAAATTAAATCATGGCCGAACCCACTCGTCAGCGACGTCAGCTCTCTCTCCCAACAAGACTGGCTCACGGTTCCCACTACAGCAGTCCAACTCTTCCATTGCGCCACCTGTCCGCATTATTCTATTTTGTCCCCCACTTTTCTCAGCTTTTTGTGCCATTTATTCCACTAAATGGTACACGAAAAATACCATTTTGGAGAGCTATCTTTCACTATAAATTGCACCATTTTGCATTGTAAAAGCATCAGATTTTACCTAGAGTTATTATACCAAAATTGTGTCTTTTCTTTCTTTCTTCTTTATTTTGTTTTATTAATTTTAGTGTAAAGACAATGCCTTTTCTAGGCTAATTTCTTTGGCAAGACTCAAGTGTAAGTTCATGCAATTTTTATTCTTCTAATATATTGATTCTCTTTGTTCTTCATTTTCACATTTGTTATATTAAATTTATCTTCTTCTTAATTACACTTTAAATTTAATAGTACCTTTTATATAAGTTCAGTCATGCTTTTCTTATGTAAGTTAGACTATTAATTATTAGAGTGTTTATTATATTATATGATTTTTACTGCATTCTGCCGGTGGTATTTTGTCGATTTAAATTATATAATATGATAGTATTTTTAGAAGTAGTTTTAATTTAATTAGAGAACATATTTTTCTAGTGAGCTTAATCATACACATTTTCCAACTATAATTAATGGTGTAGAATTATAGTTGAGGTTAAAGAATCAATTTTATTAGGAAAATATAATTGCATGTACAAAGCTTGTGTCTTCCATAATCATTTTCTGATCACTTCTCATTTTAATTACTTGTTTAATTTTTAAAAATCATTTCTCAATATTCTCATCACATTCAAGGTTCATATTTTATTCTTGTAAAATTACTAATTGTCCTTTTGAGTGTATTTTTCCTCCCTGTGGATACGACATATAGCCCGTTTACTACCGCGACCGCAGTGTAACTAATTGGGCGACATCATCGAGCTGCCTTTCAATTTATAACACAATCCTCTTAGATAGTCCGACCGGCTCCCAAGAACTTTATTCATAGCTTTCAATTGCTTGTATTTGCTAGCAGACCCATCGCTGGAATCATCTTCTGTATCCGTCATGCTAGCAACCTCTTCAAGCATTTTCTCCTGATCAAATAAAATATTAGAAATACAATAACAACAGCATACATTAGTTGTAAGAAAATTATTAAAAAACATATTGAAACTTACATGTAGTTCTTTGCATGTCTCGCTAATCCAAGTGTCTTCGGTTCCTTTTTTGAGGTGGCCTTTCTTCCAAGTATGAATTGTGTAGTCTTCAGGGACGTCCTGTTTAAAAATAGAGTTAGTTTGTGCTTAGTAAAAGAAATTGCTAATAGAAAGTTGATAATTTTACTTACATGTTCATTTCGAGACGCTGCCATCGACCTCGAGCCTTGCGTTGACAAATACTGCATTTCCCCTCTATTTTTCTTGTTTTGATTTGAACGAGCAATGAATTTTGGGCTCAAAAATAAGTCAATGATTTGCTTCCAACTCTCGGTAGTGCAGTGATCAGGTACTGCTTCAATAACACTTGCCAAATCATTTGGATCCCCAGAATAATGTTCCTGAAACCAAGTGTGCCTGATATTTTTTCTCTCAGAATATCTTCTCTTCATCTCATGATAAAGAGTACTCATCACTTTTTCAGGCTCAGGATGGCCATCAATATCGTACAAATACTAAAAACAAATAGTATTTGTTAAAAAAATGTGTTAATTGAAATTAATTATTTGAAACATTAAACTTGTTAATGTGTTTTACCTTCATTTTTTGTACAATTTGGTCTTTAAAGTGTTGAGGGATTTCACTAAAATTCAAGTAGTGTCCTGGCAATGTAATTGTCACCTCAACACCCATTTGACGTACAAAAGCTGAACTCTCCTTACCAACCACTTTGCATGTCACGGCATCAAGTTTTAGTGGTAATGGTTTCCCTGCATCACGCCTTCTTTGCTCAACATCCAAGTTGGTAGCAAGGCCACGCCCCTTTCTTCTTGGCGGTGGAGCAGTCTGACAAGTTGGCGGTACCTTACTAGGGTCCGGTGGATCGGTACCACCCCCGTCTCCACCATGATAAGTGGATACATCAGCTGACATTACTTTTTTTTGAAAAAAACATATTTCATCTATAAGTAATAGTAACAATAATTTAAAATTAATAAAGTTAACTTGAAATTGTTGCTATAATTTTAAACACTACGCAAGTATACGCAATCAAGTAGTAAATCTCACACAGGTGAGGTCGATCCCACAGGGAATTGGATTAAGTACCACTAAATTATACTTATGATTCTATTCGGTAAATCGAAAGCAATTATGATTTAAAAACAGTAAAATATGAAAGAAATTCAGAAAACTTAATAACACAATTTAAAGTTGAGCAAGATGAGACAATAGGGAGGAGAATCCTGTTGTTGTTTACCCAAATCGTTAATGATTAATTACTATCCTATTCTTGCAGTGAATGACAGATTATGAAATAACCTAGCTCCTTTCAGATCTTCTAGATTCTAAATCACATGTTATCTAATTAATTCCTTAACTAAACTAACATGAAATCAGCATTAAGCAATAATCTACTCGTCACATAAGTCATGCAAATACTTTCGTTTCACATAGAACATTGATTATCTTAATTTTAGCATTCTCAATTCTCACTTTTCAGATTTTGAATTGAGATCATAGAGCATGCACAAGGTGATCAATCTTAAACATGAAATTAAGAACAAATTAAGATAATTTCACACACAAGAATTGAGGAATGGTAATTAAACATTAACTAGGCAAAACATTAAACAACAATCATCATCCTCCCTAAATGGGAAATTTAGTTCAGAAACAAATCCATAACCATTCCTATAGCAAAATTCAACATAAATAAATTAAAGAGGAATAAAGAAAAGAACTGTTGGTGGATGAATTCTGGATCTTCACTTGAATCTCTATGCTCTTCCTGCCGCTCTCAGCTGTGTTTTAGGGTTCCAAATCGCTCTCTCAGACTTCCAATCGCAGTTTTCTATTTATAATTGAAATTTAGGGTTCGATGGACAAAAATGCCCCTGGTCCGTACGGGATCTCGCCGCGGCCAAGCTTCCTCTCGCCGCGGCGAGAATATTGCAAAATTGGGTGCTCTCTGTATCTCTTAACTGGCCGCGGCGAGCCTCTTCATCGCCGCGGCGACTGACGCCTTGCTAAACTTCGAGATCTAGCCGCGGCCAAGTTGTGTTTAGCCGCGGCCAGATATGCACAATTGCTCAAAAATTGAGTTTTCTTCGGCTCAGCACGTCTTTTAACGAATTTCTGCACCCGAGACCTCTTTTATTCCAAAGAACCTGAAAACATAGAAAACAAGCGTAATTCCGTCCCAACACAGCTAAAAACGCACATAAATTGGATCCAAAACATAGGCTAAAAATAGCCTAACAAACTCCCCCAAACTGACTCTTTACTCGTCCCCGAGTAAACTAAGACTAAACTAAAAACAAACTGACAATGATAGCTAAACTTTCCAACAATTTAATTGTTACCACCACCTGCACAACTTCAATCCATCAATAACCAGAATTTCAACTTGCCAACTCTAAGAACTAAGTTGAATGTGCAATTTACAAGTAAGTAATTCATACATACATAAAGCATCGAAATTTCCATCAATATCACAACTGTTCTAACTTTCCAACATTCCACTAACACATGATCAATAAGTTTGAATGACATACCTCTCTCCACTAATGTTGACAAATTTCTATTTGGAATCAATAGGTCTTTTTCGGTTAACATCACATGGCTTAGGTACATGGGTAGGTGAGAAGTCATTTAGGCTTTACTATACCATCAGCACTATTAACCAAGCAAGCCTAGACATTGATTTTGCTTTCTTTCCATATATCCCAAAAACAGAAATAAGAGATTGCAATTTTTCTTATGTGTGTACCTCATAATTTTCTTAACTTTTTTTCAAGAAGACACATTTTTTTCTTCTTTTTTTTTTTCCATAGGCACCACACACAATATTATTCTTTTTTTTCTCTTTCAATCTCTCATTCCTACACTTTATTTTTTTTTATTTTTTTTTTCACTTACAGCACTTATCCCCCCCAAACTTGCTTCAAGGCTCATGGCATAATAAGGTATGTTCAGGGTGAAAAAAAGTTCAAGATAACGCTCAGTTAAGTGGTGAAAAAAAATTTTTAAACAGGCTAAGGCTCAACTTTGGGTATACTATGGTAAAAAATTCATAGGCAGGCTTGAAAGGCTCAATCGTTCCAAAGAAAACTTGCCTAAATCACTTTCCAAACAAAAATCATCAAGGATTTCGCTTCAAGAGAGTATGTCAAACAAATTCTATTCCATGTTCAATCAATCATTCCACAAACCAAATAGAACAGAGGTGATACGTGAGAATAGCAAATGTTTTAAATCTACATGAATCACTTCCTAGCACACATCCAATTTAATTCAAACAGTTGCAAGTCAAGCACACAGTTATGTTTTAATCCATTGCACAAGTGAATAACAACAATTCAATCCATCTTTCAATTTAACTATCACGAAAGACTAAAAAAAACTAAAACAAACTAAACTAAAACAAATAAACGCGAAAAAATAAATTAAGTTCCCCCCCAAACTAAAATGCACATTGTCCCCAATGTGTGAAAATAAACCAGGGTGAGAGAAACTTACCTGAGCCCCTTAGAAGGGGTTTGGCGGCGGTGGCTGGTCATAAGGGTTGAAACGGGGTGGCATGGCAAAATAGTTCGGTTCTTCCACACCGATATTCATCCTCGTGACAAGTGAATTCAATTGAGCCACCTGCTGCTCATCGAAGATACTCCTCTGGGCCATGTAATTTTGCATATGCATGTTTTGCTGAATCAGATAATTCAGCTGATCGTGAGTGTACTGCATGGCAGGGTCAAGAGGCCCGACAAGACGTGGTGGTTCAATGTCCTCACGTTCCTCTTCTTCTCTTGCCGGAGGACCTCTTTGAACTGGCGGTTGCCCATGAGGATGAGGGGGTTTGAAGCGAAGAACAGTCGCCAAGTTAATAGGGCGCTGTGGCGGTGCCTTTGTATCATATGAGTACTGTGGTACCCCATGTTTCTCACATAGATCAGTGATTATTCCAGCCAACCCAAGTCCTCCACCGGAAGATCCCTCAACCATAATGTCAAAGGTCACTCGAACAATATCCCCCACATTCAAATTATACCCTTTCATAATGCCGTAAACCCATTTAAGTCTGTCCATTTGAGCATCAGAAAAATGCTTGTTGGGAAGCATCCTTGCACTAACAAAGTAAAGCCAAGCCTTGGCCACTGGATTGAGTTCACATCGGTACAATTGGTATGGTTCTCCATTAAGCTCATGGAACCTAAGGCCAGGATACCCTAGAGTCTCAGCAATATCCACATAATTCAAACTTCTCTCATAAAATTGTCGTTTCAAGGGTTGTTCTTCCACAGTGAAAGTTTGGAGTTCATAAAGGGCATGAATATCGGCTGTGGTAGCAGGCACTCTAACCCCCCTAACTCTAACTTTGCCATCTTCTCTTTCAGGCCAGTTGGCTAAAAATTCCAAAGCTAGAGTTTGATTACCACGCTCAGTGACATCTACGAACTTAGTCCACTGCCTATGTAGGATTTGATCCCTAATAGATGCAAAAGCAGGGGGAATGTTGGCAGTTTGGCTTAGGTTCACAATGTCTATCCCTCTATCTTCAATGAATGCCCTATCTTTCAATTTCAAAAACCGCTCTTGAGCCTCCATGTTGGTAAACCTAACTCTATCAAGGTTAGAGCGTCCCCTAGGTGGGTTAGATGATGAAGCTCCCTCCTCATTAACTCTTGACCTCTTTGGACCCATCTCACCAAAAAAATTATATCCTAACTCCCAAGATTTTTCAAAATTTCGACAGCACTTCCCCTTAAAAATTGACTTCCTGGGATTAAAATCCCTTTCAATTTAACCCAATTCTATTACACAATCAATTTCAACAATGTATATAGCAAAAATCCCAAATATCCACCAAATAATCCAAAATTATCCAACAAATTCACAAATTCTTCAATAAAAATTGGAGTGGAAGTCTTAGAATCAATACCTCAATGACAATTCTTCCTTTAATCATCCTCCATTGTTGACATCTTGAAGCTTTTGAGAAGAAAAGGATGAATAAGGTATTTGGGTGAGGTTTTAGGGATTTGGGGTTGATTTTGAGTGGGAATTAGTGTTTAATGAGAGAAATAAGGGATTAGGATGATTATTGATGAAAGTTTATGGTTAGAGTTGGTGGAAAAGAGTTTAGAATGGGATTAGATGAAGAAAAAATGGTGAAAAGGGGTGTTTTCGGCGTGGAGAAGAGAGGGTTTGAATGGGGTGTGAGTTTTAAAATGTTAGGGATTTGGGGTTTTTAAACTTATTCTGACCAGTCTCGCCGCGGCCACATGTAGCCTCGCCGCGGCGAGATTCCGTGAAAATAACCCTCTTTCTGTAAGTCTTATCTGGCCGCGGCGGTATGTCCCCTCGCCGCGGCTAGAAATCGTGAAAATAAGGCCCTCTCTGTAAGGTTTATCTGGCCGCGGCTACACATACCATCGCCGCGGCCACTGACAAAAAAAAATTTTTTTTTTTTTTTTTTTTTTTTGTAACGAAAAAGAATGAACAACAAGAAAAATAACAGTAAACTTAAAAAGAGTTCAACTAAATCAAAAGAACACTTGGGTTGCCTCCCAATTAGCGCTAACTTTATCGTCGCTCAGCTAGACGTTGATTGAGATCTTCAAAGTGGCGCCAGAATCATGGCGGACTTGGTTTGATCAAATTGACCTCCCAAGTAGAGCTTTAATCGCTGTCCATTCACTTTGAAAGTATTAGGACTTTCACCTTTTAGTTCCACTGCTCCGTAGGGAAATACTTTGATCACCGTAAATGGCCCGGACCACCTTGACTTTAATTTACCAGGAAACAACTTTAGTCTTGAGTTGAAGAGTAGAACTTGTTGACCAGGTTGAAACTCCTTTCTGACTAGATTTCGGTCATGCCATCTCTTAGTTCTTTCCTTGTAAATCTTGGCGTTTTCATAAGCTTCATTTCGAAATTCTTCCAACTCATCCAACTGTAGTAGTCTTTTCTCGCCCAAGAAATTTTTAAGTCCATGTTTAGAGTTCTCATTGCCCAATAAGCTTTGTGTTCTAACTCCACCGGTAAATGACACGCCTTTCCAAACACCAACCGATATGGTGACATCCCAATTGGCGTTTTGAACGCTGTTCTGTAGGCCCACAATGCGTCATCCAACTTTCTTGACCAATCTTTCCTTGATCTCTGCACCGTTTTCTCCAGAATCATCTTTATTTCCCGGTTAGAAATCTCAGCTTGGCCATTACTTTGTGGATGATAGGGGAGGGCAGTTCGATGACGAACACCATACTTTGAAAGGAGTGCTTCGAACTGTTTGTTGCAGAAATGACTCCCTTCATCGCTTATGATCGCTCGGGGAGTACCAAACCGTGTGAATATATTCTTCTGAAGGAACCGAAGAACTTGTTTTTCCATCATTAGCCGGTGTTCTTTGCAGCTTCTACCCATTTTGATACGTAATCCACAGCTAGTAAAATGTATAGATTGCTAAACGATGAAGGAAAAGGACCCATAAAGTCTATCCCCCATACACCAAACAACTCTACTTCCAAGATTCCTGTCAAAGGCATTTCGTTTCTCCTTGAGATGTTTCCTGTACGCTGACAACGATCACATGCCTTCACAAAAGTACTAGCATCTTTGAAAAGCGTTGGCCAAAAGAACCCGCTTTGCAACACTTTTGCAGCTGTTCTAGTTCCACTGAAGTGTCCCCCACATGGTAAAGCATGACAGTGATTAAGAATAGAGTACATCTCCTCTTCAGGCACACACCTTCTTATTATCTGATCTGCACAGTGTTTGTAGAGGATTGGCTCTTCCCAATAGTAATGTTTTACCTCGGAAAAGAATTTCTTTAATTGTTGACGAGATAGCTCAGGAGGAGTGATATTAGCAGCTAAGTAGTTAACATAATCAGCATACCATGGTACCATAAGACTTTCCCTCACACTAAAGAGTTGTTCATCGGGAAATTGTTCATTTATTTGTACCTCTTTCGTATTCTGGCTTTCTTCCAGTTCTAGTCTTGACAAGTGATCTGCCACCAAGTTCTCAGTACCCTTCTTGTCTTTTATGTCTAGATCAAATTCTTGCAAAAGAAGAACCCATCGAATCAGTCGTGGTTTGGCATCCTTCTTAGTCATCAAGTATTTGATTGCTGAATGATCTGTATACACTATCACTTTATTGCCAATCAAGTAGGGTCGAAATTTGTCACATGCAAACACTATAGCCAGCATCTCTTTTTCTGTAGTAGCGTAGTTTAGTTGGGCATCATTCAAGGTTTTGCTTGCATAGTAAATGGTTCTGAATACCTTGTCAACCCGTTGTCCCAAAACTGCTCCAATAGCATAATCACTTGCATCGCACATGATTTCAAAAGGTAATTCCCAGTTTGGTGTAGTCACAATCGGTGCTGAGATTAACTTCTCCTTGAGAATTTGGAATGCTTCAAGACAATCTTTCCCAAATTCAAAAGGTACTCCACTAGCAAGAAGATTGGATAGCGGTTTGGCCACTTTGGAGAAATCTTTGATAAATCTTCTATAAAACCCAACATGACCCAAGAAGCTTCGAACTCCCTTAACTGAAACTGGAGGAGGCAAGTTCTCAATGGTAGATACTTTGGCTCTGTCAACCTCAATACCTTCTTTTGAGATTTTATGTCCCAAAGACTATTCCTTCGTAACCATGAAATGGCACTTTTCCCAGTTCAGCACCAAATTAGAGTCTTCACATCTTGCTAAAACCAATTCCAAGTTGCTCAGACATTGGTCAAACGATGAGCCAAACACTGAAAAATCATCCATGAACACCTCGATGCACTTTTCTATTAAATCTGAAAATATGGCCATCATACACCTCTGAAATGTTGCTGGAGCATTGCACAGCCCAAATGGCATTCGTCGAAAAGCAAAAGTACCATATGGACATGTGAATGTTGTTTTCTCTTGATCCTCCGGTGCTATAGCTATTTGGTGATACCCTGAGTATCCATCAAGGAAACAATAGTACTCTTGTCCTGCCAACTTGTCTAACATCTGATCAATGAATGGGAGTGGAAAGTGATCTTTTCTTGTGGCCTTGTTGAGTTTTCGGTAGTCAATGCAAATTCTCCATCCCGTGACAGTTCTAGTTGGGATGAGTTCATTCTTCTCGTTCTTTACCACCGTCATCCCTCCTTTCTTTGGAACAACTTGGACTGGGCTCACCCATTTACTGTCTGAAATAGGATATGCTACCCCGGCATCTAACCACTTCAAGACTTCTTTTCTGACAACCTCCTTCATTGGTGGATTTAATCTACGTTGTGCATCAATGGTTGGCTTCACTCCTTCCTCCATTAAGATTCTATGCATTACAGTTGAAGGGCTGATCCCTTTAATATCTGCTAAAGTCCATCCAATGGCTTTTGAATGCTTCCTTAGAACCCGTAATAGCTTATCTGTCTCTACAGAAGATAGGGAAGAAGCCACAATAACAGGAAGTGTCTTATTTTCTCCCAAATATTCATACCTGAGATGCTCTGGTAGGACTTTTAACTCTAGTTGAGGAGGCTTTTCAGTAGATGGGGTAGGCTTTGTTGGTATGACTCCTAACTCTTCATAATATTTTCTATTCAGCGGTCCATAAGAATCGAGCCACAAAGCATACTCATAAGCTTCCTTACCGTCTTGTTCCACCACCTCTTCTTGTACCAAACTCAGATTAAGAGGATCTTCAGCATGTGTCTTTGTCTCCATTAACTGGTCCACCACATCAATTGCAAAACAGTTGTCACTAGCCGTAGGATAGGTCATTGCTTTGAGCACATTAAATACAACTTCATCTCCTTGTACCCTTAGCTTTAACTCTCCTTTCTGAACATCAATTAGTGCTTTCCCTGTTGCCAAGAAAGGTCTACCCAGGATGATAGGAACATTACTATCTTCTTCCATATCCAGAACAATGAAATCAGCTGGAAAGATGAACTTGTCCACCTTTACTAACACATCCTCAATGACTCCTCTAGGGTGAGCTAGCGATCGATCTGCCAATTGAAGAGTTACAGTAGTTGGCTTTGCTTCACCTAGCTGCAATCTTTTAAACACTGACAAAGGCATTAAGTTTATACTGGCTCCCAAATCACATAGTGCATTTATTCCTTCAATTTTACCAATAGTACAAGGAATAGTGAAACTCCCTGGATCTCTGAGTTTTGGAGGGAGTTTCTTCTGTAGAATAGCGCTACACTCTTCAGTTAGAGCCACTGTCTCATAGTCTTCCATCTTCCTCTTCTTTGACAAAATTTCCTTCATAAACTTCACATAACTTGGCATCTGCTCTAGAGCTTCAGCAAAAGGAATGTTAATGTGAAGTCTTTTGAAGACTTCTAGAAACTTGGTGAACTGCTTGTCTAAGCTTGACTTTCTAAGCCTCTGAGGATAGGGTATTTTTACATGATGATCAATACTAATTGGTGGAGACTGTGGTGGTGCTGCTGGGCTGTCAGTAGCCTTCTCTGCTGTTGGTGTTGGTGTTTGCACTGGTTGAGCATTTATTTCTTCGTCTTCCTCAATTGGTTGTGGTAACTCGGGCCCATCATACTTCTTACCGCTCCTCAGGGTAATTGCCTTGCAATTTTCTTTGGGATTAACTTCAGTTGTGCTAGGCAAATTCCCTTGAGGGCGGGTTGCTACCTGAGTTGCTAGCTGGCCCATCTGAGTCTGAAGGTCTTTAATTGAAGATCTAGTTTCAGTCATGAATTGGAGCAGTAAATCTGTCTGCAAACTAGAACTTCCACCAGAGGCTTGTTGCTGATTAAACTGTTGGTTCTGATTTCTTTGTTGATAGAACCCACTATTTCTTCGGTTGTTATTCTGGTTGAACCCATAATTGTTGTTGTTGTTGTTCTGTGAAAAATTCCCAATGGCTTTAGCTTCATCCATTGGCAAATCATCCACATACGCTTGACACTCCGAAAAGTGATGACTTCCTCCACATAACTCACAAACAATTTGGGCTTGCTTAGCTTGCCCTGCAATGATTTTAGTCAATGCCTCAACCTGAGCTGTTAACTTTGTGATGGCATCAACTTCTAACACACCAGCTACCTTCTTAGATTGACTCCTTTCAGTTGGCCACTGCTGATTGTTTAGAGCCATCTCCTCCAATAGATCATACGCTTCATTAGCACTTTTTCTCATAAAAGCTCCGCCCGCTGCTGCATCTATTAAAGTTCTAGTATTACCAACCAGCCCGTTATAAAAGTTGTGAACCAGCATCCACTTCTCTATACCATGATGAGGACACCTCCTGATCAGATCTTTAAACCTCTCCCAAGTCTCATGGAGAGATTCATTATCTTGTTGGCAGAAATTATTGATCTCTCCTCTTAGCTTTGCAGACTTAGCTGGAGGAAAGAACTTTGACAAGAATTTTGTTGCCAGATCATTCCATGTAGCAATAGAATTAGGTGGCAAAGAATTCAACCAACTCTTGGCTCGTTCTCTGAGCGAGAATGGAAACAACCTCAGTCGAATGGCATCATCACTAACTCCATTAACCTTAAAAGTTTCACAAAGTTCCATGAAGTTAGAGAGATGCAAATTAGGATCTTCAGAAGGGAGACCACCAAACTGAACTGAAGACTGCACCATTTGAAGGATGGCAGGCTTAATCTCGAAATTGTTTGCATCCACTGCCGGTGGCCTGATACATGACTGCACTCCCGTCAGAGTAGGGAGAATGTAATCTCTCAAGCTACGGCCATTAGCTTGATCTTCCACGGCACCTCCATTATTACCGTTATTACCCCC
This sequence comes from Cannabis sativa, assembly GCF_029168945.1. NCBI lineage: Eukaryota > Viridiplantae > Streptophyta > Magnoliopsida > Rosales > Cannabaceae > Cannabis > Cannabis sativa. The sequence continues at coordinate 15,627,391 of NC_083610.1, forward strand.
ATTGTTTCCAGCATTATTGTTCACATTCGCAGCCATGATCTCTGATGTTTCAGCAGTTGCTGAAACTCTTTCTTGCCTCTTGTTCTTTCGATTCCTCCTGCAAGTTTTCTCAATTTCAGGATCAACTGGTAATATGACTGTTTGTCCTTGACGGCGCATGCACTTAGGATTCCTGAAATAAATCAAGAAAATATTGCAAGAAAAAGGTTAGAAAAATCAGCAAGAGAAAAAATATACCAAATTAGAAGTTAGTATAATTTTATGTAATATTAATCTTAGACAATTCTCCGGCAGCGGCGCCAAAAACTTGTTGCTATAATTTTAAACACTACGCAAGTATACGCAATCAAGTAGTAAATCTCACACAGGTGAGGTCGATCCCACAGGGAATTGGATTAAGTACCACTAAATTATACTTATGATTCTATTCGGTAAATCGAAAGCAATTATGATTTAAAAACAGTGAAATATGAAAGAAATTCAGAAAACTTAATAACACAATTTAAAGTTGAGCAAGATGAGACAATAGGGAGGAGAATCCTGTTGTTGTTTACCCAAATCGTTAATGATTAATTACTATCCTATTCTTGCAGTGAATGACAGATTATGAAATAACCTAGCTCCTTTCAGATCTTCTAGATTCTAAATCACATGTTATCTAATTAATTCCTTAACTAAACTAACATGAAATCAGCATTAAGCAATAATCTACTCGTCACATAAGTCATGCAAATACTTTCGTTTCACATAGAACATTGATTATCTTAATTTTAGCATTCTCAATTCTCACTTTTCAGATTTTGAATTGAGATCATAGAGCATGCACAAGGTGATCAATCTTAAACATGAAATTAAGAACAAATTAAGATAATTTCACACACAAGAATTGAGGAATGGTAATTAAACATTAACTAGGCAAAACATTAAACAACAATCATCATCCTCCCTAAATGGGAAATTTAGTTCAGAAACAAATCCATAACCATTCCTATAGCAAAATTCAACATAAATAAATTAAAGAGGAATAAAGAAAAGAACTGTTGGTGGATGAATTCTGGATCTTCACTTGAATCTCTATGCTCTTCCTGCCGCTCTCAGCTGTGTTTTAGGGTTCCAAATCGCTCTCTCAGACTTCCAATCGCAGTTTTCTATTTATAATTGAAATTTAGGGTTCGATGGACAAAAATGCCCCTGGTCCGTACGGGATCTCGCCGCGGCCAAGCTTCCTCTCGCCGCGGCGAGAATATTGCAAAATTGGGTGCTCTCTGTATCTCTTAACTGGCCGCGGCGAGCCTCTTCATCGCCGCGGCGACTGACGCCTTGCTAAACTTCGAGATCTAGCCGCGGCCAAGTTGTGTTTAGCCGCGGCCAGATATGCACAATTGCTCAAAAATTGAGTTTTCTTCGGCTCAGCACGTCTTTTAACGAATTTCTGCACCCGAGACCTCTTTTATTCCAAAGAACCTGAAAACATAGAAAACAAGCGTAATTCCGTCCCAACACAGCTAAAAACGCACATAAATTGGATCCAAAACATAGGCTAAAAATAGCCTAACAGAAATAAGAAATATTAACTTGCAATTAATAATTATATGATTTACAAAATAAAGCGATTGAAAATTAATCATCCATATCACTATCATTATTAACTGAATGATCATTCACATCATCTTCACAAAGGTCAACTAAAATTTCTTCGTCAGATTCTTCAGTAGCATCTTCGTCGTCCACGTTGCGGTCATCTTCGTTGACAAGCGAACTTGGTTCAGTGCCAATGTCCATATGAGGTTGATTAGGTAGCAAAATTAACTCCCCAAGATCAACTGTTAACACAGAATTGGATGAGTTGGTGTCGTGTACCAAATCAGTTTCGACGTTAGCATCATCATCCACGATATCCCAAATTTGTCGGTGATTTACATTCTCAACTATTTTCCAATTTTTCCCTCTCAATAAATCATCGAGATAAAACACTTGCTTTGCTTGACTAGCAAGTATGTATGGGTCATCTTTATACCATACACCACTGACATTAATACTAGTGATAAGGTTCTCGACGATTGTTTTCTTCCGTCTTGGATTTGTATTGTACCACTTGCACTTAAATAATGTGACATGAATTGACTCATACCCCAACCCTAATTTTTTCAACTTTTTCTTGGCATCATAATAGTTTGATGGAATTTTATTTTCCTTTGGAAAAGCAAATTTTAATAACTTCAGTAATTCATCAAATATGTTGTTAGGAATCTTTCCCCTAACTTTCAAATGCAATAACTTTGCCAAAAAGTTAAGAGAAGATATCTAATCACAACCAGGATACAACTCGGCCTCAATTTCTTCAAATAATTCGTCGCGCCATTGATTTGCATCTGGATTATCATCCATTTCAAATGACGGCTGAAGGAAGTCATCCACTATCGGAATCATCTCGTCAATTTCAATATCATCATCAGCGGCATCATGGTCATTCATTGCATTAGTCGCACTAGATTCTGCTTCCCCGTGGTAAGTCCACTTCTCGTAACCTATAAAAAAACCCCAATCGAATATATGTGCTTTCACAACAGGTAAAGTTTGAAGCCTATTGTTCACACATCTTACACATGGGCACCTAATTCTACCATCACAATCTTTACATTTCGAGGCCATCTCTAAAAATGCATTTAGACCATCCCAATATTGTGAACATCTACGATTTCGCAATGTGGTCCAAGACTTGTCGATTGTCATCTAAAATTTTATGAAGACATAAGATTTAACTAGTATAAAGAAAAATTGAATGATAAAATTTTGTGCTATTTTATGATATTTTATGCTATTTTATTAAAAAAAAATCATTATTATTTTAATATTTACACAATTATTTATATATTATTAAAAAAAACATTCATTATTAAATACATTTTCTATTTTTAATTTTTAAAGATATATTATTTAAAAATATTTTACTATATTGAATCTTTTTCTTAAAAAAAAAATTATATTTAAATTCGTACAAAGTTTTTTAATTCATTACATCAAAATATTTTTTTTTTGCTTTTATATTTATTTTTCAAGTATACATAATACAATAAAATTTTCATTTATTAATTTTTTTTTATATTAAAAAAATTATTATTTTATTAATATTTTTTTTTACATATTTTAATTTTAAAATTTTATTATTTAATTAATTTTTTAAAAAAAAAAATTATTTAAAAATATTTACCTATATTCAATCTTTTTCTTAAAAAAAAATTATAATTAAATTCGTACATAATTTTTTAATTCATTACATCAAAATATTTTGTTTTTGCTTTTATATTTTTTTTTTCAAGTATATATTATAATAAAATTCGCATTTATTAAATTTTTTTAAATCAAAAAAATTATTAATTTATTAATATTTATTCTTTACATATTTTAATGTTAAAATTTTATTATTTAATTAATTTTTAATATTTAATTATTAAGTATATATTTCATAAAATTTTTGTTGTTAAGTATATATTAAAAAATTATAATTTAGATTTTGAAATCTTATTTAATAATTTATATGAAAAAGTTTATTTTTTATGTTGTATACACATAAAAATTAATTATATTTTTTTACATTATATACTTAATATTAAAAAATATTATACTTCTAAATATTTTTTCCAATAATAAAGATTTATTCTAATTTTTTAATTACATTTTCAAAAATAATCAATTATATATCAATTTTATAATTTTCTATATATATATAAGTTATATAACTTGTTTATATATATTATATATACAGTATATATACTGTATATACTATATATACATTATATACAGTATATATAATGTATATATAGTGTATATACAATATATAAAATACAATATCCAATATACAATATACAAAACACAAAATACAATATTTCCAAACACATATTTCCAAGTATAATGTGTATATTACATATATTATATATTAACATACACACAGATTTATATATATTTATATATCATCTACAAAAAATTTCACAAAATACACACAGATTTATATATATTAATATGCATACATATTTTATATAAAAATAATATACACTTATACTTACACTATCAATACACACAGATTTATATATATTAATATACCATTTACAAAAATTTTCACAACACAAAAAATAAAATACCAACAGAAAACTAAAATCACCAACCTCTTTATTTTCTGGTAGAAATTTGTATTCCTCCTCCGACGTTGCAAATATCCGTTAGCTATTATACTCCTACCCAAAACTTAAACCAAAGATAACAAAAAAAAATATATAATTACAAAATAAATTTTAAAACCGAAATAATATAGCAAAAAAAAAAAATATTACAACAAAAACTTTACCTTTGCAATGGCTGGAATGGGCGCCGGAGATGGAGGAGGAGAAGGAGAGGGCGTCGGAGATGGAGGCCGAGCAGAGGAGAAGGAGAAGGAGCCGGAGAAGGAGAGGGCTGGAATGGGTTATTTGAAAGGAAATGGAAAATGTTTTCAGCCTTCGGGGGGATAATTTATAGAATTTAATTACCGGCGGGACCCGCCGGTAATAAAAAGGGTTCTGCCGGTAATAATACAACGGTCAGACTCCCATAACTATTACCGGCGGAACCCGCCGGTAATAATCCGCCGGTAATAGTTGTTTTAAATTTTGGGCGGTCAAATTCCCGCCCAAGGAATTAGAGGCAGAATTTCCGCCGGTAAAAGTGTGGTCCGCCGATATTACTTTTTTTTTTAAATATTAATTTTTTTTTTATTATCAAAAAACAGTACCGGCGGATGACCAAATCCGCCGGCAATAACTAATTAATACCGGCGGTTTAGCCCCGCCGGTACTAATTCCGCTGGTAATTTCTAATTTTGTTGTAGTGCTTCTTTGCAGCACTAGGATGCAAGGCTCTTTAGGTGACTATCTTATCAAAATCAAGAACATCATCGACACCTTAGCATCTATATTGGTCACAAAATGAAGCGATCTTTAATGGCTTGACCAATGACTATATGACATTTTTATACCTCAGTCAACACAAGAGCTAATGCTTAGTTGCCGAGATTGAGACCTTGCTAATGGCTCAAGAAGGTCGCCTTGACAAGACTGTTAAAGAACTTGTTGTCAAGAATGAGGCTAATCTTGCTCATACTAAACTTGCAGTTTAGAATCGTGGCTCGTCTTCCGTTATTATGGATCAACTACGTCCACTATTCCTTACCCTATTGTGTTCGGACCACCTGGTTTTGATCGTTTTCCATTGTACAGTGGTGCCCGTACGTGCAGCTCAGATAGGTCGTGGATTCCATCATTTTCCTCAAGGGTAGTGTGTCTAATTCAGTACGTCACTATCAAACAATATTTCCATCATTTTGACAAGTCTTTCTCTAACCCTGAAACAATTCAGAAGTCAACTGGCACTATCAATGTTTCTTGAGATGCAATATCTTTGTGCCACTCCTGTTGGTGATTCTTGTTGGCATCTTGACTCGAGTGCTACCAACTATCTCACCCCATGGCCCATAAATTTACTCAAAATACTAACTACTTTGGAGACCAGTAGATTCATATGGGTAATGTATTGAAGTTTTTTTGTATATTGTCGCCACAACTAGTCCATTTTCTTTCTCATTCTATTATTAATTAAATTTTTACCTTGAAAACCCAAGTTCTTAGTTTCATGCGGGTCAATCCGATTTTACCAGCGTATTTCATGCGGGTCAAGTTCTTTCTCATTCTACTTTTACCAACATATTTTTGCGCTAGCAAAAGGAGTTGGAAAATTTGCATTGGTCATAGGACTTTTGCTAACGCAAAATTAAAAGTGTTGCTAAAAATGACTTTTGATAGCGTGTAATAATGTACTGGAAAAAATTAGATTTGTACCAACACAAATGTGCACTGAGAAAAATCTTACTTTTACTAGCGCATTAATTCGCTGCAAAAGTCTAGTTTTTACCAATACAAATGTATGTTGGGAAAAGTCTTACTTTTGCCAACACATTAATACACTGGCAAAAGTTATTTTGATAGATAGATACAATTACATAATAATGAGTTTATGAAACCTTGTAATTTAATTTTATTTTTATTTAATATTATTTAATTTTTTTAAAAAAAATAATTATTTTTAAATTATAATAAATAAAAAATAAAACATAAAAGCTTAATTATAAAAATTTACTTAATAAAACTTAATTTTAAATTGTTCTAAATATACATGCATAATACAGTTATAGTTATCTAAAAGTTAGTAAATAAATATGTGTTTATAATACCAACATAAATATAATTTTCTCAACTAAAATAAATATATACTACATATTGGTTGTGTCTCTCTCAATGTCATTGCCATGGACATTATTATTTCCCACCTTTATCCGGCTAGATCCAGCATCATCAAACTCTAGCGAGGGGAGGTTTATCTAAAATCTCAGAATACTCACACTCAATTTCTGGACAGACTCCCGCATCATAATTAGGTCCTGATTAACTTGATTTTGCTGAAAAGTAGCTTTCCTTTCTTGAATAGACATTATAGTCTTTCCATTCTCATATAAATAAACATACTGATCAGTTATTGTGGTATATTTATTAACAAAATACACTCAAACAAACTATATTTCACCTTGTATATAAGAATCCTTAGCAAACCCAAGGAACCAACAAGGTGACAAGCAGTCAATTGAACAAGAAATAGAAAAAATTTAGCTACAAGGCTGTATGACAGTCTCATTTGAAGGCAGACACCATCATATTCTCTAGGGTAATCAGAGACCCTAGAAATATAAAAATAAGAAAGTATATAGAAAATAAAGATCGAGAATAATCTACAAGCTCATATTAATAGTGTGTGCCTTAAAGACTATATAACACTCTACAATGCATCATATAGAACACTAAATGGAATAAGCAGTAAAGCCAACACTTGATCAAAATTCCCATAAAAAATTAAGATGGCAAATGGTACAAAAAATATTGTAATTGTTCTTTTTGTCTGGGTTTTAATTAAAATAGTATTATTCACGTTGTTGATAATGCCATTAATATCTCCAATTGTGCATATAAAAATTTAGCACAAGTAGACTTCATATCTTACATGCACGGACGGACTCACATAGAGGCGAAGTGCGGCAATCGCCCCTTGAAAAAAATAATTAGAAAAAATATATATATACATTTTAGCTAGTTATAACATATATTTTTAAATAAAAGTGATACTTATGAACATAATACAAGCTTTAGCATAATGGTAAAAGTATTTCATTTATATAGTAGAAGTCATGAGTTCTATCTCAATAAGAGCATATTTTTGAACCTCTACCAATGAAGACTTGTATTTAGTGTCTTAATTATTCAATTCAATATTTTTATTATTACTTTTTTAAAAATTTTATACTATATTTAATACTAAATACAATTTTGTATCAATTTTTAATGTGTTATATAATGTAAAAAAAAATGCCCCCCTCACTTAAAAAAAAATGTCGCTCCCCTTTCAACTTAAATCCTAAGCTTACCATTGCTTACATGAATATAATTAGTTAAAATATTTGTTACATTAAATATTTATCAAATTAAATTTGTGTGGACTACATATCCCAATCACTGAACTTGAACTTTTAATTTATGTTAAGAATGAGAAATAGTTTTACTTTTTGTTCTTTATTTTTTGAAACTAATAAATTATAACAAAATTTAAGAATTGAGGGTTGAGAAAATTACTACGGAACCATCTACACAGTTCACTCTGTAAACAACATTAGGAGCAGTTGTTAAGCCTTTTTTGTAAAGTAAAATGCTTGTAAGAATACACACCAAATAAAAATAACCTCTAAATTATAACTAGCTATATATTTTTTAAGTCCCGTATTCATAAAGTAGTACGTACAATTAAAAATATTCTTAAATGAAATTGAAAAGAAAATAAGGTGAAATTTATGAAAGGATTTGTTATTGAAGTTGGAAATCAAAGACATTTTGAATCGAGAGTAATTAATGAGATAATAAAAAAATATACACCCTCACCTTATAGACATAGCCCCAATCCTTGCCGGTTTTGTCCAATCTTGTCCACAAACAACACATTCATAACCATCTTGACACTTCGCAAGACGGTGATAAGAGTATGAGCTTGTCTTTCTCAAAAACAGAGTATTAGTATAGAGGACCCCAAAATTCATTGTCTCTTGCATCTAATACGGCATGTATCAATAATTAGAATGTTACCTAAACCAAATGAAAAGGATCATAACTCAATCCAAAAGAAAAAAATCAGTAAACACCATGTTTATACTACTACTATCCAACAATTTCAAATATATTTATATAATCTATGAATATTCGACTGTATTTTATTGAATCACTTTCTATTCAATCTCCAAAACCTTCAAATTAACCTCCCTCTTTCTACAAATTTCAAAATTAATCAAGTTTAATTCAACTCTCATTCAAATATTGGAGAAATAAAAAAGAAAATCGAGAATAATTAAAATAAAATAATTGCAAAATCAAAAAGGTGAGAAGAGAATATTGATATTTCGCGAACTGTCTGGTCAAAAACTTCATGAAATCCATTGTTGGATCTGCAAAAATGAGAAATGTGTGATCAAATCGAAACAATTGCGTCGAATCTGAGCACAGATTTCTTTTGAAGTATAAAAAACAAACACCATAGAAGCATCCAATAAAAAAAATTATAAACAAAGATATTATATATATATCTAGAGAGATAAAACTTACAGAAGGAGAAGGAAAGATCGGAGAGAGGGATGCCGGATGTGAGCTCGGGCAAAGGGCGGAGGTGTAGTGATCGGAGAAAGAAATATGATTGGAGAAGAAGAGGGCTAATTCTTGGGTTTGGTTTTTTATCATGTGTTTAAAATTAATGACGTTTTTACACGATGAAATCTAAAATCCCAAATGGTGATGGTGGATTATTTTTCTAATATTTTATCAGCTTCTTTGGTTCATTGGCAAGAGGTTATTGATTGTATTCTCATGACGATTACTGTTGCTCATAATTTAGCTATACTGATGCCTATTTTAGGTGAAGAAGTTAAAGATGTTTTGTTCTAAATGCATCCTGATAAATCTGGGCCTGATGGTATGACTCTGATATTTTACCAACGGTTCTGGTCAAATGTTGGGAGTGATGTGATTTCATTAGTTTAGGATTTTTTCTGCCTCTTTTATTTTTCCTATTGGGTTAAGTGATACTAATTTGGTTCTTATTCTGAAGAATAAAATCCTACTAGCATAGGCGACCTTCGGCCAATAGCCTTATGTAATGTTCTGTGTAAAGTCATTACTAAAGTGTTGGCTATTCGGCTAAAGGGTTTTCTTTTAGAGTCATTTCAGATGCTCCAAATGCTTTTATTCCTGGTCGACTGATTTTAGATAATATTTTGATCTCTTTTGAGGTTCTCCAATATTTAAAAAGGAAGAAGTAAGGGCATGACGATTATATGGCTTTAAAATGAGTAAAGTCTATAATAATCTTATTGAATGAGAGTTCTTTCAAGCTATTCTTTTAAAAATGGATTTCCATCCGTATTTGGTGAAGTTGATTATGGGGAGTGTTACGTCTATCAGATATTGGATTGTCCATGGAGGACAAAGGCTAGGGCCGATTACTCCTACTCGGGGCATTAGACAAGGTGATCCTCTTTCACCTTATTTATTATTTTGTGTACTGAAGGGTTATCTGCTTAATTAAGAAATACGAAATGAATAAGTGATTTCATGGGTGTAAGGTGGCCAGGAGGGCCCCAGTGGTATCCCACATGTTGTTCATTGATGACAGTTTTCTGTATTGCCGTGCAAATGAAGGAGAGACAGTCAAGATTATGGAGCTTTTTGCAGCATTTGAACAAGCTTCTGGTCAACAGGTGAATGTTGTTAAATCTTCCATCTTTTTTAGCACTAATACTTTGTTGACAATACGTGTTAGATTACAAGAGATTCTTGGAATGCAAGTAGCTGGTGATCAGAGCTTATATTTAGGTCTTCCTAGTACTATGGGGAGGGACAAGAATGCTACTTTTGGTTTTCTTAAAGACAAGATGCAAAAGCAGGTGAAAAGTTGGGATGGTAAGTGGCTTTCTAGGTCAAGCAAGGAAGTGTTATTGAAGTTAATTTCTCATGCTCTCCCCAGCTATGTTATGAGTGTCTTTTTGTTATATCTAAAATTGTGTTCGGAGATGGAGCAAATTATGTGTAAGTATTGGTGGTGGGCCAATGCTAATGGTCTAGTTATTCATTGGATGTCGTGGGATAAGTTGGTGGTGCATAAGGATAACATGGGAATGAGATTTTGGAATCATCAGATTTTAATTTTGCTACGCTAGGAAAACAAGGGTGGAGGCTTCTAACTCAAACAAAATATCTTGTTAGTCGCATTTTTCAATCCCATTATTATCCTCATGGCACACGACAGATTTGGGTTCAAATCCAAGCTATGTTTTGGCAAAGTATTCTTGCATCACAAAATTAATTTGTTGAAAGCAAGTTGTAGGTGTTGTGTTGTTGGTGGTTCTTCCATTGAAATTTTGGGGCAGTCATGGCTGAGGAGCAGTCATTGGTTACTTCCTTTCTTCGAGTTTAGTGGGAGAAAGGTCCAACAAATTATGATGGACGGAGCCAGAGTGTTGGATGTTAATTTTTAATGATTTATTCAATATTTCTGATCGTCATCTTATTAAAAGTATTACTTTGAATGATAAATCTGGCCAAGATCATTGGTATTGGTTTCAAGAGAATTTGGGAGTGTATATGTATAGTGTTAAGGATGCTTACAAGTATCTTCAAGTTTTACATGGAAGATGGTCTGAAGATAATAATTTTAGTTTTTGGAGAGCTTTATAGAATCTCAAAATCCCTCTAAAAGTTAAGGATCTTCTATAAAGAGCTTGTTTTGGGTGTCTACCAACATTGACTCAGCTTAAGGGCAGGCATGTGGATGTTCCCGTTATTTGTCTAGTGTGTCATGACATGGCCGAATCAATTCTTCACATATTGGTCGATTTCCCATTAGCAAAGGTATGCTGGCAGCAGGGTGATGAGGCTTTATGGCTGCTCTCAGCTGTAGATTTTTATGGCTAGTTTCATCAAGTTTTATTGGGTTTTTCGAAGTCAAAAGTGTGTCATATTACCATGATTTGTTGGTCTCTTTGAGATTCTTGAAATGGTATGGTGTGGCAGAGTAAAAGTTTTGTTGCTAATGATGTGGTGGCTGCAGCGTTGTCTTAATTTAATCAATCTTAATTTAATCAATGGAAGAATGCTCATGGAAATTCAACAAACACAATAGCTTCTCGCTCATGTGTTAGTGTAGAGCATTGATCGGTTCTGAGTGTTAATAAGATTACAATGTAGATGCCTCTATCAATCTTGGAGTGGACTTTTATGGGATTAGATGGCTTGCCCGTGACTATCATGGTACTGCCCTCTTTCACTCTTTGAAACAGATGCCTGGTCGTGTCAACCAGTCTTGGCCTAGGTGATTGGATTAAAGGAAGCGTTAAGTTGGATCAAACGACAAAGATACTCTCAAGTTGTGGTTGAGTCAGATTATAAGAGTGTTATTGATGCTCTTCATAGCTCAACTCAAATGTTATCCCCTTTAGGTTTAATTATTTCAGATTGTCTTACTCTAGTTTCAATGATCAACAATATCTCTTGTGTCTTTGTTAAACGATCTGCGAACAAGGCTGCTAGTTGTTTAGCGACTGCTGCTTGTTTTAATGCAGGTTGTAGTTATGGTTGGGGGCTAGCTTGTCCCTAGTACTTTTTAAACAATTATTTATAAGATTGTTTATTTAATAAAATTGCCATTTTTTTTGGTCCAAAAAAAAGCACAAAATTATATGAAATCTTATTAGGAAAAATATACATGAAAAAAATTAAAATAATTATTAAAATTAATATAAAATAATGTGATTTTTTTGAAAAGAAAAAAGTATTAAGATTGATTTTTTAAAATTAATTTAAAATGTATTAGAGTATACTTATAAAGTTCAAATAAAACTCTTATCTATATAAAAAAAAATAAATAAATAAAGATTTGAGTGGATAGTTATAAAGCTGAGTATCTGAAGGTAGGATTAAAACTAAAACGACATTCGTTTAGAGATTCAATTCATAAATGGCAGGGCGGGAAGGGCCCTTTAGAATTTTTCATATGTAAAACTTTGGCGGGATTGTAATTTTATATAAAAAGTAACCAACCCCGCTTCAATATTTCCCTCAAAAGCCGCCGTCAAAAATAAAAGGCCCAAAATTACCGTAAACCTATTCTATCTCCTCTCCCGTCGTCTTCTTCCTCCAGCCCCCCCATGGAACGCGATCAGAACCAAACCTCCTCCGCCAGAAAAAGCTTAAAGAGGAAGCTCGACCAAGATTTCCAAGAAGAACTCGATCAACAGTCCTCCGATCGGAAGATCTCTTCCGTCGCACCTCACGATGCTCACCAAGACCTGCTCCGTGACGTCCGATCTCTCATCGGAATCCTTGATTCAGCTGATTCCGATCGTGCTGCATTTAAACGCGCCACCCATGCGCTCTGTGAACTCGCCAAGAACGGTGCGGTTTTCATGCTGATCGAATATACAGTATTTCTTTGTTGTTGTTGTTGTTGTTGTTGTTGTTGTTGTTGTTGTTTCATTTCGTGATTTTCGATCTAATAATTTTTTTGGGGTGAGGTTAGGGTTTATGAGTTTCTGGTAAATTTTGTGATTCGTGCAGAGGAAATTGTAAATGTTATTGTGGATTGTGGAGCTGTTCCTGTTCTTGTTAAGCATCTCCAGACACTGATGATGTCTCCGGCTAGAGGTGGTGAGGCTGCGCCAAGGCTGTACGAGAATGAAGTGGAGAGAAATAGTGCTTTTGCGATCGGACTTCTTGCTGTTAAGGTAATTCAATTTTTTTCCTTCTTAATAGTTATTACTCGTTACGGTTTTATCTACTTTGTTGAATGTAATTATTTGGTAATCGATCAATTTGAAGAGTTCACAAGGAAAATGCGAAGTAAGATTAGTAGGTATTTTCCTAATTTATTTATTAACTATTATCTATTGGCTTGACTTGTTTGGGTCAATTATATATTTTAACTGCAAAATGAAAGGTAACGGTTGATGCTTTGTTTTCTTTTTTATCTGCTTATGTCGTAATATATCTCCCTTATATGTTGAACAGCCCGAGTATCAGCAGCTAATAGTTGATGCTGGAGCTATATCACACCTGGTCGATCTGTTAAAGAGGCATAAAAAAGATGCTAACTCCAGAGCAGTTAGTGGTGTTATCAGGAGGGCGGCTGATGCCATCACTAATCTTGCTCATGAGAATAGCAGCATCAAAACCCGTGTCAGGTTTGTTTAGTTCACTTAGTGTTTCTTCAAAGAAAAAAATATTATCAATTAGTGTCCGTGTAAATCAATAAATGCTTGTTTTCATATATCTGAAATTTGTATTCAGGATTGAAGGTGGCATACCACCTCTTGTTGAGTTGCTTGAGTTTTCTGATGCAAAGGTGCAGAGAGCAGCTGCTGCAGCCCTGCGGACCCTTGCATTTAAGAATGACGAGAACAAAAATCAGGTGACTAGCACTCCCATTTACACATTTTTGTTCACCCTTTTCAATTACTTTACAATTCAGTTATTAACTTCGAACTGAAATTGCAGATTGTAGAGTGTAATGCATTACCTATTCTTATACTAATGCTTTGGTCTGAAGATGCTACAATACATTATGAAGCGGTCCGTCTCAAATCTTTTTTCCTTGTCACCCTCCCCTCCCTTTATATTTGTTGTGGGCTTTCTTTAGCCTTGTTTTACTAGAGTAATTGAGCTGGTGTGGTTTGGCAGGTTGGTGTAATTGGAAATTTGGTTCACTCATCCCCAAACATTAAGAAGGAGGTTCTCTTAGCTGGTGCCTTGCAACCAGTTATTGGACTACTCAGGTAACTATCTCAATTAACATTTAAGTTTTAGCAATAATAGGCTGCTGTTGCACATTAGTATTAAGTTATTTGCTTTAAATTAAAAAACTCATTATTGGATTTTTTTCCCTTAATAATAATAGGTCTTGTTGCTCGGAGAGCCAAAGAGAAGCCGCTTTATTACTCGGTCAATTTGCTGCTGCTGATTCAGAGTGCAAGGTGAGCTACCATATTGATTTTGACTGTCTGTTCTCTCTGTGCTATGAGTAAATTATAATTTTATATAAGAATTATGCTTTAAATGTTGTTATTTATGAAGTCTTTATGTATAAAGGTTCATATTGTACAAAGAGGAGCTGTGCAGCCACTGATTGAGATGCTTCAGTCTTCAGACTCTCAAGTTAAGGAGATGTCAGCCTTTGCTCTAGGGAGGTTGGCCCAGGTTATTACCTTTTTATTTTCCCATTTCCCTTTTGCGTTTTACATGCTAGAACAACAGCTGGTTACCATAATGTATAATTGTCAGTGTGTCTTTCTCATGGACCATGTGCTTGTGTATATATAAATATAAATATATATCAGACACTTGTGTTGACACTATCGATCAGTCTTCTTCCCTTTAATAATTGAGTCCAGTGTTTTATAATCTTTCCTCTACCATATGATTTACTATAAGCTGATTGATAACTTTTAAATATTATAAATATTTCTGTACAAATAGCACAAGACTAGTAGTTTTGGAAACAAATTATACATTAGATAGAACTTTTTTGTTGCTTAATAGTTTATGTTTCCAGGATACGCACAATCAAGCTGGCATTGCTCATAATGGGGGTATATTACCTCTTCTTAAGCTTCTTGATTCAAAAAATGGATCTCTGCAACACAATGCCGCTTTTGCTCTATATGGTCTCGCAGATAATGAGGTAGCTTGTTATTTTGATTTCTTAAAATTCCGAATTTAATGTATTGTCATGCATGTCATTTAATGCCTAGAGGGACTAAACTTGAAGTTTATTCTAGGATAATGTTGCAGAATTTTTTAAAGCTGGTGGATTTCAAAAACTTCAAGATGGAGAATTCATGGTTCAAGTATGTAAATCTTAATTTTTGATTTCTTTTTTATTAGTTTTTGGTTCTCATTACCTTTCTCACAGTTTTGCTTTGTACATTGTTCGTGTAGCCAACCAAAGATTGTGTAGCAAAGACGTTAAAAAGACTAGAGGAAAAGATTAATGGACGGGTGAGTTTTCTTATAGTTTTGGTTCTTTCTGCTTGTGCATATTTGGCAGTGGCTTTTGGATTCAATTAGTTGATAATTTATTATATTTTTAATGATATTTTCCTCAAATCATAACTTAATTATCAAATGCAATTGATATGATGGTGTTTTTAAACTAGTTTGGTGCTTTGCTCTTAGGTATTAAGCCACCTACTTTATCTACTACGGTCTGCGGATAGAACAGTCCAAAGAAGAGTGGCCTTAGCTCTTGCTCATCTTTGTGCACCCGATGACCGAAAGACTATTTTCATTGATAACAATGGTAGCATATACTTTTCTTGCTGTTTACTATGGTGATCAGACATTTTTTTTAGATTTGTGC
The DNA here is from genome assembly GCF_029168945.1 of Cannabis sativa. NCBI lineage: Eukaryota > Viridiplantae > Streptophyta > Magnoliopsida > Rosales > Cannabaceae > Cannabis > Cannabis sativa. The sequence goes on from NC_083610.1 coordinate 15,642,913, forward strand.
CAATTTAATGTCAGAATTTATAGATTTTGATGCCTTTCTTTTTACAATGTGAAGCAATCCACATAACCAGTCTTGTTCTTTAGTTTAGAAGTCCTAAATAGTACTGCAGACCCTTTAATAAGATGCACTCATAGTCTCATACAACCAAGCAAATCATCAGAAATAGTTGTAATTCTCCACTTATTTCTGAATTGCTCTTTTCTTACTGCAGGCTTAGACATACTAATTGGGCTTCTTGAGTCAGCGATCCTGAAGCAACAGCGTGATGGGTCTATGGCCTTGCACAAGCTGGCTACAAAATCTTCCTCTCTTTCTCCTGTGGATGCAGCGCCACTATCACCAACCCCACAGGTATTATTTTTGATGTCTAGTTGGTTAATTTCATGCGTAAAAATTGGATAATTGGATTTTCGAACTTATTCTTGTATTCACACGATCTTATGCTTCTTTTGTTTAGGTGTATTTGGGCGAGCAATATGTTAATAACCCCACCCTTTCTGATGTCACCTTCTTAGTTGAAGGTAGGAAGCTTACCATTTTTAGATAATAAAACAATAGTGCGTTTTTGTTATGCAGCTGATTCACTCGGAAGTTTTGCTGACCACAACTTGCTCACATTTTTTGTTTATTTAATTTTCTTATATCAGGTAAACGGTTTTATGCTCATAGAATATGTCTGCTTGCTTCTTCAGACACATTTCGTGCAATGTTTGATGGTGGTTATAGGGTGAGTCTTTAACTAAACTCTGTTTTTTGCTACGCTAATGGCCCTGCAAAGATTTGTTTTTGCTGAAACACATGTTTTGCAGGAGAGGGATGCTAATGATATAGATATTCCAAACATCAAATGGGATGTTTTTGAGTTGATGATGAGGTACAGTTTGCTATCATCAGTTTGACCGATTACAAGTTTTTAAAAAATCACCCAGTTTGATTCCTGATCACGTGTACATATTCTGGTCGTGCCTCTCAGATTCATATACACAGGTTCTGTACATGTCGATTTAGATATTGCTCAGGATGTACTCAGAGCCGCGGATCAGTATCTTTTGGATGGTCTGAAGCGTCTGTGTGAATATACCATTGCTCAGGTGGGGCTTTAATAAGAACTTTCTTTTGAATGAACATCACTTTTATGAGTCCGTTACTGGCGGCTTTTGTTTTTAGTTTCTTAAGAATGTTTCACTGACTTTCTTGTTTCGTTCCTAAAAGGATATATCTGTAGATAATGTTTCGCTCATGTACGACCTATCAGAGGCCTTCAACGCTTCATCATTAAAACAAGCTTGCATTCTTTTCATCTTGGCTCAGTATGACAAACTGAGCATCAAGCCATGGTATGTATGGCAAAGCCTGTGCTTGTACATATAAAATAAGTGTTCTTGAGTTTACCTCCAATATTGAGATGTTTGAAATGAAATAATTGTAGGTACGCTCGTTTGATTCAACTCATCATACCAGAGATGCGGAGTTCCTTCACCAAAGCACTTACAAAGCCTGCCCAAACTGATGTATGGCAGGACTAGATGAAGGCCAATCAGAAATTTTGATTTTCATACGACGGAGGGCGAAATGTACATAAAGATTAGATTGTACACAGATTAGATATGAAAACTATTTTCATCAATGCTCTACTTGATCCAGTTAAGTGAACCCCCATCTCTTCTTTGTGTTCGCCTAGTTGGGAAGATAGGTGAGATGTGATTTTCTGTATTGACTTTTGATCACTGATTGATGAAAAAAAAGCTGAAATGTCAAGAGTAGTTTTCTGGAACAAGAAATTATTTTAGGTGTTTACTGATTAGTTTAAATCTTTCACTTTCTTCTTTATATCTGTAGATATAGTTCAATTAGTTTATAATAAGTTATCGTTGCAACAATTTTTTGTTCATACACCATTTTCGTGCTCATAAACAAGTAAAGAGAAACATCAATAGAAAGGAAATTGCGAAATCATGGAGGAAACAATATAATTAACTAGTATATGTGCAGCTCACATTTTGTACCAAGAATACATTATATGAAGTAAGCCTTTGTAATCTAGTGGGACTAATTTTAAATCAATGTGATTGGGATCCTTTTTTCATTCTTGAGATTTGAGATACATAGAACTTTTTATCTTAAAAATTGATGGGAAATCTACAAATCAATCAGTTAATATATTAAATGAAATAATTGATTTCAGCTAAGTTGCAATCTATTCATCCTTGCATCTTTTCATTGTTACATTTGCTGACTGGACTAGGGATCTTTTAGCTTTCAGAGCAACATTTCAGTACTCTCACTGTCTCACATGTTGATTCAACTCAAAACTTAATTAAAATAATGGAAAAAATGGAGCATAAATTGCTTCAACTGCGTTAGCAGAGGTACGAATGCACTGACCAAAATACAAGTTTACAAAACAAAAAACAAGATACATATGGGACACCATAAGCAAATATCTTTCTTTTCTTCATTAAAATTCCAAAACGTGGCACAAATTGAAACAAGCGAACTTAAAATCTATTTTGTGATACATTTAAATGCCTTGAGCACTTTCTTCTTAATTATCTAGCAATTGTGGGAGCACAAGTAGAATCATCTTTGTTCGACCAACCCTCTTTAATTCCACAGGCTTGGAAAGGCCTTAACCTTTCAATTTCAATCTGTAGTTCTTCCACAGCTTCTTTCTCTAACTGTGAACAATATTTCCCAAATGTCTCTATACTTACTTGAAGCCTGAAATCAATAGTGAACAAAAACCTCATTTCCAATCTGTTTAATTCAGATGTGCTTACTCCTCCCACTTTAGCATAGTATGCGTTGTTAAAGAATCTGCAAGAAACCAAGAACCATGCCAAAAATATTAACAATACATATAAATATATATTAGATATATTATGATGATGACAACGAAACTTCAAGAGTATTGGGAACCAAAGGGTATTCAAGATTTAGTAGTTAAAAATTTTCATTATTTAACTTACGCATCATCCATAAATTTCGCTGCTAGCATTACACTAGTGATTAGCAGCCTATGAACGTTGAGAGATGTTAAGTGAATGTCTGTGTTCTCGAGAAATCTGTCCAAATAGATGTTTGCAACAACAAAGCAAGACGGGCTGCAGCCGGAGTACTTGAAGATGCGATCAATGTATTGGCTGATGCTTAAACTAGGCGCTCTTAGACCGTGAAATATGGTAAGAACATCTTTAGCTTGTGTTGCCTCCAATTGCAACTCGCTTATCTGTACTGATTTCTCAAGGAGTGAGGAAAGAAGTGATAAGACCCGGGGTAGTTTCATAACGCCTTTGCCTAATCCTTTGAGCCCCAAAGAAATGTAAACAACATCTGAACCTACATTACTCTCGTTCTCAACTGCCAGAGTTCCCATTATCAATTCTGCAAAATTAAGCATTGCCATAAGAAATTTTTTATTTACTTAGTCAGTCAAAGTACATAATACAAACATCTAATGCAAATAAGACTTAGACTCACGTGAAGTTTATTCATTTCAATATAAAATCGATTCTCAAAGTTGGGCATTTCAGAATGACCTAGTACAATTACTTAATCTCTTTAGATTAGAAAAATCAAACACGCAGGGAGGCAAATTCTCAGTAAGATTTTGGTGGCCCAATTTGCAAATGAAAGGCTCTTTTACTTTCAAGCTTTAATTGAACATAGTAATACATCTTCGTTCTAGAAGTACAACTTAAAGTTCACACATCTAGCATTATTGTCCTATCAATGTTTTACCATACATGGATTATGGTACATTAAGAGTAAATTCCTGTGTATAGCTAAGCAAACATGGGCTAAAAGTAAAAACCCACTTGAATTTTCCATTAAAGAACACAGATCAGAGTCCTACAAAAGTACCACACCCGAATTTGGTACTAAATCTAAAATCAAGGAAAACCCCATAAGGCAACAACATAATAAGCAGAAAGAACCCATCAATCTCATCCGACAACTAACACGAACCAGAAACCATTTCTTATTCAATTCCAACACAAACAAAAACCCAAGATCTAAAAATTCAGCTCCGAACGATAATTTTAGTAGTACTAAACTAGAAGAAATCACAAGAAGCAGAGTTTGAAAAGATCAAAACGAAGAACATACATAGATATTCTTGTAGGAGAAGTCTCCAAATCCCTGCAATTGGTTTGTGTTTGAGCATAAAAATACTCCCAAAGACGCAACAAGAAAGATACAGTGAATGTAGTGATATGATATCAGCGTCTAATTCAATGGACTTAGGCAGTGTTTTTGCTTTGCATCTACTTCCTCTTCTTCTTCATCTCTCTTCCATTACATTTTTCTCGGAATAGTTTTGCCGCAGAAAGAGAATAACATTTATTATTGTTTCCCTCTCTTTCTCTGTTTTCCCTCCTCACATGGAGATGGAGGCTTAGACAAACGCGGTTTCTCTCTCCCTTCCTCCTTCTCTCTCTCTCTCTCTCTCTCTCTCTCTCTCTATATATATATATATATGTAAAGTGCTTTCCCTGTAATACTTCACATTAAAGATAGTGTCGGCACCAGTCTTTTTTCTTATTTATAAATGATAAAATAATAAGTGGCTACCTTCACCGTCGTGAATTGGTATCCATTAGCTAGTAAATTTTTATTAGTACAAAATTAAAATAAGGTACCACTTGAAGTTGAGGTTAGTTCAAGTGGTTAGAGGTGAGTCTGTGTCGGTTGAAGGTTTGGGTTCTAGTACGAATAAAACATGGTTGTAATATATAAACGCTTAAATAAAAAGAAAATTAAAATAAAGTAAATAATTATAGAAAATTATAGCATGCATCTTCTACAAATAAAAAATAAAATTATAAAAATAGTATAAACTAATATTAATTAGTGAGAAATAAGATAAAAATAGTAATAGTTATAGAACTTAATAAAAAAGATACCTATGGTAAAAAGAAAAAACAAATTATACACATTATATTTATTATTTGTATTGACAAAAATTTAAATCACCATGTTATTGTGCCTTTGTGTTTGGAACAAGTTTATGTATTTTTATTGAATAACTATTAGGTGAAATAAGATTCAATTAATAATCTAATGTATTAGTTATTAGTTTTAACTATTAGTATTGGTGCAATTTAATTTTTTAATCACATACAATACTCTAATTTGTATATTTTTTTCTTCTCCAAATATAAAGAAATCAGGTGGTGGCAGTCTTCACCGTGCAGGTCGTTGGCCGACTGGGTTTGGAGACGAAGACCCCAAAATAATTCCCCGCCAAACGTGTTCTTTGAATTTGGACTAGTGGTTTTGTCATAGTCGACACCTTCTCGCTGTGTGTAGCCTCTTGGCTACAAGCCTAGCTTTAAAGGTCTCTACTTCCCCTTCAACATTTATATTCTTCTTGAAAATCCACTTACACTCTATGGGCGTAATATCCTTAGGTGGAGTTTCATATTCTCAGACTTTGTTGGTGCGCATTTAATCCATTTCTTGATTTATGACATTGTTTCACTTGTCTGAGTCAGGGTCTTCCATTACTTCTTTATAAGTCAATGGATCGTCCTTGTATGTGTCAGAGATAAGAACATGTGCTTAATGTTCATAGCGGACAGGTTGTCTTACAATCCTCCCATTACGGCAATGTACTGGGGTTTCCTTTTCAGGAACTGTGGTAACCGTTGTCAGTCGTTCAACTAATAGTGTTGAAATCATTAGTTCAGAAATCTGATCATTTCATTTCCTCGATAACCACTTAACAGTGTGGTTTGTGAATTTTCATATAGTCATATTTAAGAAAAGTAGCATTTGTCGATACAAATATTTTGTTGTCTTGATGACTATTGAAATAGACACCTTGAGTTTCATCTAAATATCCTACAAACATACACACTTCAGTGTTAGGAGCAAGTTTCCTAAACGTGGGTTTAAGAACATGAGCAAGACAACCCCAAATATAAAGATGTTTCAAACTGGGTTTTGTCCCATTTCATAATTCTATTGGAGTATTACTTATGCTCTTTGAGGGTACTACATTGAAAATGTAGGTAGCTGCCAGAAGTGCGTAATTCCAAAAGTTTAGTGGCATTAATGAGTAACACATCATCGATATGACCATGTCTAACAAGGCCCAGTTTTTTCTCTCTGCAACACCGTTCTGCTGAGGTGTTCTAGGTATTGTAAGTTGGGACAAGATCCATAATTCCAGTAAATAGTCTTTGAAATCAGAATCCAAATACTCTCCACCACGATCTGATCAAAGTATTTTTAATAATTTACCCAATTGCTTTTCAGTCATAGCCTTGAAGTCTTTGAACTTTCCAAAAGTTTCAGAATTCTTGGCCATTAGGTAAGTATGATTGTATCTAGAATAATCATCAATAAAAGTGACAAGTCATAAACACCTTGAGCTTTAATATTAATAGGTCTGCACACATCAATGTGTATTAGCTTTTGTTGTTCTTTGGCTCTATTGCCTTTTCAGCCAGTCCTTATGTTGCAGAATTCTTGAAGCCAAGTATCTAAGGGGACAAGACATCCTCAAGTGTAAGGCTAAAACGTCAGAATCTTGGTTCTGGAAGAGCGTAGTGAAAGCAACAGGCATCCTTAGGAGAGGGGCATGCAAAGTAATTACTGATGGAAAAGATACAAACATCTGGGAAGACCCCTGGATCACACATGGCAAAGAGTTCTACCCAAAATTGGCTAGGAACCCATCTCATAATTACACTTTGGTGTCTGAGCTTCTAACTCAGTCAGGTAACTGGGACACTAACAAACTGCATGACCTCTTTAATCTTGAGACGGTTGCTGCCATATTGAAAGGGGGTAAACCTTCAGGACAGGGGAAATATCATTGGGTGTGGACTAAAGAAGGAAATGGTCGATTCTCGAGCGAATTGGCCTACTTAATCCAGACTCTTCAACGATAACCTCACTGTGAGGTGGCCCCTTCGCTTTGGAACAAACTATGGAACAGCCAGATTCTTGAGCGCCACAAATTTATGTGGTGGAGCGTCCTTTCAAACGCTCTACCCGTAAGGGCTGCGTTACTCAAACGATTTCATATTGCTGACAGCACATGCCCGATTTGCAGCACGGAGGAGGAATCCATTGAGCACCTTTTCCTTCATTGTAACCTGGCCTTTCACCTATGGCGCTCATCACCTTAGGGCATTTTCCCAGTAACTGGTACAAGGATTCGTATGTGCGACTAGGTGAAATTTTTGTGGAACCTTCAAAGCAGAGACATAGATGCAGATGAGGTTTTCTTTTATGCCTCCATTGTAATCGACACGATTTGGCGAGTCAAGAACGATAAGGTACATAATGACAAGATGGATAATGTGAATCAATGTATTGACTGTATTTCTCACTCTCTGACCCCTCCCGCTGCGTGTAAACCTCCCCCCAAGACTGGCTCAAGTTAAACTGTGATGTTAAAGTTGGAGGGGAGCATATGTGTGTTGCAATTATTGCTAGAGACCACCTGAGTAAGGTGGCTTGGGTGCACACGGCCAAACTGGACTTTTCTGATGCTCTTTGTGGTGAAGCCGCACGGTTTGTTTGACTCTTGATGTTTCCAAGGACAAAGGGCTTAGGTTTATCCTGGTAGAAAGTGATTCTAAGGTAGTGTTTAATTCTCTCAATGACTTAGACCCTAGATGGGAAATTGAAAAATACTCCTTATTTTGTCAAAGAATTGCTTCATCTTATATTACTTGTTTATTTGTATTACTGCTAGAACCTGTAACTTTATGGCCCACAATGTGGTAAAATGGGCTTTTACCCATAACCAATTTGGGTGAATTTATGTTGATACTATCCCTATAAACTTTTCTGTAACGACCGAGAGGTCTAATTTTTCATTAATGAACGTTTCTATTCAAAAAAAAAAAAAGCTCTAATTAACTAGATTATTTATTAAGTCTCATCAACCAAATAATCTTTGTTTATTAATTATATGATTATTTCACTATAAATATAGAATTGAACTCTTAGTAATTATATAATTATATTTACTGAATTTTATTGTTGTTGACCGAGGTTTTCGGCAACTATTAAAATATAATTATTATAATGAGCTGTAAGAAAGTAAGATGAAGACTTTTTACGTGGTTGGGGCGTTAATGAGCCTTAGTCCACGAGCCACTGCTATTAATGGATGTATTTAATACAGATTCTACACTTGAGAGAATGTTTTCCTCTTAAATACAGAGAATGTTCTTGGTGAGTTTTTTCTCTTCTTGCTCTTTTTGCAACCAAGATTCTCGACCCCATTAAATGAGCTTTGAGGGGTTATTTATAGTGTTTTGGTGGGGTAATCCCTAGAATTGTTCTTACACATGTGTCTGTAAGTATCCATAAAGTTGGGCATTTCCGATGAATATACCATGGGTGATGCATGGTCAAATCCCTAGGTGCTGTAGGGTTTTTATGGAGAATGTCCTTTTTGTCTTATGATTGACGTGACTCTTCGCAGAGTAGCCGTCGCTAGACTTAAATGATCATTCTTGTAGCGGCTATTTCTTGTTCGGGGGTTGTCTTAGTCGGACTTTATTGCGTGTTACAGTCCCAACACGCTTCCTCCCATGCAGCATTAAATGCGACTTGATTTCTCGGGAGAGACCTGACACATCCCGGAGTGCCTTCATGCTATGCTAGCTTCCGGGAGTACCTTGTACTCCGGGTATATCCTCCGGGACCCATGCGAATAGCGCTTCCTGGTGGCATAAAAAGACTTAGCAAAACCTTTCCAAGTTATCTGATCCACGTGTCCCCTCTTGACTGGTCCACGTATATTGGGCGAATTTAGGAGCAACATTTACCCCCCAAGCCTTGTTTACTTAGTAAAAATAAACCAAGGCTTGTTCAAGTGTCTCCGGTTGACCCCTCGTTTCCCTAGCTCGAGCCTCGAGCGCGTGGGGGCACATTAAATGATGTCATTTAATGCAGCAATATGCTTGTTTGCAGGAATGTTTCCAGCCGCCTCCTCGGTCTTCTGATACGACTTGGGGGCGCGTGGAGGTGTGTCTAGTAATGGCATTAAATGCGGCGATTCACTTTTGCAGAGGTCGATTCGTTTCACGCCCCATGATTGATGCAGCGCATTGATGGTGTCAGACGGATACTCAAACGTTTCCACCGCCTTAATGGTAGATTGATCTGGTCCGTTGATCTTTTGGGAATTCGAATCGTGCGTTTCCCCCACCGTGCGATTGGTAGGTGAAGACGCCTGTTCCTCATGCACTTTTGCCTATAAAAGCCACCACCTTTCCTTCATTTCGGTTACTTTCCATTCCTTGCCATTTCTGCTCGAATTTCTCAGAGAGAAAATTCCTCAAAGTAGCACAAACTGCTTTAACACTTAAACACTTCTTTTAATTTTCCAGTGTTCGATTTTGCCAGCGCTTCTCAAATCTCACTCAACCACACTCAGTACCCCCAGTTCAACAATCAACTGTAAGTTTCTTGCATCTTTAGATAATAACATGCTTACATTTACTTCGTTTGTTTTCTGGGTTCGCACTTAGAGGCTTCTGGGTGTGTGAGTGTTTAAGTTCTTCGAGTTCTGCTTTATGTTTACTGTGTTAGTTGTAGAGTCGCCATTGTCATGCCTCTGTTGTAGGCATACAGCTTTGTTTGAAGAAGGCCATGTGTTCTTCGTTTAGCAATTGCTTAGGGCATAGGAAGGCTTTTCTCTTTTCTTTTCCTTTTTGCAAAACCACTTTTCTGCGATTTTACTGCACCCGACACTTGTTCAGGGATTCTCTCCTGAGTTTCCCAGGTGACACGTGTCCGGAGGGGGCCTCTTTCAAGCGGTTAGGGGACCCCCACTCCCTTTTTCCTGATTTAGGGTTTGGTATGGGGCCTAACTGCTGGGTTTTTTCTTTTTGTTTTTCTCAGAACATAAAATGTCTGCTTCTGGCTCGAAATCTTCGAAGAAGAAAGGGAAAAACATAGCCACCCTGGAGGAGGTTTCTCTGGGACCCGTTGCCCAGGAAGGGTACAAGTCCCGCGCCACTGGTTGGGAAGCGGCCGAGCTTCGATCGACCCTGACTTGCCCTCACCAGCTGGAGAACATCATTAATGTGGCTGGGATCAAACCCTCTACCTCAGGGACCTTCCACCGGCCTCCTCGTGACTCGGAGACGCCTAATCACAATTATGACGGCTTCGGGGCTTGGAGTCAGACCCACTTGATGGCTGGTGCCATGCTCCCGCTCCAAGATTACTTTGTGAATTTTCTTGTATTTGTCGGCCTTGCGCCATACCAACTTATTCCTCAAGCTTACCGCCTGCTCTCAGGCTTATTTATTTTTTACACCGCCCGCGGCTGGGGGTCTCCCAGCCCGGCGGAAATTTTATATTTTTATGAACTTGTATCCGTCCCCAAGAAAGGGGACAAACTTAAGGATGGTTTTTATGGGTTCCGGATCCACCCTGCTAACGAGGGGATGGTTCCATATAATAGGCAGACTCATGTTAAGGAGTACCGCCACCGCTTTTTCTTCTCGTCCGGGTTCAGAGCCGTGGACCACCCGGAGCTTCTCACGGAGTGGGTGCGGATCCCACCTTACCAGCGGACGCTCCCCACTCAGGCTTTCCTTCGAAGGGCCCAAGCCTTCGCCTCCTACGACCATGCCGATCTTGATGTCGGGGGCCTGGTCACCACGGAGAATTGTAGAAAGGCTAAACTTATCCTTTCTCATCAATCCGTGGATGACTCCAACCTCTCCAAGGTCATCTGCCCTAATGTGAGGGCGCCGGTTGCGGAGAAGGCCTTCCGAGATGAGCTCATTGCTACGACAGAGAAGAAGTACCAAGATTATCTCTACCGGAAGGCCCAGGAGAAGGCGTACTCTAAGGCCCAGGCTGCCTCTGGGAGAGGGCTTCGCGTGGGGAGCCCGGTGGTGCGAAGGAGCCAAGCCATTGGCGGGAAGTCCGAGGCAAAATTTTTTGACAAGATTCTTCAAGAAGAGATTGGGGGTCCTTCCGCCGGGGGGCCCCTTCGTCTTGAAGGTTCTTCTGAGAACCAGACTTCCCGGCCTCAGCCTTCAGCCCCCGAACCAAACTCGGGTGCTCCCGGTGCTAGCACTTCCGGTGCCGGTGGTAAGTCTCCCTTGATAATTCGCTATGTCCCTTCCGTTGATGAATATACCAGTCATAGGCCCATAGGGTTCGACGAGCGTCTCCGTAGGTTTAAGATGCCGTCGACCCGGTGGGGGGATCATTTGAAGGAATTTTATTTTACGAACTTAGGAGATTACCTGGGTCGGTCCCGGATGGGCTCCGGCCCTCCGGAACCTATTCCCTTAGGTCCGTCGGCTTACATAGCGTCCAGCTGGTTTCGGCCCTCGGACAGTTATCTTGGAGATGATGCTGCCAGTATTAAAGTTTGGGATTTTGCTAGGGCCGAATTAGGAAGTTCGGGTAGGAGTAGCTTATTTGTTGCGTCTTTTATAAGTGGTTCCTCACGAACTTCTAACACTTGCTTATTTTATTGGAACAGGTACCTCCATGGATGCCATCCTGGAACGGCTCGCCGGGGTTCATACTCCCGTGGCTCCCCCGGCTTTCACCCCCTCTCCCCCGGCTCCTTCCTTGAAGGTTCCTTCCGGCGCTCCTCCCGAAACCATTGACTTAGTGGATGACGAGGAGGTGCTTCCGGGAGAAGGCCAAGGGAAAGGGTGGGACTTCTCGGAGGAAGCCGCCGAGGGTACTGGAGAGCCTCAAGCCCTTCCAGTGGTAGCAGAGGAGGACGAGGAGGAGCCTGAAGTGGCTCTGATTCGCAAGCGTAAGGGCAAGATGATTGCCCAGGACGAGCCGAAGAGGCCTCGGAGGGCCGACACTCCTGCTCATGGCCTAGACGGCGGGGTTTCCCCGATGGAGGAAAATCCTGCTCCTCCTCACATTGATCTTACCCCGATTCCGGGGGATGAGGTGAGGCAGGAGCTTCGCATAGCCAAACACAACTACGCTATGGACGAGTACTCCCGGGGGTATGCCGAGGTGGAGGCCCTTAGGAGGATTCTGCGAGCTGAGGTTGAGGCGAGCATCAACCATCCGGACTATCATGATCCGTGGAACCTCAACCTGGACCCTTTAACGGACTGGTTCCGTCCCCTCCTAGGGCCCACTTTGGCTCCCTTTGCCGCGGAAATGACCGGTGAGTTCGCTTCTCAGCTTACACGCTGTGCGCCCAAGTGGTTTGCCACTTGCGCTTGCCTGAACTCCATCTTCCAGGTCCAGGACCTCAGCCATTCCCTCACAGTGGTAAGTACTTTGCAATTTTTTGCGTTTCCTTTTTGTTGTTTGTATTTTGTTTTCTTCCTTTGAGAAATTTTTCCTTATACCTCGTTATGGTTCAGCTTGCTGCTGAGGCTGGTCGCCTCTCCAGGAACATCATAAACCATGGCTTCGCTCTGTCCGACTTTGGGGACATGAACGACGTCAGGAAGGTCCTCCAAGACCTCACAGCGGAGAGGCAGATCTACCAGGAGGCGGCCGAGCGCCAGGAGGCAGCGGCCAAGGCCAAGGAAGAGAAGGCCAAGGCCAAGGAAGAGGAGGCCACCCGGAGGGAGGCTCAGGCGGAGGCCATGATCCAGGCCGAGGCCCAGCGGAGAGGCAGGATGGAGGCCCATCATCAGGAGGAACTAAGGGCTCAAACCGAGGCTGCCGAGAAGGCCAGGCGAGATCTTCGGGAGGCCAGGGAGGCTTTGGATGAAATGGCCGCCAAGGTGAGGTCTCTAGAGGAGACTCATCAGTCGGATATCGAATCCAAGGCCGCTCTAGCTGCGGAGTTGAAGGAGCTTCGGGACTACAAAGATCAGTCTACCAGGAAGGCCAAGAGGGCCGAGCTCCTTTCTCCTGTCTCCTGCGCCCGGTGCCCGAAGCGCTTTGATGATGGTGTCTACATGGCTTGGGCCACCAATGATCAGAGTATCAAGCTTACTTTTTATCCCAAACCCGAGGACATGATTGCCAAATTTCGGGAGAAGAAGAAGAGGCTTGATGCTGAGCTTGAGGCACGGATTGGACCTCGTCTTCCACCGCGGGCTGACCGAGCTGCCGTATTATTGACCCAGATTCTACCCGTTCTTCTTATAACTTTTTTTTTTTGTTTGTACATATTTGCTGCTGCCTTAGAACAATTTACATATAGGCGACAGCTTTTATTTGAAGGGGAGACAATTATATCTTAAGGCCTGTCCCCGGGCCATTTACATGTGTATGACCTACCCTTCGGGCTAGGATATTTTTTTTTTATATTTATATATATATGCGATCTTTTTTTTTTCACATTTATATATTTCAACCTGTCCTTTGGCTCAGAGTTTTTATACTTACGTTCTTTATTTTTGCGCATATTTTTTGACCTGCCCTTTGGGTCAGGATATTTTACTTAGATTGACCTGCCCTTTGGGTCAGGATATTTTACTTAGATTGTTTTTGTTTGTCCGTGCGGTATACCCTTGTAATACCCGGGATTAAGAAAAGGATTAGCAAAACCCTAACTAGATAATTATGTATAATTGAGGAAATTATATTATTATATAATTTAATATATGTGATTTTATATGAATTTAACATGTTAAAGACCCCGTTGGTGAGCCAGGGGCATTTTGGTAATTATGACCCGAGAAGAGTAAAATGATGAAATTAATTTAATTATGTGCTTAATAGAACTATATTATTATATAGTATGCCTGTGTTGTCTTTTCAGGTGTGTTCTGACAGGTTGGCGCGGTATAGTCACAACCGGGTATTTTGGGCCGAACCGGGTTCGGGCCCGAAATGCAAATTAGATTGAATTAATTGGCATTTTATTTGATAATGAGAAATCTGAAATTTAATTGGGTTTGAATTGGTGTGTAAATGTCATTTTGCCCTTGCATGCCTAAGTGAATGTTATTTGGCCCTAGGGGGCAAAATGGTCTTTTTAGACCCTTAATTTATGTTTAATAAAAGAATGATTTTAAGGAAAAGAGAATTATTTTTTCTAGTTTTCCTTCAGCCCTAAAACCGTACCTCTCCTCTCCTCTTCACTTATTTCTTAAATGTTTAGATTTTTGTAGATTGTTCTTGAATTGAAGGTTTTGTAAAGTTGAATTTCTTGTGGGTAGAAGCTTGAAGTTGTGGTAAGCTTCTAGACTTTCTTGCTGAAGTTATTTCACTAATTTTGAAATTGAAAGAAAAGCATAATGTGTTGAGGAATTTCTTTTGGATGCATGTTAGTAAAGAGTTGATGATTAGTGATTGTGTATGCTTGATTTTGTAGTAAAATGGTGTAGATTTCTCTTAATATGTTGTGGATGTGATTCTTAGGTTGTATGTATGCTTGATTTTGGATTATTGGTTCTGTTTTAAGTTAGTTTCAAGCTTGAGAATTTGGTTGTGAGATTCAAGAGCTTGAATAAATGTTGTATGGAATTTTTTTGGGTCAAGTTTAGAGCTTGAGAGTTGTATATTGTTAAATCTGATTTTGGTTGTGGATTAATGCATGAATTTTGTGTTTTTATCCTCTATTTTGGTTGAGATTCGATTATATGGAAAAGTGGGCATGTTTAGACCTTAAAATATGGTTTTCTGGGTTTTTCGAACCCAGTGGCCGCGACCAGATCTATGGTCGCCGCGGCCATAAAACCTGGCAGTGAGCCATCTTTTTCCTGATTTTGTTTTGGCCATAACTTTTGACTCGGGACTCCGTTTGGGACGTTCTTTATACCGTTGGAAAGCTCTTTTTGAGCTCTATGTGATTATCTGTATTTGAAATGCCATGAATTTATTTTATGAATGTGAAATCAGGGGTTAACCCTATTTGTGAAAATCCCGGATTGTGTGTGACTAGGATTACCGGCACCTGGTCAGGAGCACCCGGGGATTTGGAATCTCTATTATTGCGGGACAACAGGTAAGACAGTGGTTTGCACGTAGAGTATGCGCAGTGGCGCTTATGTTGAATATGATATATGTGAGTTATGGTAATCGGGATTAGGGTTATTACCCTAATAGGAACGGTTTGTTAGCCTAGGGTTATTACTCTAGTGAAATATGTGTATAAATGTCATGCCATGTTAATTGAAATGAAATTTAAGGATTATGCGCTCAAGGCATAATTAGGTTGGACTCGGTACACATAACCGAGATGAACCACTTCTAAGGCCTTAATGTATTTAGACGTGTGAGAGCAACACGTGGTTCTACGTCACGTAGATTTAATTAGATGTGTGAGCGTAACACATAGGTCTACGCCACGTAGACATAAATGGGCATGTTGATATAGTGATTAGGTCTGTGCTATACAGACATATGTAAATGAGCATATTATATTTATTGTGATTTATACTGTCTTGCTGGGCTTGGCTCACGGGTGCTCTACTGTGCAGGAAAGGGTAAGGCATTAGCTGATCTGCCATGAGTTTTCAGGAGCAGGACGAAGAATGTACATGTTCACGCCACTTCAGACCAAGCGGGTTATGGGTCTAACAGTGTTGACTTTTGTATTCTGTTTTGCCGCTTAGGCCGGCTAGTAAGAAAGAACTTGTAATAATTTTGTAAATATTTTTGGGATCCCAACTATGTTTGAAAAGTTTAAATATATTACAAGTTTATTTTCAGTCTGTTTAATATAAAAGTTTAAATTCTGCGCTATTTTTAATTAGTAATCCCGGTTAGGGGATTAGGGTTTCATAATAGTTTTGGGTAGCGTGCCTAATTATTTAGGGCGTTACTACCCTAGTACCCCCCTGAGTGGCATAGAAACTTTGTTTTTAAGGCACTCGGTTTTATTTAACATAGAGGAGGCATACATTTGGACGGTACAAACCCTTTGAACAAAATCTAAGTTTAATTCGCTACTGGTAATATTTTCTGAGGTGATCGGCATTCCAGGCTCTTGGGACAGTAGTTCCGTCCATTCTTTTCAGTTTGTAAGTGCCAGAACCGATTTCGTCCTCGATTTCATATGGTCCTTCCCAATTTGGTCCAAGTACTCCCACTCCGGGTTCTTGGGTGGCTGGGAAAACCCTTCTTAGGACCATATCCCCAATAGCGAATTTTCTGTTTTTAACCTTGGAGTTAAAATACTTGGTCTCCTTCTTTTGATAAGCGGCCATCCGTATTTGGGACTCATCCCGGAGTTCTTCGACTTGATCCAGAGCTTCTTGGAGCAGGGCCTGATTGGTGGCCGGATCGTAAGTCGTCCTCCTGTGGGATGGGAATAATGTTTCCACCGGGACCATTGCTTCACAGCCGTACGCCATTGAGAACGGCGAGTGACCGGTTGTGGTTCTGGGGGTCGTCCGGTAGGCCCACAATACCCTTGGCAATTCTTCGGTGCCGGTTATTTTTACAGCGTTGAGCCTTCTTTTTCAAGGTGACCTTTAGGATTTTATTGACTGCTTCCGCCTGGCCGTTTGTTTGAGGCCGGGCTACCGCGGAGAAGCTCTTTACCACTCCGTGTTGGTTGTAGAAGTCAGTAAATTCCTCGCAATCAAATTGCTTTCCATTGTCTGAGACTATCTTGTGAGGCAAGCCGTATCGACACACTATGTTTTTGATAACAAAGTCCAACGCCTTCTTAGCAGTTATTGTCTTCATAGGCTCAGCCTCTGTCCACTTGGTGAAGTAGTCCACTGCTACTATTGCATACTTTACCCCTCCTTTTCCCGTAGGTAGAGACCCGATGAGATCTATTCCCGTACCGCGAAGGGCCAGGGGCTGGTCATCAAAGTGATCTCATTTGGAGGAGCTCTCGGTATGTTCGCGTACCTTTGGCACGAGTCACACTTTTGGACATAGTCTATACAATCTTTTTTCATTGTTGGCCAGAAGTATCCCTGCCTCAATATTTTCTTTGAGAGGCTGGGTCCTCCCGTATGATCTCCACAGAACCCTTCATGGACCTCCAGCATGATTTGTCTAGCTTCAGGGTCCGATACACACCTTAAATAAGGCATGCTGAGTCCTCTCCGGTAGAGAATTTGATCCATCATTACATAACGATGAGCCTGATACTGAATCTTTCGAGACAGTGCCCTTTCTTGGGGCAACTCACCTGAGGTTATGTACTTTATGATGGGGACCATCCAGCTGGGTTCTTGCCCAACCGTTTGTGTGGTCTCTTTTATTTTGATGCTTGGCTCTGCCAAGCGTTCCACTGGTACTACCCCCAGCTCTTCGATTTCGCTGTCCGAGGCTAACTTAGCCAGACAGTCCGCGTGAGCGTTCTTTTCTCGGGGGATTCTTTCTATTTTATAGTTCGTGAACTCGTGGAGCAGTTCTCGGACTATTGTTACGTACGCGACCATCCTTTCGCCGCGAGTTTGATATTCTCCGGAAACTTGGTTTACGACCAGCTGAGAATCGCTGTAGACTTCCACCCTCTTGGCTCCTAAAGCTTTAGCCAGTTTTAGCCCTGCTATCAGGGCCTCATATTCGGCTTCATTATTCGAAGCTGTGAAGTTGAATCGGAGTGCTGCCTGGAGCCGCAACCCAGTAGGCGATATCATAGCCACTCCGGCTCCTGAACCGTTTTCATTAGAAGCTCCATCCACAAATACTCTCCAAGTGGGGATGGGTGGCTCCGGTGTATTGGCTGTTGCCTCGGCTTCATTACATTCGGTGATGAAGTCCGCCAAGGCTTGGCCTTTTATGGAAATCCGGGGCACATAATGCAAGTCGAACTGACTCAGCTCCATTGCCCACTTGAGGAGTCTTCCGGATGCTTCAGGCTTCTGGAGAACTTGGCGGAGTGGATGATTGGTCAGAATTCTGATCGGATGGGCTTGGAAGTATGGTCTCAACTTCCTTGATGCCATCAGGAGGCAGAATACTAATTTTTCAATAACCGGGTACCTTGTCTCGGCCCCTACCATGCGTTTACTAACATAGTACACGGGGTGCTGAATTTTTTCTTCCTCCCGGACTCGGCAAAGATCGACCGCATGCTCGGAGACGGCCAAGTAAAGGAACAAGTCTTCTCCAAGGACGGGTTTTGATAGGATAGGGGGTTTGGCCATGTGGTCTTTTAACCTTTTGAATGCCTCCTCGCATTCATCTGTCCATTCGAACTTTTGGCATTTCTTCAGTATGTTGAAGAAGGGTATGCACTTGTCCGTGGACCGTGAGATAAAGCGGCTCAGTGCGGCTACCTTTCCGGTCAAACTTTGCACGTCCTTATGTTTCTTGGGGGATGGCATGTCCAGGAGAGCTTGGATTTTCTCCGGGTTCGCTTCGATCCCCCTTTGGCTGACTATGAAGCCCAGGAATTTTCCCGACTTGACCCCGAAGGTGCATTTTTTCGGATTGAGTTTCATGCCGTATCTCCGGACGACTTCGAAACATTCCTCTAAGTCGCTTGCATGGCTGTTGCATGCTTTGGATTTGACGAGCATGTCGTCTACATATACTTCCATGTTTCGTCCCAGGAGGCTTTTAAACATCCGGTTAACCATTCTTTGATAGGTTGCTCCGGCGTTTTTCAGTCCGAAAGGCATGACTAGGTAACAGTATACCCCCTTATCTGGCCCCGAAGCTAGTGCACTCCGGTCCGCTCGTATGCATTTTTATTTGGTTGTACCCAGCATAGGCATCCATGAAAGACAACAGCTTAAATCCGGACGTGGCGTCCACCATCTGGTCGATCCTGGGCAGCGGAAAGCAGTCCTTTGGGCAGGCTTTATTTAGATCTGTGAAATCTATACAAACCCGCCAAGTCCCGTTTGGCTTGGGCACCAGGACCGGATTGGCCAGCCATTCCGGATAGTATACGTCGCGGATCATGCTATTGGACAAAAGTTTATCCACCTCTTTCTCTAAGGCCTCGGCTTTCACCGAGTCGAGCGGGCGTCTCTTTTGCTGTACAGGGGGCATGTCCGGGTTGACATTGAGTACATGGGTGATGACATGAGGGCTGATGCCGGTCATGTCTTCTTGGCGCCATGCAAAAATGTCGATGGCACCCTTCAGTGTTTTTATTATTTTATCTTTTTCCTCCGGATCTAGGCTTCTCCCTATCCGGAGTACTTTGGTGGAGTCGTCGTCGCACACTGGTATTTCTTCGACGTCCTCCATTGGTTCTACGACCCTTTCGGATCCTATGCGAGGATCCAGCTCGTCTTCTTCAGCCTTCTCTATCTCAGGGGGCCCCCGGACCATGAGTACTGGCAAGTGGGTGGCAACATTGTAACATTGCCTGGCCTCTCCTTGATTTCCCCTCACCGTTCCGACTCCGGCTTCCTGGGTAGGGAATTTTAGGCATAGGTGTCGGATTGAAGTTATTGCACCAAAGTCGACGAGGGCCGGTCGGCCTAAGATTGCGTTGTAGGCTGTCGGACAGTCTACCACCACGAAGGTGCAATACTTGAATGTGCTTTGGGGGGTATCCGGGCACAGGGTAACTGGGAGCCTGACTTTTCCCATCGGGATTAGCGTTGTCCCGTTAAACCCTGTGAGCTGCGATCCACTAGGAGAGAGGTCCCGGTCGGTCAACCCTATCGCAGTGAAGGCTTCTTTGAAGAGCAAGTTCACGGAACTTCCATTGTCAATCAGGACCCTAGCCACCACTTTATTTGCGATGGGGGTCTCTATGACCAGCGGGTCGTGATGAGGAAAACGCACCGTCTTGGCGTCTTCTTCCGTGAACGTTATGGGTTGGTCCATTAGCCGAGGCCTTTGAGCTGGGAGTTGAGTGACCTCCCACACCTCACTGTGTCTTGCGGCCTCGGCATATCTCTTTCGCTCCTTTCGAGTGTTTCCTCCGATATGGGGACCTCCGGAGATCATGGCTACCCGTCCATTAGGCCGGGGCGGTAGTCCGGGTATATGCTGGGTGTCACTGCGCGGAGCAGTGGAGGCAATACTCCCGCCGTACCCCCTGGTGTTCCCGAAGGCATACCCCCTGCCACCTGCCCCGGGTTAAGGTGGGGCAACCTATTTTTGATCCACTCATAGAGGTGGCCCAAACGGATCAGATTCTCAATCTCATCTTTGAGATTTTTACACTCATTGGTGCTGTGGCCAATGTCGTTGTGGTACTCGCACCTTTTACTCGGATCTCTCCGGGAGCTGTCTCTGTACAATGGCTGGGGTCTCCGGTAGTGCGTATTCTGCCTTGTGGCAAAATATACACGTTCCTGGGAGTCCGTGAGCTCTGTGTACTGGGTGTATTGGGGTGTGTACCCCTTCTTTTGGCGCTTCTCTCCCGTTCGGGTGCTGCCCTTGGAAGACCTTTTGCTTCTCGACCCCTGGGTAGGGCCTGTTAAGCTAGCGGTCGGGGCAGCCTGTGAAGGAGTCCGTCCATTCACCCCGGACGGGTTGTCGTAATGGGAAGATGCCGGGGGCAAAGCTTGGCCCTGGCTGTATCCGGGAGTAGCAGAAAACTATATGCCACTTATCGGAGGGGTCGCGGTCGGGACAGTACCCGAGGGCGATACTCCTGGCATGTATCCTGCTATCCCGTGGGATAATAGCCTCCGTAAGCCACGATCCGGGCTTCTTCGAGGTTAATATATTTTTGGACTCGCTTCGGAAGTCCCGAAGGCTAGCAGCGCCTTCTTCGTAATTCGTTCCAGAAGGGAGTCCCGGTGCGTATTCCTCGCTTGGAGAAGCGCAAGCCGTTGTCCGTCGTCGACCTTCTTGGTCTTCGAGGCTTCCTCTCGAACCTCTTGATGTAATTCTTCAAGGTCTCGGTGGGCGGTTGCTTGATGTTGGTCAAGGCACTAACCTCCAAGTTGACCTTCTGGCGGCGACAAATTGTCTCCGAAGTTGGTTTGGAGTTTGTTCCAACATCCCACCGATCCCGGTTCCAATTTCTTGAACCATTCCTCCGCCGATCCGCTCGAGTGAGGGGGAAGCATAAGCATTTGGCGTCATTGCCGACCCGCATGACCGTCATGACTCGGTTGAATCGTGACAAGTGATCACCGGGGTCGGAGTTCCCGCATATGCCGCCATCTCGGGCATCTTGAAGTTTTTAGGGAGCTCCGCCTCCAGGATATGTTTGGCACAAGGCTCCCGATCCTCACTGTCCGAGTCGGAGTCATCTCCCTTCTGCCTCCGGGAGACTCGGGCAATATCTTTTCGAAGTATGGCAAGCTCTGCCATAATTCCTTCGTTTACGAACCCGAGGAGACTACGGGTGCGTATCTTTTTTGGTCAAGGTGATCCCGGAGGTCACCTTGATTCCCATTGATTTGATTTCTCAGATCAATGGGTGGACATCTCTGTCCTCCTCTTCCTCTACCCCCTGGTTCCTGGTGCACGGAAACGCTTTTCCGGTCCCCTCGATCCTGAGGGCCAAGACTCCCTCTTTGGGGCTTGCCCCTCTGCGGACCTTTCCCTTTAGGGAAATCCGAGCGGACCTTTCGCGGATCCTGCGCCTTTTTCTTTCGACCAGGGGCAGAAGTAGGGTTTTTTGTTTGGTTTTCCTCAGCAGGGTGCCTTATAGGGCTAGGTTCCCTAGGCCTTTGCTGCTGGGAATTAGGCGAAGACGTCGCTGGCTCCCCGTCGAGTCCAGCGGCCATCGCCTTGGGATGCACGTGAATACCAGCTGCCTCCATGGCTTTCTGCATGGCTAGCATCACTTCATGCATTTTTTGATTTTGCACTTTCTGAGCTTCGATCTCGGCTTCATGATCGATAGATTTTTGTCTGAGGAGCACCAGCTCTTGGTAGCTTCCATCATCATAGGCATACTCGTCGAGGTGTTCCTCGTGGTTTTCCTCGGGAACTATTTCTTCTTCTTCCTCGGACTCCTCTGCCGCCCTTGAGGCTACATCTTCCTCATTGGGATCTTGAGCGTCTTCTAGAGGGCGAGGATGACGTGTAGCTCTTGTCTCCACCATTATCGTGAAGTTAAATGCTTGTTGTGAAGCAGCTTTCCTCAGCTCTCAATGAAAGCACCAAAATGTTGACCGAGGTTTTCGGCAACTATTAAAATATAATTATTATAATGAGCTGTAAGAAAGTAAGATGAAGACTTTTTACGTGGTTGGGGCGTTAATGAGCCTTAGTCCACGAGCCACTGCTATTAATGGATGTATTTAATACAGATTCTACACTTGAGAGAATGTTTTCCTCTTAAATACAGAGAATGTTCTTGGTGAGTTTTTTCTCTTCTTGCTCTTTTTGCAACCAAGATTCTCGACCCCATTAAATGAGCTTTGAGGGGTTATTTATAGTGTTTTGGTGGGGTAATCCCTAGAATTGTTCTTACACATGTGTCTGTAAGTATCCATAAAGTTGGGCATTTCCGATGAATATACCATGGGTGATGCATGGTCAAATCCCTAGGTGCTGTAGGGTTTTTATGGAGAATGTCCTTTTTGTCTTATGATTGACGTGACTCTTCGCAGAGTAGCCGTCGCTAGACTTAAATGATCATTACTGTAGCGCTGCTGTTCGGGGGTTGTGCCGTCAGACTTTATTGCGTGTTACAGTCCCAACACGCTTCCTCCCATGCAGCATTAAATGCGACTTGATTTCTCGGGAGAGACCTGACACATCCCGGAGTGCCTTCATGCTATGCTAGCTTCCGGGAGTACCTTGTACTCCGGGTATATCCTCCGGGACCCATGCGAATAGCGCTTCCTGGTGGCATAAAAAGACTTAGCAAAACCTTTCCAAGTTATCTGATCCACGTGTCCCCTCTTGACTGGTCCACGTATATTGGGCGAATTTAGGAGCAACAATTGTAGTATCCATTGATATAATTAATTCCAGTAATTAGCGCTCCATGTGTTGGTTCATAATTAGTTTTGTTCAAATTATCATTTTACTCTTCTAATTACTTCTTTATCCTTTAGTACCATTAACTCCCTTGTGGAAGTATAATTTAGATCCCATCTAAATTTGTGCACAACTTTTCAGTTCTAGAATTAACACTTAAAAAGAACCAACATTCGATCAGTTAGGAAAGTCAGGATTCTATAAATATAGATCATATTCCCAGCCATCCATATTATTAGATTCCCAAAATAACGAGTGAATCAAAGAAACTAATAACATGAACATGAGTTTATGATTCCTCAAGATTTAGGCTGATCTACTATTGATCATCATTATGATATGAATTAGATTTTTTTAGTAAACAACATGTTGGATAAAGACAACTTCATTCATATCGATCATTGTCATATATAATCTCTATTATATACAACACATTCACTTTGATGTCATACTACATCCGTAATCCGAACTGAGCTTACTTGGACCAAAGAACGGGCATCAGTGAATTATACTAGCAACTATTGATTAAAGATTCTATAACTTTAATATGTTGTTGACTGTTTTATTCATAGCTAAGTGGTCTTAGTTCTCTGTACAGCTACAAGCTACAATCTCATATATAAATAAAGAATTTTTTGATATTTCATGTAAATCATTCGATTATAAATAATAATATAACATTCAAGCTTATATAAAAATCTTCAACTCTTTATTAATAATTAGAAATATCTTTATAGGTTTTTCAGGGCATAAACCCTAACACATGTTCCAATTGTCTTCCCACTAAGGTTCAATTGAAAACCAAGCATGTAACTACCGATCTCAACTGTTTTTGGTGCAACATTGCTCCTGAATCTTTCTTACATTTGTTGGTTTGTTGCAACTTTTCTCAACAATGTTGGAGAAGTCTTTTTGGTGTTATTAGGGACATTTTAGAGGGCTTCTTTGCGACCTGGTTTCAACTAAGTCTCTCTTCTTGGCTTCGTGAGGAAGTGGAGTTGGTGTCTATGCTTTGTTGGGCATTATGAAAATGTCGTGATAATTTAGTTTGGTCAAGCATTCTGTCGTCGGTGGATAAGGTAGTCTCATTAAGCAAACATACTTTCAATCAATAAAAATTTACTCAAATTTACTCCAAAAAATTTTCTCAATTTGATATGAAATGTTGAGAAAGGTGAGCAATGGGTTAAATCTTACTTTAATATGATCAAAGTTAATGTGGATGGGGCTATTTTCACCCAAGTGAAGTGCTTTGGCTTTAGCTTCGTGGCTCGAGATCATGAAGGAGCTCTAATCAAAGCCAATCAAGCATCAAAACCGAGTATGGTTTCTGCTGTCATTGCAGAAGCAGTCAGCATCAAAAAGGCACTAAGTTGGTTCAAACACCAAGATTGGTCAAACATAATAGTGGAAACAGAGTGCATTAATGTTGTGCATGCCATTTAAAGTACTCGTCATATGATCTCTCCATATGGTGTTTAATTAATGAGTCTAAACTTTTATTATTGAAATTATATAATGTGTCGGTTAATCTTGTTAAACAATCTGCGAATAAGGTGTCCCAATTTCTTACACAATACTCCTATTCTATAGCTAGTTGTATCATGAGTAGGGAGTTTATACCAACTGATTTGTTATCTTTGTTATTGAAGGATAATTAATTAATGAAGTCGTTATTTTATTTTTATATAAAAAAGATAGTATTACAATTTAAATAAGATGAGCAACGAAGTTCAGACAAGAAGGCTCTGGTGTGTTGATGTTATTCAAGAGGACCTTCGGGCCGGGGTACGTTGCAAAAACTACCTGTTTAACACAACGTTGATACTATAGCCCTAGGGAGTGGTGAACCCTAGGAGTAGTCACTCAACATGCTATACTTGAAACGACGATGGCTCCATACCCTGATATGGATTGTGAGGGGGCTCAATACCCCTTAACAATCCCCAGGGGAGGTGAATCAGAGGAGAGAGGAAGCCCTCGTAGTCGGAGTAAAATATTAGATAATTACAATTTATATTTTAATAAAATATAAAATACCAATTAATTACTAATTAAAATATCAACATGATTTCTTTCAAAAAAAAAATATCATGATTTTTTTGTCAAAAAAAAAAAATAATCAGCATAAATTGTTTTTAAAAATATATATACTATTAATTGTATTTTTTTTTAGAAAAAACAACCAAATTAAAATTTCAAGAGTTACTCCCATCTATTTTTTGACTGTTGTTTATTTCAGCAGGTTATGGAGCAAGTGAGTGAGCATATGGCCGGGAATCAGGAGGTGGCTGACTGGTTTCCAAAGCTGGCAGCAGTGGCTGATTCTGAACAGCAGGGACAAGAAGCATCGAATTCATGTGTCGATATTGGCAGCCATGATTTACAGCATTTGGAGCAATAGGAACAATTGTCTTTTCAACAAATACTCAAATACAACTTCAAAGATTACACAGGATATTAAAAAAACAATGTATTATAGATTACATGTAACTAAAAAAAGAAGTTTGAAAGATCATGAGAAGTAGGGTAAGTAGGGTTGTACAAAAAAAATTTGTAAACCGCCCAAACTGAACCGAAAAAACCGATAAAAATTACAAACTGAAATAACCCGAAAAAATTACAAACCGCCCAATCTGTTAATTGGGCGGGTTGAAAATAGGTCCAACCCGCCTAATTAAATCGACCAACCTGATTTTGCACCTTTAATTTTTTTTTTTTTTAACTTTTTAGTTTTTATTATATATAACATAAATGATTAAATATATAATAATATAAAGTTATATACCTAATTATTAGTTTTAAAGTCATATATATGGTGTTGTACTTTGGTGGAATGTAATATTTTTAATTTATCTTTTTAATTTTTATTGATTTTAACTTTAAAACTAAAAAGAAAAAAAAAGTTTGGCCAGTTTGGGCGGGTTAACCCGACCAAACCGACCAAACCGCCTAAACCGTTGGTCGGTTTATACATTTTTTTTTAAAATTGGGCGGGTTGCACTTAAATTTTAGCAGCCTAAAATTTAAATTAGGTTAGAAAATATATAGGATAAACCGCCCAAACCTACAGCCCTAAAGAAGAGATACATATATTTTTATGTAATGCTAGATTGATGCCTAGCTTTTTGGCTTGTATAGCTTTGTAATTGTTTGTGATTAATGAAGTTTGTTATTTCTTGATAAAAAAAAAAATTAAGAGTAAAATCAGTCGAAGAAACCACAAAAAGAAAAAGAGAAGTATATTGGATAAAAATATTAATTGCAACTTTTTTGTGTGCTTAACATATTACATAATTTTACATTTCAAATAAATAATAATAATTAGCCCCTAAATTCTTTTACGTCTAGTCTTATAATTTGTTGGCAGGACGACATCATACTTATTAATTGAATTTGGATTTTTATACATTTTAGATATTTTCCAATAATATGTATAAGAAAATGAATCCAAACAAAACCTTGCGTCTCAGTTCATATCAAAGACTCCCATAAATAAATTTAATTAACAATCTTATTTGATGAGAAAATTGTGAAGATATTACAATGTTTTTTTTTTAATTTTTTTTAAAAATATATAGCAATAAAAGATAATTATAAATTAGATATTTGTACTAAATATTTACTAACTTGTACAAGATTGTAACATTAAAAAAAATATTGTAATTATTATGATTTTGCCATTATATTTTCATAGATATTTAAACAAAAAAAATGTACAAAAATATAAATTTACAGTCTTTATATATATAAATATAAAAATATATGATTATTTTTAATTCTCGAAATTTGATTGTAGGCATCTAAACCTTTTTTTTTAAATGGAAACTTAATTGGTTATATAGCTAGAAATGAATAAATACTAAGATTATTTTTTAAAGAACACAGAAAATTAAAAATTTAAATCAATGCTCTCTCTCTCTCTCAAAAATATATATATATATATATATATATATATATATTCAATGTTGTTTACACCAAAAGCAGACATAATGACATGGACATTAATATTTGACATGCAGTAAGAAAGATGACAACTCAGAGTTGAGTAGTCTCAAGCCATAGCAAGTCGACCTAGGTTGACTTTGGGAACTCCGGGATGGAAGTTCGGACTTCGTAACTTATTTTCAACTCACTATCTTTCAGTATTCTGCACCATGTAGATACGTAGCAATCAAATCCAAGCCCCAAGAGTCGGAATTACACGAATCTGTAACCTGGAAGCCAACCTGGGAACCTAGGGTTTAACCCAGCGCCAAGGTTGACATTCCCGACTAGGGTTACAATTTTCGGGACCATCTTAGTTCAAATGAGTCAAAACTTGCATTGAAACACCGACTAGACATACCACAGACATATTTGAGGCATCTAAATCAGAATCAGAGCAAGTTCTTTTTTGAGCACCCGGGCCCCGAGCACCCCAGCGCCTAAGTTGACAATTTGTCAATCTGGGCACCTTCCAAGTATCAGATTGACGATCCAACTTTTGCATCGCCTTCATCTTCATCAAAAATAAGGAAATAAGTCCTTTCGGGGAAGAAAAACACTTCTTGGGTGCCAAAGTAAGGCCCAGTCCTTTCAATGAAGTTTTATGAGAAATCTTCTAAGCATCTTCTTCGTTTTCAAAAAAGATTGAGATTCAACTATTTCCGGTAACCAAATGGAATTTCTGAAAGGCCATAATTGGGACCCAACGCCCAGGTTGACATCAACATGGGCTGTTTCCAATCAAGTTCACGAAAAAGTGTTCCAAGCATTTTTTTCTGTCATTAGAAATAATAAAGATTCAAGAAAACTCAGGGAGAAAATCACAAACCCGAGCCCCTGGAAACAGGGCCCAGCACCTAGGTTAACCTGGTGCTAAGCCCAACGTCTAGTGCCCAGGTTGACAATCAACTTGGGACGCTACCTTCAATTGATGAAATGCCAAATCTGATTCGACCAATGAATTTGAAATGGTCAAAAATGGGTAGGAGACCTCGTCCTTAAATTCAAAAGTCTTGGAAGTATCAAAACAAGATCCTACAAGCTCGGGAATAAGTACTTAGCGCCCAGGTTGACAAATGGCTTGGTACGCTGGGTTCTACTTATCCGATTTTGATTATGTTTTGATCATCCGTCTAGTTTTTCACAATAGCTAAGATCCATGAAGTCAGAGAAGTCAAATTCACAGCTTCACATTTCTCATTTCCAACATCGGAAACTCACTCGAAAATGAAGAGTTTTGAGTCTCTCATTTCTACAGAACAGCAACATCTCTAAGAACTGGTAACTAGCTTTGCAGAACTCAGAAACAGACTAAATGGTATCAAAATATCACTTAGGCATCTTAAAGTACATCCATTGGACATTTTTGGACTTACCCAGCGTCCAGGTTAACGCCATATGTCAACTTGGGCGTTGGATGTCAACATGGGTACTGGGTCTTAAACTACATTCAGTAAAACATTTATAATTCACTCAATATTAATTTGATTGACACAATTCAACTTGCATTTCAAAGATAATTCAATGCTCTATCAAGTCATGTCTCACACTTCAATTGTAATAATAAAGCTATCACCGTCAAATTTCACTCCAAGAGAGTTACAAAAATAAGCTTCGGGATACCTGCAACGGGACCCGCCGAGCTCCGAAAAATAGCCATCACCACCAAGAGCTAATTTTTATCGTTAGATCATCATCTACGGTCAAAAACATCTAATTTATATTTTTTTCTTATTTTTGTGGGTCTCTTTCACCTATCAAAGAAAAATTCTTTTAGCTTATTTTTCACATTCTGAAAACTACCTACAAGGTCAGAGTATCTCTCTATAAACTAGAGCTTAAATACTTAACATTATTCTATAATTCTCGTGAAAAATAAAAACTCAAAGTAGGCGTAACATTATTACTATCGCAACATGAGAAGTAAACTACTATAATTTTTAGAGTAATTTGCGGCAACCCCCCCCCCCCCCCAACTATCAATTTACTTGCAAAAAACCATCCAACCTCATATTTTGGTGGGAAAACCCTCCAAAGTACTGTTCCGTTTACATTTTTAAGGTGTCGTCTGTCCAGCCTCGTTAAGTCTTAATTTTTCCCACGTGGCAATGACAAGTCACTAAAAAATTATCCTATGTGGCCATATTTTACAAAATAAAAATAAAACTTTAAGAGTAATTTGCGGCAAAACTCCCCCAACTATCAATTTACTTGCAAAAAACTATCCAAAAAACTTTAAGGTTGGATGGTTTTTTGCAAGTAAATTGATAGTTGAGGGAGTTTTGCCGCAAATTACTCTTAAATTTTTTGTTTTTATTTTAATTTTTATTTTGTAAAATATGACCACGTAGGATAATTTTTTAGTGATCTGTCATTGCCACGTGGGTAAAATTAGGACTTAATGAGGCTGAATAGACGACACTTTAAAAATGTAAACGAAACAGTACTTTGGAAGATTTTTCCGCCAAAATATAAGATTGGATGATTTTTTGCAAATAAATTGATAGTTGAGGGGATTTTGCCGCAAATTATTTTAATTATTATATGTCTTTTTAAATTATTTATTAAAATTCAATAATTATCTCGTCAATTTATGGAAGTCATATGGACCAATTTTCAACCTTAACAATTTTTTTTTTTTAAGTAAAATTTAAAACAATGATAATACCATTCTAAATTACGCCGAAAGATAAGCAATGGTCATCACATACATTTCACACCACACACATAAATAGCAAAATTTGATTACAAAAAGACAAAACATAAAGATGTCAACTTTTCTAATGCTCATTTAATTGTTAATTAATTATACAACCTTCTTGTGATAAGTAACTACCAATTAGTAGTGACTCATGACTAGTTTCCTAATCTACATTTTAAAAAATATATATATATATTTTGTACCTTGATTAGCATGTGGTTAAACTTAAAACAATATTCATAGTGTTATGTCTATTGTATTTTATTTTATTAATGGGTACAAAACAAACCACGTTCCAAAATTTTAATAATCTAATTAAGACAAAAATACATATTTGTGCAGAATTTAGAAAGGTGTTTGGTTGAAGGAGTCACTTTAATTTTTTTTTTTTTTTTTTCAATTGAGGGACAAAATGTCTCTCTTATCTAACTGAAGTGATGGGGACTTTTCTTATTTTATTTATTCATTATTATGTCAAATCAATGGACCAAACGTTCCACCATTTTGTTCCTTTAATTAAGGCAAGGGTGATTGGTGTCAATATTTTCAATTAATATGTCGCCAAACACGTCCTTATCCAAAGATTACTTGTAGTGGCAGGGAAATGATAATTGCAAATTGTTTAAAATAAAAAACATGACTCATTTTCATAGGTTTTAAATAATTAAAATTAATCTCTATGATTATTCTGAGCCACCTGAACGATAAATTTAATAACAATATATATATATTTTTATAAATCACACCCTTTCTTATACACAGACACCTTTTTTCTTTCTTTTTTTTTCTGAATAAAACAGATATATTCCATCAAAAAGGACTTGTTTCATATAATTAATGGACCAGAGGTGTGCATTTATTTTTATATTTTTTTGGAAGTAAAATAAAATATGGGGTAGTTTTTTCTTTTTTATTGGGTAACCGCTGGGTACGAGCATTATTTAATATAAAATTATATAAGTTTGGGCATGAGAGGTTATTTTCTCAACCCGCTCCTTATTTAAGCCTAAAGAATCTGTTGCTAAGTTATGAGCTAAAGTATTTCCATTCCCTGGGACAAAATGCAAAAATACATTAAGATATGAAGATAAGACATCAACAATGTTTGAGATTAAACTGAATAAGGCTGGGTCGGCTTGTGCTTTATTTTTTGAACAAGTTGGAGGCAATCTTATCTGTTGCAATGAGGAAGAGAGGTAATTTTATTGCCAAACACCAACAGTACAGAGCAAGGGAAAGAGGTTGATTTTCCCTTGTGAGCATCCATTGAAGAACAGCAGCAACTTTAGCTACCTGAGGGTACCTTCAAAGGAGTTGCAGCAGAGCATGAATTTTAAATTATAGAATAAAGAAGCTCTTGATTGGTAGTGCTCACTGGAGATACCTTTCTCTCAAGTTCAATTATCTGAGAAAAAATCTAAATGAAGATATACTCGCAACACATCACATGGAAATAAAGCTATGAAAGCCTGTCGATATACATAGTCAAATTATACGTTGTCGGTCTACTATTTTAATTTCTTATCCCACCGCCTAATAAACTAAATAAATTGGATTGTCTTATTTGATTCAATTTGTTTATGGTTGTCTTTCATTAATTATGTTTGGAGGGTGTAGTGTTAGCTAACATGGTAACATTTATAATAATATATTATTAATAAATAAATTGGGAACTGGTCATACTAGTTAAATTATAAAGGTTGGTTCAAAGGAAGTTTCAAGAAAGAAAAAAAAGTTGGTTTAAAGGAGACAAATGAACTTGTTGTGCCTCTTAAATAACACAAAATATATAAATATAAAATTTTGAAATTCCATGTAATTAATGTCACATTCCAATCATGTTTTTCTAGTTAGAGTATTCACGGACAACTATTTCTATAAGTCGACATTCATTGATCAGATGAGCAGACATTGGAAAGATCGTTACCCTGCTGTAATTTCGGACTATGGTGATGATTTGTTCAAAGTCTCTTTCAATTGTGTAGGGGACAAACTCAAGGTGATGAATAAAGTGTTGGGTTTTATGCCCTAAATAAAACTCATTCTAATATAATCAGATTTACTTAATAAAGATCAGAAATAACATTTTATGTTGCATGGTTCACATGATTTATTTCATGATTATATATATAATGTATGAATTCTATTTAAGTCCAGAACATATGAATTTGTTAATGATTATAGTGTTGTCAACACAGTGGAATATAATCTTAATTATATGTTTGAAAGTTTATTCCGTGATTTGTCAGAACACTGGATTTAGACTGGCATGGTATAATCAGCGATAGGTATTCTTACACCTTGGATAAGTGTTATGTCCTTTCCAGGGCATTGGCAAAGTTTATCAGTATCATATGTATGGAGTATACATCGGAAGGGACATATATTGAACTTTGATTAGATATATTAAAATTTACCGTAATATCTATTTAATTCAATATCACTCGTTGATCCTAGATCAAATGATCTTAATCCTGATATGTTTAGGTTCGATCTCAAGAGTATTACACATGTTCTTTGATTTGTTAGTTAAGCCTACTTTTGGGTCGGGGTGATACGTACATTTTGGGAACATGATAGTATAATTGAGTGGGAGCGCTAACATAAATATGGAGTCTATAACTTCTATAGGAATTTAGAAGTGAAACGATGATATCCTTCGAGCTTGGCTAAACAGAGATAAATGGTGGAGATCTCATTTCACTTCGATGAAATATCATTTATACGGAGCTAAGTGTTTTAAGGATAAAATACATTGAAGGTGTAACGGTAACTTAGTGCCTATTCAATGTAGATCATCTATTAGAGGGTCATTGATCAAATTAGGATTATAACAATAGATAACTAATGACGTATCTATATCGTGGAACATATAGAGCGTTCTATATAACCGAGAGTGCAATTCCAAGTTCTAAGTGTGGATTCAATAAGGAATTAATAAGTTAGGGAATTTACTTGGTGAATTCGGTTCGTCTTATTGGAAGCTCGGTTATTAGGCCCATGGTCCCCATACTAGTTGAGACCATACTGCTTGTAAGACTCAGTTATTGATTTTAATTAATCAATTATAATTCTAAAGTTAGACTATGTCTACTTTGTGAATTTTCACTAAGCAATGGCGAAATTGTAAAGAAAAGAGATTCTAGGTTTATTTATTAATTAAGAGACTTTATATGTCTAATTAATAAATATATTAAATGACAATATTATTTAATAATTAATTTTTAGTTATTAAATAATTAGAATTGACATTTAAATGGTTGAATTTGAAAAGGGAAATTTGAATTTCTATGCATGCATTAGGGGATAATTTTTTCCCTAAACTAATACTTTTCTACATTGAAAATATATGATCACTTTTCCAAAACCCCAAAAATACCCCTCTCAAAACCTCAAACCCTTTCTCTCTCCTTCCCTCAAACTCTCTTTGCCTCTTTGCCTCTTCGCCCAAAACCCCATCGCAGGAAACCGCCCATAACCCTCAACCATCATCACCCACCCACCCACCGACCGCCCCAACCCTCCACGCAACCCCGACCGACTTACGACCGACCGCTCCAACCATCTCCTCCTCGTCCAACCACCCATGCCGAAAGCCAACCCACGCCCATCCATACCCATCTCAACCGAACCACCATCGGCGATCCACCACGCACGCATGCCGGTCGAACACCACCGGAGATCAAAGGCAAACCCAGTCCGATGGATCTGAGTTGAAGGCGGTGGTGAATCTGTGATTTTTGGGTTGAAAATTGCATTTTCTGGGCAGGGCCGATGCAGGTCCGATGCAGGCCCGATGCATCATGATGAAAAAATTGAATCTGGGTTGAAGACAAAGGCCTGATATAGGGTCCGATGGGGCCCGATGGCCAGCCCGATGGTCAGTCAATTTTTTTGGAAAAAGAGGAAGAGAGATGGACGGTTGGGAAAAATGGGAGGGGTTTTTTGGGGTTTAGGAAAAAGTTATCCCATTTTAC
This sequence comes from Cannabis sativa, assembly GCF_029168945.1. Taxonomy (NCBI): domain Eukaryota; kingdom Viridiplantae; phylum Streptophyta; class Magnoliopsida; order Rosales; family Cannabaceae; genus Cannabis; species Cannabis sativa. The sequence goes on from NC_083610.1 coordinate 15,676,279, forward strand.
AAATTATACATAGTATTAGTTTAAAAAACTAATTTATGAGTTTATTAAGCATGAAAATTCAAATTTCCCTTTGAAAATTGGCGTTTTTGAGAAAATGAGATGCAGAAATGATAAAACAGCAAAATTGCATAAGTGAGACCCATTATCCAAAGCACATGGCCGGCCACACTTAATGGATTTTATCATTTATTTTTTCATTATTTTAATGCCAAGTAATTCTAACTTAAACCTAGGTGGTACCTATAAATAGATAGTGATTGCTCTCATTCACACTTAACTTTGTCAGATGAAATTTGAGCCTCCTATTCTTTTCTCTATAGCCGAACCACTTTCCCTCTTCTTTTCTTCTTCAATTTCGAAATCCTTGAGTGATAGAGTAGTGCCCACACACATCAAGTGGTATCTCAATCATAGTGTGTAAGACTGTAGGAGATTCCAAACAACAAGAAGGAGAATCAGCATCAAAGGAAGGAGAGAAAGAGATCCAGGTTCAGATCTTGGTGATGCTCTGCTACAGAAAGGAATCAAGGGCTAGAGATCTGAACGGAAGGAGTCATTATATGTTGGGTTTTATGCCCTAAATAAAACTCATTTCAATATAATCAGATTTACTTATTAATATAGATCAGAAATAACATTTAATGTTGCATGGTTCACATGATTTATTTCATGATTATATGTACATAATGTATGAATTCGTCTGAAACCCTTTTCACATACTTGATCCTGTTTATTGTGTCGTCAACACATTGGAAAGTAAACATGACTATGTGAATAAAGTTTCCTAGATTTATCAGACACAGGGTTTTACTGATATGATAATCTACAACAGAGTTTACTTGCATTTGGAGAAGTGCTATGTTCTTTCCAGAGCATTGGTTAAAGTAAAGCTCAGGTTGGATGCATGGAGTATGCATCGGAAGGGACCGATATTGAACTTTGACTTAGATTTATTAAACTTACCGTAATATCTATTCAAGTCAATATCGCCAAGTTGATCCTAGATCAAATGTTCTTAATCATGTTATGATTAGGCTCAATCTTGAAAGGCTATTCGTGTTCTTTGATTTGTTAGTTAAGCCTACTTTTAGGTCAGGGTGATACGTACATTTTGGGAACACGGTAGTGCAATTGAGTGGGAGCGCTAACATAAACATGGAATCTATAGCTTCTATCTGGCGAATAGTAAGCAAAGGATGATCTCCTTCGAGCTTGACCAAACGAACATAAATGGTGGAGTACTCATTTCACATAAGCTGAAATATCATTTATACGGGGTCAAGTGTTTTAAGGATAAAATACATAGTAGGGTGTTACGGTAATCTAATCCCTTTACAGTGTAGATCATTCATATAGAGGATCATTGATCACATTAGGATTATAACAATGGATAACTAATGATGTGTCTATATGGTGGAACATATAGAGCATTCTATATAACTGAGAGTGCAATTCTAAGTTCTATGCGTGGATTCAACGAAGAATTAATAAGTTAGTGAATTTTAGTGCTAAATTCTTGATCTACTTATTGGAAGCTCGGTTATATAGACCCATGGTCCCCGCACTAGTTGAGATAATATTGCTTGTAAGACTCATGTAATTGGTTTTGATTAATCAATTATAATTCTCAAATTAGACTATGTCTATTTGTGAAATTTTCACTAAGTAAGGGCGAAATTGTAAAGAAAGAGTTGTTAGGGGCATATTTGTTAATTATGATACTTTGTATGGTTCAATTAATAAATATGATAAATGACAATATTATTTAATAATTATTTATAGTTATTAAATAGTTATAATTTGCATTTAAATGGTTGAATTAGAAAATTAGCGTTTTTGAGAAAATCAGATGCAGAAAAGGTAAAACTGCAAAATTGCAAAAAGTGAGGCCCAAATCCACTAAGCATGGCCGGTCACTTTTGTAGGGAATTTAAACTGATATTTTCATTATTTTAATGCCAAATAATTCAAACCTAACCCTAGTGGAATGCTATAAATAGATAGTGAAGGCTTCAGGAAAATTACACTTCTGACTCAGAAAAGGTGACTCAGAAAAACCTGAGCCTTTTCTCTCCCTATCTGGCCGACCACTCCCTCTCTCTTTCTTCCCTCTTGAATTTCGAAATCTTAGTGATTAGAGTAGTGCCCACACACAGCAAGTGATACCTCAATCATAGTGAGGAAGATCGTGAAGAAAGATCATCAGCAAAGGAGTTTCAGCATCAAGGATTCAGAGAAAGAGATCCAGGTTCAGATCTTGATAATACTCTGCTACAGAAAGGATACAAGGGTTAGAGATCTGAACTTAAGGAGTCATTTAATTCCGCTGCACCCAATGTAAGGTTTCTTAAACTTTATACGTGTTTATTTTATCGTTTTAGAAAGTTCATATTTAGGGTGTTAATAAACATACTTGTGAGTAGATCTAAGATCCTGGTAAAATAAATTCCAACATTATATTCCGCTGCACCCAATGTAAGGTTTCCTAAACTTTATATGTGTTTATTTTTATTGTTTTAGAATTCATATTAGGATGTTAATGAAACATACATGATAGTAAATCTAGATCCTGGTAAAATATTTCCAACATAAAGAACATTAGCACTTCCAAAATCATCTTATTGTAATGCACACACCAGATGTTCTGCAGAATGTTTCAATCAACAGTTTAATCTCTACTCCATTTTAGGTTCAGATTTATTGCTTGCATTTTCTAAGTAAGTCCAAGGCTCTGGCAACAGCTTTGAGTGAACTTATCGGTGAATTCATAGAGATACATGAAGATTCGTTTAATGAAGGATGAGGTCCTTTCCTTCGTATTAGAGTTAAACTTTTTATTGTCAAGCCACTTCCTCGGGTCGAATGATAAGTCTCCCAAAGATTAAAGACGAATTTTGGATAGACTTCCGTTATGAGCGTCTTCCGAAATTTTATTTTGAATGTGGTTTACTTTATCACACCTTTAAAAAATGTATTAAATTCATGGAGCGTATGTATATGGGTAATGATGACGACTTTCTTTATGGACCTTGGATGAAAGGAGCCAAACTTCCTACTACGTGTTACGACAAATATAGAACTGATTCTCTATAGGAAATGCTTGACCTCTTTTGACATGTCTTACACTAACCACTCTTCATTCAACTATACCTCGTTTACACAATATTGCTCAACCACAACCTCAGGTCTTGCTTGGGGAGAGTCATCTACGAACCTTGTTCCCCCTCCTCAGACTGCTCCTCCACGGCCTGCACTACAAACTTTAGACACCAATACTAACCCAACAAATTCACAAAACAGACCCTCCTCACTGCCCAACTCTTTCACAAACCATTGCATTATAACTCTACACCAACTATAACCATTATCCATGATAGCAACCAATCACCAACCACTAACCTTTCAAACATTTTCACACTAAATATTGGAACTGCAACAAGTCCTATCTTCCCTATAGCCACCTATCCTCCAACACCGACAGCAATATCCATCTCAAATAACATCTTCACTAGAACCCCTTCCCCTAGTCCACACCTTTAATAACATTTACTCCATTGATCACAAAAACACAAGTTTTTCACAAACTATGGATAACAAAAATGTCCCCCCTTCCAACTTACCAAAGAGACAATGTGAGTCTCTAACAATGAGATAATTTCTTAAATGACGTTACCCATACTCCACCATAGACGCTTTTCCCCCGTCACAAGGAGAAAGCTCTAGTCATTTTGTTTCCTATGATGACATAGATTCATATGGGTTTGTTGACAACTCAACGGAGATTGCATTGCAATCCTGCAACTCATCATGAAAATATTGAGTTGGAATACACAGGGTTTGGGGAACCCGAGTGGGTTCAAACACCTTCGATTGCTTGTCAAACAACAATCACCCTATGTTTTATTTCTTATGAAAACAAAACTTCCTACTATCTCAATTTCCCATTTTCGACAGTCCCTTAATCTTAATATTGGTCTTGAATCACCTCAAATTGGTCTCAGCGGTGACATAATGCTTCTTTGGCATGATAGTGTTGATGTTACTCTTCTTAACTATGGACATAACTTCTTTAATTGTTATATGATGTCAGATGGTGAAGCTAGCTTTCATTTTACAGTCTTTGTACGGTGCTCCAAATGTTTAAAACAAAGTAGATTGATATACACTTTTAAAACAGTTTGTTGATATTTCTCCCCTTCAACCATGGCTAGCAATTGGAGATTTTAAAGAAATCCATTTTTAACAACAACAAATCAAGTGGGTGCCTTAGAAATGAGCAACAAATAGAAGGCTTTGGAAAGGCTCAGCCCTACCTAATAAAGGTTTGGGCCCGGCCCACAAAAGGGAGGAAAGAAAAGAAGGGAAATGAGGCGTAAAGTAAAGAAAGAAAGAGGTATTATTAGTTAGTTATTTGAGTGGAAATGGAAGAACGTAGTGCGTACGATTTGGCTCTCAATTTAATTTTGAGTTTTGAGATTTGAGATTTGAGATTTGAGAATGAGGGTTTAATCATTATTTTCCCTCCAATATCAATATCTTCAATCATTTCCACTCTCTCTCCGCATCGCCTCCTCCTTTCCTTTCATCATTTCTTCTGCGTCCCACGCACGCAATCCAAACCCCCCATTCTTCCTTTTCCCGGAGAATTCATTTCCGCCACACCCACCTCAAATTTCCCAAAGTTTTAGGGTTTCACTGCTTCTCAGGTACACTAACTATGCTTCTTTAACGTATGTATGTTTTAATACTTTATTATTATTTTGCCAATTTCCTGTTCCTGTATGCAGATTTTTGAAATTTATTCACAAATTGAACTCTAGGGTGTTATCATTATTCGCCATAGATCTGTGTAAATATATGTACGATATTTCATTTCGTGGATCTGCTAAATGATCCCACACACACTCATATATATATAATGCATATATTTTTGCTGATTTAGATCGTCATACGTCGGAATATAATGCATATATTCCGACGTGTTTCTGTGTCTGTCATAGCCGTTCTTTCATATCCTTTTCTTACCTACGCAACTCAATTTGGGATTATTTATGTTCTTAAGTTTTTATTGGATTTTATTGAAGCAGTATTGTTAAGAGATGTTAATAAATAGGAGAATTTTTAGTGAATGTCCTTTCAATATTGTATGGCAGAAACATCAACAATCAACTTTAATCGTTTGCTGTAATGAGTTTAACTGTGTAAGCTTCAACGTTTGATTGTTCTGTTGTTTGCATAAAATATATGTTCCTCCAGTCAATTTTCGAGATACTCGTGAACTGTTGTCAGTTGTATCATGCCACCATTATCTGAGGATTAAAATAGAGGCATTGGAGCATTCGTCATTACCATAAACTGCATTTCTGATCAATACAACTGTTACTTCTTCTGTTATTTTTGCCACTGGTCCCATTGGGTAGTCTCAATGTAATTTGTGAAGTGTCTTTTGACTTGACTGTACAAAAGTGTATGCGAACTCTACCATTGTGGAGCCAAGTTGAGTTTGTTTGTGCACAATGCACATAAATGCACCTTGCCACCTTGGTAGTGAATAGTGACTATGACTCTCTGTGTGGTTTGCTTATTGGTGTTCCTCCCTCGTTAACATTTTACTAATTTTTGACCCTCTTACGAGTTTTTAACTGGTAAGTTTACATTGTTACAGGTAATTTTGACATGGATTCTACTGCACAAACTTTCAACCACCGGTTGACATCAATTAAATTATGGCCCCCCAGCCAGAGTACCAGACTGCTGCTTGTAGAAAGAATGACTAAGAATCTCATAACTCCATCTATTTTTTCTAGGAAGTATGGCCTGCTTGATAAAGAAGAGGCTGAGCAGGATTCAAAGAAAATAGAGAATATTGCTTTTGCAACTGCAAACCAACATTTTGAGAAGGAACCAGATGGCGATGGAGGTTCTGCAGTACAAATATATGCCAAAGAATCAAGTAGGCTTATGCTGGAAGTTTTAAAAAGAGGTCCTAGAGTGAAGGATGGAGAGATGATAACATCTGAAAAAGTTGGTGCTGCTCATGAGACTGTCTTTGATATATCTGGTGGTCATCGATCCTTTATTGATGCAGAGGAGGCCGAGGAGCTTTTAAAGCCACTATCAGTACAAGGAAAATACACTAAGATTTGCTTCAGCAATAGAAGCTTTGGATTAGGTGCAGCTCGCGTTGCTGAACCTATCTTATTATCCATTAAAGATCAATTGACAGAAGTGAATCTATCAGATTTTATTGCGGGAAGGCCAGAGGCAGAAGCTCTTGAAGTTATGAATATATTTTCTGCAGCATTGGAAGGATGTGTCTTGAGGTTTCTGGATCTTTCAAACAATGCCATGGGTGAGAAGGGTGTCAGGGCATTTGGTTCCCTATTGAGGTCACAACATAATTTGGAGGAGCTTTATTTGATGAATGATGGAATCTCTGAGGAAGCTGCTAGAGCCATTTCTGAATTAATCCCATCAACAGAGAAGCTTAAGATTCTTCATTTTCACAATAACATGACAGGAGATGAGGGAGCAGTTGCGATAGCAAAGATGGTGGGGCATTCTCCTGTTTTGGAGGATTTCCGTTGTTCTTCTACAAGGGTGGGTTCTGAAGGGGGTGTGGCACTGGCTGAAGCACTTGCGACCTGTACCAATCTGAAGAAACTAGATCTACGTGATAATATGTTTGGTGTAGAAGCTGGATTAGCTTTGAGTAAAGCTATTCCTGCCTTTTCAGATCTTACCGAAGTGTACCTTAGTTACATTAACTTGGAGGATGAAGGTACGGAAGCGCTTGCCCATGCTCTCAAGGATTCTGCTCCTTCACTTAAAGTGCTAGAAATGGCTGGAAATGACATTACTACAAAATCTGCTGCTGCTTTAGCTACAACTATAGCTGCAAAACAATTCCTTACCATATTAAACCTGTCTGAGAATGAGCTGAAGGATGAAGGTGCCATTCTGATCGGTAAAGCATTGGAAGATGGTCATGACCAGTTGAAGGAGGTCGACATGAGTACAAATATGATCAGAAGGGCCGGGGCAAGATTTTTGGCGCAAGTTGTTTTGCGTAAATCTGGTTTTAAGTTGCTTAATATTAATGGGAACTACATATCTGATGAAGGAATTGATGAGGTGAAAGATATTTTTAAGAATTCACCTAGTATGCTTGGGCTATTGGATGAGAACGACCCAGATGGAGAGGATGATGCTGATGAGGAAGATGCTGATAATGATGACGAATTGGAATCAAGGCTCAAGGGCCTTGAGATCAAGCAAGATGAGTAGAACTCTGGCTCTTGCCTTCTGCTTATTTGGATTTATCTTGATTGAAATTATGGATCAGAACTTATTTTTTATTTAATTATAATGAGTAGTTTCAGCTCCCTTTGTTGTAGATTAGGTTTAGCATTCAGCACATTCATGTTTAGTGGAAGCTAGCTAAATACTCCAATTTACCTGCCATGTTCATTTGCTGACTGGTGCAGGTTCTCTCTTTTTTAATGTTTGCTCGACATTAAATTTGTGGAATTATATATCTTTCTTGGTATCAAAAGCTTATTATATGGTGGTCCCTCCCAATTACAATTTATGTTTCACAGAATGTGAACTGTTCTATAATAAACTTACAGCATGATGTGTCTCTTTATTAGTTTAATTTTCTTTATTTATAAAGATTTGCATATCATCCATGTTTGATTATTACAATAAAGAAACAAAAATTGTTAATTGTAGTCTTCAGCGAAGTGCTTATACAAGTAAACAAACAACTGGGAGATGAATAGACGCAATTTTGATGGTCATTCATACAGCTACTGGAACTTTAAGGGACTCTAATATCTTGTCATCTAACTCGAATTTCATTTCTTTCTTGTCTCTCCCAATCTTTATGTACTCATCGAATCGTTCTTTCAAATCTTCAGGAAGGTTTGTGGATGCCTGCCATCCCAAAATTTCTTTTGCAGCTCTTGGTTCAGCATAAAAGTGCTGCAAAGTACAACAAATATATGGAGTTGGAATGGCTATCAATCAGATTGTTAGTTCCTAATTGGGATGTGTTTTGCTAAAAAACTTATCCCGAGTGTAGTTTTAATTTTCTATGAAGATAAAAAGAAAATTAGTTGCATTACCATGTTACGGAAAGGAAAAGCTTTCTTTGCATCCTTCCCTATGGTTTTCGGGTCGTAATGCACAATGTTGACAGGGCGGCCAGCAGCTTGAGCACAGAGTTTGGCTATTCCATCCAAAGTTACAGCTCGATCGCTTACGCAATTGAATATGTTGCCACTTGCAGCCTCTGGGTTCTCCACAGCTAGAGTAAGCATGGAAGACAAGTCCCTCACGTGGGTAATGTTGGCGAGTTGCATCCCTGAGCCTGGGATTGGAAGTGGTCTATCCCTAACAATTCCTGCTCATATATAGTTAGATCACTATAGAAATGAACATAGCAACACTAACTGATACAAATTAGTGTATTATCCTGTTCAAAAACATAGAAGGGTTCACATACTGAGCATAATTCTATGCAAAAGTTGATTATCTAATCTACTTACTATCAAAGAACCACTCCTCGCAGTCTTTGTTGTTTCCAGATCCAGTCATATACTGGGGACGAAATATTGCCCAAGAATCAAAAACTTCTGCAATGTACTTCTCTACTCCAACATGACTTGCATCAGCCTTCACAGCATCCTATATAAGAAATTCAGGCTTAAGTTTTTATAATAGAACTGGGGGTATACTATTAGTCTGGACATAACACAATAAAGTGATGAATGAACAAACCCCTTCAACGTGAGGAGGCTCGTCGGTTGACTTGTAAATCCCAGCGCTGCTGATGAACAAGAATTGCTTCACACCAGAGCTCTTAGCCCAATCTGCCACAGGCCTAAGCGTGAAGATCATAAATGAAGCTATTAGAATAATGGTCACTTGGGTTCTCCATGTTATCCACTTCCTAAATCAGAATAATAAAACAAAAAAAAAAAAAAAACCAAAATCAGACATACTTTACTGCGTCCAAATCCTTGCCATTGTTATCCAACACCACATCAAAAGCTGCTCCTCCCACAACTTTCCCAACATCTGATGGGTCTCCCCAAACGGTTTTCCCTCCACCACTTACAATTTCCTAGTAAACATACACAAATCCCATGTTAAAAAGTTCAATAACTGACTCAATTTAAGTCATAAGTATGGATCAAAACTGATATAATACTAACTGAGAATCTGTTAAATGGGGGCTTCTTCATCTTATCAGAACCTTCATCACCAACTGTGAGTATTGTGACCTCATGGCCAGAACCCAGAAGCTCTTTTGCGAAGTAGAACCCAATTACGGCATGCCCACCACTGTTGGTGTTCACTATGAGGACCTTCTTCTTCTCGGCGGCGCTAGCCTTGACACTTAAGGAACATACACTAAAGCTTCTGGAAGTTGTTGATAGAGGCTTTGAGAGAAAAGTGGGGAAAATGGAAAGAGAAGAAGATAGAGGAGAGGAGTGAGAGAGGCGTGGAGATGAGGAAACAATGGAGTAAGTTGGATGAAGAAACTTGTTGGTGGTGGATGGAGAGGAGAAGAACAGAGCGGATGAGAAAGCTAGAGTGGCCATTGACTCTGGCTCAGTTTTGTCACTGATTGCATGAGAACCAGCAATTTCAAGCTATAGATAAAATGAACCGGTCGGTTTTTAATTTTTATTTTTAAATTGTTATAATGACTGTATATCCAATCTAAGTTTATTTTTTATTTCATCCAATTAATTAGTAAGATAATTTTAATATTAATTTAAAAAGATAGAAAAATTTATATAAACTAAATATCATCTTTTATTTTAGTTTTGTACTCTATAAAATATATAAAATATTATCTTTATATGTTTAATGTAGCTAAAAATTTATAATAAGGATAACATAAACTAAACAAAACAAAACATCATGAAAATAAATACACGACGATCAAATATTACAAACTAGGCAACATAGCCGCTTTTCGTGCGACTAATTTAATTTTTTTAAGTATTTATAATATTACTTATAATTCTCATTGTTGCCCCTAATTTCTCCTAATATACGTGGACCAACCAAACAAGGACACGTGGATCAAGCAATACACAATCTAAAATATTTGCTAAGTCTTTATGCTGTAAGGTGGCTTCCAGGACGTAGCCCCCGGAGAAGGCATATGGAACCCCATATGCTCCCGGAAGCTCGAAGTAACGTTAAGGCATCTCCGCGACGTATCAGGTTTCTCCTGAACAATCAAGTCGCATTTAATGCCGCATGGGAGCAAACGTGTTGGGACTGCTACACGCAATAAAGTCTGACGGCACAACCTCCAACCAGCAACTACAAAGTAATGATTATTTAAGTCTAGCGACGGCTACACTGTGAAGAGTCACATCAGACAAAAGGCAATAAGGACATTCCACATAAAAACCCTACAGCACCTGGGGATTTGACCATGCATTACCCATGGTATATTCATTGGGAACGCCCAACTTTATGGATACTTACAGATACATTGGTAAGGATAATTCTGGGAATCACCCCACCAAAAACACTATAAATACCCCCTCAAAGCTCATTAAATGGGATCGAGAATCTTGGGCTGCATAAGAGCAAGTAGAGTAAATACTCACCAAGAACATTCTCTGTATTTATAAGGGTGAAATACTCACCAAATACATTCTTTGTATTAAATACATCCATAAATAACAAAGACTCGTGGACTAAGGCTCATTAACGCCCCAACCACGTAAAAATCCTTCTCTAATTTTCTTACAGCTCTCTAACTTTATAATATTTTATTAGTTGCCGAAAACCTCGGTCAACACTAATATATAGTAAAATTATAAATAATATTATCTTATTTCATATTATTATTAATAATTTTATTTATTAAAAATTAAATACACAAATTTATTAATTAGTATTTAGAATTATTTATTAAGAAGTTTAAAATTTATTATGTATAGTATTTTAAATTACTTTGTTAAAAGAAATTACTTTCACAAAATAAATAAATAGGGTGGTGTAGAAAAAATTATGGTGTTCCCGAGAGAATTAAAGAGAGAAGAGAAAAATAAATTTGCTGAGATTTTAGATTTTAGAGTGTCATGTCACCGCCTCATTCCTCTTCTTTATATATATTATATAGAAAAATTATTAAAATAATAGTAGAGTATCAATTTGTAGATTTATGATGAGAATCATGGAGTTCCATCTCAAAGACCCTCAAGATGGTGGCTATTTTTGCTCACTAATCTTGAATCACCTTATCACAAGCTCTGCCATTTGCTCGCTTATTTTTGTTCGAATCTCAGGTATCTTTGCACCATCTGGATATCGTGCGGCTGGCTAACCATCTGGATAGGTGTGGATCGAAAGCCCGCTAGGGATATGGCTCTGATACCATGATGAGAATCATGAGGTTCCATCTCAAAACCAATTGGCAATGAGTGGAGTAGTCTATGTTCTTATATATGGCTCAATACTTTTATATTTAATCTATGTGGGACAATGTTCTCCAATAATTTATATTTTTTTAGAGTGTCATGTCACCGTCTCATACTTTTTCTTTATATATATTGATTTTAGTTGTCATACATTGTTGAATTTAGAAAATAAAAATAAAGAAAAAAGACTTAAAAAAATCTTTAGAAAATTGCACTATAAAACTTACATGAGAGGAAAAAATTGCAATTCACATGCAAAATAGGAAGAAGAAAAAAATGAAGCTAAGCTACGGATATGAGAGAATAAAAAGAATAATATAAGAAGGGTAGAATATGTTTAGTTTAATATTAATATAATCATAAAGTAATAAATAAATAAATTAATTATTTTTAATTCTCATAAAAGTCAAACGGTCATTACACTGGCACTTAGTGATTCCTGGGGACTAACTCACTCTTGAATGATATTTTCTCCTGATTCCAAGTCTAATATCTTATTTTTGGAGTGAAACAAGAAGAATGCCTGAGACAGAATCAGAATTGGATCAACTAGACCACCAGAAGTGTGGCTACGTTAACCTTGGCGCCCAACTCTTCATCGGGAGCCTTAATGGCTTTGTTTGTCCCCCAAAAGCACTTGTATCTTTCTCGTGGGTGAAAATAAGGGAAATGCCTGGGAGACTTCTCTAGAATGACGTCTCGGAGTGCCCCGTGTTTAAATTTGCCAACCTGGACACCCAATATGGCATGGAGGCCTGCATTGGGAGCCTAGGTGGGGGTCCACATCTCCGAAATTGGTCCTGTTGATGTTCAATATTCTTTATGATGAAAAGTGCTCCACAAATTTCAGTTTCATCAAATTTGCACCGACGAAACTTGGTGAAACAAAATCGGTGCCTAGGTTAAAATGTCAACCTGGGCGCCTATAGCTGTGTATGGGCTCCTTTAGGATTTCGTTGATGAAACATCATGTCTTTGCATTATTCCTTGATGGATTTGAGGATTCGGGTCCATGTATGACCCCGAAAACTTAAACCCTAAACCCTAGCCACTATATGCCTAGATCAACTAGATGTCAATCTGGGTGCCCATTAAGGCTTCCGGGTGCCCATGTGCTGTTTCATGTATACTCGTCTCCAAAGTTTGAAACTTGATTGTGACATGTCTGTCATGTATCTTAGGACAATAGCCAATCAGATTTCTCATAAGAAGTTGATAGGAATGAAAACTGACGCGAGTTGGCACACATGATGTCAACATGGGCGCCTAGCACTAATGCTGGTCCTAGTTGAGTCGTGGGATGTCCACGTGACATCCTCAGCTCCATGGTTCTTCATTTTAGGGTCATGGAGACCTATTTGTTGAAAGACAACTCAGAAACAACTTCGCTAAATCTTGTTACTTACCCGGGTGCCCCATTGTGCAGGTAACACTACCCTATCCTGGGATGCAAGGCCCTGGGATTGTTTCCTTCATGCCATGTGTCAAAAATAGTGTCAATATCATCAAGCCAAATTTTTTAGCAAATAGGTTCCATGGCTTCAAAGCTCAAACTAACAAAGTCACGAGCTCATATACCATAAAATTGAGGGGCAATTGTAAGAGATAAAAATAATCTTGAGGGTAAATAAGTAATTCGAGGAAGGTAAAATGAGGAGAAAAGGCTGATATTGAAATATGGGAGGACATAAAGAGAAACACACCATTCCATTAAAGAAAGGAAGCATAGCAATAAGCTTAAAGACAAAAGAGCATAACTCTATATAAAGAGAGACGCGGAGCAGAGCAGAGCTCGAGAAGGAATAGAATGACACTTTAAAGAGCTTTGAAGGCAGAAAGGAGGCGCGATGAGCAGCAAACAAGATTTAACACATGGACAAATTAGAATAGAAAAAGAGAAGGAAGCAGGGATTCCTTTCTACCTATAAATATAAGATCCCCTCCTTCAAAATGCAAATGAATTCTTGATCACACCAGATTGGTTGAAACTCTATAGGAATACACCATCAAATTTGTACTTGAACTCATGAAGCAAGTGACCTAGACCTAATTGAGAGAATTGTGAGAAAAATTATGTAAACCGAATGAGAATGTAATTCGACTAGATCGAACCTGATACAAAGAATTCAAAGTCTTATTAACAATTTGTTGTAGAGTCAATTTTCGACATTATCAATATTAAACTAACTAAAACTTGTCCAAATCAAGTTTGTTGGCATTAAAGTTACAACATTAGCACTAAGAATATATTTCCTTCAAATTTGTCATGTATTTTCTGACTGAACTCTCAATTGAGACTATATTACCATAACATTAGTATTATCCATACATGTTTTAGAAAATGAATAATAAATAATACAGGGGAATTTTCATTTTCTCTATCCAGAGTTATATGTTAGTTAGGGGATAATTTTTATCAAAAAAAAGAAAAAAAAACATCCAAGAAAATAATTTAAAAGGACCATCAATATTTCAAGCAATTATCCAGTTTATTGGTCGAGTATTGAAACAAGGTCAGTAATAAAAGCGAGTGCTACAATACTTGGCACTTGGCAGTTTGACCACTTGATGCATAAAGTTTAAAACAATCAAAACTTGGTTCCCTCCGTAATCACTATTATTGCTTTGATGAACCAATCAAGTAATTAAAGTAAAACTGGATAGTGGGTCCCCCCAGACGTTGAAAATCCACATCACCTTTCTCATCTTAAAAGTAGTGGACCAGATCCCTTCTTCCAAGATTACATTACATATTCGAACGTTAACCTTTAATTTTTGGCCCCATCTATTTAAATTAATCTCTTTCATTTATCACACACCTCCTTCAAACTAGCCGTTACACTTACTGATCCTCACTCTCTCCTCCAATCTCAAAACCTCCATCTTTTCCTCTGTCATACTCTAATGGCAGCGTCTTTGGAGATACCCTCGCCTACCCATCTCCACAAGGTTTCTGCTTTATCTCTTTTCTCTCTTTTCTCTCTCCTTTATCAAACTCACTACGCAATATAATTTTTCACTAACAAATTTATTTGCTTTTTTGCAGGAATCACCTCACTTGTTAATGGGTTCTCCTAATTTCAGTCCCTCCTCAGACAGGCGATTCTGGAGTACCCTCCATGGCCGAGTAGACGCGCTTCTCGACGATCATAACTCCAAAATCTCATCCGGGAAACTTCCCCCAAATCATGATCGCCCCATAAAGGTGATTTTTTTTTTTTTAAGTTCATGGTGCTAAAATTGAACCAGATGGGAACTTTATTTCTTATTTTTTCTTTTAATTTAATTTGATAGAGCTATAAAGATTCTGGACGTTCAAAGCGATTAAAGGATGACACATTGCTTTTGATGAGAGGGTTTGACTCGGTTGCTCACACTCTGTCTCAACTATCAAACCATTTGGACAATGCTCTTCAGGTTGGGTTTTAATTTTTGGTGGTGCCATCATTTTGGTACATTATATTTATTTAATTGAAGTTCTATCATGTATATATATAAGGAACTAATGAAAAAGTTCTTCTTTCTTCTTTGTATAGGGAGCTAATGATCTTGCTAAACCACCCACCTTAACAGAAATATTTCACAGTAGCTTAAAGGAGTCAGCCAGTAACAAAGATGAAGTTGTAGGAAAACAAGAAAATGAGTTAGATCCCAACAAAGGATTGAAAAGAAAATACGAAACCAGCCATTGCTCAGAGGATCAAGAAGAGGGGCCAAGAGATGAAAAGGAGCAGGATCCGAAAGATGGAAAGCTGAATAAAGCCAAAAATGTTGGGTCTTGTATCTCTTTATTTATATATGTTCAAATGTTGGGCCAACAGATTTTATCGAAGCTAAAATTGGTTGTTATTTGTTGTAACTTTGTTAACAGCTAGCAGTTACCATGGCAACAAAAGCAGCTTCACTTGCGAGGGAAATGAAGTTAATAAAATCAGATTTATGTTTCATGCAAGAGCGGTGCTCGCTGCTGGAAGAGGAGAACAGAAGACTAAGAGATGGATTTGCCAAAGGGATAAGACCTGACGAAGATGATCTGGTATAATGATTACTTATGTTAATGTTTGAAAAGAATATATAATATCATTATGGTTACTTATTGTTTAACAAAAAATGGTGATTTGGGTTTGGTAGGTGAGACTTCAATTGGAGACATTGCTAGCTGAAAAATCCAGATTGGCAAATGAAAATGCAAATCTTGTAAGGGAAAACCAATGCCTGAATCAGCTTGTGGAGTACCACCAACTGGCTTCTGAAGATTTTTCTTCATATGAACAAGTTGTACAAGGAATGTGCTTAGACTTCTCGTCTCCGCCCCGGCTCGTGCCAGGAGATCATGAGCAGTCAACTGATGAGGATCATGGCGATTCAGAATGCTTCCAAACACCTGCCGGTAAACATTTTGGCTTCGCCACCCCCGATCTCGATGAGTGTGAAAACCACACTGAAGGGGCAGCAGCAGCAGTACCGTAATTGAATTGGTTGACATTTTGAGTTGTGAATGCTGTAATGGGGTTCATCTTTTTGCAAAAAATTTTCACTGGGTTCGGAAATAAATGCTACAATGTAAATTTTCTTCTATATAGTTCATATGAGATAGTAGGCCACTTTTCAATTTCAAGCAATGAAGCTAATAAATTTATCCCCAAAGTTGGGGTTAGGTTAATTAATTCTCTTCACAGAGACAAATAAACAAACACATTATCGACAATACAAAATTACACCCAAATCGAGAATCATCGTCGATCTCCACTACTGTCGCGTTCCTTCTCAACCAGTTGCTTCTGCTTCTCAACGAGTTTATCTATAGCCGACTGTACAGCATCACGGCCGCCGATGAGCAACCGGGTCACAATTTCGGGATCCGTTTCGAAGCGGGCGAGCTCGAATTCCCTCCGGGCGTTCTCTCTGAGGACATCGCGCCACAGAACGCCCTTGGAGTCGGGCCACATGAAAAATCGGGTAGTTCGGAGGATGTCTCGGTAGAGACTGAGTGCCTCTCGGCGCGTGCTGGTCAATCGCCTCCGCCTCAAGAGCTCGTCTTCTTCTTCGTCGTGGAGATGGGATTTGTCTTTCTTCACTACATGTCGGTCTATGAGCTCCTCCAGCGTGTCGGGTCCTTCGTGCAAAAGACGACGGGTAAGGTTAGATACGACGGCGTTTTGGGGAATAAGCTTTAAAGGGAGGCGTAGCTTCGTGCTCATATTTTCCACTTCGATCGATTTTGCAAAGGAAAGGATTGTGTTGGTCAGGTGGGGAGGAGGACTCTAGTCTAGATCTCAATTGTGGGTCATAAACTTGGGCTGTTTAGCTGCATATAAATCAACCACACATATACCACATTTCTTGTGGAAATTACAACATTACATATGGTAATATGTTATTTTTGTTGTAGGATTCATTTGTAATTTTCTTAAAAAACATTTTCTATTTCAATTTATGTTATTTTCTTGAATTTTTTTAGGTTATTAAAAATTTTCTTGAACTATTGAGATTGTTAGATTTAAAGACTTTTATCTAATTTTACTAAAGTAAATCTAACGTAGATACACTCAAAAAAAAAAAGAAAAAGTCTAACGTAGATGAACTTTTAGGAAGCACAATTCGGTACATATTAAAATTTGGAGCACAATTTAGTATATGGACAATTACCATATTAGCAAAATTGAATAATTAGATAAAAAATTTTAAATCTAGCAATCTCAATAGTTTAAATGAGATTTTTAACGACCTAAAAAGTTCAGGGGCATAATCTAGTATATGTCTAAGTTCAGAGGACAAAAATCTTGATAAATCTTCTGATTATATAAAATAAAAAAAAACTGTGCGCCTCATCACGAGATTACTACTAAGAGTGTGTATAAATTGATCCAATCCAATAACAACTAACTGATCCAATAATAATTGACTGCCAAAAATTAAATATCCAATTGTGATCAGATCAGATTAAATGTTATTTTTTAATATCCATTAGATCAGATCAGATGTTAGATAGATAGAGCGTCTAAGAATTCAATACATCTAAAATTTAATCAAACTAATTAATATTATTATTTAGTTTGTATAAATAATTAAATTTTATATTGTCATTCGTAAAATTTATATGCATATACAAAAATTAATATTAAAATGTTATATATTTTTTTTATTAAATAATAGACTTAAAAAAAGTTTAAATATTAGATATATTCGATCCGATTCAAAAAAATATTAAGTCTAAAATATTCGATAACGTTGAATTAAATTACTAACTATTTACGAAATACATCCAATAAATAAAATCGATGCAATATAATATTATTCAATTATATCAGATGGATTAAATAATTAAAATTAATTAGATTAGATCCTATAATAAAATTTAGGCTAATTAATAATTTTTTTCCTGAACTTGGACATGTAGTAAATTGTGCCACCTGAACTTTTTTGGCCGTTAAAAATTCGCCCGAACTATTGAGATTGTTAAATTTAAGAACTTTTAACTAGTTTCATTCAATTTTACTGTTTCAATGATTGTTTATTTACTAAACCATGCTCCTTAGACTTTGATATCTACCAAATCATGCCTCTTAAACTTTGATATGTACTAAATCATGCCCCTTGAACTTTCATTCATATTAGAATTTTTTTTACTAATGAATTTTTAACGGTAAGAGCACGATTTATTACATAGTTCAGAGAAAAAAATTACTAACGAGGCTAAAATTTAACCATTAATATATAATTAGTTTTGAAGTAAATAATCAAGTCTCATATATCCTTGATAGGAGAGAAAACATATGAACTAAAATAAAAATTGTACTGATTCTATATAAGAGTCATGTCTCTTGACATGTTTGTTGTCTCTCTACATTAGAGTGATTCTCAATTTTTGTGTGTAACTGTTTATTGGTGATTGTTTGATTGATCTTCTCTGTAATGGCTTCATCTAGTGGAGTGAACAAGGATATGGAACAAAAATGGAAAAATATATGTCTTGATGATGAGGAAGATAATGAGGTAGTTTATGAAGAGGAGGATGTGGAAGAACTCGAGTTTGACGATCGGTGGTGCTTTGTCGGTCGATTGTTAACGGGGAAAGTGTCGGACTTCATGATATTTCAAAATATTATGGCGGATTTATGGAAACCGGGGAAAGGAATGTATGTCAAGATCATTGAACAGAATCGATTCCTCTTCCAATTTTTTCATGAAATCGATATTCAAAGAGTGTTAACGGGAAGCCCATGGACGTATGATCGAAAGCAGTTAATTATCGAGCGGCTGAAAAAGGGTGATAATCCGAGAACAATTGCACTAAATAAGCTGGATATTTGGGTGCAAATCCATGACCTTCAATCTGGATTCAAAACTGCAAGGGCGGTACAACAAGCAGGCAACTATATGGGCGTTTATCTGGAATCGGATCCGAAAAATTTTCAAGGTGTATGGCGTGAATATTTGCGGGTTCGAGTTCGTTTGACTGTTGACGTTCCACTCAAGAGGCGCATGAAATTCAGAAAAAAAAAGGTGGTGAGTCGTTTTATGCTAACTTCAAGTATGAATATCTACCAACATTTTGTTTTATTTGCGGTATAATGGGCCATTCCGAGCGTTTATGTCACAAGTTATATGATACTCCATTGGAAGACATTGAAAAACCTTATGGTATAGCCATGCGAGCCCCATCAAGAAAGCAAAGCTTCCTCACAGCTTCTCCATGGTTGCGTACCAGCTTTGCCGATCAACTACCAAGAGCCGACGATAACAATGGTGGTCCGAGCACCATTACTCCAAAGCCATCAACACAAGCTGATTTTGTGGGATCTCACCAGCTGCATCATAACACCCACGGCAATCAAGGCATTCCCATATCTCAATCCCATGATTCTAGGGAGGTTGGTCAAAGACTTGATAAGGTTATCTTTGATCCTATCGTTAATGTGATAGAGAATGATGCTATGTACATTTCTGATGTGGACATGGATTTGGTGGAATTAAAAAGGAAAAGAATGGAAAGTGCTATATATAAAGCTGCTGATGTGGCAAAGTCTAAGGAAGTGGACCATGATGATGAGCCCAATAATGTTCTTGTTCAAGATAATATTGGTTTTTCAAAAAATGGGAGTTCGGTGGGCCCTGGTTTCCAGGCCCACCAATCATTATGAATATCATAAGTTGGAATTGTCGTGGGCTTGGGAACCCGCGGGCCTTACAATTCCTAGTTGACATTTGTGTCAGTAAGAAACCCAAGTTCTTGTTCCTTTGTGAGACTTTGTGTAAAAAAGATATTGTGGAAAGGGTAAAAATCAAATTGGGCTTTGAAAGTTGTTTCTCTGTTGAAGCCCAAGGAAGAAAAGGAGGCCTTGCACTATTTTGGAAGATATCAAGTGAAGCCCATCTTTTAGGATACTCCAACAATCACATTGATATGGAGATTTCTATCACTGGGTATGCTAAATGGAGGCTGACCGGCTTTTATGGTGAACCCCAACGTTCACTCCGCGCAACAACTTGGAATTTGCTCCGTGACATTGCCGCTGAGTCGACTCTCCCATGGTGCGTAATCGGAGATTTCAACAACATCACTTCCAACGGTGATGTTAAAGGAGGCCGCCCCTACCCCGACACCCTCATCAACGGCTTCAACCTTGCTCTTTGTGACTGCCGTCTTGATGAATTGGCTCTTGGTGGTTACCAGTACACTTGGGAGCGTGGAAGAGGAGGTCCTGCACATGTTGAAATCAGGTTAGATAGAGCCTTTGCTACTCATGAATGGTTCTCTATTTTTCTTGAAGCTAAATTTGTCCAATTTTGATTATACTTCCTACGATCATACACCCTGTTTGCTTGAACCCGACCCCACTATCAATTTCAGACCAGCCCGTTTGTTTCGTTATGAGAACGCATGGGGCCGTGAGGCTTTGTGTGGGCAGTTGGTTAAAAACTGCTGTGATGAAAATATACATGTTTCTCTTGCTGAAAAAATTCATATGTGTAGTTTAATTTTAACTGAATGGGGATATGAAATTACTGGAAGCTTTAAACAGAGATTAAATAAAAGCAAGAAAAAAATGAGCCATCTCAAGTCGGCTACTGGTCCTTTTTCTACTGATGATTTTTCTGCAGAACAATGTAATTACTTTGAGATTTTAGCTCAACAAGAGATTTATTGGAAGCAGCGATCAAAACAATTTTGGATACATGCGGGTGACAAAAATAGTAAATACTTTCATGCTACTGCAAGTGCTCGTAAACGTAGTAATGAAATTGTTCAATTGCAAGACAGTGCTGGTAATTGGAAGAACTGGTCTTCGAGGCTTGATCATGTTATTGTTGACTATTTTTCCTCTCTGTATAATGCCGAAGGCATCACTTGTGATACTGTTGTGAGGGGCATCAATTGCTCTGTGTCTAATGTTCATAATGAGGCTCTTTTGCAACCGGTTACTCCTGAGGAAATCAAGCAAGCTCTATTTCAAATGCATCTGACAAAGCACCGAGCCCCGATGGTATGGGTCCCGGCTTCTTTCAGCGACATTGGGAAGCGGTAGTCACGATATTGTGCAACTTGTTACGAGTTTCTTTGTTACTGAGGAACTTCCACCAAGTATAAATGACACTCACCTCGTGCTGATTCCTAAAAAGAAGAACTTTACTACTATGGGTGATCTGCATCCTATTGCCTTGTGTAATGTCTCTTATAAAATTGTGGCCAAAGTTCTTACAAACAGGATGAGAGGCATGATTGATCTTATTATCTCTCCCACACAGAGTGCCTTTATACCTGGTAGACTTATATCTGACAACATTATGGTTGCTTTTGAAGTCATGCATTATCTGAAGCGGAAAAGAAGAGGTAAAAAAGGCTTCATGGCCTTGAAACTTGACATGAGTAAGGCATATGATCGTGTCGAGTGGGACTATCTGAAAGCTGTTATGGTCAAGATGGGATTTGCTAGTAAATGGATTAATCTTATTAT
Organism: Cannabis sativa; assembly: GCF_029168945.1. Classification (NCBI taxonomy): domain Eukaryota; kingdom Viridiplantae; phylum Streptophyta; class Magnoliopsida; order Rosales; family Cannabaceae; genus Cannabis; species Cannabis sativa. The sequence goes on from NC_083610.1 coordinate 15,697,694, forward strand.
GAAGTGTGTTACCTCTGTCAGATATTCTGTGGTTCATAATGGTCATATCTTGGGGCCCATTATTCCTTCTCGTGGGATTCGTCAAGGTGATCCATTGTCTACTTATCTGTTTATTATTTGTGCTGAAGGTTTTTCAGCTTTAATCAAGAGTTATGAGGCTAACAGAATCATACAAGGCTATCGCGTGGCTAATGGGGCACCTTCTATTACGCATATGCTCTTCGCTGATGACAGTTATCTTTTCTGCCAAGCCACATCTGATGCTGCTGGTAGTATGAACAGACTTCTTCACACTTTTGAGCTTGCTTCGGGACAGCGTGTTAATGTCACCAAGTCTTCCATCTTTTTTAGTCCTAACACAGTAATTTCGGTTAAGGAGCAAATCACTTCTATTCTTGGAATGGCCGAAGCAACTGCTGGTTCTTTCTATCTAGGGCTTCCAAATATCATTGGGAGGAAAAAAACGGTGATCCTTGGCTTTCTCAAGAACAAAATTGTTAACCGAATCAACAGTTGGGATGGTAAATTTCTTTCTCGTGCTGGGAAAGAAATTTTGCTTAAGACTGTCATCCAATCTCTCCCAACGTATGCCATGAGTGTTTTCCTTATTCCTTTAGGTATTTGCCAAGACATTGAGAAAATTATGGCAAGCTTTTGGTGGAAAACAAAGAGTTCAAATGGACAAGGTATCATCTGGATGTCTTGGGATCGTATGGCCGCACCTAAAGACTCTGGAGGTATGGGTTTTCGACATCTCCATGACTTTAATCTTGCCATGTTAGCCAAGCAAGGCTGGAGACTTCTCTACTCTCCTTCTTCTCTTGCTAGTCAGGTGTACAAAGCTAAATACTACCCTCATACTGATTTTCTAAATGCTGAATTGGGTAATAATCCTAGTTTTGTCTGGCGTAGCATTTGGAGTGCACAGCATCTGGTTCGGCTAGGAGCTAGAATCACTATTGGTACTGGTCTTTCAACACATATCCTCAAGCAACCTTGGCTTCCTGACTCTGTCAACCCCTATGTCTCTACTACAGGACCGAGTCTCGATGGGTATATGGTAAGCTCTCTCTTTGATGTCTCAACTCGAAGCTGGGATGTCTCTCTTGTCCAGGATATGTTTAACACACGGGATGCGGCTCTCATCCTTGGAATTCCTCTTAGCTCTACAGCTACTGAAGATTGTTGGTCTTGGACTGGGGATAGAACAGGCAGCTACACTGTCAAGTCTGCCTATGCTATGTTGCAACTTCAGAAGACTTCTCGGTCTGGGGAAAACAATTCGGGATTCTGGCACAAACTTTGGCACCTTAAAATACCGCCAAAAGTGACAAATTTCATGTGGAGAGCAGTTTCTGATGCTCTTCCTACATGCCTCCAACTGGTTACTAAGTGTGTAAGTATCTCTCCCACTTGCCCTGTTTGTCAACTACATGCCGAAACACCTTCTCATGTTCTTCTTAACTGCCCGCTTGCTCTAAGCTGCTGGCACAAGGTTGATTTGATTCCTTTAGCTGATTCGCAAGGCACTATTGGTCATTGGCTTTATAGTGTGTTTGCTAATTATGATGATGATGTTATTTGTCGTGTGGTTATGATCTACTGGGCTCTTTGGAAAGCAAGAAACACCTTAGTTTGGGACAAAAAAGCTTCTTCTGCTACTCAAATTCTCACTTCGGCTTGGGTTACTCTTGATCATTGGCGTAAAGCTCAAGACAAAACATGTTTACTATCATTCTCTCTTTTGCATAATGGTAGTAACATTGAGCAATGGATACCACCTGCTTCTAATACGATCAAGATCAATGTCGATGGCGCTATATTTGAGAAGGAAAATGCCTATGGGTTTGGAGTGGTTGCACGTGATTCAACCGGCCAAATAATTGATTTTATTGCTAAATATTACCATGGGGATTACAAGGCGGAGGTAGTTGAGGCTTTAGGGGTTAAGGAGGCCCTTAGTTGGATCAAGAATAAAGGGTGGAATACAATGGAGGTGGAAACTGACAGCTTACTCACTGTTCAAGCAATTTTTAGTATACAACAAATGTCTTCGGTATTTGGTTTGGTTACTAATGATTGTAAAACTTTACTGTCTTCTTCACCAAATACTAGTTTACGTTTTGTTAAACGATCAACAAATCGAGTGGCACATTTTGTGGCTAGACGCTCTCGATTTTACTCTGATCGTAGCATTCTTGAGAATAATGTTCTAGCTGATCTTGTTATTTTGTAATTAGAATCTTTCATTTCAATGAAGTTGATATTTCATTTTCAAAAAAAAAAAAAAAAGTAAATAAGTTAAAAAATGTGTCTAATAAAAACCCCATTTACTACTAACGTAAGACTAGTAGTGATTTCATTGTCGAAAAGATAAGATTGGAATCCCGTTTACCGATAAGCCTTCCTTCCTCGTCCAGTCCAGCAAACTCCATTTCCCGCTACAGATCCCAACGGTACCATTCCAGTTTGTGTGAGGTGCATCTACACCTCCCAGTTTTTCTATTTCATCACTCCCATGGTTCCCTTTCTCTTTTCTCAGGCTTCTACTACTCCTACTACTTGTCCACTCCTTTTCATCCCAACCCCATTTCTGCAAATCCACCCATCTCGCTTCAAACACCACCCCCGCCGTACTCTTTTACCTATAAGGTCAATCTCCCAAAACCCATATCAGTTTTCTGACCAGAACCGTCGATGGGACCTGCAGAGGCAAGACCCGCCAAGGACTCTCTTCCCCGGGGGCTACAAGCGGCCTGAGATCAAAGTTCCCAATTTTGTACTCCAGTTGGACCCAGAGGATGTCTTGGGTGATGATGCTGCATTGGATTTGATCGACAGGGCTGTGTCCAAATGGGTCGGGATTGTCATTCTCAATGCCAGCGGCCAAACTACTGGTGGGAAGGTCTACGAAGCCGCTTGCAAGTTAAAGGCCGTAATTAGAGACCGCGCCTATTTGTTGGTTTCTGAACGAGTCGATATTGCCGCCGCAGCTAAGGCTAGTGGAGTTGTGCTCTCTGATCAAGGTGTTCTAACTTGTATAAAAATAATATATAGTCATATTTACGTGATTTTAGTTTCTGGGCAATGATAGCTTAGTCTGTTCAATTCACTCTACATTATAAAAACTTAATTCTATAGGAAAGTAAGTAACTTGTGCGTTGTGAATTTGGTTATAGGCCTTCCTGTTATTGTAGCAAGGAATACAATGATGGATTCTAAGTCTGATTCAGTGGTCCTTCCTTTGGTGGCAAGAAATGTGCAATCTGTGGAAGCTGCTTTAGATGCATCTAACTCTGAAGGAGCTGATTTTATTATTTACAATTTTGACGACGACAAAAATGTGGATGTTGTTCTGAACTCTGTATGTGAAAATGTCAAGATACCGATTTTTGTCCTGTTTAATTCATATGATGAGGACAAGTTGGTTACTGAGGCATCAAAATTGCTCAGATTTGGTGCTAGTGGATTAGTTACTTCTTTGAATGGTTTCGAGAAGTTCAGTGTTGATGCTTTGAACCATTTGTTCAATGATGTATACACAATAAATAGAAAGTCCCAAGATGTCATTGTTAGTGATTCTGCTGAAGAAAGAGTTGCTGGCTTTGTAAAGTTAAAGGAACGAGAAAAACAGTTCATAGAAAGAGAGAAATCAGTGTTGCTTAAAGCAATAGATGTCATTCGGAAAGCTGCTCCACTGGTGATCTTTTAATTAAATTATTTGGTAGTTGAAGTTGATAATTATCAAAATTTTAACTTTCTTGAATATTATTAAGTGCAGTATTTGTTGAATCTGAATCCTGTAAATTTGTATTTTTTTTTTATCAGATGGAGGAGGTTTCGCTTCTTAGTGATGCAGTTTCTCAGATTGATGAACCTTTTTTGCTGGCTATAGTGGTAATTGTGTGCTGAACTTCAACAACTTCTGGTTCCAGGATATACATGGGTATTAGCTCTTATTTTCACAAAAATCCTCTTTTTTCCTTGAAAGAATTTAAAACTAAGCTGACCTTTGTTCGACTTTGTTCAACAGTGATATCAAAATAAGTATGGTAGCATCCTTATATGTACCGAATCTCCTAAATACTTCATCCATTTGAGTCTGCTACTGATTCACTGAACCTATAGCAATTTTTGGGTCCTATACTCATCATGTCCTGCCCAAATTGCTTTTGTTAGATCCTTAACATAAAAACCATGCAGGATCAATCAAATATACAATTTTTTTTTGGCTAATGTTAGTTTGTCTCGTCTATTTTCTTACTTTATAACCTTGGCCATTGTTCTCCTGATCTTTAATATAGCTTCTTCTCTTTTTGATTTTGAGGGTGAAATAACATGATTACTCTCATATCTTGTGGATAATTATAGAGCCAATTGTCAATTTGGGTTCAAGCTTCATTGTTCTTGGTCTTGTCATTCTAATTTCTAATCTCTGACAATAAGAATTTTCTTTCCTATTAATTTATATATAATAATAAGAGAAATATAAGTTTCATGATGAGAAAATTTAGCTGGCTTTCTAGAAACTTGTATGGGAATGTTGCTCAAAATTTAAGTGTTCCTAATATCTTCTTTTTGGGGTTTTATATTTTAATATCAGGGTGAGTTTAACTCTGGGAAGTCAACTGTTGTTAATGCGCTTCTTGGAAGAAGATATCTAAAAGATGGGGTTGTTCCTACAACTAATGAGATCACTTTCCTGCGGCATTTCAACTTGAATTCTGGTGAAGAACAACATTGTGAAAGGCATCCAGATGGTCAATTTATATGCTACCTTCCTGCTCCTATTCTTAAAGGGGTGAGTCATATACCTATTTTTGTAATAAACCATACCTGTATGTGCATATATATGCCAATAGCTAGTCACACCCAAGACGGGTGGGTACCTTAGATGGTGGTTTGCTTACTCAAGGTAGTTTTAGTCTTTTCTGGTACCTACGTAGCGATTGCCATTGTTTCCTACTCAGATATTGTAGGGTTAGACATGGAGTACACACAAACTTAGCTAATTTACTCACTTTTTTGTGCTGTTAATATATTCTGTGTATAAACTGAAATTGGCGGCAGTGGGTGAACATAGAGTTGCTATTATTATTCTTTTCTGTCACAATGATTGTTTGGAAAGGGGGAAAAAGAAAATTGTGCACAACCTTATTTGCTACCAAGGTTTTGGTAGAAGATGAGATCAAAATGGAGCTAATTTATTTAGTTTATGTGGAAGCAGATGAACATAGTTGATACACCTGGAACAAATGTGATTCTTCAGAGGCAACAACGCCTTACTGAGGAATTTGTGCCCCGTGCAGACTTGCTTCTTTTTGTTATATCTGCTGATCGTCCTCTAACCGAAAGTGAGGTATGCTTAGTTAGTTTGTCAATTTGACATAGCATGCTCTTTGATTGTTCTATTCATACAAAATTTGTAAATTTAAATACCACAAGCTCTGGCATATGTATTATGTCCAGTTACTTTTTTACTAGTGTAGCGTGACTCATTTTGGTTCTGCTACTGGCATTGTCCTTTCAGGTTTCTTTTCTTCGATATATTCAGCAGTGGAAGAAAAAAGTTGTGTTTGTCTTGAATAAATCTGATCTCTATCGTAATGCTGATGAGGTTTGTCAATGGATTATTTACCTTCAGCTTTCATTGTCCAATACCTATAACAAACTTGTACTGCTTGTGCTTCCCAATCAACTTTGTTTTGTCCCATTCTAATTTCCATGATTTATTGCAGCTTGAGGAAGCTATGTCATTCATCAAGGAAAACACACGGAAGTTGTTGAATGCTGAAGATGTAACAATATATCCTGTGTCAGCACGATCTGCCCTTGAAGCAAAGCTTTCAAAAAACCATGACCTTGAAAAGGAATATCAAGAAATAGCACTATCTGATTCTCACTGGAAACACAGTACCTTCAATGATCTCGAAAAGTACTTGTATAGCTTTTTAGATGGGTCAACAAGTAATGGAATGGAAAGAATGAAACTTAAACTTGGAACACCCATTGCAATTGCTGAAAGACTGATTTCTTCCTGTGAAACTCTTGTGAGACAGGACTGTCGTTATGCTAAACAGGACTTGGCCTCGATAACTGATATAATTAACAGTGTAAAAGATTATGCAATGAAAATGGAAGGTGAGAGCATATCTTGGAGAAGAAAAGCATTAGCAACGGTAAGCTCGTATAACTCATATTCTTACCAGTTGGAAGCACATCTGCATGTGTTCCATTGAATTAATGATCTACACTTGTGTATGACTGCAGATTGATAAAGCAAAATCACAAGTTATGGAGCTCATACGTAGTACAATGCAATTATCAAATCTTGATATTGTTGCCTCATATGTGTTCAAAGGGGGAAATTCTTCTACATTTCCTGCCACCTCAAGGATTCAAAATGATGTAATGGGTCCTGCACTTGTGGATGCACAAGTAAGATAATATTAATATTTTTTCCATAAACATTTTCCTTTTTATTTTCTGCTGTTTGAGTGAGCCATCAAAACGACGATGCATATTATTTGTCTGATCTCGGAGGCATGGATATGATGCTTTTGTTCTTGCCTTCTATCATTGCATCATAGATTCTAATATAACTTATATTTATTACTTGTGTTTCCCTTGTATCATTTTATCTCCAGAATTATGTGATTCTTTTTTTCAACTCAATATTGAAATGTTAGCATTTTCTTGTCGTATAGAATTTCCTTGGAGAATATGTACAGTGGTTACAATCCAACAATATTCGTGAAGGGAGGCTGTACAAAGAGTCATTTGAAAAACGTTGGCCGTCATTTGATTACCCAAACAGTCAGTTGCATTTTGAGACATTTGAATCTCTAAAAAAGGTTGATGAACTTAGCTTGGGAGTGGTACGGAACTTCAGTGGACCTGCTGCTTCTAAATTGTTCGAACAAGAAGTTCGAGAAGTGGTGAGTTTTTTAGGTTGAGGAAGAAAGAAAACAGAAATCAAGGAACTAAATGTCTTTACTAGCTGATGTATTATTGCACTGAATATATGGAAGTCTTTACTAGCTGATGTATTATTGCACTGAATATTGTAGTGGCAGGAATGTTAAGGATTATGTTTTCCTAAAGCATGTATATCATATAATATATTCTAGCTGACTGTATTAATCTTCTTGTTGACTTAGTTCCTGGGAACGTTTGGTGGACTTGGAGCAGCCGGTTTATCTGCTTCGCTTTTGACTTCTGTTCTCCCAACAACATTAGAAGACCTTCTTGCTCTTGGCCTATGTTCAGCTGGCGGGTGATATTTCTTATCTAATTCTCTTTCTCATGATTATTGATCTGTCTCTTAATGGTTTATTTAATTGTACATTGGTTGAAACTTTATGTCTGAAATTTCAATGCTTCATTTCATTGATCTCAATTATAGTTACTAGCAGTGTTTGTTAGAATAACTATATCATAATAGTCTTGTTTTGATAATTTTTTGCTAAATGGCCTTCCAAACACTTTTACCACCTTGTTGGAAATTCTCAAAACCCTGTCGAGAATTGAAGATATCCCATTGGAAATGCTCGACACCATGTCTGAATTGGAGGTCTTTTTGCAAATTGACACCATAGAGTTGTCTGTATAGTTTGAAGATGAAAATAACATCGATTTCTTTTTATTAGTAATTGGAGAGAATTGATCTCAGTTTCCAAAAGGATGTTCTTTAGATATTTCTGCAAAATGGCCTCTAGATTATGTCTTAAGAATTTTTAATAGGTTCTCGAATGTGTATGGAAGGTCATTTTTCAAATTGATTACTAAGAATAGGTTATTGTGAGAAACACTTCTATATTTTTAAGTTGCTTTCTGTTAGCCTTTTAACCAAAATCCACAAGGCAAAAGAAAACAAAATGAATCACCATTTGGTATCCTTATATCTCAATTGTCTTTCATTGTGTTAGACTATTAGCGATTTCGAACTTCCCGGCTCGTAGGCAAGCAATGATGGACAAAGTGAACAAAACAGCCGATGCCTTGGCTCGTGAACTTGAAGAGGCCATGCAAAAGGATCTCATTGAAGCGCTCGACAACTTGGAACACTTCGTAAAAGTAGTTGCTGAGCCTTACCAGAACGAGGCACGGAGTAAACTAGAGAAGCTACTTGCAGTTCAGGCTGAAATATCAGAGGTTGGAAATGAACTGCAAGCTTTACAGGTTGATATTCAAAATCTTCATGTATCGTGATACTGATTTTGAAAATTCACCAGATGTGGGGTGGTGGGTGGTGAATGATTAGATTAGCAGGAGGTTTATCTATCTGTATTACATTTCTTTAATGCACAAGCTTGTAAAGTATAATTATATTTATATATATATAATATGTATATCAATAAATAAATGCATATATGATTCTCATTCTGTTTTAAGCTATGTTGTGATGACTATGAAGAACTACTGTTTTTAGTTCAAGTCAAAAGAGTTGTATATATTAACATGACGTTTCCGCTTTAAAAACACCATTATCATTATATATATAGCCTCTTAAACATCAATTCCATTGACCCTTTTAAGATTAATTATTATTGTTCTCTTTGCATAATTAAGTGAGTAGTGGGAGAGAGAAAGAGAGGTCATATTCCAAAGAATTGGCTTAATTGGTCGACTCGACAAATACAATCGTAAAGTATAGTAACTTAGAAAAATATTATTAATTAATTAATGGGATTGGGAACCGTCCAAAAAGATAGTATTTTTATATAATAAGACACACCATTTAATACTCGACAAGTGTCCTAAATATTTAATATTTTAAATTTTGTTATAGTTGCCAGAAAAGTAAAAGGAGGTTGAGTACAGTGAAAAATAATGCAGCAGTAAATAATGCAGCAGTGAATGATGAAAATCAGCTCAATGAGCCTTTGGGGTATACTTTCATTTATATAGCCACTAGGGCAACACTTTGTACAATCTAGAAGGGACACGTCATTCCCATAAGGTTGGAATACAAATCAAATAAAGGAAAAGAATATACTCTGACACTAACCGAAAAGAGAGAGAAAAGGTACAATTACAATGATTGGCAAATCATGTACAAATGAATAAAGAATGGTAACTTGTAACAAAGAGTAACCAGTAACCAGTGGCATGAATATCATTTTCTAACACCTCCTCTCAAACTAAGTGGGGTATTGACCACACCTAGTTTGTCAACCAGAAAATGGAACCTTGAATTGGACAGGCTTTTGGTCAAGCAATCTGCTGTTTGATCATGGCTGGGAATGTATCTGATATCCAGTGTTTTGGCTAGAACTTTGTCCCTCACGAAATGCACATCCAGTTCAATGTGCTTAGTTCTTGCATGGTAGACTGGATTAGAGGCTAAGGCACTAGCACCCATGTTGTCACACCAAATAATTGGAGTATGTTGCAGAGGAAAACTCACTTCTTTGAGTAAGGACTGAATCCATGTGATTTCTGCAGCAACTTGAGCAAGTGCTCTGTATTCTGATTCTGTACTGGACCTTGAGATTACAGCTTGCTTTTTCGATGACCAAGACACCAGAGAATCCCCAAAATAAACACAGTAGCCAGCTACTGATCTTCGATCATCGGGGCAACATGCCCAGTCAGCATCAGAATAACCTGTAAGAGTTAGTCTCTCACTGTATTTGATGTGTAAGCCATGATCTTGTGTACCCTTTAGATATCTCAAGATTCTCTTTGCAGCAGACCAATGAACATCAGTTGGAGCCTTGAGAAACTGACTCAATTTGTTCACAGAAAAACTGATGTCAGGTCTAGTATGAGTGAGGTATTGAAGAGCCCCAATTAAACTTCTATAATCTGTAGGATTTTTCATTGGTGTGCCATCTTGTATAGACAATGCCTTTCCTACTGTCATGGGAGTTGAGCAAGCTTTCAAATGTGTCATATCAGTTTTATCAAGCAGGTCTGCTATATATTTTCCCTGAGACAAAAACATTCCAGTGTCATCTCTGCACACTTCGATTCCCAAAAAATAATGCAGCAAACCGAGGTCTTTCAAGGCAAAGACTTTGTTGAGTTTGCTTGTAAACTGTTTAAGCTTGTCTGAGTTGTTGCCTGTAACAATTATATCATCTACATAGATGAGAACAAACACAATATCAGTAGCATTTCTGTAGAAAAACAGCGAGGTATCTGCCTTAGAATTTCTGAATTTCCACTCGAGCAGTGTGTGCTTCAGCTTATCAAACCAAGCCCTTGGGGCTTGTCTCAGACCATACAAAGATTTGGACAGCTTGCAAACATAATTAGGATGATTTTTGTCTTCAAAACCAGCAGGTTGTGCCATATAAACATCCTCTGTGAGACTCCCATTTAGGAAAGCATTGTTTATGTCGAGTTGTCTAACCTCCCATGACTTTGCTACAGCAATAGTTAGCACAATTCTGATTGTACAAGCCTTTACTACAGGACTAAACGTTTCCCCATAGTCTATACCAGGTCTTTGACTAAATCCCTTAGCCACAAGTCTTGCTTTGAGTCTTTGGAGAGAACCATCAGCATTTAACTTGATTCTATGCACCCATTTGTTTCCAACAATGTTCATATTAGGCAACCTTGGAACCAACACCCATGTTTTATTCTTTTTCAAGGCATGAACTTCTTCTTTCATAGCATTATTCCAGCCTTCATGAGCTAAAGCTTCAGCAAGAGACTTGGGCAGTTTGTATTCATCTGTTGCTGCAACTTTTCCCATGTAGGTTTTTGGTTTGAAGATCCCAGCCTTGGCTCTTGTTATCATGGGATGAATAGGTGCAAGTGAACTGCCAGCATGCTCAATAATTTGCTCTTCATCTTGCTGATTGTTATTTTCACTGCCTTGAATATCAGTAGCAGCAAGATTTTCACTTTGAACTTCTCTGGTTTCGACAGCATAGTTGCTGTCATGGTCACTATGAGTATTTTGCTGAGACTGATTATTGTCAGAAAGTGCTTCATGAGTGCTAAGGATTGGTTCTCTATCAGTTTGAGCATGGTTGTTACTGCTTGGTTTGGACTGTGTTTCAGGTGTTGGAGCATTTAAGGATACAGACCAGGAAGGGAGTTGGACCTGAACTGGTTTTTCAGTTTGGAAATTATTGAGAAATCCATGCTTAAATGGAAATTCATTTTCATTGAAGATCACATTTCTTGAGATATACACTCTCCCTGTACTGCTTAAACATTTATAGCCCTTAAAGTTTTCACTATAACCCAAGTTGACACACTTAGTGGAATGGTATTGAAACTTGTGTGTTTGATAAGGTCTTAGACATGGATAACAAGCAACACCAAAAGTTTTAAGATATTTGTAATCAGGTTTCTTGGAAAATAGAGTTTCAATGGGAGAAATGTTTCCCAAAACAGGTGTTGGTAACCTGTTTATAAGGTACACAGCAGTAAGAAAAGCATCACACCAATATTTTAAAGGCATGCTTGCTTGAGCAAGGAGAGTAAGACCCATTTCCACAATGTGTCTATGTTTTCTCTCAGCTCTACCATTTTGAGCTGAGGTATGAGGACAAGAGTGTTGGAAATCAATGCCACTTTCAATGACAAGGTTAGTGAAAGGTTGATACTCACCACCATAGTCAGATTTCAGTCTTTTTATTTTTCTATTAAACTGATTTTCAGCAAGGTTTTTGAACTGAGTGAAAGCTTGGAAGGCATCTGACTTGGCTTTTAAAGGGTAAAGCCAAGTGTACCTGCTGAAATCGTCTATAAAATGAATGTAAAATCTGAAATTGGTGTTGGACATTATGGGGGCAGGGCCCCAAATGTCAGTGTGCACTAACTCGAGTGGATTTTTGGCTTTGTCATGATTTAGTTTAAAAGGCAGGGCATGAGATTTGCCATATTGGCAAGCCTCACAAAAATGAAACTCATCATTCTTAACATTCTTAATATTCATTTGATTTAAAACAAGGTTCAACACATGATTGGAGGGATGGCCAAGTTTCCTATGCCATTTGTCCTTAATTGAATTTAAACTAGACACATTATCAGTCATAGACTGAGTTACACTTTGATTAAAAACAGAAGACAAAGCAGACAGACATGTGGGCTTGGGCTGAGAGGCTGATGAAACAGAGACACTTTGACAGGTTTTGTTTGATGGCTTGACACAGGTTGGCTCGAACTGATAAAGCCCTTCCTTAAGCTTCCCTTGAAGCACTTTCCTCTTTGTTTGGTTGTCCTTCACACAACAATAATCAGATGAGAACTCAACAGTAACATCATTGTCATTAGTTAATTTTGAAATACTAATGAGATTTTTAGTTATCATAGGAACATGCAACATTTCCTTCAGAACAAGAGGACTGCTGTCATTGTTAGTTGAAATAAAACCAGATCCAATGTGCTCAATAGATAGCTTATTACCATCACCAACAATTAGAGAATCCTTACCATTATACTTGGATTTCTGGTTCAGATTTCCAGCTTCAGAGGTAATGTGGTTGCTGGCACCACTATCTGCATACCAAGCATCATCTTGAAGCATTTCTGGAGTAGCAACAAAGGCAGCAGCATTTTGTCCAGATTTGCTATTTTCATTTGCACTTCCAGGTGGTGTAGTTCCCATGAACGACTCATCATATCGATTGTAACAATATGCAGCAGAGTGTCCATATCTCCCACACACTTGACAAGTGGGTTTTGGACCACCTCTACCACCTCTTCCTCTTCCATTTGACCTTCCACGATTACTGTTGTTACTGTTGTTTCCTCCTCTGCCTCTCGAGTTTCCTGGGTTGTAATTTCCACCACCAGCAGAACCTTTATTAGCAAGATTGGCTGAGGGAGAGCCATTGTTTCCATGTTTGCTATTTCCAGAGAAGGAGCTGAGCCTATCAAGCTTGCTGTCAAAGCTCAGCAGTAGATCTTGAAGAGTTTGCCAAGTTGTCTTCTCTCTAGCTTCAATCTGCAGTACAATGGGCAAGTATTCCATGTCCAAACCAGAGATAACATTAGAAACTAGAAGAGATTCAGGATATGGGTCACCTGCTAGTGCAAGAACATCAGCCCATTGTTTCTTTTGCTTGAGATATTCTGTCATGTTCATAGAGTTCTTTCTCACAGTCTGTATTTTGGTTCTGTATTCGTCCATCCTAGCCTTTGAGTGTGCACCAAACAAAGCCTCTAAACCACTCCATAAATCAGCAGAAGATGAACATCCCATGACTTCAGTAGCAATACTTTCAGTCATTGAGCCATATAGCCAGCCCATTAGTAATTGATCATTGACAATCCATTGTTCGAACTCAGGATTCATTTCAGAGGTAGCTCCTGGTTCAGTTTCAACACCAGGTGCTGAAATATACTCAACTGGTCTTGATCTAGCACCTGTTAAGTAGCCATCAAGACGATGTCCTCTTACAATGGCCATGACCATTGTTTTCCACAGGGAGAAATTGTTCCTGTCTAACTTGAGAGCAAATGGTTGATTCAAAGTGCTCCCAAAATGAGGAACAGAGACATTGGAGGAAGAAGCTCCAACTGTGCTGAACTGCTGGTTAGCAACATTGCTACCAGTTTGAGCTGATGCATTTCCAGGGGTCTGCTCACCGGAGGCCATGGATCTTTACTGGTGCTCTGATACCAAGTGAAAAATAATGCAGAAAGTATAATGCAGCAGGAATTGGTGAAATCAGCTCAATGAGCTTTTGATGTATACTTTCATTTATATAGCCACTAGGGCAACAATTGTACAATCTAGAAGGGGACACGTCATTCCCAAATGCTTGGAATACAAAGCAATAAAAGAATATACTCTGACACTATAACAGAAAGGAGAGAGAAATAGTACAGATCCAATGATTGGAAAATAATGTACAAATGAATAAAGAATGGTAACTTGTAACAAAGAGTAACCAGTAACCAGTGGCATGAATATCATTTTCTAACAAGTACGTGAGTAAAGGGCATGGCACTAACAAGTATTGGTCAAAAAAGGGTATAATAAACAGAGTGCGTCCCGTTGACATGTTTTGCTGCAAAAGTTATGAATTTGATACCTTCTCTCAACTTTCATTGTGAAGAACATAAACTAAATTTCAAAAAGCAAAAGCATAAGAGCAACGATTTTAAATTATTAGTAATTTTTTTGTACACAAGCACAATAAAGAATAACATAACTTTAACAAAAGAGTCTAAAAAGTTTTGAGGTTTTCTATTTAGAGCTAGCTGGTGGGATCCTAACCCCTTTTTCTCTTGGTCTGGGATAGCCAATCTTAAACAAAAGAAAATATTTATATTAATATATATATGTATAAATATAACGATAGCAAAATAAAGGCATGGATGGATTGCGAAAGCAAATTTGATGGTTAGGGGTTTCCTAGTAAGAGAAAGAGAGAGAGAGAGCACATATTCTTTGTCATCCACCTCACTAAAAAACACTTAAGATTAAATTAAGTTAATATTTTATGTAAATTTTACTCTTATTGGGATTGCATACCGGCTTCGAAAGCGTCCTATATTTGTCTTAAACCAGCTAAGACTAGAATCTTAAGGTCCTTTTTTAGTCAATACGTACATAATATTAGTGTGCATGTTTAATCGATCTCCATATTAGCTGAGCATGAAAGCAACCTTTCATCATAATATATTTTTATTTGCAAAACCTGTTAGGCTATTTTTAGCCTATGTTATGGATCCGATTTATGTGCATTCTTAGCTGTGTTGGGACGGAATTACGCTTGTTTTCTATGTTTTCAGGTTCTTTGGAGTAAAAGAGGTCTCGGGTGCAGAAATTCATTGAAAGACGTCTTGGCGAAGAAAAACTCAAAAATTGAGTTTTTCTATATCTGGCCGCGGCGATGAAGAGGCTCGCCGCGGCGAGATACGAGAAACAGAGAGAGGCTGAAATTGGCAAATTCTCGCCGCGGCGAGAGGAAGCTTGGCCGCGGCGAGATCCCGTACGGACCAGGGGTATTTTCGTCCATCGAACCCTAAATTTCAAGTATAAAAAGAAAACTGCGATTGGAAGTCAGGGAGAGCGATTTGGAACCCTAAAACACAGCTGAGAGCGGCAGGAAGAGCATAGAGATTCAAGTGAAGATCCAGAATTCATCCTCAAACAGTTCTTTTCTTTATTCCTCTTTAATTTACTTATGTTGAATATTGCTATAGGAATGGTTATGGATTTGTTTCTGAACTAAATTTCCCATTTAGGGAGGATGATGATTGTTGTTTAATGTTTTGCCTAGTTAATGTTTAATTACCATTCCTCAATTCTTGTGTGTGAAATTATCTTAGTTAGTGTTTAATTTCATGTTTAAGATTGATCACCTTGTGCATGTTCTATGATCTCAATTCAAAATCTGAAAAGTGAGAATTGAGAATGCTAAAATTAAGATAATCAATGTTCTATGTGAAACGAAAGTATTTACATGACTTATGTGACGAGTAGATTATTACTTAATGCTGATTTCATGTTAGTTTAAATTAAGGAATTAATTAGATAACATGTGATTTAGAATCTAGAAGATACGAAAGGAGCTAGGTTATTTCATAATACGTCATTCACTCCAAGAATAGGATAGTAATTAAGCATTAACGATTTGGGTAAACAACAACGGGATTCTCCTCCCTATTGCCTCATCTTGCTCAACTTTAATACGTGTTATTAAGTTTTACGAATTTCTTTCAAATTTCTTGTTTTTAAACCGTAATTGCTTTTGATTTACCGAATAGAATCATAAGTATAATTTAGTGGTACTTAATCCAATTCCCTGTGGGATCGACCTCACCTGTGTGAGATTTACTACTTGATTGCGTATACTTGCGTAGCGCTTAAAAATATAGCAACAAGTTTTTGGCGCCGTTCTTGGAATTGTTTAAAGATTAATATTACATAAAATTATACTAACTTCTACTTTGGTATATTTTCTCTTGCTGATTTTTCTAACCTTTTTCTTGCAATATTTTCTTTATTTATTTCAGGAATCCTAAGTGCATGCGCCGTCAAGGACAATCAGTCATATTACCGGTTGATCACGAAATTGAGAAAACCTGCAGGAAGAATCGAAAGAACAAGAGGCAAGAAAGAGTTTCAGCAACTGCTGAAACATCAGAAATCATGGCTGCCAATGTGAACAATAATGTTGGGAACAATGGGCGTAATAATGGTAATAATGGTGGTGCCGTTGAAGATCAAGCTAATGGCCGTAGCTTGAGAGATTACATTCTCCCTACTCTTACTGGAGTGCAGTCATGTATCAGGCCACCGGCAGTGGATGCGAATAACTTTGAGATCAAACTCGCCATCCTTCAAATGGTGCAGTCTTCGATTCGGTTTGGTGGTCTCCCTTCTGAGGATCCTAATTTGCATCTCTCTAACTTCATGGAACTTTGTGAAACTTTTAAAGTTAATGGAGTTAGCGACGATGCCATTAGGCGAGGTTGTTTCCATTCTCGCTCGAGAGAACGAGCCAAGAGTTGGTTGAATTCTTTGCCACCGAATTCTATTGCTACATGGAATGATGCGGCAACAAAATTCTTGTCAAAGTTCTTTCCTCCGGCTAAGTACGCAAAGCTAAGAGGAGAAATCAACAATTTACGCAACAAGATAATGAATCTCTCTATGAGGCTTGGGAGAGGTTTAAAGATGCCGATCGGGAGGTGTCCCCATCATGGTATAGAGAAGTGGATCTTTGGTTCACAACTTCTACAACGGGTTGGTTGGTAATACTAGGACTCTAATAGATGCAGCAGCGGGCGGAGCTTTTATGAGAAAGAGTGCTAATGAGGCATATGATCTATTGGAGGAGATGGCTCTAAACAACCAGCAGTGGCCAACCGAAAGGAGTCAATCCAAGAAGGTAGGCGGTGTGTTAGAAGTCGATGCCATCACAAAGTTAACGGCTCGAGTTGAGGCATTGACTAAAATCATTGCGGGGCAAGCTAAGCAAGCCCAAATTGTTTGTGAGTTATGTGGAGGAAGTCATCACTTTTCGGAGTGCCAAGCGAGATGTGGATGATTTGCCAATGGATGAAGCTAAGGCCATGGGGAATTTTTCACGGAACAACAACAACAACAATTATGGGTTCAACCGAATAACAACCGAAGAAATAGTGGGTTCTATCAACAAAGAAATCGAACCAACGGTTTAATCGGCAACAATCCTGCGGTGGAAGTTCTAGTTTGCGGACAGATTCTTGCTCCAATTCATGGTGAAACTAGATCTTCAATTAAAGACACGAGACTCGGATGGGCCGGTAGCAACTCGGGTAGCAACCCGCCCTCAAGGAAATTTGCCTAGCACCACCGAAGTTAATCCTAAAGAAAGCGCAAGGCAATTACCACGAGAAGCGGTAAGAAGTATGATGGGCACGAGTTACCACAACCAGGTTGAGGTAGATGTAGAAATAAATGCTCAACCGGTCCGAGCACCAACACCGACAGAGCAGAGAAGGCTACTGATAGCCCAGCACCACCACAACAGTCTCCACCGATTTGTATTGATCATCATGTAAAGATACCCTATCCTCAAAGGCTGAGAAAGTCAAGCTTAGACAAGCAGTTCACTAAGTTCCTAGAAGTCTTCAAAAGACTTCACATTAACATTCCTTTTGCTGAAGCTCTAGAGCAGATGCCAAGTTATGTGAAGTTTATGAAGGAAATTTTGTCAAAGAAGAGGAAGATGGAAGACTATGAGACGGTGGCTCTAACCGAAGAGTGTAGCGCTATTCTACGAAGAAACTCCCTCCAAAACTCGAGAGATCCGGGGAGCTTCACTATTCCTTGTACTATTGGTAAAATTGAAGGGATAAATGCACTATGTGATTTGGGAGCCAGTATTAACTTAATGCCTTTGTCAGTGTTCAAAAGATTGCAGCTAGGTGAAGCAAAGCCAACTACTGTAACTCTTCAATTGGCAGATCGATCGCTAGCTCACCCTAGAGGAGTTATTGAGGATGTGTTAGTAAAGGTGGACAAGTTCATCTTCCCGAGTGATTTCATTGTTACGGATATGGAAGAAGACAGTAATGTTCCTATCATCCTGGGGAGACCTTTCTTGGCAACAGGGAAAGCACTAATTGATGTTCAGAAAGGAGAGTTAAAGCTAAGGGTACAAGGAGATGAAGTTGTATTTAATGTGCTCGAAAGCAATGACCTATCCTACGGCTAGTGACAAGCGTTTTGCAATTGATGTGGTGGACCGGTTGGTGGAGACAAAGACACATCTTGAAGATCCTCTTAATCGACTTTGGTACAAGAAGAGGTGGTGGAACAAGATGGTAAGGAAGCTTATGAATATGCTATGTGGCTCGATTCTTATGGACCGGTTGAATAGAAAATATTATGAAGAGTTAGGAGTCATACCAACAAAGCCTACCCCATCTGCGAAAAGCCTCCTCAACTAGAGTTGAAAGTCCTACGAGCATCTCGGGTATGAATATTTGGGTGAAAATAAGACACTTCTGTTATTGTGGCTTCTTCCCTATCTTACGTAGAGACGAGATAAGCTATTACGGGTTCTAAGGAAGCATTCAAAAGCCATTGGATGGACTTTAGCGAGATATTAAAGGGATCGGCCCTTCAGCGTAATGCATAGAATCTTAATGGAGGAAGGAGTGAAACCAACCATTGATGCACAACGTAGATTAAATCCACCAATGAAGGAAGTTGTCGAAAGAAGTCTTGAAGTGGTTAGATGCGGGGGTAGCGTATCCTATTTCGGACGGTAAATGGGTGAGCCCGGTCCAAGTTGTCCCAAAGAAAGGAGGGATGACGGTGGTAAAGAATGAGAAGAATGAACTCATCCCAACCGAAGCGTCACGGGATGGAGAATTTGCATTGACTACGAAAACTCAACAAGGCCACAAGAAAAGATCACTTTCCACTCCCATTCATTGATCGAGATGTTAGACAAGTTGGCGGGACAAGAGTACTATTGTTTCCTTGATGGATACTCGGGGTATCACCAAATAGCTATAGCACTTGGGAGGATCAAGAGAAAACAACATTCACATGTCCATATGGTACTTTTGCTTTTCGACGAATGCCATTTGGGCTATGTAATGCTCCGGCAACATTTCGAGAGGTGTATGATGGCTATATTTTCGGATTTAATAGAAAAGTGCATCGAGGTGTTCATGGATGATTTTTCGGTGTTTGGCTCATCGTTTGACCAATGTCCGAGTAACTTGGAGTTGGTTTTAGCAAGATGTGAAGATTCTAATTTGGTCTTTGAGCTGGGAAAAGTGCCATTTCATGGTTACGAAGGAATAGTCTTTGGGACATAAAATCTCAAAAGAAGGTATTGAGGTTGACAGGAGCCAAAGTATCTACAATTGAGAACTTGCCTCCTCCAATTTCGGTTAAGGGAGTTCGAAGCTTTTTGGGTCATGCCGGGTTTTATAGAAGATTTATCAAAGATTTCTCCAAAGTGGCCAAACCGCTATCCAATCTTCTTGCTAGTGGAGTACCCTTTGAATTTGGGAAAGATTGTCTTGAAGCATTCCAAATTCTCCAGGAGAAGTTAATCTCGGCAAGACCGATTGTGACTACACCAAGCGGGAATTACCTTTTGAAATCATGTGCGATGCAAGTGATTATGCTATTGGAGCGAGTCTTGGGACAACGGGTTGACAAGGTATTCGGAACCATTTATTATGCAAGCAAAACCTTGAATGATGCCCAACTAAACTACGCTACTACGAGAAAAAGAGATGCTTGGCCATAGTGTTTGCATGTGACAAATTTCGACCCTACTTAATTGGTAATAAAGTGATAGTGTATACGGATCATTCGGCAATCAAATACTTGATGACTAAGAAGGATGCCAAACCACGGCCGATTCGATGGGTTCTTCTTTTGCAAGAATTTGATCTAGACATAAAAGACAAGAAGTGCGAGAACTTGGTGGCAGATCACTTGTCAAGACTAGAACTAGAAGAAAGTCGAATACAAAAGAGGTACAAATAAATGAACAATTTCTAGATGAACAACTCTTTAGTGTGAGGGAAAGTACGATGGTACCATGGTATGCGATTATGTTAACTTCTTGGTACCAATATCACTCCTCCGAGTTATCTCGACAACAACTAAAGAAGTTCTTTTACGAGGTGAAACATTATTATTGGGAAGAGCCAATCCTCTACAAGCCTTTGTGCGGATCGGATAATAAGAAGGTGTGTGCACGAAGAGGAGATGTACTCTATTCTTAATCTTGTCATGCTTTACCATGTGGGGGACACTTCAGTGGAACAAGAACAGCTGCCAAGGTGTTACAAAGTGGATTCTTTTGGCCAACACTTTTCAAGGATGCTAGTACTTTTGTGAAGGCATGTGATCGTTGTCAGCGTACAGGAAACATCTCAAGGAGAAACGAAATGCCTTTGACAGGAATCTTGGAAGTAGAGTTGTTTGATGTATGGGGGATAGATTTTATGGGTCCTTTTCCTTCATCGTTTAGCAATCTATACATCCTATTATTGGATTATGTGTCAAAATGGGTGGAAGGCTGCAGCCACACCGGCTAATGATGGTAAAACGAGTCCTTCGGTTCCTTCAAAAGAACATATTTACTCGGTTTGGAACTCCCAGAGCAATCATAAGCGATGAAGGGAGTCACTTTTGCAACAAACAATTCGAAGCACTCCTTTCGAGATATGGTGTTCGTCATAGAACGACTCTACCTTATCATCCGCAAAGTAATGGCCAAGCTGAGATTTCTAAGGAAATAAAGATGATTACGGAGAAAACGGTGCAGAGATCAAGGAAAGATTGGTCAAGAAAGTTGGATGACGCATTGTGGGCTTATAGAACAGCGTTCAAGACACCAATCGGGATGTCACCATATCGGTTGGTGTTTGGAAAGGCTTGTCATCTACCGGTGGAGCTAGAACACAAGGCGTATTGGGCGATGAAAACTTTGAACATGGATTTAAAAGCTGCTGGGCAGAAAAGACTACTACAGTTGGATGAGTTGGAAGAATTTCGAAATGAAGCTTATGAAAACGCCAAGATTTACAAGGAAAGAACTAAGAGATGGCATGCAGAAATCTAGTCAGAAAGGAGTTTCAACCTGGTCAACAAGTTCTACTCTTTAACTCAAGACTAAAGTTGTTTCCTGGTAAATTAAAATCAAGGTGGTCAGGGCCATTTACGGTGATCAAAGTGTTTCCTTACGGAGCAGTGGAACTAAAAGGTGAAAGTCCTAATACTTTCAAAGTGAATGGACAACGATTAAAGCTCTACTTGGGGGGTCAATTTGATCAAACCAAGTCCGCCATGATTCTGGCGCCACTTTAAAGATCTCGATCAACGTCTAGCTGAGCGACGATAAAGTTAGCGCTAATTGGGAGGCAACCCAAGTTTTCTTTTGATTTAGTTGAACTCTCTTTAAGTTTACTGTTATTTTTCTTGATGTTCATTCTGTTTCGTTACTGGAAAAAAAAAAAAAAAAAAAAAAAATTATATGGGTCAGTGGCCGCGGCCATGAGATTTCTGGCCGCGGCCAGAATGGACTTACAGAAACAGGTTAAATTTTGCGAAATCTCGCCGCGGCTAGGAGACATGGTCGCCGCGGCGAGGTTGAACTTCCAGAATGACCCATAAATTCACGGATTCTCGCCGCGGCGAGGCTACATGGTCGCCGCGGCGAGAATGGTCAGGTTGCCTTTTTAAACTCAAAATCCCTAACATTTCAAATCAAAACCCCACATTCAACCCTACCTTCTCCAGCCGAAAACCACCTCTTTTCACCCTAATTTCTTCATCTAACCCCATTCAAACCAATTTTCCTCAAAATTATCCATAAACTTTCATCCCAAATCATCATAATCCCTTATTTCTCTCATCTAACACTCTTTTCCTCTAAAAATCCAATCCAAAATCCCTAAACCTCACCCAAATTTCAGAAAAATCACTATTCACCTTCTTCTTCCCTAAAGCTTCAAGGTTCTCATCAATGGAGGTTGACTAAAGAGTGATTTTCATTGAGGTAACAAATTTTAATTTCTCTACACAAGTTTGATTGGATTATTTGTGGATTGCTAGAGAATATTAGACTTTGTGTTGAAATTTTTGGAATTGTTGATCATACATTGTTGCACATTATTGTGGTGAGTCAATTGAATGTGATTGTGAAAGGGTTAAATCCCGGGAAGTCGATTTTTAAGGGGAAGTGCTGTCAAAATTTTGAAAAATCTTGAGAGTTAGAAAAAAATTTGGGAGTTATGGGTCCAAAGAGGTCAAGGGTTAATGAAGAGGGAGCTTCATCATCCAACCCATCTAGGGGACGCCCTAACCTTGATAGAGTTAGGTTTGCCAACATGGAGGCTCAAGAGAGGTTTTTAAAATTGAAAGATAGGGCGTTCATTGAAGATAGAGGGATAGACATAGTCAACCTAAGCCAAACTGCCAATATTCCCCCTGCTTTTGCATCTATTAGGGATCAAATCCTACAGAGGCAGTGGACTAAGTTCGTCGATGTCAACGGCGTGGTAATCAAACTCTAGCTTTGGAATTTTTAGCCAAGCGGCACGAAAGAGAAGAGGGCAAAGTTAGAGTTAGGGGGTTAGAGTGCCTGCTACCGCAGACGCTATTCATGCCCTTTATGATCTCCAAACTTTCACTTATGAAGAACAACAATTGAAACAACAATTCTATGAGAGAAGTACGAATTATGTGGATATGGCTGAGACTCTAGGGTATCCTGGCCTTAGGTTCCATGAGCTTAGTGGAGTACCATACCAATTGTACCGATGTGAACTCAACCCAGTGGCCAAGGCTTGGCTTTACTTTGTTAGTGCAAGGATGCTCCCCAACAAGCATTTTTCTGATGCTCAAATGGACAGACTTAAATGGGTTTACGGTATTATGAAAGGGTATAATTTGAATGTGGGGGATATTGTTCGAACGACCTTTGACATTATGGTTGAGGGATCTTCTGGTGGAGGACTGGGGTTGGCTGGAATAATCACTGACCTCTGTGAGAAACATGGAGTACCACAGTACTCATATGATACAAAGGTGCCGCCCCAGCGCCCTATTACCTTGGCGACTGTTCTGCGCTTCAAACCTCCTCATCCTCATGGTCAACCGCCAGTTCAAGGAGGTCCTCCGGCAAGAGAAGAAGAGGAACGTGAGGACATCGAACCACCACGTCTTGTCGGGCCTCTTGACCCTGCCATGCAGTACACTCACAATCAGTGAATTATCGATTCGTGAGAACATGCATATGCAAAATTACATGGCCCAGAGGAGTATCTTCGATGAGCAGCAGGTGGCTCAATTGAACACACTTGTCACGAGGATGAATATCGGTGTGGATGATCCAAACTATTTTCCCATGCCACCCCGTTTCAACCCTTATGACCAGCCACCGCCGCCAAACCCCTTCTAAAGGGGCTCAGGTAAGTTTCTCTCACCCTGGTTTATTTTCACACATTGGGGACAATGTGCATTTTAGTTTGGGGGGGGGAACTTAATTTATTTTTTCGCGTTTATTTGTTTTAGTTTAGTTTGTTTTAGTTTTTTTTTAGTCTTGCGTGATAGCTAAATTGAAAGATGGATTAAATTGTTGTTATTCACTTGTGCAATGGATTGAAACATAACTGTGTGCTTGACTTGCAACTGTTTGAATTAAACTGGATGTGTGTTAGAAAGTGATTCATGTAGGTTTAAAACATTTGCTATTCTCACATATCACTTGTGTTCTATTTGGATTGTGGAATGACTGATTGAACATAGAATAGAATTTGTTTGACATACTCTCTTGAAGCGAAATCCTTGATGATTTTTTGTTTGGAAAGTGATTTAGGCAAATTTTCTTTGGATCGATTGAGCCTTTCAAGCCTACCTAGAAAAGTTTTACCCTTAGTATACCCAAAGTTGAGCTTTAGCCTGTTTTAAAAATTTTCACCACTTCACGGAGCTGAATTTGTTATTCTAAACTCTTTTCACCCTGAACATATTTTATTATGCCATGAGCCTTGAAGCAAGTTTGGGGGGGAATAAGTGCTGTAAGTGAAAAAAAAATATAAAGTGTAGGAATGAGGGATTGAAAAAAATAATAAGACTATTGTGTGTTGTGCCTATGATGAAAAAAAAAAGAAACAAAATGTGTCTTCTTGAAGAAAAAAGTTAAGAAAATTATGAGGTACACACACAAGAAAAATTGCAATCCCTTATTTCTGTTTTTGGGATATATGGAAATAAGCAAAATAAATGTCTAGGCTTGCTTGGTTAATTGTGCTTATGGTATAGTATAGCCTAAATGACTTCTTACCTACCCATGTACCTAAGCCATGTGATTTTAACCGAAAAAGACCTATTGATTCCGAATAGAAATTTGTCAACATTAGTGGAGAGGAGTATGTCATTCAAACTTATTGATCATGTGTTAGTGGGAAGTTGGAAAGTTAGAACAGTTGTGATATTGATGGGAATTGCGATGCTTTATGTTTGTATGAATTACTTACTTGTAAATTGCACATTCAACTTAGTTCTTAGAGTTGGCAAGTTGAAATTCTGGTTATTGATGGATTGAAGTTGTGCAGGTGGTGGTAACAATTAAATTGTTGGAAAGTTCAGCTATCATTGTCAGTTTTTTTTTTCTTAGTTTAGTCTTAGTTTACTCGGGGACGAGTAAAGAGTCAGTTTGGGGGAGTTTGTTAGGCTATTTTTAGCCTATGTTATGGATCCGATTTATGTGCATTCTTAGCTGTGTTGGGACGGAATTACGCTTGTTTTCTATGTTTTCGTGAGTTCTTTGGAGTAAAAGAGGTCTCGGGTGCAGAAATTCATTGAAAGACGTGCTGAGCCGAAGAAAAACTCAAAAATTGAGTTTTTCTATATCTGGCCGCGGCGATGAAGAGGCTCGCCGCGGCGAGATACGAGAAACAGAGAGAGGCTGAAATTGGCAAATTCTTGCCGCGGCGAGAGGAAGCTTGGCCGCGGCGAGATCCCGTACGGACCAGGGGTATTTTCGTCCATCGAACCCTAAATTTCAAGTATAAAAAGAAAACTGCGATTGGAAGTCAGGGAGAGCGATTTGGAACCCTAAAACACAGCTGAGAGCGGCAGGAAGAGCATAGAGATTCAAGTGAAGATCCAGAATTCATCCTCAAACAGTTCTTTTCTTTATTCCTCTTTAATTTACTTATGTTGAATATTGCTATAGGAATGGTTATGGATTTGTTTCTGAACTAAATTTCCCATTTAGGGAGGATGATGATTGTTGTTTAATGTTTTGCCTAGTTAATGTTTAATTACCATTCCTCAATTCTTGTGTGTGAAATTATCTTAGTTAGTGTTTAATTTCATGTTTAAGATTGATCACCTTGTGCATGTTCTATGATCTCAATTCAAAATCTGAAAAGTGAGAATTGAGAATGCTAAAATTAAGATAATCAATGTTCTATGTGAAACGAAAGTATTTACATGACTTATGTGACGAGTAGATTATTACTTAATGCTGATTTCATGTTAGTTTAAATTAAGGAATTAATTAGATAACATGTGATTTAGAATCTAGAAGATCTGAAAGGAGCTAGGTTATTTCATAATCTGTTATTCACTCCAAGAATAGGATAGTAATTAAGCATTAACGATTTGGGTAAACAACAACAGGATTCTCCTCCCTATTGCCTCATCTTGCTCAACTTTAATCTGTGTTATTAAGTTTTCTGAATTTCTTTCAAATTTTACTGTTTTTAAACCGTAATTGCTTTTGATTTACCGAATAGAATCATAAGTATAATTTAGTGGTACTTAATCCAATTCCCTGTGGGATCGACCTCACCTGTGTGAGATTTACTACTTGATTGCGTATACTTGCGTAGCGCTTAAAAATATAGCAACAAAACCCTAACGACAAAAAGAATTGGTACGTATCTATATTTGAAGATTTTTTTTAGGAAAAAAAATAAATAAGAAAGAAATCGAACATTTGGAATTAGTTTGTAATAGCATTATTTCAAAAAAAAGAATTAGCTTGTAAAATATTTTTACGAAATAATATAAAAAGTAACTGGATTATTTGTCAATCTGAAAATATGACACGATCTCACTAATTTTATGTAATTTTTATTTGAG
Source organism: Cannabis sativa (assembly GCF_029168945.1). Taxonomy (NCBI): domain Eukaryota; kingdom Viridiplantae; phylum Streptophyta; class Magnoliopsida; order Rosales; family Cannabaceae; genus Cannabis; species Cannabis sativa. The sequence goes on from NC_083610.1 coordinate 15,723,735, forward strand.
AACACAAATATATAATATATGCTGCGCATCATAAATTATTAATTAAAATTCACTGAAGAACCAATAATAGATTATAATACCGAAAATTTAAAAAAAAATTAAATTATCCAACGTACATAAATTAATAACTATACAAGTAAACTACAAATTTTTATGGGGCATTATACTAACCCCCAATTTTTTATTAACTAAGGCACTACTATTTTTTTTTTTATTTACATCAAATTTCAATTTTTAAAATTTGTATTCATTTTTTTCTTTTTTTATATTCTAATAATACATATATAAATAAACTATATTTTAAATATTAATGAAAAAATTAAAAAATATATATAAATGTAAAAATATTATCTTAAAATAATATTTATGAGAATAAAATGATTTTTTTATTAAAATATGATAAAATATTTTATTTAAATTAACATAAACTTATAAAAAAATATTAAAGAAAAGTATTTAAATAAAGACAAAATAATTTATCTTTGTCGTGTCTTTATATATTTTTAGGTATATAATATATCTTTGTATACTAGCTACGTAAGAGAAACGTGCATTTGCATATTTGCTTAAATATTGCATTGTTATTATTACTACCTATAATAATTACTATAATCCAAGTAATAATAAAAAAATTATTATATATTCACGATAGAAAATTGCTATTTTTAGTGATAACTTTTTAGTCTTAACATAATTTTTTTGTGATTAATATGTGACTTTTAGTTACAACAAAATGTTACTTGTGATTAAAATATAGTATTTACAAGTTGTCACTAATTTAATTTTAGTCAAAATAAGTATTGTTACTAAAAATATATTTAGTCATAATAAATTATAATTTTTGTAATTAATACATTTAGTCACAACCTTTTAATTACAAATAATAATTTATAATTAATCACAAACCCACAAGTTTTGATGTGACTAAGTAAAATTTTTGTAGTGATCATTATATGTCATAAAGGTATGTTTAATATGTGTAAGTATAGTGTTTTCATAAATATAGTCTATTTCACACTTCCTCCCAAATGTACATATATATATTTATATAATAAAACTCCACTCACGTCTTCACAATATTCTCCTCGTTTCATCCACTAATTAAAGTATACATATATAGTTTTCGAATCAGCATGGAAAATTTACGTATATAATCAAATATATATGAATAATAACGACCATTAATATAGGTCCATGCAACTAGTAGTACGTACGCTCTTTAACGGGTCGGGTATTTATATTTATATCATGCAATTACTTAGTGGAGAAAAATTTGCAAGGAAAAAGAACAGGCAACAGAAAAATAAGAGATATATGGTTAGTCGTGGCTAATAATAATATAATTATAATAATAACAAAAAATATTTATAAAACAAGGATTGGTCTATATAGGTGTGTTAATTATTTCTTCACCGGCCTTAACAGTGATAATACTATATATCTCTATATATACAATGTGACATTGTAGCTTCACCAGCTATCATGTCCTGAGTGATTGGTATCTCACTATCTCCAATGAATGAATTAATATAAGAACATATATCGTATAGCCTGGAAAGAAGAAAAGAGCATATAATATTAGAGTACTCAAAAAGTAATATTCATTTCTCAAAATCTATATATTCCTCTTGGCGTTTTCTAATGCCTAACATGTCTAGTGCTCTATTTCCCACCACACCCTCATCACTATCCCCTAGCTAGTTTTGAACAAACCACATTATCTTTTACGTTTACTGGTCGAAACGTGTCACTACTTTGTTTTTGGGTTATTATTGTGAGAATATTATATGTATATATATATATATATGTCATTCTACAAAAGAAAAAGAAAAATCTATGCGAGTGCGCCTGGTACGTACGTACTACTGCTACATGTTGATTTTAATGAGAGCTTGTTGGTCATGATCCTACTAGAGATATGATCATGTATTTATATATAATATATTATAAGACTACTACTGATCATTGAGTGAACAATTAACACATATATATGAGGATCACGTTCTCTAGTAGACGTGTGGTACCACAACAGAACACTATTTTTTGTACTGAAAGCTTTTGAAAACGCGGAAACCAGTTTATTTATTTTACAAATGTACATGCATGATTAGTTTGTTCCATTTACATATATGGTAATCTCTAACGTCTTCGTCAATTCATAAACTATATATACCTTTGTGAATGAGCTAGTGGTTATTATTATCAATTCATGTTATCATAAGTAATTATAATATACACTATAATATTACACACATGTATATATATATATATCATATATATATGTACCGATCGAAATCCATGACAACTAGAAATTATTAGCTTTACCAAAATTATTATAGTCTCCAGCTTATCGTAACTTATAAGGTATCAAACAAAAAGATTTGTTTTTCAGTTTATATTTTATTCTACTGACTTATATAAATATATATATAATTGGACTTATTGTAATTATATGATATTAATTAGCTATGCATGAAAAGAAGAAACTTTGCTTCTAATAATTAAAGCCTTACACAACTTATAAAAGAGCAGGCAACATTAAAAGCGAGGGGCAGTTGCGCCCTCCTAAAAAAATTAAAAAAAAATATATACATTTTAAATTATTACAACATATATATTTGTAATAAAAGATATAATAAGTATAATATTAACTTTAGTGTAATTGTTAAACTACTTCACAAATTAGAGGATATATGTAAGAGTTCTAATCCCACCAATTTACTTTTGCCCCTCCTTACAAAAGAAAAAAAAATTACACTTTCCTCACTTTAAATCTTAAGTCCGCCACTTGCCTGAAAAAGGTGTTTCTTCATTACAGGGAGCCGCACGAAACAGGAAAGGAATTGGAGAGACAAAGACATGCATTCATAATTAATTTTTATATATAAATATTCACACGTCTTCTAATAAGTAATATCAAGTACATAGTGCTCTATTTTCCTATACCTGGTTAATAATAACTAGCTCTTAGATGTGTACAAATCATATATATAAATGAAAATTAATCAGAATTTCTTTTTTTTAAAAAAAAAAAAAATTGTGGGATCAATAATAGATGGAGACTTTAATTTTGGCACGACAATAAATTATAACATAATATTTAAAAATAAGTTGTTTTATAATAAAACTAAATTAATCACATTTTCTAAAAACTGTGGTACATTTATATATAAAAATAAAAAAAATTATAATTTATCCATAAATATATATATTGAAAAGACAAAGGAGGTTGTTAATTTAAAGCATGCATTACACACGAGAGTGAAATTAAACAAATTATTTGTACAGTTTGTGATTGGCACTGTGTAATTATTCAATATTTTTTTCTTTAAAAAAATTAATAAATAATTATAATATATGTTCACATTCTCATATAAAAAATTGAGTTATTATTTCTCTACATATATCATAATCTTTATATATCTAGCCTATAGTTTTAGATGTAGTTGATAATATATTTACACATGGTAATGTATATATATATTAGTCCACCATAAAAACGAGACCAATTTTGAAATAGAAGTAGTATACATCTGATATATACCTTGCAATAAATAAGTGCACATGTAATTTGTTGATTTGTTAAGACGTGACTGAGGAATTAGAGGGGTATATGGTTAGATCGATCCCACTCAGCTTTTTCACTTGACGTGGCACTGCACTGTTCACTTATGTAACGATTTTATCTTAAGCTTATATTAATAATATTTTAATTATTTTATTAAATTATGAGTTGACAATTAATTTTTTAGCTCATATAGTTAGTAGCCTTATATTTTTTAAAAGACTATTTTAATGGAACATTTATGTGATTAGTATAGCAATACCAATCTATGTTATTTTTCAATTATTTCTATATAGAGTGATCAAGTATATATATGTTTTCTATGCTATTTAATTACTCATAGGGTGGTTTCAAACATAGTATTAAATTATATTGTATTGTATTTTCTTATATTAAATTTAATTATATATTAAATTTTTATATAGTATTGTGTTAAATTTTAATTTATACTATATATTTAGCTGCCAATAAAAATTAATATCACATAAAATTTTACATAAAAATATTGCATAAAATACAATTTAATATAATATTATTTAATACAATACGGTGTAATACAACGTACCAAACGAACTCACAGTATTTTATATTGTATGTAATATGTATATATATAAATATATTCGAGCCTATTTGATACTTTATTAAGATATATATTTAACACCACCTCGATATAATATATAATGTTTTATAATTAGTTAGTAGTTTTTATATTAGTTATTAAATTAAAATATATAGGACCAAATATTAAAATGCAGCAATAATAATATAATATTTTAAGATGTGACTTAACATTTTTCTTATATATTTTTAACATTATGTGTATATAACAACCTAATAGCGCATAGATGTAATAATAGTTGTAATTTTTCATTTAAATGGCAACTATATATTAATTAAGATAGTGTGAATTTCAGATTCTCTCTCCACATTTTTTACGTTTCTTTGGGTATTTTTAAGAATCTTTAATGCATGAAAATGCAATGCAAGAAGTTCAATACGGCATGCATGCATCTGTTTTAGTATTATTTTGAAATCAAGGAACTAGAATTACATAAATATTGTTAGTGATATCAGTTTTCGTCTTTCATGCAGCATTAATTAATAATATAATAAAATTTTCAGCAAAAAAAATGTAATAATATAATAAATTGACCTATATACAAATAAAAAATATATAATAAATTGACGTCAACTACAACATTCGTGTATATATAAAAAGATATATATGTATTGGTTGATCTAAAGAAGAAAAAGAAAAAAGAAAAATAAAAAAAGCAAAGTAACATGGGCACTGCATTGGTGCCAAATTCCCATTACCTAATATTGCACTTTGTTTTTGGTTGTCAGCTAGCATCATGTGCATGATAAATACCTTATTATCAACCAAAACCCATTTGCTGACAAAAATAGGAATATAATAATTGTGGTTTCTGCACACTTACTAACCTGTGTTTCTCCTCTAAAAAATATCTTTCTTATTTTACTCATCTAATTTCAAGTATTTCTTTTCAAATTTGGATTTTAAATTAGTGATATTACGTAATTGGACCAATACTATTGTTACCCAATGAAGAAGAAATTAATCTATCTGGTCCTTTTATAAAAGGTACTTTTGGCTACCAATAAAATATCTTGAATATTTTAGGCAAACAAACATGTCCGTACAATTTAGATTTTTCTTGACCTTAAATAGGAAGAATATAACACTGCTAACGGGAGTTCATATGCTCTCAACAGGCCAGGGCTTGATACGTGACGCGACATTGTGTGATTTTAAATTAATATCAAATTTTATACTAAAGTTAAAATATTAAAACCCCTAAATGTAAGTGCTTAAATGATATATATTACACAAATAGTATAATTAGGGACCATGCATTATTACATAATAATTAATTTTTAATATTTAAAAGAATAAAGTTGTTCGTAAATTCACGAGTCATCCCTTGAGAAGGGCCATCATGATCTTAGTATTCTAGGCATAGAAACTAGAATTGAACATTTGGGTTGGATTATAGTTGCACTCACACAATCTGCCGGCACTACACTCACATCTCACTCAAAAAACAACTTAGACAACAAAAAATCTTACTTTTAGTCACAACAAAACTTGTGACTAAAAGTAAAAAAAATTATGACTAATTATAAATTATCATTCTTAAGTTGTGACTAAAAAGTCCGTGGCTAAAAGTATTAGTCAGAAAAATTACAATTTGTTGTGAATAAATGTATATTTTTAGTCACAATATACTTGTTGTATCTAAAACTATATCAGTGACAACTTGTAACTAAAGACTATCTTTTAGTTACAAATAATATTTTGTTGTGACTAAAAGTCACATTTAGTCACAAAAAAATATGTTGTGACTAAAAAGTTGTCACAAAAGTAGCAGTTTTTTTATAGTGTTAAGTGGCAGATTGGGTTACACCCACACTTTTCACGAGCCACGTTCAAGTTCTTTAAATTTAGAAACCTCCCTAAAAAGTTATAATCAACATAGTCTATGGCTCCAGTAAATAAAAGCCCCATTAGGCCTGATTGTGGGTCATTTTTGAAAGGTATTGAGGTCGGAGGGATCAGTGGATGCCAAAAGAAACATTTATAGTAAAACCACACAAAGAGAATTTCGAACACCCCCTGATGCATGTGTTCTACAGTGGCTTATCCCACCATCCTACCTAACGGTAAATGGAATTTTCAAAAAAGCATCAAAAAAGCAGGGATTCGTGCACCCACTATATTGATACATGCAATATAGTTCCTCGAAATAAAAAGATCTCCATAAGACTGTTTTAAGTAATGGAAACTTAGTTGTCTCCAGGAAGTATGTTCTCGGATAGCTAATTAACTTGTCTCTCCCGAGTCTCATGGAATGATAGTTGTTATCCAGAAGGGCGTTTCCGGATGACTATCATGTCCACTCCAGATGTAGTTTTCAAGAAAGCTAGTCCTTCTTTGAAAAGGAGTTTCAAATGGCTAGTTGTTCCTCCTAAAAGAGTTTTCTGGATAGTCGACTCTAACTGGCTCTTTTCCTATCCAGAAGCTCCTTTAGCATTCGCTTCAGTCTGTTGTCCAGGAAGCGTGTGTCTCATCCAGAAGCACCTCGTCTTGTGCTGACGTGGAGATTTTATTTTGAGAAGGTTGTTAAGTTTTTTATGACATAACTAACTTAACAACTTATCAGTTTCATCCACTGACCTTAGGATCTTTATCCTAAGCCTATATATACCACCAACACTTATCATTTCAAAAAAGGATAGATTGATGAATTTCAAGAAGAGACTTTGAGTTTGAGAGAGAAAGAGATTGAGAGGTACAGAGAAAAGAGAGAGATTGGATTTGAGTTTTTGTATTAATAATCTTTTGTAGATGATGAAGTTTCTTGGGCAAGAGTGTGAGAGTTGAAACACTTTGAGAGATCCAACAGAGAATCCTCTCGACTATATTGTACCTGTTCTTGCTCATCAATAAAGAGGATTTGATGGTGTTCCAGAACTGGAGTAGAGCCATAGATCACATCAATCTATCAGACTTGAACTAGTATATATCTTGGTGTTGATTTTATTATTTTACTGCTTTAATCGTTTCTAAATTTTTAATACTCTGTTCAATATCCTTGTTTTCTCCGTTCACTGCTTTGTGTTTGTTATTCTTATCATTGCTAACTCTTTAGTAATTAAATTTTAGTTGATTTAATTATGCACTTTAGTCTTAATTTTTCCACAAATTAGAGCTTGGTATTCGATCAAGAACGTAGAATCAAGATTATTTCTACGACAATTCTTGAAGAAACAATTTATGTCATCAATGGCAAGATTCAAATGGGAGAAGTTTGATGGAATTGGAGACTTTGCACTACGAAGAAAAAGTTTGAAAGGGATCCTATTGCATCAGAAGTTCTCCAAAGTTCTTGGAGATATGAGAAGTTAGTGGCTGAAAAGAAATTAGAAGAAAAAGTAACAATGGAGGAGGTGGCATATTATACGATCATCATGTATCTGTCAAACAATGTCCGAAGAAAACTCATCACAAAAAAGACGGAGAAAGGAGTTTGGAAAAAAGTTAGAAGAATTATACTTAAAACCATCAATTGTTAGCAAAGATTAATTTTCTGGAAAGGTTATACAGTTTTAGAATAATTTTTTTTATATTTCTTTAGATGATTATATTGACAGGTTTAATGTGATCATTATAGGATTAGCTAATATAAATCACGAGGTTAATGAAGAAAGCTAGACCATCATTTTATTGAGATTGGTCCCAATTGCATATCAAGAAGTCAAGGCTGCTATCAAGTATGGCAGAGACGTGATTGCAATAAAGGATGTTCTTGCCACACTTAATTCGAAGGATTTCAAATTACAATTGGAAAATGAATCCAAGAAAGAAGAAGTGTATCTAGCAAGAGGAAGATCACCCAATAAAGTAAGTTTGAAGAGTAAACGCCATCACTCTCAATCAAGTTCAAAGTCTAGAGAGAAGGAAACTCGAAAGTGGTACTTTTATGGAAGGTCCGGACACTTACAAAGATTTTGCAAGAAGTATAAGGAGCAACAAGGCTTCAACAAATCTCACAATGGAGATAGGAAGGACAACATGCAGCATCACCACAGGAAGGATTCAACTGCAATCGTGGAGGATAGTGATGATTGTTCAACAGATAGAGAATTATTCTTCATCTCGGAATCTTGAATGAACAGTGTGGATTCTTGACTCTAGATGCACTTATCACATGTGTCCAAGTTGAGAATAATTTTTTGATTATAGATCGATCAGTTGATGGAGGTAAAGTTCTAATGGGAAATGATCATTCATGTAGGGTCATTGGAATCGGAAAGGTTCCCATCATATAGTATGATGGCGGAAGGCACATTTTGGACTTAAGACAAAAAAATCATATCCCTGGTGCACTTGAAGATGAAGATTACGGATACAAGTCCATGCATAGAAGCATGAGGATCACCAAAAGTTTGCTGATAGTGATGAAAGGTGAAAATATCAATAGTTTATATATTCTCCAAGGAGAAATTATTTCAGCTGGAGAAGCAAGTTTGGTGAAACAGCTAGAATTAGATATGCAACTATAGCATCACAAGCTTGGGCATATGAGTGAACAAGGCCTCAAAGAACTGCACAAACAAGGTATAATTGAAAATTTAAATTCTTGTGCCTTACCATTTTGCGAAGCTTGTGTTTTAGGAAAATAACATAAGCTGAAATTCACTCCAGCAAGGCACACAACTAAGAAGATACTTGAATATGTGCATGCTGATCTTTAGGGGCCATACAAAGTGCCAACTCACTCCGGTAAGTAATATTTTCTTTCTATAGTTGATGATTATAGTAGGTATATTTAGACCTATTTGCTAGCAACTAAGAATGAGTGCGTGGAATAATTTAGAATTTGGAAAACTCAGTTGGAAAGCCAAACCGACCTTAAAGTTAAGAACCTTAGGACGGACAATGGGTTAGAGTTTATCACCTCTGAATTTGACAAGTTGTGTTAGGAGTTTGGGATCACTAGGCATAGAACTGTAGTGAAGATCCTAGAGAAAAATAGTGTTGCTAAATGGATGAACTGAACCTTGTTGAACAAAGTTAGATGTTTACAGTACAATTCTGAATTAGAGAAACTATTTTGGGAGAAGCTCTAGCAACTGCAACATACCTTACTAATAGAAGCCCAAAACAGGTTATAGGCTTGAAAACCCCTTATAAAATGTGGTATAACAGAACCCCAAACCTAACATATTTAAGAACCTTTGGATGTAGTGCATATGTACACCAATATATTGACAAACTGGAACCTAAATCAGTTAAGAGAACTTTCCTAGGTTATGCCTTAGGTACCAAGGGGTATAGAATCTACAATTCTAAGAAGGGTAGATCGAAGGTTGAGATTGCAAAAAATGTTGTTTTCAATGAGTTGGAATATCCTCAATTGACATCCAGGAAAGGTAGTGTATCTCCACGTGATGTAGGAAAAATAGGAAATAGGAACACTGCATGCATGGAAGTGGAATACGGAACGAAACATCTAGAAGAAGGTTCACTGTCGAAAGCTAATATGGAGCTGAAAGACAGTGCACATACGAAAGTTGATGCTGAGCTAGAAGATAACGAAGACAAAATAGAGTTTTTGGAAGTACTCGAATAGATAGGTCTAAAAGGTTATTAGTTGGCGAGTGATAGAACAAGAAGAGAGATTCACCCTCCAGCAAGGTTTGCGGAAGCAGATTTAATAGCATTTGCACTGGCAGCAGTACAACAAAATGAAATTGAAGAGCCTAGAAGCTACAGAGAGGAAATTTTAGGTGGAAACAAGTCAAAATAGCTTTAGGCCATGGATGAGGAGATGGATTCGCTCCGAAAGAACAAGACTTGGGTTGTTGTACCGAAGCTAGAGAATAAAAAGATTGTGAAGTGCAAATGGATTCTCAAGTTGAAAGAGGGAATCAATGAGAATGAAACAGTGTGGTTCAAAGCCAAGTTAGGGGCTAAGGGTTTTACTCAGGTGAAAGTAATTGACTATATACTGAAATCTTTTCACCTGTGGTAAAATAATAAATGATAAGATTGATGTTGTCCTTAGCAGCTCAAATAGTTTTTGAAGTTGAACAACCTGATGTTAAGACTGCTTTTCTGAATGAATTCTTGGAGGAAGAGATCTACATGAGGCAACCACCTGGGTTTCAAGTGGAAGGAAAAGGATTTGAGTTAGTTTGCAAGCTCAATAGGTCCTTATATGGTTTAAAACAGTCCCCAAGACAACAGAACAAAATATTTGATACTTATATGTAACAAATCGAGTTCAAACGATCAACATATGATTACTATTTATATTTCAAGAATCTCGGGTAATCTACAGCTGTGTTCTTATTGCTCTATGTGGATGACATGCTCATAATGAGAAAAGACCAATCATTGATCAAAAGTATCAAAGCTAAGCTCAAGAGAGAGTTGAGATGATAGAGCTTGGACCAGTTCAAAAGATACTTAACATTGAAGTTTCAAGGAACTAGAAGGGACCATCAGCTTGAAGAAGTCCGGGTACATCAAGAAAGTTATTCAGAAGTTCAACATGGAAGATGCAAAGAGTACATCCACTCTATTAAGGGGACAATTTATTTTTTCGAAGGAATAGTGTTCGAACAGTTTGAAGGAGAAAGAGGAAATGAAGGATGTACCATATGCTATGGTCTTAGGATATTTAATGTATGTGATGGTGAGCACTAGACCGGATATAGCTCACGCTCTAAGCATCCTAAGCCGATTCATGTCCAATATGAGCGTTGAACACTAGAAGGCCCTCAAATGGTTATTAAGATACTGAAAGGGTACTTAGATTATGGTCTGGCCTATGAGAAAGCAAAAGGACAATTGAAGTTAAAAGAGTTCGTGGATGCTGACTATGCCTCGAATAGAGAGACCAGAAAATTAACCACTTCTTACATTTTCTTCACAAACCAGAAATGTATATGCTGAAAAGCCCAATTACAGTCTGTGGTTACCCTTTCCATCATGAAAGTAGAATTTATGGCGACTACAAAAGCATTCAAGAAAGCGTTATGGCTTCGAGGAATTTAGTTTGAATTAAAGAAAATAAGAAGAGGAGTGACTGTGTACTCTGATATACAATCATCCATCCATCTTTGCAAAAATCCAATTTATTATGAAAAAAGCAAACATATAGACATAGGACTCTACTGGATTAGAGAAAAGATAAAAGAATGACTTGTTGATTTAGAGAAGGTCAGAACGGAAGATAATCCTACCAATGTTGGGACTAAGGTCTTAACAGTAAAAAAGTTCAAGCATTACTTGGACTTCATCAGTCTCAGAAGTTATTAAACTGAAATTTTTTGAATGCCAACCATGATGGCTGCATACTGTCTTCATCACCGTCATTATTTTTATTTAAAGTAACTAGGTGGAATTTGTGTTATAGTTTCTCCAAATGAAAAGATCTCCATAAGACTGTTCAAGTAATAGAAAGTTAGTTGTCTCCAAGAATTATGTTCCCAGATAGCTAACTTGTCCCTCCAGAAGAAGTCTCGTGGAATGATAGTTGTCATCCGGAAGCGCATACTTGGATGACTATCATGTCCACTCTAGGTGTAGTCTTCAGGAAAGCTAGTCCTTCCCTAGAAAGGAGTTTCGGATGGCTAGTTTTTCTTCCTGGAAGGATGTTCCGGTTAGTCGACTACAGCTGGCTATTTTCCTATCTAGAAGCTCCTTAGCATTCGCTTCAGTTTGTTAACTAGGAAGCATATGTCTCATCCGGAAGCACCTCATCTTGTACTGACATGGAGATTCTGTTTCGAGGAGGTTGTTAAGTTTATTATGGAGTAACTAACTTAACAACTTATCAGTTACAGCTACGGACCTTAGGATCTTTATCCTGAGCTTATATATACCACCAATACTTATCATTTCAAAAAATGTTGGATTGACGAGTTTCAAGAGGAGACTTTGAGTTTGAAAGAGAAAGATATTTAGAGATAGACAAAGAGAGGTACTTAAAAAATAGAGAGACTGGGTTTGGATTTTTGTATAAAGAATCTTCTGTAGATGAAAAAATTCTTGGGCAAGAGTGTGAGAGTTGAAACACTTTGAGAGATCCAACAAAGAATTCTTTCGATTGTATTGTACATGTTCTTTCTCAATCAATAAAGAGACTTTGGTGGTGTTCCAGAACTGGAGTAGAGTCATAATTCACATAGATTTATCGAACTTGAACCAATATATATCTTTGTGTTGATTTTATTGTTTACCGCTTTAATCGTTTTTGAATTTTTAATACTCTGTTCATCCATATTTTCTTTAATTACTGTTTTGTGTTTGTTATTTGTCATTACTTTGGTGACTAAATTTTAGTTGATTTAATATTTCTGTACTTTAGTCTTAATTTTCCAACAATACATAACTCACGCGCCTTTCCCAAGCAAATGACAGGTCATGGACTTTGTGTGTATTGGAGTGCGCATGTCCATTGAGTGGATTCTTGAGAAATTGGTCCATTTTAGTCTTGTATTCGTTTCCATTAAAGTGAGCTAAAGATTAAGAAATTCTACATTGAGCCCAGATTAGTACGACTCATCATCTGGTTCCCTATAAATTAAGGATCACACTGTAATTTATAAAAAGTATCTGAGTTAGGAAAAATTCTGCCAAATTGTATCTAAAACCTCTATTGCTGTAACTTTTTTGATTTAATTAATACAAGTGATTTGTGAATTAATTATGTCTTATTAACGGTCTAAACCATGTTAAGTCTGATATGTTTTTTTTAAATTTTTATTTAGCTCACGTATTCTCTTTTATAATGATCGTCATATTTTTTTAGCTGACAAATATTTCAGTAAACATTGTTATTTCTTTTTAATATTTTAAGCACAATTTTAGTTACTGAATTTATTAAAATTTTATTTAAATATTTTGAATAATGTCACATGTATTTATTAACTAGACATAAACAATACAGATAGAAAAATTCTAATTAATTTCTTTAACATTAGTTATTTGAGTTGTATAATTCATGAAAGAGTACATAATAAGCAATTTATGAGCACTGAAGGTAAAAAGGTTCCTTTCAAAAAAAAGAAGAAAGAAAGTAAAAAGGTTGGAAGAGAGAGCTCTTGCCTTAGAAGACATAAATGTTGGTCTTTTCCTATTCTTTGTCTATCTATGGCTTAATTAAGCATCCACCAATGAAGTACTCAATTTGGTCGGTTATATAAAAAATTTGGTTAACACAAATCACTTGAGTAGAACCTAAGAAGATTAATGGTCCTCTACTAAACTTTATGTCATCAAAGTTTATGGTGGAAAGCTTAGTACATCACTCGAAAGTATGATTATTAAATTGATTTATTAGCTTTTCCCTCAATAACTTTTAGCGAAATTGCTAAGATGTGTAGATAGTCAATAAATTATTACAATATAGCTTTCTCAAAAAATAAATAATATAACTCATTATTACAATAGTAGTAGAAGGGAGTTAGTTAATGGTTAATTATAATTAGTGAAGGATTTTAGAAATGGTTTTGCTCTTCTGCTTGTTGGTTGTTTATTCTGGGGCTGAGCCACTAGGTTTTGATCAGTCTTTTGACCCTTTTGAGATATAAATTTAAAAAAACACACACACACACACCATGAAAACGTTGGCGTTTTGGAGAAAGACAAGTCAAACAAAGCTATATTGCAATTTGCAAGTGAGTAAATATGAAAAGGAGTTGTCTGTATCTCTGGTCCCTTGGTTTGGTTTATCTTTTGGCAAGCGTATATGACTGGAGATGGTGTTAGGCATTTCTTACATCTAACCGCATGATTTAGCTCCTTTCAAATTTTAGAAAAATAAATTTTTACACTCTCTCTGACAAAAATCTTACAAACTACTTTTGCTATTTAATTTCTTTCCATATGTCCAAATAAAATAAATAAAAACCAGATCAGCAATTTGTTATTCCACACAATTAAAAGACAGTTTTCATCATTTTCAATCAAATATATTTTTTTTCTCTTTTCCCATAATTAAATTTATGTGGTAGAGTAAACTTTGTATAATTCAAGTGGGCATAAAAAATTTCTCCTATTCTTTTAGAAAAAAAAAACAATAAATAAATAATTCTCTATTTCTCTCTCCTTCCAATATTTTACTATAAATTCACAACCCTTCCTCCCTTCTCTTCATTCACACTTCATTGAACGAGTTTTTCTTAATTCACTCTTATTTTTTCGCCTAAACTCGTTATCCATCTTAAATTCACTATAACCAAAACTTGGAGTTTTCGTTACAAACCTTTGTCCTTAACCCCATTTGTATTAAACTTATTATTATCTCAAAAAGCTCCAAAAACTTTGATATCGTTTTCTCAATCCAATTCCAAAACTACCGGGATTACTCCCCTGTTTTTCCTCTGTTCTAAATTGTGGCAAGCAAAATGTCCACGAGTATTTGTCAAGGGCTACAATCATGCCTGGAGCCAGCTTCGGCCGAACCCAAAGTTTTGAGGCTAAAACTGGCCCTGCCAAAGCCCATCCTAGCCCCATCATCACCACCCAAACCCAACAATTCTGAAAGTACTTACCATAAACAAACAGATGGAAACGACAACAAAAACGTTGGCGCTAGTGGGTGGAACTTTCTCCAAGCTCTTTCAAATAATAATACCAAAAACGACACTAAAACAGATGAAAAGGTGTATGTTCATCCAATGGTTAAGCGCTCCTCTGCGATGCTCAATGCCAAGAGCTTGCAAATGTGCACGGAAGGCTTGGGGAGCGAGACTGGTAGCGACTCGGGCGACAGCAGTGGAGACGAAATGTCTTCGTCCCCATTGTCGTCTGCAAAGACAAAGAAATCTGGTGCTACACAGGCTGCGAAGAGGTATTGTAATCGAAGCTGTAGTAGTAGTTTCCCACCGCCATTGACCTCTGTGAGTGGCTCTTCTGGTCTTCAGGTTAGACCTCACAGAGAAGATGGACGCCTTGTTTTGAGAGCCGTCATTGTACCTTCTGTTCGGAGTTTTTTCCATGCTGAGCGAACTGACGGAAGGCTCACACTCCGATTGATGAGTAGTTCTGAGCCCGTGGAGGAGGAGAAGGAAGAAGATGAAGAAGAAGAAGAAGAAGGAGAAGAAGAAGAGGGAGAAGAAGAAGGAGAAAAAGGTATTGATGAGCTTGAAATTGAGACTGAAATTGAAGAAGAAGAAGAAAAGAACATTGATGAAGATAGTAAAACAGCTGATGATGATGATGATGAGTGTTTTTGGAGTGGAGAGATGGATGATCATGATAATTGTGATGATGAAATGGTTAATGAGAAGCTTTGCAGACCAATTAGTAGTAGGTGCAAAGAAGATGGTCGTGGGAAGAGAGTTTTGATGAATTGGGAGCCATTTTTGGTGGCTTCTTGAACAACTTCTCCCATTATTAATTATTAATCTTCTATAACAAAATTTACTATTAATTATTATTACCTAGCTTATATTATGAATAGGATTATTAGTGGTATTAATTAGAAGTTAGATTATGATGATAATATTATAATTAATAATTACTAATCTAGCTTTGGTTTGTGCTACTGTGTTATCTTTTTCTTAATATATATTAGGTCATTATAATTTGAAAATGTTTCCGTACCTTTGGAAATTTCGTAACATGCTAATGGTAGTTATTATCGTTACCCAACAAGTTCCTCACTCTTCTCTGTTATAGTGCATGGTTTTTGGTCTAATCATTCATTAACTCCATTTTGTTCCCAAAACACCCTTATAATTTTAACAACATGCAATATTAACTATATAATTTGGCAACATATGTAAAGTATAATAAAGAAGTTTTTTTTTTTAAAAAAAAAAAGTGAATTTTGAACAAAAATTTACAATTTTACTCTCATTTTTAACAAAAATATTGTCTTTTGTTAAAATAATAAAACAGAACAATTAAAACAACATTGAAACAACTAAAAAACAACCGTGAAAACTTAACACAATATACAGTATAAAACTTACACATTATTTTTAGAAAAAATTCCACCACTCAATAAAAAAGTTAAAATTTTTAATATGTAGTGTAAAAACCTTATAATAAACCACATTAATTCGCTATCTAATTATCTAACATGGTAGAACATTCCCACCAAATGCTCTAAATTTGGTATTTCTGTAAAATAGGGAACGCAAAATTTAAATTTATCCAAAATATATTATACAACATAGGCTTTAGTAGATTTCAATCACACACTAACATTTATGCAATTATTAAAATTTTATTATGGGATTAAGACTTATAAATATTAAATAGTAGAAATTACATAATTATATATGAAAAAATTATAACAATTTATTTTTTTATGGCATAAATAAATAATACCATGGGGTTGTGGGTTTTTTTTCTTATTTTTTTTTACGTTTATATGAGCTTTTTTATGCCATATTTTTGTAAAAAAAAAAAGAAGATAGAAATTCCATATTTGTAAAACAATAATAAGATCGGTTTTATAAAGTATTATGTGTAATGAAGTATTTTATTGTAGAACTAGTTTTATTTTTAATTTATGTTTTAGTATTTTAGGAACCGATTTCTTCTTTATTTTTTAATTGTAATCGGTTTGAGTTATTTTGTGTTACTTGTTTGTATTCATTATGTTATATAACTGGTTCTATTTTAGCTATAACTAATTCTATTTTAGTTATAACCGGTTTGAGTTATTTTGTTTTATTTATTTTTATTCATTATAACACTATTATAGAAACGGTTCTATTTTAATTATAACTGGTTTAAGTTATTTTGTATTATTTGTTTTTATTCATTATGTTACAGAACTAGTTATATTTCAATTATAACCGGTTTGAGTTATTTGTTTTTATTCATTATGTAATGAAACCAATTCTATTTTTATTTATATCTGAGACATCTATTTCTGGTGACTTTTCCAGTAACTTTTTTGGCGACGATGACTTTTCCAGCAATTTTTCCGGCAACAGTGACTTTTTCGATGACTTTTCCGGCGATAATAAATTTTTTGGTAACTTTTTCAGTATCTTTTCCAGTGTTAGTGACTTTTCCAGCGAAACTTAATATTACAAGTTTTGTTAAATTTATTTATTGTTTTTTCCTATATTTTAAATTTTTATTATTTTTTAATTTTTAATTTTTTTGCATTATTTATTTATGACATATAAAAGTAATCTACCATATTTTCCCATATTTATGATAAAATCCCTATTAAATATTATATATCTAAGACCAGGACCGATCTAAACATTGCGCAGCTTGAACTATTGCACAAGATCTCCATTTTTTAAGTTCTATTTTTTTTTTTGAAAGAAAAGGCATATATATTTTTTTAATTTTTCTATGGCACATACATAAATAAAAAAATTATAATTAAAAATTTAGAACATATCCTAAAAAAAAATTAGTAATATAATTGTGGTCTAATGCACACAATATTTTTTTACTTTTTTTTTTTTTTTAAAGGTCCAATTTTAAACTTTTGCTCATGCCCTCAAAAAGTTTGGGCCCACTTTGTCTAAGACAATACTATTCTAAACTAGTTTTATTAGTTTTTAATTCTGTTTTTATATATGTATATTAATGTATATTTAAAATCAACAAAATTTATTTAGAGAAAGAATATTTAAATGATGTAAATAAAAAATTTAGGAAATTAATAGATAGTGTAATATATACAACTTTGATGTATAAAAATAGAAAAGAATTAAAGATATTGCCAAGTGTATTTTGAAGGATAAAAAAAAGAGTGATGTTAGTATTTTATATATTATAATAGTACGTAATATGTTTTTATGCGAAATTCGATATCATATTAAATCAGGTGTGCAGTAATGCACCTTTCGTATTTTCAACATCTATCTAGTTTTCGTTTTATTAATTTTGTATGACATGGACAGTGTAATTATTTAACACGTCTTATAAATTTTAAGAAATTAAAAAATAATATATCCAAAATAAAGTTTAAATAGTATGTTAATTTACGAGATTTTTTTATAATGTATGAAATAGACTGTTTGAATTCTATTTTTGATGTTGTAAATTATTTTAAATTTTTTAAAATTATGCGAAATATTTTAAATAACTACATTGTATAATGTTATATAACAGAAAAATTAAGATTAAAAATATCTTGAGTAAAGGATGCATAAAATAAAGTAAGGCTATTCACAAAGTATCCGATTTGATCCCATCAATCTAATCTAATCCGCTAAATGCGGATATCCGCATTTGTGCATATAGGGTTGGATTGAGAAATTTGAAATCTACACAAGTGCAAATTAGATGTTGTTTGATCTTAAAAAATAATTAATCTAATCCAATCTACACTTCATTATATATATATTTTAAAAATATTATAATATACATAATATTAATATCAAAAAAATAACAAAATAAAACTTTCAATCTAAACCTAAAAGTTGTTTCTCTTTCTCTTACCAATGGTCAAGATTCAAACTCACACGCACATACAATACCACGAATTATTTCTCCTCTTATCTTCAATCTCACACCAAGTCTTCACCTTTTGACGATTTGCCCTCGTCGACCAAAGTTTATTTTCTTACTTGAGTTTTGCGGATTTCTTTCTGTCACTACTAAAAATTTAGGTTTTTTCGATAGTTCTAAATAATCAGCTAATGTATTGATGTTGGTCTCTATAACTGCTGCCTATTTGACCGTCACAAAACTTGGTAGAATAGGCAACAGTTAAAAATAGTTGGTGAAAAAATTTCTTAACGGTTTAAAACCGTCGGCAATAGTGTCACTATCCCGTTGGGAACACTAAAAAAAATAAAAAAAAATTCCAAATCTGATTGAGATAATCTCAGCTATACAACAAAACAACCACAATAATCTTAGTAACTTGAAAAAAAATAAGAGCTAAGAGACATTCCATTCCCATTTCAAAGTCGCATGAGAAAGAAAATCTTAAATCTGAGAGTTATAACTCATTTCGATCTCGAAGCCACACGACGAAGCGAAACCCACATATCTGAAAGTTAAGAGAGAGAGAAAGCACTTACAATGACGAGCATCTTCTAGTTGTGGCTCCGATGGTAGACAAGGGAGGAGTTGGGCGTGCGTGAGGGAATTGCCATGCAACAATGCCTAGCGGACTTAGGGCTTTGAGGAGAGAGAGAGAGAGAGAGAGAGAGAGAGAGAGAGAGAGAGAGAGAGAGAGAGAGAGAGAGAGAGAGAGAGAGAGAGAGAGAGAGAGAGAGAGAGAGTGAGAGAGGGGCGAACTTGAAGTTGGCTGTTGGGCACCGAAGAAGAGGAGCAGTGATAGAGAGAGGCATAATTGGAGTTGGGCCGTTGGTCGCCGAAGAAGAGGAGCACCAACTCCGGTCGAGAGAAAGAAAGAGAGAGGATTTTAGGGTTTCTCAAAATGAGATAGACCGCATATTTAAACTGCTGAGATGATGAAAATGTGGTTTATTGAACACAAGCATCGTCGATGGTTTAGTATCCCCGACGGTTTTAAATCATCTGGATGCCCTTTAAAATTCAGTTTCATTTTTTAGATTGTAACTCTTTAAAATTGTCGGGAAAAGTATAAGAGTTTAAAACCGTCGGGAATAGTCTACTATAGCCGTCATTTTAAATTCACTTAGTTTTATTAGCGATGTTCCTCAAAAATAAACGTTTTGAGGACTGACGAGAATAGTGATTTTTGTAATAATGTATTCAGCCTGTATATATTTATATGAAAGTTTACTTTCATTGTGTAGGATACTTAACCTTGTATTGTATATGAGAGTTTTACTATATCTTTGGGTTGTATTTATATATATGTATTTGGGTGACTATTCAATGGTTACATTTTTATTGTAACTATATGGTTATATTTTTCTTTAACCTATAATAGCAGGTTACTAATAGGTAGACTTTCCTTTTTTAGATTTAATTAATTATAATTAACTATTTTCTTAAAATAATTAATTAAATAGACATTCCTTTTTTAGAATTATTTAATTATAATTAACTATTTTCTTAAATATTTAACAAGACCTCTTTTAGCAATTAATATTTATATTTAAATCCTTACTTGAATTATTTTAATAATTAAGCCATTTAATTATAATATTTACAATAAAATTTATTTTTTTACAAAAATTAAACTTCTTTTGACACAAATTAAAATTCTCTTCTTATAATAAATTTTCAAATAATTAATTATTTTTAAATGATATTTAATTATTTTGTTACAATTATATGAACTAAGTATGAGGCCTCAAGCTAATTAATCGATAACAAGTGCAGCCATTTTTTTTCTAAAAAATCCTTCAACTTATTTCATTTTTTACTTTTTAAATATTTAAATAAAAAAATTAAATAATTAAGTGTAATAATTTAAAATTAAGATTACAAGAATAATAAAATTTAAATTATGAAATTATATGTGTATAATTTTAAATTATAAAAAGTTTTGCTATAAAATTTTAAATAATTTAAGTATAAAAAAATAAATTGCTAAAAGATCCTTATATAGTAATAAATTACAAAAAATAAATTAATAATTATAATTAATTTAATTTTAAAATATAATTAATCTTAATTAAAGTTTTATAAGGAAATAAATGGTTAGGTTACTTTCAGGTTACAAGTTATTTATTATTTATTTTTATTTAATTTCTAAATTAATCACAACCATTTAATAGTAATCCAATGGCTTAAAAAAATGTAACCATGATGGTTACAATAAAAATGTAACCATTGAAACCTCTTCCATATGTATTTATATATATAGATGTTTGACATGTATGTATATGGTCTGAGATAAAAAAAATCAAAGAAATATAATTACCTTAACATAAATGCCCAAAAATATTATTACTGTCTTTTTTAATGAAATATTAAATGTATTTTTTTAAAATATTAAATAATTTAATATTAAAAAAGTAATTGATTCAATCTCCATTATTGTAGATTGGATTTAAACTATTATGTGGATTAGATCGCATCTAAAATATGAAATCATCACTTAGTGCGGATTAAATGTTGTTCGACTAAAATAGTGCAGATTCAATCATACGAACAAAAAGTAAGGTGTCTATATATTTTTGAGATTTTTCTAAATTACAAGCAACTACCACCTAGAGTACAATTGGGGAGTTTAAAGTGTAGCCTGGTCCCATGGAGTGGCCTTTATTTAATGGGCTTGATCTCATGTTAGGACCATCTCTATTAAGAATGTAATATATAATACAGTTCAAAACTAATGGTCCAAATTTAATCTGCAACATCGCTGAAATTGAAAAAAGAAAACACAAAAGCATCATCACTCCACCGCCATGTGTACGGCACTGTTCTTCTGTCGAAAGATTTTGTTTAGAATATATTGCAATTTCAAGGATCAAAACCACCGACATATTCTTTCACATAATAAATATAGAGTCGCTTTCTAATCATGCCAAAATATAAGGGTGTGTTTCAGAAATTTTACTGAGTTTAAAATATAGTAAAATTTTAAAATACACCCTTTTAGGGATGTATTGTATTCTTATTTATTTAAGTATATGAAATAATATTTTAGTTAATTTTTTTTTATGATTATGTATATTATAATTATTTAAGACATCTTGTAAAATTTAAAAAAATTTAACACGCTTAAAATAAGGTTCAAACAGTGTATTGCACTATTTTATTTTATATGCATGTCAAATGAATTGTTTGGACACTACTTTTTATATTGTAAATTATTCTAAATTTTTCAAAATTTTGTAGAATATCTTAAATAACTATAACGTACATGAATATGAAAATACAATGGACTAAAAAAATTCTTCAACATATCGAAACACATAGAAAGTGTATTAGTGCATCACTTTTTAATGGAGTACATTGTAGAAATATCCTAATATATATATATTTATCTTATTAAATTTGACTATTTAATAAAAATTGTTAGTTTAACGATTTTCTTTCCATTAAAGTTAATGGTTAAAACTAACACCGTTAATAAAATTATATCTTTCAAGGGTTAATAATAGGGTTTTGTTTTTCTTTTTTTTTTACAAAAATACTGGATTTGAGTAAAAGTTTACAATTTTAATGTGACACGACAGAATTTACATTTATACTGCTCTCCCTTTCTTTTTCATTTATGCTGTAAACACAAAAAAACGAGGTCTCCATCTTCAACACCCACAAACAGAACCACCACGGAAACACTAGAATAGCCGAAAAACAACCATTAGTTCTGGCGAGATTGAGCAAAAATAGTAAAATCGATGTCAAATAAATAATCATGGCAAAACAACTGTAAAACAACAATAAAATAAATCAAACAGAACAAAAGGGAAAAAGGATTAAAGAAAACTAATTACAATCTTCTGCGCAGCTTCAACACCAGATGCAGGCGAC
Source organism: Cannabis sativa (assembly GCF_029168945.1). NCBI lineage: Eukaryota > Viridiplantae > Streptophyta > Magnoliopsida > Rosales > Cannabaceae > Cannabis > Cannabis sativa. The sequence continues at coordinate 15,746,189 of NC_083610.1, forward strand.
TATATTTGCAAGTCTAGTCTTGAAAAATCAGAATAAAAAAACTAGTAAAACAAAACTAAAACACCACAAAAATAAATGTAAAACAGTGAAGCAAATATAACCACTTAAAAAAAATATAAAAGAATCACACACTTCAAAATCCTTTTGACAGTTAGCTGGTCAAATGTATTTATAGGGGAATCAAAATAAAAAAAAAAAACCACAAAAATAGTCATAGAGAAGGAAGAAGAAATGTATTTATAGCCTCTATCTTTCACACACACAGACAGAACCACCACAACAACACGACAACACTGATCAAAAAACAATCATTAATTATGGGGAGTTGGAGCAAGAACAGTGAAATCAATGTCAAATAAATACAACATGGAAAAACAACCGTAAAACAACACTAAAAACTAAAATAAATAAAAAACAAAAGAAAAAAATGATTAAAAAATTAAACATCTTCTGCACAACAATAACACCAGATGCATTAGAGGCTATTTGCAAACCCAGTCCTCAAAAATCAGAATAAAAAAAACCACACTTTTATCTTTTTCAAAAACGTGACTGAAAATTTAAAAAACTAAAGAAAAAAGATTAAGAAGAAGAACTGAACAAAAAATAAAAAAAAACTTATATGTTAATGGAGAGAGAGAGAGAGAGAGAGAGAGAGAGAGAGAGAGAGAGAGAGAGAGAGAGAGAGAGAGAGAGAGAGAACTTGAGGATGACGAGAGTGAAAAAAAAGATGTATCATCAAACACAAAGAAGACGAGGGGAGAGAGAAAGAGAAATGAGATAAAAATAAGCTTAACACACATGTATTGTAAGTTATATGAACTTTTCATCATCAATTTAAATTAAAAAAAAAAAAGAAAGACTATCACAAAAAATGACAAGACAAGACAATATAAGAGCAATCAAATCACACCTTTTAATTTTCTTAAAACAATCACATCTTTTACAAAACTTTAAAAATGATAAAATACATTATAATTACTTTAACCTGCCACGTTCTCTAAAATAAAATAATAAAATTTTTTATTCAAAATTATTATACACCGTAATAAATTGGGCAGTGAAAAAGTAAAGAAACAAGTATGAGAGTAAAATTGAAATAAAGTTAGAAAAAATAGTATGAGGTATAAATTTTTCTTAATAATAGGGGAGAAATTAGGGTTTCATGTTCCTAAATCTATAGGTATCGGAGGTTGTCTTTTTTTTTTTGGCCAGGCCTGCCGACCTTCCTTGGGCCTATGTGTGCTTGGTCAAGGTTGTATTTTGCTACTGTAATTTGTTTTTTTTTTGCTATTGTTATTAGTCTTATCTTTGTGACATGGTTTTGAGTATTTTAGTCTTGTCTGTATGACATAGTTTTGAGCATTTTCGTCTTTTCTCTATGACATGGTTTTGAGTGTTTTAGTCTTGTATGTGTGACATAATTTTGTTTTATTTTGTATTATTATTGGTTCTTCTTTGTTCTTTGATGGCTCGCCATCAAATCATTATTAGTGGTTGGGAATAACAAGTTCTTTATGACTGAAGGGGTTGTTAGTAGTGCAGAGTTATGTACCTTACACCATAGTTGAGTGCTCAAGCTACAAATTGGATGAACGTGCTGCAACAATTTCTACTGTTGTGTCTTCTAAGTGATAAATGAAATTCCTTAAAAAAAAAAAAAAGTGATGAATGAAATAGAATATAGGTGTTCTTAAGATTAATTGTGATGCTGCAATCTTTTTCATTTGATTTTATTTTAGTTTTTTGTCAAACGATCTTGGAATTAGGCGGCTGATTATTTGGCTCGTTTTTCTAATTCTAATCATGGTCGTGTCTCCAACGAGAAGATGTTCGATTGGAGTATAGGCTATTATTTTAAATGATTGCTGTTAATAAAATTCTATTATTTATTCTAAAAAAAATCTAACATTGTTAAATCAATTACTTAATTATTTTATTATTTTTTTTAAAAAAAAATAGTTTTAAACATTTAAATTTAATTTATGAGTATCAATAAAATTAGATATTTTTTTATATAAATTTTAATTTAAATTTAAATTAAACGTTAATTCAATTAAATAATCATACTTTATAAGAAATTTATTAGTTATATTATTTAAAATATCTAAACTTATTTAGTTATTTTATTATTTAATAAAATTAATTAGGTAAATTTAAAAATAAATTAAATTTATATTTAAAAAATATAATTGAATTGTATTAGATTTAATCTAATATTATTATTTAAATTAATAATTAAGTAATAGTAATTTTAATATAACTCTAACCAAACATGCATATGATATTACTAATTCTTAGTATATATATATTAATGTCGGTTATGTATTTTTATGGGGCTTTTGTCACTATTATAATTAGTGTTGAAACTTAATAAATATATATATATATTTCTTATATTTATTTAATAAAAATTATTAGTTGAACGATTTTTGTTCTGTTAAAATTAATGAATAAAACTAACACTATTAAATCAATTAATTAATTATATATTTATTAAAAACAAAATTAATTTTAAACATTTAAATTTAATTTAAAAGTATCAACAAAATTAGATAATTATTTTTAATGTAAATTTTAATTTAAATTTAAATTAGACGTTAATTCAATTAATTAATCAAACTTTATAATAAATTTATTAGTTACATTATTTAAAATATATAAATATATAAATTTATTTACTTATTTTATTATTTAATAAAATTAGTTAAATATATTTTTCATAAACAAATTTAAAATTAGATTAAATTTTAGGAGAATCATCTCATATACTATTTTTTAACTTTTTTTTATTTTCTTTTTTACGATTTGAGTTGCTCCAGTAGTTTTTATGTAAGTTGCTATGCAGATTTAGCTTGCTTTATTATTTACTATATGGATTGCTATGTAAATTTTTGTACAAATACAAAAAAAAATATAATAATAAACTATTTAAAAATATAAAAATAAAAAGACCCTTAAATTTTATATATTTAAAAATATAATTAAATTGTATTAAATATAAGTTTATTATTATTATTATTATTTAAATAATAATTAATTGTAATAGTAATTTTAATACAACTTAAGCAAACATCATATTACTAATAATATATATTTGGATATATTTTTATTAATTTTTTAACAATACTATAAATTACTCTGCAATGAAACATGACCACTAATAGAGACATCCAATACTTATATATACATATAATGTGGTCATCGAATTGAGACTAATTCTAATAACATCAAATATTTTTACTTTAACAATTTAGAAGTAACTGTGTAATTACTAGAGTGATAATTACACAACTTAGTAATTAAACTATATTTTAAATTGTATGGTATGTTTAGATATGAGGTGGTAAATACATATAAATTTCTAATATCTTGATTGGCAAAATAGTTAGTAATTACATGGTAAAATAATATTTTTTTAGTAGCTAATGTTTAATATGGAAAGTTTTTAGTAATTACACAGTGTAATTACATTCAATTCTCATGGGGGCTATGAGAATTAGAGAGTGTAATTAGAACCCCCTCAATTACTTCAAATTACACAGTTACAGTACTGTAATTACATGTCAGACAAACATGTCAAATTGTGTAATTACCTCCAATTACACACAAATCTAATTACATTATGGCTTTCCAAACGCACCCTAATATTATTCTCCTAATTATGATATCACGTTACCTTTTGTTTATTTAAACTATTTTTAAGCTGAGTTAATATTGATGAGTTAATACAAAAACATATTGATGAGTTAATATTGTTTAGCATATTGCAAATAAGTCATTATTTTGATATTTTTTGTTACTTTGTAATTATCTTTTTGTTATTTTATAGTTATTTTTATGTTGTCTGTTAAGTTATTTTAGAGTTGTTTTTTTTTTATTATTTCACTGAAATATAATATTTTA